>NC_056057.1:108247128-108872128 GCF_016772045.2 Ovis aries
TGTTCTGGCTTTTCAAGTGATTTCATGCTTAATCAAAGAAAAGATTGTTCTGGAGAGATGGAATTGAAGGAGACCGAACCCCAAGCAGCTTTGAAAAACCCCACCGTGAATACAGAGGCCTGCCTTTAGAGCACAGGGCAGTGTACCAGAATCCTTTCAGAGTCTGCGTGGCGGGTACAGTGGGGCAGGATCAATTCATTGCATCTGTAAAAATGCCATCGCAACGTGTAGCCCTGGTCTAAACTGATGGGAGTTAATTCGATACAAACAGTGGCCACGTGCATTTTTCTCAGCGCCTACTAACTGCCAGGTACTGTCACTTTTAAAGGTACTAATTTAATCCTCACAACAGTCCTATGAAATAGATCCCACTTTGTAGAAGAGGAAATTGAGTCACAGAGAAGTTGAGGAGCTTGCCCAAAGTCATATAAGTAACTGATGAAAGACCCAGGATTCGGGTGCAGGGGGTCAACTGTGAGAGATGATGACCTTAACTCCTGGGCTGTGGACAGAGAACGTGGACCAGCACGAAAGAAAACCACCCCTTAGAGTGCATGCCCGGTGTCCACACTCCTCCTCAGAGTTACCAGTCTAGGTCTTCCCTGCAACCCCATGAGGCAGGGATCTTTACCCTCACCCTACACACAACGAAACGGGAGTTAAGAGATAAAAGGACTTTCCCAAGAGCTAACCCTGATTATATGGGCTCAAAGCTTTTGGAAAACTACCCAAGACACAAAATACATGAGTTCTCAGGGAGCTGTCTGAATATCATGGTCAATTAGTGCTTCCATTGAGTTCTATGGTTAGGTTTGGGGGAAAATGATAAAAAAAAAAATCAAGTCCCAGGGAGTCCTCAGGGTGATAGTGACCCATAGGAACAGAGGCCAAAGCTCTCAGCACTGGCCCAGCACAGGGTCAGGAGGGACTCTGATAGCCGAGAGCAGAGGGATGAGCTCATAAATGGAAGGCCATGCTCCTGAGGATTTCTGATTCCACTTTATGTTCTTAACCCACCCCTAGAGATGCTACTAGGATCCAGGGGCAATGAGCTGAGAGGGCAAGGCTAGAACTAAGAGACAGAGGTCGAGGAGTGAATCCCCATCTCTGCCTACCTCCCCAAACCTCTCTACCTGCCACCTCGCTGGGCACTCCTTACATCTGTGTGAGGAGGTACAATTTCATTATATTTTCCTTCCATTCAGGCAGATAGGCCAGGCTGGTTGCCACTTCCTTCTGGATCGGCCAGGCCCAGGCCTCAAAGAACGGAGCCAGATTCTTCTGCACTTGGTGGGAGAACATTTTCACCCACAGATTCATCTTGTCGACGTTGTCTGTGGGCAAGTTGGTCTGGTTCCTGTACTCGGTGAAGAGACGGATGAACGGCTCCCACCCAAAGGCCTCCTGGAGCTGGAAAGACAAGGAGCAAGCAGGTTGAGACATCTGATCGGCAAAAGACCCACCAACACTGAATGAATGAATGCCTTTAACCCCTTAACTCTCAGCTTCGCACCTATCACTGACCCTCTCCTCTTTCACCTGCTCGCCTCGTAGGCTGCTTTCATACGCTGCTGATGAGAAGGGTCTCTGAGCCAGCACAGGGCTCAACACAAAACAGACGCTCAACGAATGACGGCCCAGTGGTCAAAACTGCACTGATTAATATCAGGATTTACTACCAACATCATCATTCATCTGTCTCACTAGACTATGGAAGTAGTGATAGGATATTACAAGATTTGAAATTGGCTGAAGTGCAAAAACTCATTGTCTCTCACAGTTGTAAAGTTAAACCCCACAACCTGGGAACTGCCACCGCAACCCTGACATAATCTGCACTAACAGGAGGTCTCTATCAATTTGCAAGGTGACCAAAATGGTCTTTAGGAAAAACAGTGAGTCCAGGAGAAGCAGAGGACAAAATATAGTCTGTGTGTGTCCTGTGCTCAGTCGTGTCTGACTCTTTGTGACCCCGTGGACTGTAGCCCACCAGGCTCCTCTGTCCAGGGGATTTCCCAGGCAAGAATACTTGGAGGGAGTTTCCATTTCCTTCTCCAGGGGAGCTTCCCGATTCAAGGAGCAAACCCACATCTGTGTCTCCTGCACTGCAGGCGGATTCTTTACCTGCTGAGCCATCTATAGTTTAGGTCTCTAGAGTTAAGAGTAAGGCAGAATTTTAGGAAAAGACTGCCATCTTGGTGCCATTGGAACCGCCCGCAGCAGGTAGGGAGCTCAAAGGGACATTAGCAGTTCCAAGCTCAACTCAACTTCACCGAGGAGGAAGTTCTGTCCCAACACAGGGTTACAGCAGTCTCTTGGCAGCCTCCCTGTCGTTTTCGTGGTGGAGAGAATCGACAGTGAGAACTCGAGCAGGTGGAGGGACCAGAAGAGGGTGTGGTTGGCCTGACGCTGAGTTCCAGGATCCAATGTGATAAAACCCTCCATAGTGAGCTGGGACTGGATCCAAGGGCTGGGGGGCTGGAACTGGGTGCTGGGTGATAACTGAAAGGCAGGGGCCACCCCCACGTCCAGTCCAGTGAGGAATCATGGCTTGCTTATAACATGGAAACTGAGGCACCCATGAGTTATAATGAGAAGACAGTTACCTAGGGGAAAACCCACAGCTCCTATCCCACACGTTGGGCATGTGTATGTGTGCCCATGGAAGTGTGGCTGGCTTCACGGAGCTATCCAGAGAGCAGCTTGGTTGCAGTCTCAGGTATGCCTGGGTTTAGAGCCGTGACAGTGGCTATATTTGTAGAATCACCTTTGCCTCTACCATTTTTAACCTTTCTTACCGCTTTCTGTTATTGTTCAGTTGCTCACTTTTGTCCGACTTTTTGCGACCCCCTGGACTGCAGCACGCCAGGCTTCCCTGTCCTTCACTATCTCCCAGAGCTTTCTATCTACTCTCATAAATCTCTTCAATATCCCAGGGTGGATGGTGGGGCTGCTGCAATTACGTCCGCTTTCAGGTGGTGCAAAGGGATGTTCTGAGGGTATCATCCACTAGGACCTTCACCCCTGGACTTTGTCAGAGCCTCCCGCAGCCTGGGGGTGAGGGGCAGATTAGTGAGAGGTGACCCCCGGGCACCATGATACTGTCTGCCCAGGGTCCCCCCGAGTGGGGCTCCCACCACACCCCACCGACGCTGGCCCAGTACCTGTAAGTACGTCTCCAGGGCCGTCCAGGCATTCCAGTTTTTCACGTTGGGACCCTTGCCCAGGTAAATTCGGACTCTCTTCTCCCGAACCGGGGGCCACAGAGCAATGTTGGCTCGTCCTCGAGGGATGCCCAGGACCGTCTCGTGCACGTAGACACACCACAGGTTGCAGGTGGCCTCGGTGGTGTGCGGGGGGAACTCCCACTCTTGCCGCTGCTGGTTGCGGCCCAGCTCGTGCACGGGGCCCCAGAGACCCTTGGTTCTGATGAGTTTCTCATTGATGAGCTCCTGCACCGACTCCAGGTGGCACATGATGGGGTAGCCTGCGTGCATCCAGCCTGGGAAGGGCAGGAGGGGGAAGAGAGGGTCAGGGCGTTCCCCACCCACCAATTCTTCTCTGTACTGTGTCTCCCCAAACACCCAGAATGCTCAGAAAGGCAAACCCAGACCCTTCCAGGCTTCTCTCCTCATCTTCTCATTCTGTAAGAATGATTCCGTCCTCACTCTGACTAGCTATAGATACTGAGGCATGTTTGGGATCACTGTTCACATTACTATTCAATTTTTTTCTTTTTCTCTGAGAGTGCTCTGTCCATGTGGACCTGTCATTATCCTCTTTTCCTCAAAATTAAGCACTAGTGGTTCCCCTTTTCATTATTTACATATGGAGCTGTCCACGCTGGCACTTCTTTACAGTGATCATCTCAGAATGCCAAGGACACTAGGGTCCAGACGGGATTTCCGTGGTTCTTTAATTTTCACACGCTCTTCACTTTTCAGGCCTCCTGACCCACTGGCACATAGCCCTTCCTTCAGTGCTTTCTCCCAACCCCTGTGACCCAGGAAGAGGCCCTCTGCTCTCTCTCTCCACTCCCTTAAGTGCCCTGACGAATGCCTGTGAAAGCCCAGCCCTTACTGTCTACGCCATTTCCACTGCTGGATAACACCTCTTGCCATGCTGACTAAAACTGTTACACAGTGTAACATACTGTGTGCATACAGTTGCTTGTCGTTCAGTCACTCAGTCATGACTGACTCTCTGCGACCCCATGGGCTGCAGCATGCCAGGCTTCCCTGTCCTTCACCATCTCCCGGAGTTTGCTCAGACTCGTGTCCATATGGTTCTAGGGCCTGCTTTTTATGTGTCACATAACGCCTCCCCAGTGGCTCAGACAGTAAAGAATCCGCCTGCAATGCTGGAGACCTGGGTTCGATCCCTGGGTTGGGAAGATCCCCTGGAGAAGGGAAAGGTTACCCACTCCAGTATTCTTGCCTGGAAAATCGCATGGACAGAGGAGCCTGGTAGGCTACAGCCCATGGGGTCACAAAGAGATGAATACAACCGAGCGACTTTTAGTAACTAATCTCATCATATTTTCCTATGCCATCAAAATATCTCTTTAAATGTCTTCCTAGTGTCCATCGAAAGTACATTGCTTAACCATCCTGTAACTGCTGGACACTCAGGTGGTTTCTGATGTTTTGCTGGGGGAGACAGCCGAGTCTCCTTTTCAATGTATTTTTTGCCTTTCTATTTAAATGGCAAGGATTACATCACATATGCTAAGTCACTTCTGTCATGTTCTTATTCTGCGGCCCCGTGGACTGTAGCCCACCAGGCTCTTCTGTCCATGGAATTTTCCAGGTAAGAATATTGGAGCAGATTGCCTTTTCCTCCTCCAGGGGAATCTTCCCAACCCAGGGATCAAACTCGCGCCTCTTGCGTCTCCTGCATTGGCGGGCTGGTTCTTTCCCACTAGTGCCACCTGATAAAGCAAGGCCCTGAGTGGGCAGCATGCACAGAGGTTTGCCCCGGGCACCCACCAACTGAGATCTGCACGTCGGCAACGATCCTCTGAGGCAGACGCAGCGGGAAGGGCTCGGCCCCCAGCCGGGCCACGGCCTGCATCACCTCGTCCCAGAGGCGAAGCAGCGGCTCGGGGTTCTCCAGCGTGCGGAGGTTCGCGGTCGGCACCGTCAGGATGATGTTGTCTGTGGCCAGCTCTCCCCAGGGACCTGGGTTCTCCTGGATCTGCCGCTTCCACTCCTCCTGGGTTGTCTCCCCTGGAAGACAGGCCACAGGGCTTGAAACTCTCTTTCCCAAGTCCCTCCCATTAACATATACCACCTGAGTCCCCCCAGGAGGAGAACACCAAGGCTGTCAATAACCACATACCCCTCTAAACTTCTACAAACGTCCCAGGGATGTGATGTGGCTTGGTCTTTATCTCCTTGGCCTCAAATCTAAGGAAGCAGACCTCCCTTCCCTCTGCCAGTCCAAACCTCTCTCTCTTCCTATACCAGGCAGCCCGAGAGGGCCTCCTCACCCCCAGCTCTCCCTGCGCCTTGGGGTTCGCTCCAAGGCATCCACTCACCGAGCTTGTAGTAGGGAGCATGCACAGCTCCCTTAACCGTGACGGGCACGGTGCCCAGCTTGCTGCTCTGAGGCACGATGATGTACAGGAGGCCCCCCCACAGGCAGGTGATGGACTTGGTGGGCTTGTCCAGGCAGCAGCGGTTAATCACCAGGGGGCCTCGGAACAGCTTGCTGGCCCTGGTCAGGTCATCGGTGTGGCAGCCAATCTGTATCTGCAGCAGAGAGATCCCCGAGGAGTGTGACCCTGGGCACATGTGGCCGGAAGGGGAAAGTGCCCGGACAAGGGGACAGGAAGGGTCATGGGTCCAGGAACCCCAGGTAAGTCCAAGCATCCCACTATTTGTAAGCCCTGTGTTCAAAACCGATGAAATTGTACCATCCCTCAAGGTTGTTTGGAACAGACTCTGTAAATCTACTCGCAAGGGGCCAAACAGCTATATGAAGGGTCTTGCTAAGACGCAGACCGGAGGGGCACCAGGTGTGACGCAGATGCTAATTCCAGGGAGAGCCACTCCCAGGCAGAGTCCCTTGGTGTCTCTGTAACAGAGAATCCTAGGCTGCCTTTCCTGGCGGCGAATCTGGCTTTGGGAATGGGCAGAGGGCATCCTGCCTTCTGACCAGAGAGAAGGCCCAGGAGGAAGCAGTGTGACCGGCTGATGCAGTGAAGGATTGATTCAGCTCTTCCTGTTCTCCAAGGCCCCTGTTCCTGGGCCAGTGGAGTGACCCCTGTCCTCGGGTGGCCTGGGACTGTTTTCCAGGGTTTATGCTGAACAAGTTCCAGGATACATACAGGCACAGACTAGACGCTAACCATCACAATGACCCCCAAGGCGTACAGAGCAGGATGGTATCTGAATTTTGCAAATAGGCTGTGTGTGTGTGTGAGAAAGTGACAGAGAAAGTGTGTGACGTCACAGGGAAGAAGCCTGAGTGTGTAGCACCTCATGCTTCCGTGGGAGATGTACACGGGATGAAATGTGAACTGAGATTTACTGGATGCCACTGTATTCTAGGGCACCATCCATCTGGTATCTTTCTTCTCCCCATCTATGACATTTAAGCTAAAAGCACAACATTTGAGCCAGAAGTTGGTCAGGGTTGAGCCCTGGGGCTCTGAAATGTATCAAATCCATACATTTAAATCAATCAGTTAGATGTTCTGCCCCTTAGCTGTTTCATCCTAAGCAGCTAAAGGGGCAAAAGTACATGCCCCGTATTGCCAACTGGAGAGGAAAATGCAACCCATTCATCTTTCCTGGAAAATTCCAAGGACAGAGGTGCCTGGTGGGCTACAGTCCACGGGGTCACAAAGAGTCGGACAGGACTGAGCGACTTAACAACACTGCCCATAGGGTGTGTAGGAGGATTGAATCAGATGCCGGCTATGAAAGCAGGAGCACCTGGCTTCTGTGTTAGGCGGGGAGATGGGGCACGCCTTACCTTCAGGTCAGCAGAGGCGGCGGATTCAGGCAGGGAGACCTCAATAATTTGCCTTCCGGGTATGTAGAGCCCAGTACTCATCCAGCAGTACCTGGTGCCTGCCAAGAGTCAGGGAAGAGCAGGCGTTATCCTACCAGACACAATTCCATCTGCAGCCAGCTCCCAGAGTCCCTCCAGGAGCTCTGCCTCCCTGCCGCCCTGGCTCTCATCTTCCAAGCATTCCCTAAAACCCCAACCTCGTCCTCATTGAGATTTGCAAGGCAGAGGTTGGAGATGGACCTGGAGGCGACCAGACCTCAGCTGAGCTGCGGATGTCATCCCCCCACATTCCCACCCGCTGGGCTCCTATCCACTTCTTCTTCCTCACCCGGGTTGTTGCAGTTGACCTCCACGGTGATGGGAGATTCCAAGGGGCGCAGATAGGGGCTGCTGTACATGTCTTCAATTTCGGGGACTAACAGAGAGAGGTCGCTTCCCGAGTGAGCCAGCCCCGTGGCCAGGGAAAGCATGGCACCCCGGCAGCAGTCGTTGATGACGGGGTTCTCACGGGTCGCCACCGGGAGCCGATAGCGACTCAGCAGCTTCCTTAGGAGCCGGTGCACCGACATGTAGGCGGGGATCTCCTCAGCGGGGATTTGCAGAAAAGCCGCGCCGTCAGGACCCAGCTTGGCCAACCAGCCCTTCTCCACGTTGCCTCTCTTCCTGCCCATGATAACCTGGAACTCAGCCAGGGTGGAGCGGAAGTGGTAGGTCCTTATCCCCGCCTTGGGAGTACGAAAGGGCCCCGGGTTGAGGCTTTGGCTGGTGATGCTAATGCCAAAGGGGTTGAGGAGGAGGTTTCCTGGGAACCGCGCCAACGGGGACACGCCTGGGTTCTTGAAGGCCCACCACCAGGCCTGGGCTCCGACAAACAGGCCCCCGCCCTCGGCTACAAACTCCTGCAGCTCCTTGACTCCTGCGTCACTCACGGGCTCAAAGCAATAGACACTGGCGTCGCTGGTCAGATTGGGCTCAATGCTGGTGTCTATGCCCCCCACGGCGAGCAGCCCACTCAGAGTCCTCAGTTCCGTGTGCACCACGATCTTGCCTCTGCGGCCCGCGTCCAGCCAGCGGACGGCGTTGAGCAAGAATGGGCCCAGTTTACCCACGGTGAATAGGACCTTGTGGCCGGTCACGACCACCCGGCCCCGGCCATAGCGGGCAGCCGCTATGACACAGCCGTGGTAGGAATCTAGCCCCAGGGGAAAGGCTAAAGCCCCATGCACCAGCAGCTGGGATGGGAAACAGTCCGAATTGGTGATGTCCAGCTCGGAAATCCCATGCAGGAGCTCATCTCTGTCCTCGGAGAGATCATCCTCACAACTGCAAAAGACACATGTGTTCTTTGTTACAAAGCGCTCAGCACAACACCTGGCATGTAGCAAGCGGCAGACTTACGAATATCACCTTTAGCTTTTAGGAGAGAACTAGGACAGACCTGAGCTCACTGGGTGTGGAGACTTGTTGGAGGGAAGACAAAGGACCTTGACATTGATCCTGCTTTATCATGCTCTTGGAGGTATTAACCCTCCAAAGGAAATCTTGAAAGAAGTCCTGCTGGGTTTACTCAATACCGTATCTTAAATAGTCTGGATTTAAGTGTTCAGCCTTTTAAGCACAATATAAAGAACTGAAGGAGAAATCATGGTTTCATTCTGCTAAGGGGGCTTGTTTATAATTTCATGCCACTAACTTTCTGCAAATAAAGCGAACAGAGAGCTGAGTGAGTTAGTGGCTCGAGTGAAGAACCACTATTATCCCAAAAGGTGGGGCAGGGAGCTGAGTGGCCTCAACTCTTGTGAGACCCTCCTGTTACTTGAACCCAAGAGGACTGACTGTCTACACCCAGAATTCCATACATTCATTTCTGGCCCAATAGGCGTGATACAGATCCATGCTGTAAGGCTTTTCTCATCACCAACTGTTTCCGTTTCTGTGTGTGTGCATGCTCAGCTGTGTTTGACTCTTTGCAACCCTTTGGATGGAGCCCACTAGGCTCCTCTGTCCATGGGATTCTCCAGGCAAGAATACTGGAGTGGGTTGCCATTTCCTCCTCCAGGGGATGTTTCTGACCCAGGGATTGAACCTGCATCTCCTGCATTGCAGGCAGATTCTTTACCTGCTGAGCCACTGGGGAAGCCTCAACTGTTTCTATCTAAGGGTAACAAACTCCTATAAAGCTTTAGGACACCTATAACCCCAAAACGGGGATTTAGCCCCAGATAGTGGGATTATGAAGGGAATGAGGTAGAGTGATCTCTCTCTATAAGCTTGAGATCCCAGAGCTGGTTAAGCCTCTCTCACTGATTATGTGACTGTATGGTCAGAGGCAGCTATAAGGAAACACTGAAAAAGGGGAGTCAGGTAATGGTATGTTTGTAGTATTTGTGTTGTACTCTCTGTGGTTGGCAGAGCTGTAATTAACTGATGGGGAAACTACAGTACTCTTAGCAGTCCTCTTTCCTGAAGATAAAGGCATCACCCTACAAGATGGCTCTCCAGCTCCTTGAAGCACTAGCATTAAAACCACTCATCCAGCTGTTTTTGCTCTGAGTCCAAAATCACCAGACAACCTTGTGATTACAATATTGCTTCTCTAGTGATCATTTGCCTAAAGAAAGAAGTTATTCTTTCTTTATAGGGCAGCCAGGGTGGTCTATTTTTTGTGACATTTATATTTCTCCAGAAACATCTTAGTATATCTTTAATTTGCTGATTTTATTATATATAAATAATAATATTATTGTAATAAATACTTGCACTGTATATATTTGCATATATAATCTACAATATATAAAATATAATATATAATACAATGTATAATTGTATTATATTGTATATAATATTGTCTATTAATAAATAAAATTATTATTGTATATAATTAGTAATAATTTGTGCTTAGTCACTCAGTTGGGACTGACTCTTTGTGACTCCATGCACTGTAGCCCGCCAGGGTCCTCTGTCCATGGGGATTCTCCAGGCTCGAATACTGGAGTGGGTTGCCATGCCCTCCTCCACGGGATCTTCCCAGCCTGGGGACTGAGCCCAGGTCTTCCACATTGCAGGAGGATTCTTTATCATCTAAGCCACCAGGGAAACCCAATTAATATTAATATATATGTTAATAATATATATAATAAAATCAGCAAATTAAACATATACAAAGATTATACATACAAAATTAAGTAAAAAATGTTTTAGTTCTTATAATGAGTTCTGCTCATAAATTTCAAGCA
The DNA here is from genome assembly GCF_016772045.2 of Ovis aries. Lineage (NCBI taxonomy): Eukaryota > Metazoa > Chordata > Mammalia > Artiodactyla > Bovidae > Ovis > Ovis aries. The sequence goes on from NC_056057.1 coordinate 108,257,385, forward strand.
ATTAACTGTCTTACAAGTGTAGTCAGTGAAAAGGTGATCTGCACTGGCATTAAGGTTTATACACTAGCCTGTTACAACAAAATGAGAAACACTGAATGTGCCAAGTTCAGACCCAGACACTGTGTCAATAGTAGGGCTTCATCAGCAGGACCCTAGGTGAGGTCCTGCTCACCGATGAGGCTGGGACATCGTCAGAGTTTTGTCTGTTATTTCCAACAGCCACGACTTATGTGCAGGGGATGATAAATGATTGTCTCATTAAAAAAACCTGAAGTGGATTTTGACCTTTCCTGTCCCTCTCTGTTCTGAAATGAAACAAAAGTTACATAAAAAAGAATCAAACCATGATAGTACTAGATTTCAAGAAGGGTGCAGTCAGCAAACTGGGACAGGAGGAATTGACAGGAAAGATAAACCAGATGAAATCAGACTGATCAGAAACCTAAGAGAAAAGAAGAATCTGGAACTGTACATAAGTGAAAGAGAAGATCAAGAAAACAAATACAACAGGGGTTATCATCTGTCCTGAGAAAATGTACTTCACTAACCAAGAATGACCAATCTAGAAATTCAATGCCATTTAACACTTAAACAGAAATCAAAAATATTTGATGAAAATTAATAGCATGAAATATAAGCACCAAACTAAACAAAGGGAAAACCAACTCCCTCCAAAATAAGTGATAACTGGAGAAGGTCCTAAATAAATATTGTACATCATTGGAGAGTCTTGAGATACATTCTCTCTCTGCAGGAAAAAAAAAAAAAAAAAAAGAGACAGGCTGCTATAAAAAGTTAATAATCAGAATAAAAATATAACTGCCAAACAGACAATCCTATTTAATACAAGGGCAGAAAAATAAGTATTAGTGTAGCTGAAGACTATGAATAAACCAACAGGCAGGTTGAGTGAAGTGATTCATTAATAGAAAATGAAGGATAGTGTCCCACAGGTTTTGGGTTGTTGTGTTTTCATTTTCATTAGTTTCTATGCATATTTTGATTTCTTTTTTGATTTCTTCTGTGATTTGTTGGTTATTCAGAAGTGTGTTGTTCAACCTCCATATGTTGGAATTTTTAATAGTTTTTCTCCTGTAATTGAGATCTAATCTTAATGCATTATGGTCAGAAAAGATGCTTGGAATGATTTCGATTTTTTTGAATTTATCAAGTTTAGATTTATGGCCCAGGATGTGATCTATCCTGGAGAAGGTTCCATGAGCACTTGAAAAAAAGGTGAAATTCGTTGTTTTGGGGTGAAATGTCCTATAGATATCAATTAGGTCTAACTGATCTAATGTATCATTTAAAGTTTGCGTTTCTTTGTTAATTTTCTGTTTAGTTGATCTGTCCATAGGTGTGAGTGGGGTATTAAAGTCTCCCACTATTATTGTGTTATTGTTGATTTCCCTTTCATACTTGTTAGCATTTGTCTTACATATTGTGGTGCTCCTATATTGGGTGCATATATATTTATAATTGTTATATCTTCTTCTTGGATTGTTCCTTTGATCATTATGTAGTGGCCTTCTTTGTCTCTTTTCACAGCCTTTGTTTTAAAGTCTATTTTATCGGATATGAGTATTGCCACTCCTGCTTTCTTTTGGTCTCTATTCGCGTGGTATATCTTTTTCCAACCCTTCACTTTCAGTCTGTATGTGTCCCTTGTTTTGAGGTGGGTCTCTTGTAAGCAGCATATAGAGGGGTCTTGTTTTTGTATCCATTCGGCCAGTCTTTGTCTTTTGGTTGGGGCGTTCAACCCATTTACGTTTAAGGTAATTATTGATAAGTATGATCCCGTTGCCATTTACTTTATTGTTTTGGGTTCGGGTTTATACACCCTTTCGTGTTTCCTGTCTAGAGGATATCCTTTAGAATTTGTTGGAGAGCTGGTTTGGTGGTGCTGAATTCTCTCAGCTTTGCTTGTCTGTAAAGCTTTTGATTTCTCCTTCGTATTTGAATGAGATCCTTGCTGGGTACAGTAATCTGGGCTGTAGGTTATTGTCTTTCATCACTTTAAGTATGTCTTGCCATTCCCTCCTGGCCTGAAGAGTTTCTATTGACAGATCAGCTGTTATCCTTATGGGAATCCCCTTGTGTGTTATTTGTTGTTTTTCCCTTGCTGCTTTTAATATTTGTTCTTTGTGTTTGATCTTTGTTAATTTGATTAATATGTGTCTTGGGGTGTTTCGCCTTGGGTTTATCCTATTTGGAACTCTCTGTGTTTCTTGGACTTGGGTGATTATTTCCTTCCCATTTTAGGAAGTTTTCAACTATTATCTCCTCAAGGATTTTCTCATGATCTTTCTGTCTTCTTCTTCTGGGACTCCTATAATTCGAATGTTGGAGCGTTTCATATTGTCCTGGAGGTCTCTGAGATTGTCCTCGTTTCTTTTAATTCGTTTTTCTTGTTTCCTCTCTGATTCATTTATTTCTACCATTCTATCTTCTATTTCACTAATCCTATCTTCTGCCTCCGTTATTCTACTATTTGTTGCCTCCAGAGTGTTTCTGATCTCATTTATTGTGTTATTCATTATATTTTGACTCTTTTTATTTCTTCTAGGTCCTTGTTAAACCTTTCTTGCATCTTCTCAATCCTTGTCTCTAGGCTATTTATCTGTGTTTCCATTTTGATTTCAAGATTTTGGATCATTTTCACTATCAATATTCGGAATTCCAGAAAAAAGTCAAATAAATAACCTAACTCTACAACTAAAGCAACTAGAAAAGGAAGAGTTGGAGAACCCCAGAGTGAGTAGAAGGAAAGAAATCTTAAAAATTAGGGCAGAAATAAATGCAAAGAAACAAAAGAGACCATAGCAAAAATCAACAAAGCCAAAAGCTGGTTCTTTGAAAGGATAAATAAAATTGACAAACCATTAGCCAGACTCATCAAGAAGCAAAGAGAGAAAAATCAAATCAATAAAATTAGAAATGAAAATGGAGAGATCACAACAGACAACACAGAAATACAAAGGATCATAAGAGACTACTATCAGCAGTTGTATGCCAATAAAATGGACAACGTGGAAGAAATGGACAAATTCTTAGAAAAGTACAATTTTCCAAAACTGAACCAGGAAGAAATCGAAAATCTTAACAGACCCATCACAAGCACGGAAATTGATACTGTAATCAGAAATCTTCCAGCAAACAAAAGCCCAGGTCCAGATGGCTTCACAGCTGAATTCTACCAAAATTTCGAGAAGAGCTAACACCTATCCTACTCAAACTCTTCCAGAAATTGCAGGAAGGTAAACTTCCAAACTCATTCTATGAGGCCACCATCACCCTAATACCAAAACCTGACAAAGATGTCACAAAAAAGAAAACTACAGGCCAATATCTCTGATGAACATAGATGCAAAAATCCTCAACAAAATTCTAGCAATCAGAATCCAACAACACATTAAAAAGATCATACACCATGACCAAGTGGGCTTTATCTCAGGGATGCAAGGATTCTTCAATATCCGCAAATCAATCAATGTAATTCACCACATTAACAAATTGAAAATAAAAACCATATGATTATCTCAATAGATGCAGAGAAGGCCTTTGACAAAATTCAACATCCATTTATGATAAAAACTCTCCAGAAAGCAGGAATAGAAGGAACATATCTCAACATAATAAAAGCTATCTATGACAAACCCACAGCAAACATTATCCTCAATGGTGAAAATTGAAAGCATTTCCCCTAAAGTCAGGAACAAGACAAGGGTGCCCACTTTCACCGCTACTATTCAACATAGTTCTGGAAGTTTTGGCCACAGCAATCAGAGCAGAAAAAGAAATAAAAGGAATCCAAATTGGAAAAGAAGTAAAACTCTCACTGTTTGCAGATGACATGATCCTCTACATGGAAAACCCTAAAGACTCCACCAGAAAATTACTAGAGCTAATCAATGAATATAGTAAAGTTGCAGGATATAAAATCAACACACAGAAATCCCTTGCATTCCTATACACGAATAATGAGAAAGTAGAAAAGAAATTAAGGAAACAATTCCATTCACCACTGCAACGAAAAGAATAAAATACTTAGGAATATATCTACCTAAAGAAACTAAAGACCTATATATAGAAAACTATAAAACACTGATGAAAGAAATCAAAGAGGACACTAATAGATGGAGAAATATACCATGTTCATGGATTGGAAGAATCAATATAGTGAAAATGAGTATACTACCCAAAGCAATTTACAAATTCAATGCAATCCCTATCAAGCTACCAGGCACATTTTCACAGAACTAGAACAAATAATTTCAAGATTTGTATGGAAATACAAAAACCTCGAATAGCCAAAGCAATCTTGAGAAAGAAGAATGGAACTGGAGGAATCAACTTGCCTGACTTCAGGCTCTACTACAAAGCCACAGTCATCAAGACAGTATGGTACTGGCACAAAGACAGACATATAGATCAATGGAACAAAATAGAAAGCCCAGAGATAAATCCACACACATATGGACACCTTATCTTTGACAAAGGAGGCAAGAATATACAATGGAGTAAAGACAATCTCTTTAACAAGTGGTGCTGGGAAAACTGGTCAACCACTTGTAAAAGAATGAAACTAGATCACTTTCTAACACCGCACACAAAATAAACTCAAAATGGATTAAAGATCTAAATGTAAGATCAGAAACTATAAAACTCCTAGAGGAGAACATAGGCAAAACACTCTCAGACATAAATCACAGCAGGATCCTCTATGATCCACCTCCCAGAATTCTGAAATCAAAGCAAAAATAAACAAATGGGATCTAATTAAAATTAAAAGCTTCTGCACAACAAAGGAAAATATAAGCAAGGTGAAAAGACAGCCTTCTGAATGGGAGAAAATAATAGCAAATGAAGCAACTGACAAACAACTAATCTCAAAAATATACAAGCAACTTCTGCAGCTCAACTCCAGAAAATAAACGACCCAATCAAAAATGGGCCAAAGAACTAAATAGACATTTCTCCAAAGAAGACATACGGATGGCTAACAAACACATGAAAAGATGCTCAACATCACTCATTATTAGAGAAATGCAAATCAAAACCACAATGAGGTACCACTTCACACCAGTCAGAATGGCTGCGATCCAAAAATCTGCAAGCAATAAATGCTGGAGAGGGTGTGGAGAAAAGGGAACCCTCCTACACTGCTGGTGGGAATGCAAACTAGTACAGCCACTATGGAGAACAGTGTGGAGATTCCTTAAAAATTGCAAATAGAACTACCTTATGACCCAGCAATCCCACTTCTGGGCATACACCGAGAAACCAGAATTGAAAGAAACACATGTACCCCAATGTTCATCGCAGCACTGTTTATAATAGCCAGGACATGGAAACAACCTAGATGTCCATCAGCAGATGAATGGATAAGCAAGCTGTGGTACATATACACAATGGAGTATTACTCAGCCGTTAAAAGAATTCATTTGAATCAGTTCTGATGAGATGGATGAAACTGGAGCCGATTATACAGAGTGAAGTAAGCCAGAAAGAAAACACCAATACAGTATACTAACACATATATGGAATTTAGGAAGATGGCAATGACGACCCTGTATGCAAGACAGGAAAGAGACACAGATGTGTATAACGGACTTTTGGACTCAGAGGAGGGAGAGGTGGGATGATTTGGGAGAATGACATTCTAACATGCATACTATCATGTGAATTGAATCGCCAGTCTGTCTGACGCGGGATGCAGCATGCTTGGGGCTGGTGCATGGGGATGACCCAGAAAGATGTTATGGGGAGGGAGGTGGGAGGGGGTTCATGTTTGGGAATGCATGTAAGAATTAAAGATTTTAAAATTTAAAAATAAAAACTAAAAAAAAAATAAAATAAAATAAAATAAAAAAAGAAAAAAAAAGAAAAAAGAAAAAAAAAAAAAAGAAAATGAAGGATAGATAAGAAGACTAATGGCTAGCAAGAAGTTCTAAAACCAAAGAACAAAGAAGAAATAAACATTTAATTTGATGAAAATTTCTTTGTGCTGAAAAAAAGATCTGAGTTTTTAGAATGAAATGACATTATTGACTCGATGGACATGAGTTTGAGAAGGCTCTGGGAGTTGGTGATGGACAGGGAAGCCTGGCGTGCTGCAGTCCATGGGGTTGCAAAGAGTTGGACATGACTGAGCAACTGAACTGAACTGATTATATGAATGCAAATCAGTATAAATGAAATAGAGAAGGTCTGGTCAATTCACAGCAAGTTTGAGCTTCAAAGTACAAAGAAAAGCAAAAACCAAATTATCTACAAAGAAAAAAGTGAAATCAGTGCCCTAAAAATAGTATTTCAGTGCAATGAAAATATTCTGTATGATACATAGCTGCAGCAACACTCTTCACCGCATAGGGAATACTGAAAGTGTCAAAAGGATTACTGAAATTCACCACTCACTGAAGTTTTTCAGAGAAGTTACTTGGGTTATGCTGTGGGTCTAGAAAAACAAAAATGAATACAATATAGGAAGAGATTGTCTACACGAAGCAGCGGTGGGCAAAAAGTGCCAATGTATTGTATAACTAATGCTGAAAAACTGCTGATAAAGTTCTCGCGGTATTTGATGTGATTGGCAAGAAATCATTCTAAATGAATAGGAGCCACAATATTAAAAACAAAGTGAACAAAGAAACAAAGCTAAGGCAAAACCAAATTACAACCAGAAAACCAGAGGATTTCAAAACAGCTTGGGTAGTAAGGAGTGAGCACAGAAAAATGTCAGGAGGGGAGAAATGGAATTCTTGTTTTGAGTGAAAAGGTAGATTATAAAAACAAGTTAATTCTCAACTCAGAAAAATGTACATTCGTTAAAAAATTACAGGCAACATGGTAAACATGGGTATTAATGTATAATAAAAAGTGGCATTTTATATTACTGGGAAAAGATGAACTGGACCTATACATCACCCAAATACATAGAAACATTTTCGAATGTATCAGAGATAAAAATTTTACAAATGAAACCACACATGCACTGAAAGAAATTAAGAGTGGAATCTTTCATTATCTTTGTTGATCACTGTTTAGTCGTGTCCAGCTCTCAGTGACCCCATGGACTGCAGCATGCCGGGTTTCCCTGTTCTTCTACTACCTAAGTGTGACGAGAGCATTCTAATTATGACCTCGAGTCAGAGGTGATTACAGAAGACTGACAACTATTATACAGTGTTTTGATCACTTTAGCTTTCCAGTAAATCTGGAAATTATGTTAGTTACTTCCATGTGCATTGAAGTTTAGAGCCAGTTTGAACTTTGGTTGGGACTGCACTGAATCTATAGATAATTTGGGGAAAAACTGACATCTTAAAAATACTGAGGGTCCTGATCCATCAACATGGTGTATTTCACTATTTCTTTAGGTTTTATTTAATTTCTCCCAGTGATGTTTTGTGGTTTTCAGCATACATGTTGTGTGACACATTTTGTTAAATTTATTTGCTAGTATTTCATGATTTGGGACCCTGTCTTAACAGGGTATTGTATTTTTAATTTCAATGACCAATTACTACTATATAAAAATATAATTTATTTTTGTATATTGACTTTGTATACTGAAACCTTGCTAAACTCAATTATTACAGTGGCTTTTTTTTTTTTTTGCAGAGTTTTAAGAATATTTTACATAGAAATTCATGTTTTCTACAAGCAAACATAGGTGTGCTTCTTAAATTTAATCTCTATGCCTTTTTACTTGCCTTACTGCACTGGCTAGAAACTTAAGTACAATATTATATAAATATATCCTTCCTGGCATTGTTCTCAATCTCAGGGTATTTCACCAGAAAGTATGCTCTTGGCTATCGGCTTTTCAAAGAGGACTCATCATACTGAGCAGTTTCCCTTTATTTCTGCTTTGTGGAAATTTTATCATGATTTGATACTGAATTTTGTCAGTTCTTTTTTCTGTCTGTGTGCAACTATTGAATTATATGATGTTTCTCATTTATTTTGCATTAAGAAAATAATTAAACTGTGAATTAATTTGATATATGAATGTTAAACCAGCCAAGCATTCCTAGAATAAGCCTTATTTGTCATTATGTATTATCCTTTTCACATTTGTAATCTATTTACTATATTTTATTAAGAATTTTTGCATCTATGTTCATGAGGGACATTGTTCTGAGTTTTCTAGTCTTGCAATGTCTTTCTTTGGCTTCAGTATCAGAGAAATACTGGTTTAATAAGTCAAATTACAAAAACTTTCCTCTCCTCTTATTTCTGAAAGAGTTCATATAGAGTTAGTATCAAAAAAGACACAGTGCAAACTGTAAGCAGTGATTATCTCTGGGCAGAAGAAGAATCAATAGAAGGCAGAGAGGGGGGACGAAGTTCTTTCACTTTTTACTTTGCATCCTTTGGGACTATTTCCCTTTTTCCCAGTAAGCATTTATTCTGAAATTGCAGAAGGGAACATGTTTATAAAAAGGAAAAGAAAACTGAATTGTGATTTAGCAATTTCTTTTCCAAAGTGGCACATCTTCCTGCTTGAATTCACTCTCTAAAAACTTCTAGTTTTGTGAGAACCAGTTAATACAATTTTATTATAAATGGCTAAGAATGTAGTAAGAAGTGCAGGGTTTGGTAGGCATGTATGTTCACCCCACCGCGCTGGGTCATGACCCTGACTTAATGTTGGCAGTTAGCGTTCTATCTATACTAGCAATGACTTCCAAGGACTTGTGGATCCTTGTTACAAACAAATTTATTAATATCTGTTCAGATATTTTCTCTGTCTGCAATGCAGGAGACCTGAGTTCAGTAGTTTTCAGACCTACTTGGGGAGTCATATTCATGTTGATTATCTTCAGTAATTTGGCAGGTTACTTATTTCACGTAGATAGTCAATTTTCAAAATTCTGAAATCTTCTTAATCTGGAATTCAAAAGACTGTTTTATATATAATATTCCTGGACTATCTTTCAAAATGAAATGGAGATTATCTATATATGGCATCAATTTCTAATGTCTGCCAATTCAGGTTTCACCGGAGTGTTTTCAAGCCATGGAATTTGGAGCATGTGGACATTTCAAAGCATGACTGTTGTTCCACATTCTTTTCTCTGCATCTCTGATGATTGTGAATATACACAGATCCCTGAAGACTGAAAACCATTCTCAATGGAGTAATAGCTGAAATGAGGACAAGGACCTTCTATTATACTCAAGTACTTCCCATTTAAAGGGAGAAAGAGAGTGGAAGGCACACGCAAGGTCACGGTGTGTAGTTGCTAGCTGCAACCTCAGGTTTCTGAGTTCTGCTGAACCTAGATATCACAGCCCTCTTCCTACAACAGGTACTTGTTTTTTGTATTTCCTCCAAGCCTGGTTATTGGAGATGTTTCTGCACTTCTGATTCTCAGATCTTTGGAAATCATTTTCTTAAAATAAGAAATAATGCCTGAGATTACAGCGTATACTCAACAAAAATGCTGGCCTAAATGAATGGATGAATGAACAAACACAGAATAAGAACTCTAGCAGAAGCCTGAGATTTGTGTTAAAATGGGACAAGGGCCTTCTTATCCAAAAAATAGAGCAAACTATTGTGGTTGAGTCTCCTGGAACCTCCCTTAGACTGATTATCTAATGATATGTTTAATCAGCATCAAGTCTCTTTATTGGTAAAGCCAATTTCGTGTCTAGTCCTTGCTTGGTTAAATGCATAAAGAGGATAAAACATGGCAGCTGGTCCTGCTGCTGCTGCCTCAGTTTGATGGAGGAAATAGGAAAAGTATCAGTTAAAATATCAATAGTTTATACAACTGCAGCAGAACACATGACTTGGGGCAAAGCAGCATAACGATGGATGCCGGGTATATCTCAATGGTTGGAAACGATATTCATGACCTCATATGCTTATATACCATAGCATGAAGGCTGATGTCAAAACAATTAAAGTGTTTTAGGTACTTTGAACATGTTTCTTAATTCACTGAATTCTTACAACCACCCTTAAAGGTAGCCATTATTAATCCTACTTTAAAGATGAGGCTTACCTGTTGCTCAAGGTTTTAGAGCAAGCAACAGATATTATGTAGGAACTTATTAACCTCACATATGCAGATGACACCACCCTTATGACAGAAAGTGAAGAAGAACTAAAGAGCCTCCTGATGAAACTGAAAGAGGAGATTGAAAAAGTTGGCTTAAAGCTCAACATTCAGAAAAGTAAGATCATGGCATCTGGTCCCATCACTTCATGGCAAATAGATGGGGAAACAGTGGAAACAGTGGCTGACTTTATTTTGGGGGGCTCCAAAATCACTGCAGATGGTGATTGCAGCCATGAAATTAAAAGATGCTTAGTCCTTGGAAGGAAAGTTATGACCAACCTAGATAGCATATTAAAAAGCAGAGATATTCCTTTGCCAACAAAGGTCTGTCTAGTCTAGGCTATGGTTTTTCCAGTGGTCATGTATGGATGTGAGAGTTGGACTATAAAGAAAGCTAAGCACCAATGAATTGATGCTTTTGAACTGTGGTGTTGGAGAAGACTCTTGAGAGTCCCTTGGACTGCAAGGAGATCCAACCAGTTCATCCTAAAGGAGATCAGTCCTGAAAGTTCATTGGAAGGACTGATGTTGAAGCTGAAACTCCAATACTTTGGCCACCTGATGCGAAGAGCTGACTCATTTGAAAAGACCCTGATGCTGGGAGGGATTGAGGGCAGGAGGAGAAGGGGACGGCAGAGCATGAGATGGCTGGATGGCATCACTGGCTCGATCGACGTGAGTCTGGGTGAACTCCGGGAGTTGGTGATGGACAGGGAAGCCTGGCGTGCTATGGTTCACAAGGTCGCAAAGAGTCGCATACGACTGAGTGACTGAACTGAGCTGAAGGCTGGCCTCCACTAAAATGGTGCTTTTCCCAGTAGATATGAAATCTCTTACTAGAATCCTGAGTCTTGAAATGAGGCTGTGTTTATGACAGTGGATCCAGTATTTGTTCGAGTGAATGCGTAATAGAAAGAAGGTGGCTCTGCACACAAAGAACAATAGCCATTGCCTTCAGAACTGGAGGTGCAGTGGAGGCCAGTGAGGATAAGTGGAAGGAAGAGTAGACATTGCTCAGCGAACAGAGTCCTGGTGGTGTGGTCATACAGGCAACATGGTTGCTTCAGTCCAGTGTAGTCGGACTACTCAGTCGTGTCCGACTCTTTGCAACCCCACGTACTGCAGCATGCCAGGCTTCCCTGTCCATCACCAACTCCTGGAACCTGTTCAAACTCATGTCCATCGAGTTGGTGATGCCATCCCACCATCTGATCCTCTGTCGTCCCTTTCTCCTCCTCCTGGTACCCTATAAGAAGACCATGGTGCTTTCCAGGCAGGAAGTAAGGGCAGTGACTCTGAGGCTTGGGTCCTGACATCTGTGGGTGTTCTTACCAGGCTAAAAGTGGGTCATCTGGTTTTGTCACTTAGAGTTTTATTTTTATGATCATAAAAATAGTAATTTCTTCTTTTGAAAATTTGATTCATTTTGATAAGACCTGTGGGCAGTTTACTCTTAGAAAGTTTATCCCGAGATCTTATTTAGAATGTAATTTAATAAGAAATGTGCAAGTAATAAAGTCAAAGCTATCTTAATTCACACTTGCATGTTCAAATGTGGGTTTAAAAATAAATAACAAGACATTTGGGCAGAGTAACTAAATCCTCAGGGACTTTCAATGTGAACTTGATGGCCAGTGATGGAAATAACCTCCATTACTGAATTCTAATAGAAGCATGATGGTGTCTAGTGTTGTCTGATACTTCTAAAATGAACTGACAATATGTAATACAGTATTACATAATTACAAGATGACTGAAGAAAGATCCAAATCTTCAATAGAAACCAAATGATTAAACAAATCAGGTATATGTTGGCATTCACATAAATGCCAATTTTAAAGATTAAACAGAATGTAATAATATATAATTATTTTTTATATTTTTAAAGATTACATAAAATGTAATCTTCCTATTTTATAATTTTAATAATTACACAGAATGAAAAATGTGGATGAGCAGAATTCAAAACAGCATGTATATTAAGATGACAAGGGTATAAAATTATGAATGCATGTGCAGAGATGAAAAGAGTTACATTGTGGGTTTATGATTTAATAATTTTAAAATAAAAATTAGAAAGTAAGGGATCCAGCAATAATGAAAAAGTAGTTTGAAAGAGTATGCCATGAAGAATAATCATAATCCAAAAATACAGCTGGCCTTTGAACAACACAGGTTTGAAATGTGCGGGTCCACTTCTACGCACACACACACGATTTAACCAAAAAGGAAACAATTTCAGATTCAGAGAGACAAAGGCATAACCAAAGAAAAAACAAGTATGATTTTGATAGAGAAAAACATCTTTTAAGGAAACTAACTCAACTAAAGGGGATTATGTTGTTAATGGAATTAGGCTCAGGTTTTACCTTGCTGTTCCTTAGAATGGAGATCTTTGTAAGCAGACATTTGATCAACCTGATCAATCTCTGTGTCTCTGAATAACTCTTTTCTCACTGCACATGTGAGTATGGAGCTGTGGGGTGTTCCAGGAGTGCCATGCCAAGGAGAGGCCACAGCTCTTCCCCAAAGTCTCTGTACTAACCCTGGTGTGCCCTCCTCACCCAGTCCAACCTCACCTCGCTCTGCAACCATCAGAAATACCTATGCTTTTTGCTCCAAGGATGTTGAGAGTTTTCATGTACAATATAAGGCATGGCCTGGTATGATTTTTCTACTGCTAGGACTACTCCAGCTTCTCATCTCTTTCTTCATCCATGCAATCATCCATCTAATACATGTTTACTAAGCACCTACTAACCATATTCAACACTGTATGAGGTGCTGGAGGACAGTGTGAATGGAACAGGTTGGGTGACGCCCTCAAAGAACTTTCCATGAATCCATCACCTGCCTCCTTCATTCTCCATCATCATTTCTTTTGCTCCCAGAGATAAAATCATCTCTAAGATGAAAGATTAGCACATATGGCTTGTGCCACCTTTCTCGTATCTCAGCTTTTGAATTCTCTAGCTCTTACTTCCGTCCTAATCCCATCTGGCTGGATATTTCAAAACCTTTCCAAAAGCTCTCTAGACTTTGTTTGTTTTCCTTTTCCTTACATTTCATTTGCAAGCAAATGACCTATGACCTTGACCTATGACCTTCCTGGATCAGTCATGCCAACCCTGAGATTCAGCAATATATACATTTTACTAGGTTTTCCCTGTAGCTCAAATGGTAAAGAATCTGCCTGCAACGCAGGGGGCCTAGGTTCAATCCCTGGGTCAGGAAGATCCTTTGGAGAAGGGAATGGCAATCCACTCCAGTACTCTTGCCTGGAGAATCCCATGGACAGAGGAGCCTGGCGGGCTACAGTCTGTGGGACTGCAGCACGTCGGACACGACTGAGCGACTAACACTACACTACACTATACATTTTCCTAAGTGAGATGCTGGGGGACACAATGGTTACTAAGAAGTTTCTCCATCCAAGAGCTAAGTAATCTGGTCAGAAAAGGTAGCAGCAACAAGGGACCCTGCCCTTCCTGTGTCTCAGGGTATTTTAACACTCTGGTTGACTTATGATGAATCTATGTTTGAATGCCAAATTCTCTTCTGTTAGCCTTGGAGTAGCTTGAAGATAGGAACCATCTGTCTGCTTTTTAATCTGGGACCAATGTCCCATTGGGCTAATGCACTCACCTCACCAAGACTGGGATCTTGGGCATCTTCTTAGAGACTTTAAAGAAGCTTGTGTCCCCTTTGTTGTCGGTGAAGTACACACCGGCCACGCTGGTCACGAGGTTCCCCGGGAACGTGAACAGAACCCTTTCATCATCGCCCTGGTTGGCCCAATCCCAGGCTTGGCCTCCAATGAGCAAGCCTCCTCCACATTTCACGAACTTGACCAACTTCTCAGTCATGGTTTCATTGTAGGCATCAATGCAGTAAACTCCCAGGGAGTCTTTCACTTCCGGCTCAACCTTCGCCTCCACTCCAGAGCCCTCCAGGATTTTGGCCAGAGGTGCAAGGGAGGGGTGCACACCCACAGGAGCCCCGGGGGAAGAGCAAAGCCAACCCACTGCATTGAGGAGAAAGGGAGTGAGCTGGGCCTCCACCAAGTAGTCCTCGTGGGACACCACCACCAGGCGGCCTCGGCCATAGGAGGAGGCCGCGATGAGGACCTGGCCCATGTCGTTCACCATCACTGGGAAGGAGGCTTCTCCGATAAGAAGCAGTTCGCACGGGATGGCATCTTCGGGGACATCCCAGCTTGTCACTCCATTCATAAGGGCCTCGAAGGCAGCGGACGGAGTCGCCATGGCTGGACCGGCTTCTGCAGAGAGGAAAGCAAGACAGCCTGGTGAAGAATCGGTAACAAACAAATGAGCCAAGCAGTTCACTCTTCTCTAGCTGGGGCAGCTCTTTCCACTGAGCAGATTAGACCGACGCTGTGAACAGACTCAAGCACTCACCAGGGCTGTCAGTGTCTCCAACCCAGGGGACGCTGTTGTGCCCTGTCCGTTAACACTCTTACTGTCAAACTAAACGAGCTCCAGCATTTCCGTCACAGAAGAAAACCAACAGAAGTAAAGAACAAAGGCAGAACTGTGCCTCCAAAGACATACGTTCAAGTACTAATTCCCAGTACCTGTATGACCTTATTTGGAAATAGAGTCTTTGCAGATATACCCACGTTACAGTGTGGTCATCCTGGGTTGGAGTGGGTTCTAATCTAATGACTGGGCTTCCCTGCTGCCTCAGCAGGCAAAGAATCCACATGCAATGCGGGAGACACAGGAGATGCTGGTTCAATCCCTGAGTCATGAAGACCCCCTGGAGAAGGAAATGGCGACCCACTCTAGTATTCTTGCCTGAAAAATCCCATGGACAGAGGAGCCTGGTGGGCTACAATCCAAAGGGTCGCAAAGTGTCAGACACGCCTGAGTGACAAGCACACAATTTAATGACTGGAGAGCCTTTCAAAGAAGAGGAAATGGGACACAGGTACCCAGGGGAGAGACACACAGGCTATGAGCACGTGTAGGCAGGTATCAGGGTCTCTGTGATGTCTCTATGAGCTGAGGAATGCCAAAGACTGCTGGTGGACACCAGAGGTAGGCGAGACGCGTGAAACAGACTCTCCTTCAGAACTTCCAGAAAGAACCAAACGTGTCAACACTTGGTTTCAAACATCTAAGCCTCTAGAACTGCCACAGAATACATTTCTGTTGTTTTAAGCTACTCAGTTTGTGGCAATTGATTGCAGCAACCACAGGAAAGCAACACAGTGGTGCAGCGTGCTGTCCCCCACCCCCGCTCCACCCCACTCGGCGCTCACACCAATCATATTACTCTCAGCGTGGGCCCAGAAAGCCAAAAGCAGCAAGTGACACATTATGAATTTATAGCAGATTATCACTTGCACCCAGACACAGCAGCAAAAGGTGTGTATGTTGATGGATGTGCAATCACAAACACCCTCTGCTTCTTCCCCTTGAGCCCCCTGCTTAAGGTCACTCTGCAGGCTGACCTCCTCTGTGCCCTTTACTGAAGCACTTCCCTCATGGACAGACGTGTTTAACAGGCAGGACAATCAGGGCTCACCATCCCCACTGACCACTCAGTGGCGCTGGACAGCGCTGCTCCCTGGTGCCCGAGGCTCTTACCACCTCTAACCTTACGGCCAGCCTCACTGTCTGCAACCTCTCCAGCCACTTCCTTCCTGGCCTCCCCTTCCCTATTCTGAAAATGCAGAGATTCCTTAGGTGTTTATCTTTGGCCCTTACCTCTTTTTCCTTGTCTCACTCAAGGTATTATGGCAAAGCAATCATTAATACACGCTTAGGCTCTAGAGTTAGCCTGTCTGGGTTTGAATCTCAGCTCTGCTGTTTACTAACTGAGATCAGGCAACACTTCTCAGACTTGGTTTCCTCATTCATTAAGTAGGAAAAACAGCATCTACCACACAGCATTGTTTTGAAGATGAAAGGAATAGCATCAGTTAAGTGCCCTTCCATTATTTTATATATATATACACATTGCCCAAAACTACTTGATCTAGAGTATATTATATATATACAGATATATGTGTATATATATATTTGCTTAAAATTACTAGATTAAGAGTAATTTTATACATACACACACGCACACACTCTGTGGGCTACAGTCCATGGTATTGCAAAACAGATGTAACTTAGTGACTAAATAACAAACTACTATATATATATATAGCATATATATATATAGTATGTATATGTAATATGTGTATATATATATATATATATATATATATATATATATAAAATGCATATAAATGCATGCATGTGTGCTTAGTCACCCAGACTCTTTGTGACCCCATGGACTGTAGCTCCCCCAGCTTCTCTGTCCATGAGATTCTCCAGGCAAAAATACTGGAGTGGGTTGCCATTCTCTTCTCCAGGGGATCTTCCCAGCCCAGCGATAGAATCCGCGTCTCCTGCATTGCAGGTGGATTCTTTACAGTCTGAGCCACCAGGGAAGCCCACATACATATATATATGAGTATCAATTATTTATTATACATACATATATATGTGTATGTATATATATTTATCTTTGCTTAAAATTACTTGATTAAGAGTAAACTAAGTATGTGTATAATAGGGAATTCTTGTAAAGTGAAAAAAAATTTAATCTAATGTTAGATTTTTACCAACACTGGATTAAGTGTTTATTGACTCTGATTTTTACAGGTTTCATATTTTAGAGCCAAGACTAACACTAATGATTATATTTAGTTAAGTATTTCGATGGGTCCTTGAAAAAATCCTTGGCATAGCCCTTGTCTGGGCCTTCCCCAAGCCATGGATGCAAAGTCCCTGGTCCTGACGTAACTAATAAACGCCAAGCCCCCTACTGAAAGCACATTCTGCCATTTGTAACTGTCGCTAAAACTACAAAGTCTTCACTTTTCCCCCTCCAAATTAGCTCCTCTTGGGTAAATTCCATAAGCTTGAGGTCCCTAGTTGTTAAGGAGCAATCTGCACCCTACAGAGAAGATGCAATCAGCAGACAAGTGGTTAATAAGGGCTTGTCCTGCCCCTGCTCCTCCTGGGGTGCACAAACAGCCGGGACAGCAAACCACAAGGAGTCACAGCTGTGTCTCCTCTCCCTCCGGCTCCACACCCCGCTGGCCACAGTGCTGTCCGCCATGGTTTCCAACACACACTGCCGCTAACCTAGTTTAGGTCCTCAGTAATTCATTCCTGGACAAAAAGCATCTGGCTTCTCTGTCATCAGTATCTGTTCTCACCTTTATTCTTCTACAGTCACAGATTGTATTATTTCCCAGAAAGGAAGACCCAGAGCTTCATCTCTGCCCACAGGGGAAAATCTGAGCTTCCTCCTGGGGTTTAAGGCCTTCAGGGCTGGTTGCTCCTCACTTTCCAGAGTGTCTCCAGCAGCTTCCGGGATACTTGGCCTTCCTGGGCCTGCCCTGATTTAACTTGAAATTGTCTTTCCATTCTCTTTCTTCCTGTTTCCGCTCCCACATCTTTCAAGCCACCAAATTCCTCCCCTTCTAAGAGAAGCTGGTCTCAGAAGAGGAAACTTAAATAGCCAATTAATCAATGGAAATATGCTCAATCTCACAGGACATTGAAATAAGTGGGGTAGGGGGCAAAGAAGAAAGAGGAAGAGGAGGAGAAGATGATGAAGATAATTGACACCCCAATGTCCCAGAGGCTTTGGAAACACTAGCACTGTCTGTGAAAGGCCTGAGAATCTGAAAGCAATCTGCCAGGGGCAACTCAGTTTCAAAGGTATGCCCATCCTCAGAACAGCAAACCTACTAACCTTTCTTACAAAAATCACAGCAGCAATATTAGACATACGTACAAGGTTGCTCACCACTACACAAAACTACAAATGTAGATAGATACACGACAGCCTAGACGTGGGGATAGACAGATGACAAGGAAGGTTTCCCAGGACCAGTTTTTGACTCCAAGGGTGCAGGATCGCTGATCCAACTTCCCCGTATCCTCCAGACAGGCCACGGTACCCACCGTGAGACCCTGGGGGGTAGCCCCCCACCCACCACTCATACACACTCTGTAACAGCGGCCATACTGTCGGTAGTGCCAATACTCCAAACTCGCCTAGAGCAGGGGACTCATAATTCTCTCTCTCTAGCTGTACTCTGAGCTGGTTCATGGGAGAAGAAATATCTGCGGAGAAGTGACAGAAGGGATGGACAGGTGGCCTGGAGGTTTCAAAAGTAGGGAACAAGGGAGAAGAGGGTTGACTTCCTGCTGAGTTGGTTCCTGGGCTAGAGGGGTGGTGGCCTGAGGGGAGTGGGGTTTGGGTAGAAACACCGGAGCACCCCCTCTCTGTCAGTTTTCCCCTTTCCTGCACTGTGAGTGAGGCTACTGTGTCTGCCCTGATCTGATAGCAACGCTGTGAATGTGGCAAGACAAGTTTTGAGAGGGAGGAATGTTCGAGTAAAGTATGATAATAGGTATTACAAAGCTATTACAAAGAATAGAGTCAAATCTAGTTTTCATACCTAGAAGAATGTCCTAGAAACATCTGAAGTGAAAATTTCAAATCACTGCAATATGTAGGACACAAACCCACTTTTATATGGATAGAGATACTAATAATAGTAGTACTAGTAACTTTAGGAGTAGTAACAATATAGTGCTTACGAGGCTCCAAGCATCATTATAAATGCTTTATACACATTATTTAATTCTGGAAATAAACCACTGAGGTATGTGCTTTCACTATTCCAATTTTAAAAATCACCAAAATCAAACAACAAAAATAGAAAACTTGATGGCCAGAGGATTTGTTACTTGGTTAAGTCACATACGTGGTAAGAGATCGATTAACCATTCAAACCCAGGAAGTCTAGTATTACAGTCCATGTTCTTAAGTACCAGAAACACATAAGTCTGTTACTAGGGGTTTTATTGTTGTTGCAGAGTTGCTCAGTCACGTCCAACTCTTTGAGACCCCATAGACTGCAGCCCACCAGGCTTCCCTCTCCTTCACTGTATTCTGAGTTGCTCAAACATATGTCCATCAAGTCAGTGATGCCATCCAACCGTCTCATCCTCTGTCATCCCCTTTGCCTCCTACCCTCAATCTCTCCCAGCATCGGTGTCTTTTCCAGTGACTTGAATCTTCACATCAGGTGGCCAAAGTATTGAAGCTTAAGCCTATACATCAGTCTTTCCAGTGAATATTCAGGGTTGATTTTCATTGAGATTGACCGGTTTGATCTCCTTGCTGACCAAGGGACTGTCAAGAGTCTTCTCTAGCACCACAGTTCAAAAGCATCAATTCTTTGGTGCTCTGCTTACTTTACGGTACAACTCTCACAGCCATACATGACAAGTGGAAAAACCATACCTTTGACTATTAGTTCAGTTCAGTCGCTCAGTCATGTCCGACTATCTGCGACCCATGAATTGCAGCACGCCAGGCCTCCCTGTCCATCACCAACTCCCAGAGTTCACTCAAACTCATGTCCATCAAGTCGTGATGCCATCCAGCCATCTCATCCTCTGTCATCCCCTTCTCCTCCTGCCCTCAATCCCTCCCAGCATCAGGCTCTTTTCAAATGAGTCAACTCTTCTCATGAGGTGGCCAAAGTATTGGAGTTTTAGCTTTAGCATCAGTCCTTCCAATGAACACCCAGGACTGATCTCCTTTAGAATGGACTGGTTGGATCTCCTTGCAGTCCAAGGGACTCTCAAAAGTCTTCTTCAACACCACAGTTCGAAAGCATCAATTCTTCAGTGCTCAGCTTTCTTCACTGTCCAACTCTCTCATCCATACGTGACCACTGGAAAAACCACAGGATTGACTAGACAGACATTTGTTGGCAAAGTAATGTCTCTGCTTTTTAATACGCTATCTAGATTGGTCATAACTTTCCTTCCAAGGAGTAAGCGTCTTTTAATTTCATGGCTGCAATCACCATCTGCAGTGATTTTGAAGCCCCAAAATATAAAATCTGACACTGTTTCCACTGTTTCCCCATCTATTTCCCATGAAATGATGGGACCTGATGCCATGATCTTCGTTTTCTGAATGTTGAGCTTTAAGCCAACTTTTTCACTCTCCTCTTTCACTTTCATCAAGAGGCTCTTTAGTTCTTCTTCACTTTCTGCCATATGGGTGGTGTCATCTGCATATCTGAGGTTATTGATATTTCTCCTGGCAATCTTGATTCCAGCTTGCACTTCTTCCCTCCCAGCGTTTCTCATGATGTACTCTGCATAGCAGTTAAATAAGCAGGATGACAATATACAGCCTTGAGGTACTCCTTTTCCCATTTGGAACTAGTCTGTTGTTCCAAGTCCAGTGCCAACTGTTGCTTCCTGACCTGCATATAGGTTTTTCAGGAGGCAAGGCAGGTGGTCTGGTATTCCCATCTCTCTCAGAATTTTCCACAGTTTATTGTGATCCACAGAGTCGCAAGGCTTTGGCATAGTCAATAAAGCAGAAATAGATGTTTTCTGGAACTCTCTAGCTTTTTCGATGATCCAGTGGATGCTGCAATTTCTTCTCTGGGTCCTCTGCCTTTTCTAAAACCAGCTTGAACATCAGGAAGTTCATGGTTCACATACTGCTGAAGCCTGGCTTGGAGAATTTTGAGCATTACTTTACTAGTGTGTGAGATGAGTGCAATTGTGTGGTAGTTTGAGCATTCTTTGGCATTGCCTTTCTTTGGGATTGGAATGAAAACTGATCTTTTCCAGTCCTGTGGCCACCACTGAGTTTTCCAAATTTGCTGGTATACTGAGTGCAGCTCTTTCACAGCATCATCTTTCAGGATTTGAAATAGCTCAACTGGAATTCCATCACCTCCACTAGCTTTGTTCATAGTGATGCTTTCTAAGGCCCACTTGACTTCACATTCCAGGATGTCTGGCTCTAGGTGAGTGATAACCACCTAGATTATCTTGATAATCATCGTGATTATCTTGGTCGTGAAGATCTTTTTTGTACAGTTCTTCTGTGTATTCTTGCCACCTCTTCTTAATATCTTCTGCTTCTGTTAGGTCCATACCATTTCTGTGCTTTATCGAGCCCATCTTTGCATGAAATGTTCCCTTGGCATCTCTAATTTTCTTGAAGAGATCTCTAGTCTTTCCCATTCTGTTCTTTTCCTCTAATTCTTTGTACTGATCACTGAGGAAGGCTTTCTTATCTCTCCTTGCTATTTGGAATTCTGCATTCAGATGCTTATATCTTTCCTTTTCTCCTTTGCTCTTCATTTCTCTTCTTTTCACAGCTATTTGTAAGGCCTCCTCAGACACTCAGTTTGCTTTTTTGCATTTCTTTTTCTTGGAGATGGTCTTGATTCCTGTCTCCTGTACAATGTCACAAACCTCCAGCCATAGTTCATCAAGCACTCTGTCTATCAGATCTAGTCCCTTAAATCTATTTCTCACTTCCACTGTATAATCATAAGGAATTTGATTTAGGTCATACCTGAATGGTCTAGTGGTTTTCCTACTTTCTTCAATTTGAGTCTGAATTTGACAATAAGGAGTTCATGATCTGAGCCACAGTCAGCTCCTGGTCTTGTTTTTGCTGACTCTATAGAACTTCTCCATCTTTGGCTGCAAAGAATATAATCAATCTGATTTCAGTGTTGACCATCTGGTGATGTCCATGTGTAGAGCCTTCTCTTGTGTTGTTGGAAGATGTTTGCTATGACCAGTGTGTTCTCTTGGCAAAACTCTATTAGCCTTTGCCCTGATTCATTCTGTACTCCAAGGCCAAATTTGCCTGTTACCCCATATGTTTCTTGACTTCCTACTTTTGCATTCCAGTCCCCTATAATGAAAAGGACATCTTTTTTGGGTGTTAGTTCTAAAAGGTCTTGTAGGTCTTCATAGAATCATTTAACTTCAGCTTCTTCAGCGTTACTGGTTGGCTTGGATTACTGTGATACTGAATGGTTTGCCTTGGAAATGAACAGAGATCATTCTGTTGTTTTTGAGATTGCATCCAAGTACTGCATTTTGGACTCTTTTGTTGACCATGATGGCTACTTATGTCTTCTAAGGGATTCCTGCCCACAGTAGTAGATATAATGGTCATCTGAGTTAAATTCACCCATTCCAGTCCATTTTAGTTCGCTGATTCCTAGAATGTTGACATTCACTCTTGCCATATCCTGTTTGACCACTTCCAATTTGCCTTGATTCATGGACCTGACATTCCAGGTTCCTATGCAATATTGCTCTTTACAGCATTGGACCTTGCTTCTATCACCAGTCACATCCACAACTGCGTAATGTTTTTGCTTTGGCTCCATCTCTTCATTCTTTCTGGAGTTATTTCTCCACTGATCTCCAGTAGCATATTGGGCACCTACCGACCTGGGCAGTTCCTCTTTCAGTATCCTATCATTTTGCCCTTTCATAGTGTTCATGGGGTTCTCAAGGCAAGAATACTGAAGTGGTTTGCCATTCTCTTCTCCAGTGGACCACATTCTGTAACACCTCTCCACCATGACCCGTCTGACTTGGGTGGCCCCACAGGGCATGGCTTAGTTTCATTGAGTTAGACAAGGCTGTGGTCTGTGTGATCAGATTGGCTAGTTTTCTTTGATTATGGTTTTAGTGTGTCTGCCATCTGATGCACTCTTGCAACACCTACGGTCTTACTCGGGTTTCTCATCCTGAAAATCCATGGATACGGTCCTGAAAATCTATGGAGGCCACATTTCCACACGCTAACACTGACTGCATAGGAAAGGAAGAGGTGAACAGTATTCTTTCTCCTTATACAAGCCTGTTGTTGTTCAGTAACTAAGTCACGCCTGACTCTTTGCGACCCCATGGACTGCAGCACACCAGGCTCCTCTGTCCTGCACTATTTCCTGGAGTGGTTTTTTTTTTTTAAATGAATTTATCTATTTTAATTGGAGGATAATTACTTTACAACATTGTGGTGGTTTTTGCTATACATCAAAATGAATCAGCCATGGGTGCACATGTGTCTCCCCGTCCTGAACCCCCCCTCCCACATCCCTCCCTGCCCCATCCCTCTCGGTTGTCCTAGAGCACTGGCTTTGTATCTCCTGGAGTTTGCAGACTCCTGTCCATTGAGTCAGTGATGCCATCTAACCATTTCTTCCTCTGCTGCCCCCTTCTTTTGCCTTCAATCTTTCCCAGCTTTAGGGTCTTTTCCAGTGAGTCAGTTCTTTGCATCAGGTGGCCAAAGTATTGGAGCTTCAGCATCAGTCCTTCCAGTGAATATTGATTTCCTTTAGAAATGACTGGTTTGATCTCCCTGCTGTCCAAGGGACTCTCAAGAGTCTTCTCCAGCACCTCAATTTGAAAGCATCAATTCTTTACCACTCAGCCTTCTTTATGGTCCAACTCTCACATCCATACATGATTACTGGGAAAACAATAGCTTTGACTATACGGATCTTTGTCAACAAAGTGATGTCTCTGCTTTTTTTAATATGCTTTCCAGGTTTTCTTCTGAGGAGCAAGCATCTACTTCCTTTGAATTGTTGTATGTATTACTATAATAATTAAAAATAGCACGTGCATACACACTAAGTCACTTCAGTTGTGTCCAATTCTTTGCAACCCTGTGGACCACAGCCCACCAGGCTCCTCTGACCATGGGATTCTCAGGTAAGAATACTGGAGTGGGTTGCCATGTCCTCCCCCAGGGGATCTTCAAACCCAGGGATCAAACCCAAGTCTCATTATGTTTCCTACATTGGCAGGCGGGTTCTTTACCACTAGTGCCACCTGCAAAGCCCCAAAATAGCACAGATAATACAAATTCAACCAAGTAAACCCCTTAAACAATTGAATATATAAATGATTAGATTCATCAACTGATATTATTTCACTCATCCTAAAACATCTTTCTTCATCTCCTGACAAGTTATGCATTTGTCCACCAATAAATCTGATTTCCTCCTCTGTGGAGGTTTCTTGAACTTTGCAGCTGATTCTATCCCTGCTTTAACCAGCTAACAGTGACCCCAACACTTGATTTTTAAACCAAATACTTCTTTCTTGTGTTTGAATTCCTGTTTGCCCTCCTAGCTTGATGTCCACAGATGGACACAGGGAATCCTTATTTCTCCCCTTAAGTTTTTCATCTTTGGTTCTCCTTATGGATCCTGCTTTCTCTGCTTTCTCCAGGCCCACTAGCTAATGAAACCCAAGGTACTTCTAAAGCAGAAGGCATCTCGGGCACAATTTGTAACTTAGGGGATAGAGCTTTATAAGTCCCTTGCCTCTACCACAAAGAAGTCCCATGGTACATGCACAGGGTCTCCTTTTAAGAGCTGTATCTGTAAGAGAGAGAAGGTAGAGGGCTAGTTTTGGATACTGTACCACACCTACATTATAGCTTGATTTCAAATCCCCAAAGTTGAGTAAGTGTCTGAGGTCAGGGGACATGTTTTATATATTTGGATTCCACCCCCAGGAATGAACAGGTACTCCATGGATGAATGACTGAATGATGGATGTGGGTATTCAGGGTAAACTTGGGATCACTTCTACAGCATATAGCTACTCTGGCCTTGAAAAATGATTTATATCACAGACACCAACTCTACAGGTCCTGGTCAATTTTTACCATCAACCTCTTGTTTCTTTTTCTTTATATGTCTAATATCTTTTCCAGTGTCCACCATCTTCTGCTAATAGTAGCCATAATCAGGGTGGGTTCAACACCTTTCATGTTCTGTTTTAGATATTACCAGTTCAATCTATTGATTTGATTTTCACCTAAAATGGTTTAATCCATACATTTAAAAGAATATGTAACGCACATAGAGGGCTTCCCAGATGGTATTAGTGGTAAAGAATCTGCCTGCCAGTGCAGGAGACGCAGGAGACGTGGGTTGATCCTCGGGTCAGGAAGATCCCCTGGAGAAGGGAATGGCAATCCACTCCAGAATTCTTGCCTGAAAACTCCATGGACAGAGAAGCCTGGCGGGTTATCGTTAGAAGGGTCACAGAGAGTCTGACACCACTGAACACACATACATGGAAGCATACGGATATTAAAATAATCATAGAACAATACACAAAATTAAACTTCCATATTCCAATCACCTAGCTTAAAAGACAGACCATTACTAATACCTTTCAAGGCACTCTTGTGGCCTTCCAGAATCAATTCCTTCCACATCTCCATAAATGTAGGCATTCCAGACTTTTCTTTTTCTGTTCTTCCAGTTCAACCTTAATGCACTCTTTTCTTAATCCCCAAGTTCCCTCCGGGGGCTCTCTGTCTTTCATTCATATTTGCTCACTTTTATCACTCGGTAATTCCCAGGAAAATCGAGTAATGGAAGAGTATGGGCCCAGGAATGAAACCTGAGTTTTTTGTTTTTAAATCTACCTGCCTCTTCGTACTGCTGATCGGCCTGCTTTCCAGGGTGTCTATCACATGGACAGTGTGGGAGAGGTCAGTCCTTAGCTCTGCGGCGGCTGTCAGCACTAAAGTTCTGGTATGGGATCCCTCTCCCACCTTCCCCTTCCAGGCTCTAGGTCGGCCGGATTTTCTTCCCCAGGCCCGGAGCCAGTCAGCAAAGAGCATGTCGGTGACGTCAGAGGAGTGGAGAGGGGGTTGAGATGGGGGGGAGCAGGAGGCGGAGGGGTGAGGGGAGGGGAGACCACGGAAAGCTCGCGTGTATTGCAATGGAATTCTCCAGGCCTGCTGGCAGGGAGCTTAGGGTAGGTTGGAGGGACACAGATCATCCGCCCCTGTTAGACACACACACACACACACACACACACACACACACACACACACACACACACACACACACACACACACACACACACACTCACTCCCCCCAACCAGTCTCGGGGGAGGGGGGGAAGGGGCAATGTGAGTGGGCGAGGGATCTCAGACCCAGAGACGGTGTTTGCAAAGATCAAAGGGCAGGAGGACAGAAGTGATGTTCCATCCCCAGCTGCCAGTGTGTTCCTGAGCAAGCCCTCCCTGTCACCACCCAGGGGCTATGGCAGGCTCGCCGATAAAGCTGCGGATAAGAGCCTGTTTGTTTCTCTAAGGCCAGGCCTGCGCGGAACTCGACCACACAAAGCAATTAAACAAACATCAGATGTCAGAACCCGGAGAGGAGAAGCAATGCGGAAGGAGGGACGCAGAGCCGGAGAGCCGAGAACAATCACTCACAGGAAGGAGGACGCAACAGCGAGGGGGTCCGCCCCTCTTTTTAGGCACCCGCAACCTTGTCCCTCGCCGAGCCCGCGCCCCTCGGCCTCCGGCGCCTGCCTCCCCCTACCCGATCTCAGCGCACGGCCACCCGCCCCTGGTCCGGCCTGCGGGACGTTAGGAGAGGGCCACTCACCAGGTCGCCCCTGCAGCTTCCACGGAGGCAGCTGGAGCAAGCAGGGATGCGTGCACAGAGGGGCCTTTGGTTCTGCGGGGAAGCGACGTCCTCGCAAACAGCTCTGGGCGAGCGAGCTGGGCGGAGCCCGAGGGGGAGGAGGGGAGGGGCTCCCTACCAGTCTCCTCCCCGCCCTCCCCCCACCGCTTCCTCCTGGGCGGGGCCGCGAGCCCGAGGGGCGACGCTTGGCAGGGGACAGCACTTCTTTGTGTCGCCGGCCCAGTGGGCTTCGCATTGCGGTGGCCCCCATCCGGTCAGTGGGGGTGGCCGTTTTAATAGACATATACTTCTCTGACTATTCATTAGTAAAGGAGAAGGCTGAACAAACCATAGGATACAGTCTACAGAATATTATTCAATTCTTATGAAGAGTTTAGATCTCCAATTCGTAGGAGGAAAGTACTGGACATATTGCCTAGGGAAAAATGAAAGTGGTATAAATTGTTGAATAGGCTCTCGTTTTTGTAATAAAAAGCAGTCGCGTATACTTGTATTATGGTTCGGGAAAGGACAGATTCATCTCTCCCTGCTAATATTGTTTAATCTGAGGAATATCGAAGGGCAACTTTTACTTACTTCTGCAATCATATGCCCGGTTATGTGTTACTTTTGTAAATTAAAAATAAGAATATATTACATGTCAAGCTACCAAAATTGGCTGAAATTTATTCTGTGTACCTTTCAAATCCCCTTTTTCTTTAAGTCTTTTCTGATGACCAGCTGACAGTTGCTCGTTCCTTCTCAGAACTGCCAGTTCCTACTTTGTGTGGTGACTTCCTCGAGCTTAGGTGTTACTATACAATGGTTAGGATCTCAGACTGTCACCAGCTAACCTGGAATCCATCTTAGTGCTACAGTTTACGGGCTAGGTGACTTTGCACAAGTTACTTCTCTGTGCCTCAGTGTCATGACCTAAAAAATGGGGATGATAAAATTGGTACCTATGTCACAGCCCAAGGCTTAAATCTGTGAGTGAATACCTACACAGTTCTTAGATCAATGTCTGGCAAACAGTAAGACTATGAATGCTTATTAAATAAAATAAATACTCTAGTCATCCTAACATTTGATAGCATACAATGTTTCAGGAAAATGCATACCTTTTAACCTTAAGATTTTGGTCCAAATCCAAGTCATTTTTTCTCTCCCCATCTCCCTTCAACCCTCTTTTCCTAAATTGAATTGTATGAACAATATTCAATAGGATCATGTGTGTTAGGTGAGCTCACTGGCAGGACTTACATAGAGGTAACACCAGAAATAGAAATCAAGGGATCCCAAATTCAGGATCTTGCTCAGTGGAGGGGTGATGGCAAGGAAGCCTTTTACCTTCTCCAGGGGCCAGGGTTCTCAGCTAAACAGGGAGGGTGGCTGACTTGTTTGCTAAGACCCTTTTGGGTCTGAAACACCAAGATTAGTAGCACCAAGATAAAACCCCAAAACACCGAGTTTCATGAAAAATTTAAAATAAGAATGCATAATTACTTACATACAAATAAATAATAGAAGGACAAAACTATATGGGAGGGATAGTTGTGTCTAACTTACCTCTGAGGATGGCGGTGTGCGAGTTGGTGGGAAAAAGGCGTTAAACCTCATATTGTTTCTTAAAAAGAGATACACAGAGGGAGCGAGGGATTGACGTTGAGGCGGAAAGAGGGAGCTGAAGGAAAGGTGATCTGATCAATCTGTTGTGTTGCTTTCTGTGCTTGTCTGTTGTTTTGAAAGAGTCTATTATGAAAAATGTTTGGAAAGGGCAATAATGCATTAGACTCTTGATGGCTACCTTTCTGGACGAGAAATACGGCACTAAAGAAATAAGAGCCAGAATAGGAGGAAAAAAAAAAAAAAAAAAGCCAGAAACAGACATGGAGAAACCTCAGGGAGTCCTCTTTGATAGATGTCTGGCTTTTTAGGCCCAAGTGGTTTCAGGGCGAAAACCCAATCGCTTTCTCAGCCCCGCTGGCCTCACTGTCCCCACGCCCCCTGCCGCTTCCCTCTCCCAGCCCGGCCCAGCCGCAGGGACCTCGGTCTGTGTTCCGTGGCCAGAAACCTTATCTGTACAAGACTCACCCGTTGTCCAGCAATATCCACACCCACTACTTCAGAGGGGGAAGGGGCTCCTCTGCAGAGGTGTGACACGGAGAGGGGGCACACAGTCCAGGATCTGATAAACGGGGGAGACGGTGGTGGAACCTGCGGGTGAAGGTGGGCCGCGGGGGGAATGGGGGAAGGAGAAGGAGGCCGTCCCGGTAGCTGATTGGCGGGCGCAACGGTGGGGGCGGAGCCGGCCGACTTCCCTCCCCAACAAACCGCAGAGGCCCTGCTTTGTGTCAGTTTCTGCGCGAAGATGCCCCCGCAGATCCGGGATGGAGACCCTTGCCCCAGCCCTGGCAGGGAGGCAGGGCAATATGGCAAAAAAGAAATCCATGAGACTGTTTACCAGCCAGCGAGTTGGTTATATAAAAATGACAGATCTTTATATAAAATAATAAAGCTGTTTCAGTGAACAGTTTTCATTAATGATCCTACTTTTGTATGTTTCTATTTTTCTAACAGGAAAAATAAAGGATATATTTGGCTACCTTAGGAAGTGGGAAGGGTTGACAGGTAGTTCTTTTTTCTCTAGAAATTTTGTATTTTTTAAACGTTAAAAAATACTTTGAAGTAAAAATATAAGATGGTTTAGTAAAACCACTCAACGTATATATCCAGCAGAAATGCATACATATGTCACCAAAAGACATGCACTAGAATGTTCAAAGTAGCACCATACCATCCTGGAAGCTACCCAAAACCTACCCTCCCTGCTTTCTCACCCCTACTGCCACCCTGTCACTATCTTCTATTATAAGAGTCTTAAATATGTTTTCAGAGCAACACATATTGAGAATTTATCATCAAAGGTCTGCTTTAAAAGAAATTCTAAAGGATATATCTCAAGAAGTGATAAAATAATCTTAGGTAAATAATCTGAGATATAAGACAAAATGGTGAGACACTTTCAGTTCTATCATTGAGAAAATGCCTTGTTTGGAACAACCCTTCCATTAAAAACAGCAATAACAGTTGGGTAAAATATAGGAAACACGGGAAGACTTTGAAGAGCAAACAATATAAACAGAACTTGAGACGCTACAATCCTGACGCAAGGAAAACACAGGATATGAACTGTACATTCGCTATGGCTTTTTCTTTTAGAGCATTTTCCAGTTCACAATGCAGGATAATTGAGGCCAAGCAGGAAGTGTCAGTCTTACTGGTTCAAGATTACCAAATTAACTGGGACTCAAAGGGTGAAATTTCAGACAAGAAGAAACCTCAGAGAAGTGAATCTAAAAATCTATGTACAAATTTCCCTAAGTTGCTGACTGATTTCTAAGCTCTGCATGCACAGAGACCCAATAAACTTGCAGAAAATAGTGGCTAAAATGCCAATCAACTGAGCTGTCATTTCAGTAGTTCTTGTCTTATGGAAATATGGAGGTCAAGCCCCATCAAAGTAAGTGATTCTTACCAACACTCTCTACTTTCAGTTGCGACATGAGAAAAACCATGGCATATAAATAAGAACAATGCATAAGTAAGGTCTATGCTCTTGGGTAGAAGAAAAATCTGCAATGGATCAGTTCTAAGAAAGCATAAAGCTAACCTTTGACACTATCAAAGTAATCTTCTGTTACTTTATCTGTCTCCCACCTCAAAAAAAAAATCCTCTTTGGAAAAAAATAACATCAACTAGAACTTCCTGATTTTTCATTCATGATGTCTGTGTCTAATCAAAAATTTAGAAGGAGCCTAAAAATAAGGATGAATTATGAAGAACTCAAGAGAAACAACAAAACATAGAAACAGACTTACAAGTGGTTTAGACATTTGAGTTCTTAGACAGGAACTGACTTTAAAAGAATTGTGATTAATGGAATGTATTCAAAAATAAGAGAAACAGGCTGGAGAATTCCAGTATAGAATTAAAACTGATAAAATGTTAAAATAGAAATTTTAGAAATAAAAATAATCATTGAAATCAGGAATTCATAGTTAGCTGTAATAGCATATTAAATACACGTGACCAAAGAATTGGTGAACCCCAACAGGAATCAGCAGAAACTATTCAGAAATAACACACAGAGGAAAGAAAGGATGCTGCATAAGGAGATGAAGATATATAGAAAGAATATAATAAGAATTATGAGACAAAGTAAAAGGGGATGACGTGTAATTAGGCTCCCAGAAGAAAAGGACAAAGAATGAAACAGAAGCAATACACTGATAATTAATGACAGAAAATTCCCCAAAGGGCTGAAAAACATCAAAACTTGGATTGAAAAAACCCTCCTCATTCCATAAGCAGAATAAATAAAGAGAAAACTTCACCTAGGAAGATTATAATCAAATGCTAAAAACCAATCTTAGAGAGGAAATCTGTAAGTTAATGAGAAATAAAGGATGATTTCCATTTAGAGGAACAATAATGCATATGGCTTTTCAAATGAAACAATAGAAACCCAGAACACAGTGGTATTGCTTTAAAAAAAGAAAAAGAAGGTAATCTGCCAACCTAAAACTCATGCATAGCAAAAATATCCCTCAAAAAGTGAAGGCAAAATAAAGACACTTTAAGATAAACAAAAGCTGAGACAATTTGCTAGCAATACAATATAAAAAGCAGTTCTTCAAGATTAAGAAAAATGACCCCAGATGGAAGTATGTAACAGTAGGAAGGAATCAAGAATCCTGGAAAGAGTAAATACATAGGCAAATGTAAGTCAATATTGACTACTTAAATAAACAAAAGCATTTTATGGGATATAAAAGCATAAAAATATGCAATAACAATAGCACAGCTGCAAGATAAACTGGAATTTGTTACATTGAGCCTACACATACCGTGATACCAAAGTCAGAAAAGACTACAAGAAAGGAATATTACAGGCCAACATCCTTGATGAATATAGATGCAAAAATCCTCAATAAAACATTACCATAGTGAATCCAACAGTACATTAAAAAAGAATCATACACCATCATCAGTTAGGATCTAGCACAGGTATGCAAGGATGTTTCAATATCTGGAAATCAACTTCATTTCAACTAACAAAATGAAGTATAAAATCATCTCAGCAGATGCAGAAAGAGCATTTGACTTTGTCACCCAGGTGGAGGGCGACAAACCTCCTTGACAAAAAATGTGAACAAACTGGATATAGAAGGAATATACATCGACATAATAAAGGCCATATATAACAAGCCTACAGTTATCATACTCAAGAGTAAAAGATTGAAAGTTTCTCCTCCAGGATCAGGGACAAGATAAGGGGTCCCTCTGTCATTTTTTTCCCCAATATAGTACTCGAAGTTCTAGCCAGGGAAACAAAGTAAGAAAAACATATGCCATCCAAAATGGAAAGAAGTTAAATTATTTTTGTCTATAGATATGTCTGTTTGCAGATGACTAAATTCATTTATTAAGCTTTTCTATATATAAATTTGCAATCAGAGACAATTCAGATTATTAATTCTTCCAATCCATAACAGAATATCTTTTTATCTGTGTCTTCAATTGCTTTCATCAGCATTTTATAGTTTTCAGTGTACAAATCTTTTACCTTCTTGGTTAAATTGTTGTTGTTGGGTGTGTGCTCAATCATGTCTGACTCTGTGAGATCCCATGGACTGTAGCCCACCAGGCTCCTCTATCCATGGAATTTTCCAAGCAAGAGTACTGAAGTGGGTTGTCATTTCCTACTCCAAGGGATCTTCCCTACCCAGGGATCGAACTTGTGTCTCCTGTATCTCCTGCATTGGCAGGCAGATTCTTTACCACTGAGCCACCTACTTGCCTTTGGTTGAAGTGGCTCCCAAATATTTACTGATTTGATGCTATTATAAATGGGATTCTTTTTAAAATTTCCCTTTCAGGAAATTGCTAAATTGCTGTTAGTGCAGAGAAACAACCGATTTTTGTACGTTGATTTTGTATCCTGTAACCATACAGTCAACTGACCTTCAACAAATGTGCAAAGCACACACGGTGTGGAAAAGATACTTTCTTCAACAAATGGCATTGGAATAATTGGATATTCACATGCAGAGAAACAAAGTTGAATGCTTCCCTCATACCAAATACAAAAAGCAACTCAAAATACATTACAGACTCAAACACAAGATCCCAAACTGTGAAGTTACTAGAAGAAAACAAAGGAAAAAGCTTAACACTGGGCTGCACAATAAATTTTTGGATATGGCCCCAAAAGCACAGGCAATAAAAGCAAAAGTAAACACGTGGGACTATGTCAAACTAAAAAGTGTCTGTACAGGGTAGGAAGCAACAGAGTAGAGGGACAACCAACAGAATAGGAGAAAATATTTATAAGCCATATATCCAATAAGGAGTTAATGATACCCAAAATATGTAAGGAATTCAAACAGTTCAATGCCAGGAAAACAAGGAGTTCAATGAAAAATAAACGAAGGACCTGAATAGACATTTCTCAAAAGAAGGTATACAAATGGCCAACAGATACATGGAAAAGTACTCAAATCCACTAATCATCATGGAGGTATACATCTAAACCACAAGATATCACTTCACACCTGTCAGAAGCGTTACTGTCAAAAAGACAAGAGATGACAAGGGTTGGTGTGCGTGAGGAGGAAGGGGAAACCTCATGCACTGTTGATGTGAATGTAATCAGTTCAGTAATCGTGGAAAACACCATAGAGACCTGTCAAAAAATTAAAAGTAGAACTGCCACTTATCTTAACAAGCCTAGTTCTGGGTGTATATTCAAAGGAAAATAAAACCAGTATCAGGAAATAATATCCACACTGCCACATTCATTGCAGCTTTATTCACAGTAGCCAAGATATGGAAACCACTTTATTCATTAATCCATTTGAAAAGTGTCTATCAAATGGATTAATGGATAGAGAAACTGTGGTATATATACACAATAGAATTAATTTAGCTATTTTTAGAAAGGAAATCTTGCTATCTGTGACAACATGGATGAACCTTGAAAACATTTTGTTAAATTTTGAAATAATGCAGACACAGAGAGACAAATACTGTACCAACTTCATTTATATGTGGAATATAAAACAGTTGAACATAGACAGAAGCACAGAGTAGCATGGTGATTACTAAGAGCTGGGGAGAGGTTGGAAATGAGGAAATATTGATTAAAGATTGCAAAATTTCAGATATTCAGGTTGAGTAAGTTCTGAAGATCAAATGTATAGCTGAATGACTATTAGTTAACAATATTGTATTACATACTTGAAATTTGCTAAGATAGTAGATCTTAATTGTTCTCACCAAAAGAAAATGGTAAACTATACAAGGTGGTCAATGTGTTAATGAGCTTGATTGTTGCAATCATTTCACAATGTATACTCATATCTAAACACCACACTGTACACCTTAATATGTGTATGTGTATGTGTGTGTGCTAATTCGCTTCAGTTGAGTCTGACTCTTTGCGACTGCATGGCCTGTAACCCCCCAGACTTCTCTGTCCATGGGATTTTCCAGGCTAGAATACTGGAATGGGTTGCAGTGCCCTCCTCCAGGAGATCTTCCTAACCCACGAATCAAACCCATGTCTCCTGTGTCTCCTGCATTGGCAGGCAGTTTCTTTACCACTAGTGCCACCTAGGAAGCCCTCCCAAAACCTTAATATATGCAAGTGTTATTTGTCAACTATACTTCAATAAATGTTATAAGTATACTATACAATTAGAGTTACTACTAAAACATTTGACCTAAAACTTTACAACATGTAACTTAAAAATAAGAGAAGGAGTAAAATAGTGGGAAATAAAGGAGAACAAAAGAAAGAATGCAAAGAAATGAAAGAGATAAACCAGAAAAAATTAAAAGAAAATAATAGGATGGCAAAAATAAATCTAATTCTATTACTAATTACAATAAATATAATTGGATTAAATTATTCAATGTTAAATTATAAATTTCAAATATTTTAAAAACTTAGGCTTAAACAATATACATACGTTTATGATATATATACTTTTTAATGTATTGGTATCTCATTATGTTTTTTTTTAAATTTTTACTTATTTGTTTAAATTTTACTTTACATTTGACTATAGTTGGTGTACAATGGCATGTTAGTTTCAGGTATACAGCAAAGTGATTCAGTTATACATATACATATATCTATTATTTTTCAAATTCTTTTCCCATTTTGGTTATGACAAAATAGAGTAAAGTTTCCTGTACTATACAGTAGATCCTTGTTGGTTATCTACTTTAAATATAGTAGTGGGTGTATGTCAATCCCAAACTCCCAATTTATCTCTCCTCTCTACATTTCCCCTTTGGTAACCAGGTTGCTTTCTAAGTCTGTGAGTCTCTTTCTGTTTTGTAAATAAGTTCATTTGAATCATTTTTTAGATTCCACATATAAATGATAGCATATGATATTAGTATTTCTGTCTGACTTACTTCACTTAGTCTGATATCTCCAGATCTTCATGTTGCTGCCAATGGCATCGTTCCATTCTTTTTAATGGCTGAGTGATATTCTATTATACGTGTGTATTACGTCTTTATACATTCATCTGTTAACGGACAGTTAGGTTGCTTCTATTCCTTGATTGCAAAAAGCACTGCAGTGAACACAGGGGTGCCTGTATCCTCTCAAACCATGGTTTTCTCTGGATATATGCCCAGGAATGTGATTGCTGGATCATATGGTAGCTCTATTTTTAGCTTTTTTAAGGAACCACCATACTGCTCTCAATAGCGGCTATACCAATTTACGTCCCCACCAACAGTGTAGAAGGGTTCCATTTTCTCCACACCTTCTCCATCATGTATTGTTTGTGGACTTTTTGATCATGGCCATTCTGACTGGTGTTAGGTGCTAACTCATTGTATCTTTGATTTGCATTTCTCCAATTAGTGATGTTGAGCTTCTTTTCATGTGCCTGTTGGTCATCTGTATGTCTTCTTTGGAGAAACATCTATTTAGATATTCTGTCCATTTTTTGAATAGATTGTTTTTTTATATTAAGCTGAACGAGCTATCTGTATGTTTTGGAAAGTAATCCCTTGTTGGTAGCATGTTTTGCAAATATTTTCTCCCATTCTGTGGGTTTGTTTTTCATTCTATTTATGGTTTCCTATGCTGTGCAAGAACTTTTGATAAACAGATCTACAATGAGAAATTTTAAAATCCACCATAGCAGTGAAAGATTTTAACATGTCTATTTTCATAATTGATAATTCAGGCAGATAAAA
This sequence comes from Ovis aries, assembly GCF_016772045.2. NCBI lineage: Eukaryota > Metazoa > Chordata > Mammalia > Artiodactyla > Bovidae > Ovis > Ovis aries. The sequence continues at coordinate 108,293,083 of NC_056057.1, forward strand.
ATTGGTGAAGGTATGGCACATATGGATTGCATAATTAACACACTTGTTTTAAAGGAATATGTAGGACATTGTATAATTAGAGATCACACATTATTTTCAAGCAAATAAAACTGACAATTTGCTAGGTTACAAAGCTAACTTCAATAGTCCAAAGGAATTGATATCATAATTCTCTGAATTAATTATAAATTAGCTAGACAACATTTACTAGAAGATGATAAAATATTCTTTATGAAGAGATTGTAAACTAAAATACATGTTTTAAAAAATTCATGGCTCAAACAAGAAGCCATAATGGAAATGATAAATATTTAAAGCATGATAGCAAAATATTCATATCAAATCTTGTGAGATATAGCTAAACAGCAGTGACACAAATTTATAGCCTGAAGAGCTTATGTAAGAACAACAGCACAAAATTAATGAGCTAAGCATACACCTTAGAAGCTCAGAAAAGACATAACAGAGAAATTCAAAGAGAGCAGGAAGAAATAATAAAATAAATAATAATTAAGAGAACAGACAGGGTTTTTTTTTTGTATGTGTATGTGAAGAGATGTATGTGTATGTGAACAGAGTATTCCAAGTTCTGGCAAAATTAATCAAACCAAAAAGAGAAAGAAAATATATAAACATTAGCAATGTAAAAGCAGTCATAAAAATATAAAATATTTAAATAGATAATGAGAGAAAATGTGAACAAATCTGTTGCATTAATTTTGGTTAAATATTTTGGAAAATACAATTCATGAAAGCTGACTCCATAAGAAAACCTAAATAGTCCTATAACCCTTCAAGTAATCGGACAAACAAGTTTAATGACCTCTGACAAACTAAATTCCAAACCCTGAGTGTTTTGCTGGTGATTTGAAGCAATATTTGACCAGATAATTCCAATCTTGCACAAATTCTCCCAGAAAACAGCAACAGTGAGAATACTACTCATCTTATTTTATGAAAAGATATTGACAACAGGTAAAGTTAGTACTATAAAGAATATTTACAGGCTAATCTCAATTTCCACATATAGATGCAAATATCTAATGTTTATCATTATTTCTATATATAAAAGTTATCACATATTTATCATAGTTTATTCCAGGAATGTAAAGTTGATTTAATATTATAAATTGAATACTGAACCTCACCAAAATAACATACTTAAAGAAAAAGTCATATGAGAAAATCAATAGCCATAGTAGAAGCATTCAACAAAACATTTACTCACAATAAAAGTGCTTGCCAAAAGAAGAACAGAACTTTCTTATCATTGGACAAAGCATTTACAAAATAACCATCTTGAATGCAATATTTAAAGCTCATATAGTGACATCTTTTACTTTATTATCTTCAGGATAAAACAAGATGCCCCTCCCTACTTTTATTTACCATTACACTGGAAGTCCTAGCCAATGTAATACGACAGGAAAAAGAAGCTGAAAGTGTAAGATTAGAAAAGAAAAAACAAACTCATTATTTTCAGAAGATATGACTGCTTTTGTAGCAAATGTGATGCTATAGGTAAATTTAGAATTATTAATGCAGGTTATCATGTTTGATACATAAACAATATATAAAAGGCAATTGGATTTCTATACACCAGAAACAATGGGCTACAAAATATAATCTTTATAAAACAAAATATTTATAATAGCAGTGAGAATATAATGTACTTAGAAATAAAGTTAACAGAAGTGAGCAAAAGGGAACAATGAAAAATATGAAAAAACACACAAGACACTAAAAAAAACTAGTGATAAGCTAAATAAATGGCATTATATACCAAATTCATAGATGGAAACTTCACCTTGAAGAGGCCATTTCTCCCCAAATTGATACATAGAATTAATGCAATATCAATAAAAATTCCAACTCCTTGCTTATTTGTTTCCTGTTTTGAAGAACATGACAAGTTTGTTTAAATATTTATATGGAAGGTCAAAGCTGCAATAACTGATTTTTTAAAAATCCCTTGAACCAGAAGAAAGATGTAGGAGAATATTTCCTACCAGATTTAAAGATTTATTATAAAACTACTATAGTTAAAAGCAATTTTGTATTGGTAGAGTTAGACAAATAGATAAAGAGAGAAGGCAGTTTAAAAGAAACTCATGCGTATATGAAAAACATGATTCATATAGATCACTGGTGCTGGGACAGTTGATTGTGCATATGGAGTAAATAGTATAACAAGAAACTTCCAGGTGGATTACGACATTACCAAATTCAAAACTTTAAAAGTTTTTAGAGAAAAATAAAGTAAAATTGAAATTAAAATTCAAACTTAATTCTCTGGCAGAGACAGAAAGACATACAAAGAAAGAAAAGCTAAGCACCAAGTAAAAGCAGATACTTGCAACATGTACAGTTAAGTAGGTATTGATTAACATCCAGATTGCATAAAGAACGCATTCCAATAAGACAATAAGAAAGACAAACACCCTATATGAAAATGAATAAAAGGCAGAACTCTGGGAAGCAGAACTTCCCAGAGAGAAAGCTCATCATTATATGAAAATATGGTCAATTTCATTAGTTATCAGAGAAATGCTAATTAAAATAAAAATAGAACGCTATTTCATGCCTATTAAACTGGCTAAAAATGAAATTTGATAATGCCAAATTGTGACAAGTATGTGCAAACAGAGGAACTCTCGTCTGTTGCTGGAGAGTGCAAGTTTTGGAAACAGTTTATCAATCACCTAATAAAGCTGAATATAAAGAAATCTTATAACCCAGTAATATAACCTAGGTGTACACCCTAGGGAACAAGAGTGAACCAGAAGGCACGTACAAGATAGATACAGGGCATTATTTGTTAATATCCCTTGTAGTGTATGTGTGTGTGTGTATGGTAGTCTCTCAATTGTGTCCGACTCTTTGCAAACGCATGGACAGTAGCTCACCAGGCTCTTCTGTTCCTAGGGTTTCCCAGGTAAGAATACTAAGTGGGTTGCCATTTCTTTCTCTAGGGATCTTCTCGACCCAAGGATTGAGCCCCAATCTCCTGCATTAAAGGCAGATGCTTTACTCTCTGAGCCACAATGGAAAATGGGCCCTAACAATCCCTGCCTCCAGATATTTCTTGGTCTTGTGTAACCGTCTCATTTTGAGTATGGGCTGTAACTAGTGACTCACTTCCAGTAAAAAGAAGATGGCAAAAATGATGGGATGTCACTTTTGAATTTAGATTACAAAAAGACTCTGTCTTGTCTTTGTGTCTGGAAGCCTTCAAACTGGTGGAAGCAAGCTGTCATGGTATGACTAGGTCTTATGCAGAGGCCCATGTGGCAAAGGACTGATGTGTCCAACCAAAGCCAGTGAGGCCAAGAGGTCTGCCAACACTCATATTAGGTGAGCTTGAAAGGGATTTCCTTCAGCTAGCTTTGAGATGACTATAGCCCCAGCCAATATCTTGCTTATAGCCAGTGAGAGACAGTGAGTCAGACTCCCAGCATAGCTCCTCCTGAATTCTTGACTCATTGAAACGGTGAGATATAGCATTTGTTTGTTTTGCTGTTTTAAGCTGCTAAGTGTTGGTGTAATTGGTTACATAGCAATCAATACTATTAATAATACAAATCACAAATGAGCAATAACCAATAAATGTAGAATGGATAAATTAAAGTATGTTGCTGTTCAATGCCAAGTTGTGTCCAGCTCTTTGCAACCCCATGGACTGTAGCATGCCAGGCTTCCCTGTCCTTTGCTATCTCCCAGACTTTGCTCAAATTCATGTCCATTGAGTTGGTGAAGCTACTCAAACTATAAGCAGTGAAAATGAAGAAATCATCACCAGGGGTGAACCTCAAAAACCCAAGAATTCATATAGTATAATGCCATTAATATGAAAGTAAAAAATAGGGAAAGCCAACACATATATATGGTTTTGGAATATATTAGACACTTCCTTGTGGCTCAGCGGTAAAGATCTGCCTGTCAATGCAGGAGATGCGGGTTTGATCCTTGAGTTGGGAAGATCCCATGGAGAAGGAAATGGCAACCCACTCCAGTCTTCTTGCCTGGGAAATCCCATGAACAGAAGAGCCTGGTGGGGCACAGTCCATGCAAGAAAGAGTCGGACACAACTTAAGCAACTAAAAAACAATAAAGGAAAGCAAGGACATGATTAATACAAAAGTCAGGATAGATATTATATCTGAGAAGAGAGAAAGATGGGCATGACTGAGGATACAGAGGAGCTTCTAAGCTATGTTCTATTTCTTGACCTAGGAGAAGGTTAGGCATTCACTTTGTATGTTTTATATATCTTTTATTTGGAGAAGGAAATGGCAACCCACTCCAGTATTCCTGCCTGGAGAATCCCATGGACAGAAGAACTTGAAGGGCTATAGTCCATGGGGTCGCAAAGAGTTGGGCATGACTGAAGCGACTTAGCATGCAAGCACAACTTTTATTAATGTTTTAAAAAAATCAAACCAAAGAAAAAAAGAAAGCAAAGTACTGAAGTTAAGTCAATTCACAAATAAATATTTTGAGGAATGGAAGGATGGATGGGTGGTTGGTCAGCTAGACAGATTCATTCTGCCCTTTTGTGTCTAGTTGGACTGGCACTTCTTCCAAGAAGTTTCCAAGATCATCTGATTCATAAATCTTTTTCTCCTATACGAAAGGCCTCGCCATTGCAGGATGAGCCAACTCAGTGGCCAGCTGGGGGATGTTTACCTGGGAACTGTTGAATTTAGCACTGACCTCCTCAGGCCCAACGCATTGCAGGCGAAGCTGTCCACCCGGTTCCCCGCACCCACTCTCTCGCCCCTCGCCCTTTCCTCCTCTGCCGTAGACACACTCCGGATGGCGCCTGGAGCACTCGGGGAGGAGAGGACTTTCACCTTGGGTTTCTGCAGAAGCCAGCTACCCGCAAAGAAATCAAGAGCAAGTCCCTAGGAGGCGAAATGATTCGTCCTCCAAGGTTCCTTTCGGTTCAAATCTCCATGGCTCCCTGCGGGAGCGCAAAAAGAAAGCACAAGAAAAACAGGGGGTCCCTTATCTCCGGACAAGCAAGGGTGAATAACAATGCAACAAGAAGGGGACTGAGATGGAGCCCTTGGGATTCATCATGGGAGGGGCCGAGAGGTAAACAGCGAGCAACTCCCGGTGGACTCGTCCGCTGCCCTCCCCTCGAGGACCGCAGAGGCCCCGTGGCAGTCCCCACGCCTCCCGGACCCCACACAAACGCACGTCCCGGGCATCCCCCCACGTCGCCCCGTCTCCCCGCGCGGCCACCCGCGCTGTGGCCTGTGTCACCGCCAGGCCTCTCTTGTCCAGAGCCCATCGCGGGCCCACACTCACCCTTAGCCCCGCTATTCCCTGCAGCGCGGGTTGGGGGCAGAGGGCACCGGCGAGGAGGGGGCGGCCGCAGTTCCCAGGGGGCAGGAGCGCCTCAGGCGAAAAGGGACTGGGCGGCTGACCGAGTCCCGGGACGTGGAAAGGACAGGGCGGGACGCAAAGGAGGCTGTCCCGGGAGCTGATTGGCCGCCGCGGTGGTGGGGGCGGAGCCTGGCCCACCGCCCGGAATCGCAGAGGTCCCGCTTTGTGTCAGTTTCTGCAGGAAGATGCAGCCTCACATCCAGGATAGAGACCCCAGCCCCCGCCCTGGGAGTGCAGCAGGGCAATTTGCTGTAAATCCGTCAGACTATGAACTAGTGAGCGGTTGAAAATGATAATGCATTTTCATAAAGTATAATGCACAATTATTTCCAAGGGCAAGTTAAGTATGAGTCCTAGGCATATTTTTAATTACAAGAATAAAGTTGCCTTAAAATGGAGGGTATAGTTACATTCTTCCATAAGAAGAAATCAATCTCACTTTGCTTTTATGGAGAGAAGGGATAAGAATGAGGAAGTTGACTATTGATACTTATCTTCATAACCACTGAATTGTTTTAAAATGTCACGAGTTGTCTTATAAAGCAAATAAAAGGGAAGGTGTGAAAAATTTTTGCTAACCAACGGGTAGGTGACAGATACTGGGCATGAAGCAGAGAAAGAAAGACATGGCTGTTGAAAACCTGGACACTGAAGTGCGTGCCTCATCTTCTTACTAGCCGGGCGTGCTCCATTCCTATGGATGCCCTAACAAGTGACCACAAACTCAGTGCCTTGAAACAACAGGTTTGTTTTCTTGCAGCTCTGTAGGTCAGAAGTCCAGAGAGTGAGCGAGCTAGGTAGATCAAGGTGTAGGCAGGGCTCATTGTTCCTTCCGTAGCCTCTAGCGGACTATGCCTTTCCTTTCCTTTTCCAGCTTTGAGAGGCTGCCCAAATTCTTTGGCTTGGGGCCCCTTGCTCCATTAATCAACAATCTCATCCCTTGGATCTCTGTTTCTGTCGTCACATCCCGTTCTCTGCTTCTCCTCTTCTATTTATTTCTGAGCAAGTTTGACCTGTTAGTTCCTTTGTGCCCTGGATCCAATAGGCCTCCCTCAATTCTAAATTCTATAGCCTTTTTAATGCTCATTTCCCTTCGGTCTTTCTGTTCATAGTTCATCTTTGTCCCCCAGATAATATGTAGGTAGAACATGGTATCAAAACACTTGCCTTGTTCTCTTACTTTCACTGAAAAGTCTGCTGCTACTCGGAGCTCAGAGTTGTTGACATACATGTGACATGTGTGAGAAAGGACTTCCTAAACTCCTAGTGGCGGTCAGTGTAAGATCCCAGTCTGCCTGAGCTCCCCTTGCGCTCCTTTCCTCCTCAGGCCCAGAGCCAGTCAGCAAAGGGCATGCTGCTGACGTCAGAGGAGGAGGGGTGAGGGGCCCGGGGTGAGGGGCGGCAGCAGGGGGAGGAGAGAGGCTGAGCAGAACAGCCGGGTCGCAGTTGGCCAGGAATTTGCTGGCTGAAGTCTGTAGTGTGCTTGTGTTTTTGCAAGCTGGAGGAGGTTCACAGACTGCCCTGGCTGTTTCCTGCCAGCCCCCAACGCGCGCGCGCGCGCACACACACACACACGCACACACACACACGCACACACGCACACGCACACGCACACACACACACACACACACACACACACCCTAAAGCTTGGAGGGCCAGGAATCTAGGCCTCAGGGATTTTGTACTGAAAGCCTGTGGTCATACTCCATGCCCACCCTTTCTGCTGCCTGTGTCTCAGTATTCCTTTTTTAAAAATATATATATAAAGGTAGAAATTGGATGATATATTTTAGCTCTGAAACTCTGTGACCAATTGCACAGCAAAAACAACCTGAACGGAAAATAGTGGACTCTGCAGGTGTGTCTGGGGAGAGTATGGGTGAGCAGACATGTTGCCTGTGTGCTGTCCATTTTTGAGAGGAGCAGGGATATGGCGAGAGAGAAATGCAGCTGTCTTGGCGGAGAGAATGAGAGAGAAAGCTCAAAGCTAAGTCTGCAGTCTCTCAACACCCATCTGCATCCACCAGGTCCCCCAGCAGTCCCACCCCTCAACTGCACATACCTGTCCAGGCATTGGCTTTTCCTTCTACCCTCAAAGGATTCTGTAGTCAGAAACTACCTCTTTGGGCCTGGGTGGCAGGTTGCTCACTTCTGGAAACCTCTGAGAAGTCATGCCCCCTTGTCTGCCCTTCAATGCCAGAGCAGACTTTGGCAGGGCAGTGCCAGAGTCTTGCCTGTTTTCAGTTAAGGAGGCAAAGGAGAAGGGAGCAGAGGTTGTGAATGCAAACACAAAGGTTGACCCTGCCTGAGTCAGGGGAATTCTTCCTGCCTTCAAACTGGGACGTGTGGCTTTTTGTCCTGCCTGTAAACTCCAGCTGAAACGTGGGCTCTTCCTGAGTGTTGTGCCTGTTGACTTTCAAACTGGAATTAACCATTAACTCTCTTGGCCTCCAGCTTCCAGACTCACCTTGCAGATTTTTAGGCTTGCCAGCCTCCATAATTGTGGGAGCAATTCCTAATATTAAATAAATCTTCAGCTATGTATCTATCTATGTGTCTATCTATCCATCCATTCATCTGTCTATCCTATTGGTTCTGTTTCTCTGGAGAGCTCTAATACAGCCCCACCCTCCCCTGAGTTACTCATTTGGAACTTGCTGTCCAGTACTATGTACCCACCTCAACTACTTCCACATGGCTCTTGTTGCTGGAACTCCTGAATACAAGCCCCTCACAGGGGCTTCTCTTTATAGGAGTGAAGAATGAACTCAAGACAGGTCTTACTCCCTGTGTTTCCTTGTGCTGTTTCCCCCTTCACCACCCCTTAGAGATCTATGTTGTTTAGCAAAAGGGGAGATTTCAGTACACTGGTTGTAACTCTTCACTCTAGTCTGGGATAAAACTCATAAATAAATCTACTCCTGGAGAGTCTTTATGGTTGCTTCCTTCTCTCCCCATTGTCTTCCTCATCTCCTCATATGACCCTCCCTATGAACTTTTATAGGGACAGAAATAGATGTTTAAAATGGAATTATTACAAACACCACTGAGGAAAAAATTTAAAGCTTATGCTTGGGATATTTTGTGGTTTGAAATCAAGTTTTCTCAGTCTTAAGTAAAAACTTCACTGAGCAGTAAATATAATTAATTTAGGAACAGTGGGAGGATGGGAGAGAACTGGAGGAAGACTGATTAAACTGTAGATTTTTTTTTAAAATATTAAGTGCCATCTCTTTTTTAGGATAATGACTTCCTTATTTTTATGAAAGCAATGCATTGCATAAAGAGATGGGCATAAAGGAAAAATAATAAAGAGGGTCATATTGTACACAGTATTTTTAATATAAAAGGTATCGGTCTTAGATAGTTTGGGCTGCTATAACAAAGATCAACTGGGTGAATTAAGCAAGATATTTATTTCTGGGAAAGACTGAAGGCAAAAGGAGAAGAGGGTAGCAGAGGATGAGATGGTTAGATAGCATCACCAACTCAATGGACATGACTCTGAGAAAACTCTGGGAGACAGTGAAGGACAGGGAAGCCTGAAGTGCTGCAGTCCCCCAAGTTGCAAAGAGTCGGACATCACTTACCAACTGAATGACAACAATTTCTCATAGTACTGGAGGCTGGGCAATCTGAGATCAAGTTGCCAGTAGATTTGGTGTCTGGTGATAACCCTCATCCTGGTTCATAGTGTCTTCTTGATGTCCTCACATGGCAAAGAAAGCTCAGATTTCTTCATCCCCTTCCTAGGGCAGTAATCCCATTCTTGAGGGCTCCAGCCTCATGACCTAATGACTTCCCAAAGCCCATACTTCCTAATACCTTCACATTAGTGTTTAAGATTTCAGCATATGAATTCTGGGGGACACAAAAATTCATTCCCTAACAGTATTATTTTTAGCCTAAACTGAATTCAACAAAGAAGCTGAAGAACTGCTCAGGTAAATGTTTCACCACAGCAAGAACATCTGAATATTGCTAAGTGTTCTGCACTGGGATTTCCTCCACTGGGCTCAGCGTGTCCTCTCTTCAGAGCGTGATATGTTTGAACCCTGGAAGGCCTTGAGTGCTACAAGTTTCCTTATTCTTTGCCAAGACCATGGTGGAGGTAGAGAGAAGTTTCTACCTCTCCAATTGTACTCTGACTTTTTCCCAGGCTACTCCCATGTCATTCCACAGACTCAGAACTAGATAATATCAGTGAGAATACTTAGCATTTGGTACACTCACCTTTTTTCCTTAGTACAATTTCTCAGTGATGAGGTTGTTGGAAACATGAGTGAGGGTAGTGTTTAAGCATCATTCCAGGATGAATCAGAATCTAATTTTTTGTAGAGGCAAGATCTAGAACCTGGCTTCAAATACCCATTTTTATGTAAGACGTGACTTGAACACAGCCTGGTATATAGCAAGGGCCATGCATTTATTATTAAATTACGTTCACTTTCAGAAGTTTATGAAATGAGGCTGTGCCCCATTCCTTCTTTGCTGTATGTTAAGAACTATTTCTTTTGTGCTGTAACACCTTTCTTTAAGTTAATTTCATTAAATATTGATGGAAGGGAATTTTGGGACCTGGCCTGCTTCTGCCATTTTTCCTTGGAAATTGCTCCAATTACCATCTAACAGAAGTGAGCATTTATGTGAACCAGCACATTTCTGGAAAACATCTGTTTTCTTTTATAAAATTCTCAAGTGATCATACTTTTTACTTTAACTTTAAAAAGTTTTATGAGTCATTTTTCTCCTAGTCACTCAAATATATACTCTGCAGTCTCTTTTCTCTTGCTGTCTCTCTCTCTCTCTCTAAATCTCATTTGGAAATTCAAATAAAGTGGTTTGGAGAAAGAAAAAATGACCTAGCATCCTTCTAAGGGAAGAAAAACTACCTATTTTAAAGCAGGATTAAAAAAAAATAAAGTTGACACTCTTTTGGCCAGTGTTCAGGCTGGGGTACTCCTGGGAGCCACTCTTGGACATTTCCTGGCGTATAGGAGTTATTGATGATGGTACTACCAGAGGCTGGGAGCGTGGGAACCTCCAGATCCACTCAGTTTCTTCTAAGTAGTTTTCTGCCAGGAAGCCATTCTCTCAGAGTCAAGGCCTAGATGTCAGGCATGTAACCCTGGGCAAGCACTAATGCTAAAGCTGAAACTCCAGTACTTTGGCCACCAGATGCGAACGGCTGACTCATTGGAAAAGATCCTGATACTGGGAAAGATTGAACCAAAGAAGGGGGCGGCAAGAGGAAGAGGTGGTTAGATACTGCCACTGATTCAATGGACATGAGTTTGAGCAAACTCCAGGAGACAGTGAAGGACAGAGGAGCCTGGCATGCTGCAGCTCATGGGGTTGCAAAGAGTCAGATATGACTTAGTGACTGAACAGAAACAACAAATACTAAAATATATAAAATCCGGAATGAGTGAAGCATCTTATTCAATTTCTTCTGTTTTTTCTAATTGATCCAGTAGATTTCCAGATTTTAACTTCTTATGTTTGTGGAATGTATGTCCTTTGTTATAGTAAATTCTATTTTCAATAAGCTGTTATACATTTATTAAGCTGTTTATATTTATTTAAAAATGAAACTTTTATTTCTGGTGTACCTATTAACATGTGTGGGACAGAGTTCTGTGAAATAACAATTGAGGACAAACTGGTCTATGGATTGCTTTAGTTTTAAGTTTGCCAGGTTTAGTCCTAGAGGTGTGTTAACTTTCTAGAATCTGGACATGAATAAAACTTTGTCAATATTTTGGTTTACTATATTAAAATAACATGTTTCATCATTATAAAACTATCCTGTTCATTACAGAAAATTGGGAAAATATAAAAAATCAAAGAACAAAAAGTATTTAAGTCACCTAAATATATTCCTAGTACTAAAGATAACTGTGGTTATTCTAATCACTTTTAATTTACCTATATCTATATAGGTATCACTTTACTAGCATGTGAGATGAGTGCAATTGTGCGGTAGTTTGAGCATTCTTTGGCACTGCCTTTCTTTGGGATTGGAATGAAAACTGACCTTTCCCAGTCCTGTGGCCAATGTGTGAACTGTGAACTTCCAGATGTTCAAGCTGGTTTTAGAAAAGGCAGAGGAACCACAGATCAAATTGCCAACGTCCGCTGGATCATCGAAAAAGCAAGGGAGTTCCAGAAAAACATCTATTTCTGCTTTATTGACTATGCCAAAGCCTTTGACTGTGTGGATCACAATCAACTGTGGAAAAATTCTGAAAGAGATGGGAATACAGACCACCTGACCTGCCTCTTGAGAAACCTATATGCAGGTCAGGAAGCAACAGTTAGAACTGGACATGGAACAACAGACTGGTTCCAAATAGGAAAAGGAGTACGTCAAGGCTGTATACTGTCACCCTGCTTATTTAACTTATATGCAGAGTACATCATGAGAAACGCTGGGCTGGAAGAAGCACAAGGTGGAATCAAGATTGCTGGGAGAAATATCAATAACCTCAGATATGTAGATGTGAAAGTGCCTCAGATATAGCAGAAAGTGAAGAGAAACTAAAAAGCCTCGTAATGAAAGTGAAAGAGGAGAGTGAAAAAGTTGGCTTAAAACTCAACATTCAGAAAAAAAAAAAAAGATCATGGCATCTGGTCCCATCACTTCATGGGAAGTAGATGGGGAAACGGTGTCAAACTTTATTTTTTGGGTTTCCAAAATCACTGCAGTTGGTGATTGCAGCCATGAAATTAAAATACGCTTACTCCTTGGAAGGAAAGTTATGACCAACCTAGACAGCATATTCAAAAGCAGAGATATCACTTTTCCAACAAAAGTCCATCTAGTCAAGGCTATGGTTTTTCCAGTGGTCATGTATGGATGTGAGAGTTGGACTATGAAGAAAGCTGAGTGCCAAAGAATTGATTCTTTTGAACTGTGGTGTTGGAGAAGACTCTAGAGAGTCCCTTGGACTGCAAGGAGATCCAACCAGTCCATTCTGAAGGAGATCAGCCCTGGGATTTCTTTGGAAGGAATGATGCTAAAGCTGAAACTCCAGTACTTTGGCCACCTCATGTGAAGAGTTGACTCATTGGAAAAGACTCTGATGCTGGGAGGGATTGGGGGCAGGAGGAGAAGGGGACAACAAAGGATGAGATGGCTGGATGGAATCACTGACTCGATGGATGTGAGTTTGAGTGAACTCTGGGAGATGGTGATGGACAGGGATGCCTGGCGTGCTGCGATTCATGGGGTTGCAAAGAGTCAGAGACAACTGAGTGACTGAACTGAACTGAACAGATACAGGTATCTTTCTTGGATTTGTATATGTTCAGATACTTATGACACAAATTATTGTGTGTGTTGTATGCAGTTCTATGTTGTAGTCTTTTCACCACAAGTTCCCCATGACATTTCCCCATGACATTAAACATTGCTTAAATATATTTTTGATAACTGTATAACAGTTCTGCTCACTGAAATTATAGTTAGTTTCCATTTTGAAATTAGTTGATTCCAGAAATTTGCTAGTCAAAATAATCTTGTTAAAAAAATCTGTTTTACTTACATCTTGATCTGCATGTTTTACTTACAGCTTGATTGCATTTCTGATTATAGGATGGATTCCTTGACGTAGAAGTAAGGAGCCAAAAGACATAGCATTTAGAAGATTTTTGATACATAGTGCCAATTTATCCTCTAGAAATATTTTATATATTTATACTCTCAACAACCCAATATAAATGTATTCTTCTGGACTTCCAGTGGACTATCTTCTTTTCTAAACCTTATATAAGCTTTCCACATATTACCTGAGATCCCTTTTGGTACAGATAGAAACATGTGAGGCCTAATGGGCTTTCCTTTCCTTTCTTTTCTCCTGAGTCCAACACATATAGAGCCTAAAATGAAAGAAAGGCATATTTTCTAATATAAACTGGAGTATGGGGAGGTTATGAAGATTTACTAGATTAAAATCAGATTTGCAGTTCATATATTGGATTAGCCAAAAAGTTCATTGGGATTTTTAAAAGACATATTTTTCATTTTAACCAAGACTGTTAAAGTGAAGTGAGCTTGCTCAGTCGTGTCTGACTCTTTGCGACCCCATGGACTGTAGCCCACCAGGCTCTTCCATCCAGGGGATTCCAGGCAAGAATACTGGAGTGGATTGCCATTTCCTTCTCCAGGGGAACTTCCCGACCCAGGGATCGAACGCTAGTCTCCTGCATTGCAGGCAGGCGCTTTACCCTCTGAGCCACCGGGGAAGCTGTTATTGAACAAGTATTCCTGAACTGAACAAACTTTTTGATCAACCCAATACTTGCTGCACAAGGCTCCAGATGGCAGCGCCAGGGAAGGCAGCCTCTGCACACGGCCCCTAGCACCACCCTGGACTGCAGTGTTGTGAGCAGCCTCTTTGCACACGGCCCCTGGCGCCATCTTGGACTGCAGTGTTATGAGCAGTCTCTTTGCACATGGCCCCTGGTGCCATCTTCGATTGCAGTGCCGTGTGCAGTGCTTCTGCACACTGCCACAGAACTGAGCTGGTGGTGGTAGCCGTTCCACACTAGGAACTCTGGTATGAAGAACCGAGTAAAGACTTCTGCATGTGGCCCCCTGTGAGCATGTGAAACTGGGCTCAGCACAAAGGGGAAAAAAAGGTTAGGCTTTATCTTATTAACCAGATTCTGGTTTTGTTTTGCCTGAAAATTGTTAATGGGCTGTGCCGGTGATCCTTGACCGGTTGGGGCAGAACACTGATTAAAAATGGCCCAGCTACTTCAAGGGGGCGTTTGTGAGGCTGTGCAGTGAGCTGTGGTGGGGGCTGCAGCCGCCGCCTCTGTGTCCCCAGAGAGGGTTTGTGGAAGCAAAGTCGGCTTATGGGGCTTTGGATTCAGACTCAATTTTCTCAGAGAAGAGGGTGTTGAGGGCAGGTGCCCAGGAGCAGACCTGCCTTTTGTTTGCTCTGCTGCTAGGATCCTGGTAGGAGAATGAAGTGAGTGGAGATTGCAGCCACATGCTGGTATTAATATTTTCTGTGTCTAATGTGTCCTGTTCCTGCTTCTGCTCTGTTCTGCCATGAGATCTTGGCTTTGTGTCCCCCAGCCCTCCAGCTGGGTTGAAAATGAAGGTCACTCTTCCCCGTTCCCTTGCCCTCAACTTGCACCCTCGGGATGGGTTCTCCGCAGTCTCCCATCTTCTGCCTAAAGCAGGGATTTGTCCAGAGAGGCATCAAAGTTTACTCAGCCCTGTGTGTGTGTGTGTGTGTGTGTGTGTGTGTATTTAGTCACTCAGTCCTATCAGACTCTTTGCCACACCATGGGCTGTAGCTCTCTAGGCTCCTCTGTCCATGGGATTTTTCAGGCAAGAATACTGGAGTGGGGTGTCATTTCCTCCTCCAGGGCATCTTCCCTACCCAGGGATTGAACCCACCATGTCTCCTGTGTCTCCTGCATTGGGGCGGGGAGATTCTGGACCACTAGCACCTGGGGAGAAGGCAATGGCACCCCACTCCAGTACTCTTGCCTGGGAAAATCCCATGGACAGAGGAGCCTGGTAGGCTGCAGTCCATGGGGTCGCTAAGAGTTGGACATGACTGAGCGACTTCCCTTTCACTTTTCGCTTTCATGCATTGGAGAAGGAAATGGCAACCCACTCTAGTGTTCTTGCCTGGAGAATCCCAAGGACAGGGGAGCCTGGTGGGCTTCCATCTATGGGGTCACACAGCGTCGGACACGACTGAAGCGACTTAGCAGCAGCAGCAGCACCACCACCACCTGGGGAGCACACTTAGTCCTTTACTTGTCTTTTCCTTCCTGGTGAGGGTGTTTTTGGCTCCCTCTTCCGTTGTCACCTTTCCGATTAGGATACATCCCCTCCCTCACTGTCATTTCGGAGTTCTTAGAACTAGAAAGAAAACCATTAGGAAAATGAGAAAGTGGCATTAACCTGTGCAGAAATGCCCTTGGTTCTCAGGAAGTTGAGGGTTTGACAAGAACCATGGATACTCGCATGCAATGGAAGTGACCAAGTGCCCTAATTTTATTGCATTAATTCTAACTTCCTTCTGCCCTTGATTCCCCCCTGCCTGGAAACGTTATTCTGAGACTCTAGGCAGGTCTCTTGAGCTCTCTTGGCTTCTAGTGGGGATAATGAGATCTTACCTGAAGTCAGGGGCAGGATCATGGTCGCTGAAGGCCCCTCAGTACTAAAATACACAATTAAATTCCCAGAAACAAAGTCACAATCCAACAGAATTTCAGTATTCTCACTCGCCACCAAAGTGTTCTGAGATAAGAAATGCTAAAGAAATGAGATGGTATATAAGTCAGAATATAGATCGCTAAAATAGGAAGGACTGAGAAAATGTATATGCAGATTTCTGACTATCAGTGAATGGGCGAAAAATTCTAATTATGAAATGAAATTACACCTAATTTTCTGTAGCAATCATAAAGGCCCTAAAAATGTGGCCTGATTCAGTCAAGGCACAGACAGGAGGCATTTAGAATCAAACACAACTGAATGACTTGCTGGCATAACCAGCCTGGAAGCCATTTGGGTTCTTTTTGCTAATGTATAATTGAAGTGGAAGAGAAGGAAGCCAAAGGCAGGGAGAAGTATGAGACACAGGATAGAATTGCTGAGGCCGCATCTTGGACCCAAGGTGCAGTCTCAGAGTTTGATGTCAGTCTGTCTGAAGCTGACAGAATGGCAGGTTAAACTGATGGTGGCTCTTTGCTTCTAAAGGCAGAGAGGACTGAGACAGCAAGACACACCAGTTGGGCCAGGAGAGGATGCAGGTAGAGAGGCCATCTCAACATTTATTCTTCATGAAGACTGGATGGGCATGAGATCACAGACTTTACTCTCCTGGGCAGAATTCACAGGAAGCTAAACAAAGTCTTTATAGTCTATTGGACGATTTTGCTAAATAAAGTTTGTTGTTGTTCAGTCACTAAGTTGTGTCTGGCTCTTTACGACCGCCTGGACTGTAGCACATCAGGTATGCTTATCCTCCACTGTCTCCCGGAGTTTGCTCACACTTACGTCTATTGAGTTGGTGATGCCATCCAACCACCTCATCCTCTGTTGTTCCCTTTTCCTCTGGCCCTTAGTCTTTCCAGCATCAGGCTCTTTTCCAATGAGTCGGCTCTTCACCTCAGTTATTCAGAGTGTCGGAGCTTCAGCTTCAGCATCAGTCCTTCCAATGAATATTCAGATTTAGTTTCCTTCAGGATTGACTAGTTTGATCTCCTTGCAGTTCAAGGGACTCTCAAGAGCCATTCTCTTCTCCAGGGGATCTTCCCAACTCAGGGACTGAACCCGGGTCTCCTGCATTGCAGGCAGATTCTTTACTGTCTGAGCCACCAGGGAAGCCCAAATAGAGGTTGGGCATTTGAATGAAAGTCCTGCCCAATTCATTATTGATCAGCCAAACTTCCTTGACCCCTGGGGATTCCATTATCTCCTCTGAAGGATTTGGCAGTACCTACTTTTTAAAGTGAGATTATTACCTGGAATATGTGGCTAGAAATGATTTTGCATGCATCTTTATGATAAACTGCAATGCATCTCTGTCTCTCTGCATAAATCTACCTGAATTAGGTCCTATAAAGCACTTGGTTGTTGCTTTACAAGCAAATATGGGAGTTTCTGAGTTTTTTTGGTTATGAACACTTGCTTCATTTATGATCAATTTATTTTCCATACCTTGACTTAAATTTTATTCTATATAAACAAAAACTTCATTTCAATTAAAATTTCTATTGAAAGTTAAATTTCAGGGCAATATCTCTGAATGAAAATGTAACTATAATTAGACTTCTAAATTAAATTTAAAATTCAGCTTCTCATGTTACTATATACGTGAAAAACTCAACAAAAATGGCTAGGTGATTAAGGCCTATATTTCAGATGGGTAAATTTACACTCCTCTGCTTAGAAGATGGTAGTTTCTTTTGATATTGCATCCTTTAAAATGTGAAAAAAACAATTATCATTTTATTAAAAATATAAAGGAATATGTAAACGGTACAAGGCGTTGCTTTTAATTGTCATTATCCCTTTAGTCTTCTTCAGTCTAGAAGAGTTCTTCAGTCTCTCACATTATGACCTTGAAACCTCTGAAGACTATACCAGGAGATTTATATATCTTCAATTTACTTTTCTCTGCTATTTCTTTGTGATGGTTTCAGGTGATGCATTTTGGCAAGAGTATCACAGAAGTGATACTGGCTTTATTCTATTGGATGTTCCATGATTTTGATTTTTCCTTTTACTAATGATGTTTATGTTCATTACTTGATTAAGGGGATGTCTGCTAAGCAGTTGAGAAGTTGTTTCTTTAGCAAAAATCCATTTGGTTCTCTTGCAATACCATCCTCCAATGCTATTTTAATTTAGTGCACTCCACCTTATAACCCTGCAAACTGTCTCCAAATATGGTGTCAATGACATCTAAGGTTGCTGACCTAGCTGTATGTATTTACAGAGTTTTGAGGTCCTGTTAGCTTTCTTATTTGATTACTTAGAACACTTTTCTATCCTTTTTTTCTTGATACACAGTATCACTTCGCTTTAACTTATATGTAGGAACATTGCACATTAGTTTCCAATATCTCACTTTGAACATACACATTAATGTACAGAAAGTATATTTCTTCAAGTTTACACAACCCATTATCAGTTCAGTTTAGTCGCTCAGTCGTGTCCGACTCTTTGCGACCTCATGAATCGCAGCACGCCAGGCCTCCCTGTCTATCACCAACTCCCAGAGTTTACCCAAACTCATGTCCATCGAGTCGGTGATGCCATCCAGCCATCTCATCCTCTGTCGTCCCCTTCTCCTCCTGCCCCCAATCCTCCCAGCATCAGAGTCTTTTCCAATGAGTCAACTCTTCGTATGAGGTGGCCAAAGTACTGGAGTTTCAGCTTTAGCATCATTCCTTCCAAAGAAATCCCAGGGCTGATCTCCTTCAGAATGGACTGGTTGGATCTCCTTGCAATCCAAGAGTCTTCTCCAACACCACAGTTCAAAAGCATCAATTCTTCGGTGCTCAGCTTTCTTCACAGTCCAACTCTCACATCCATACATGACTACTGGAAAAACCATAGCCTTGACTAGACGGACCTTAGTTGGCAAAGTAATGTCTCTGCTTTTGAATATGCTGTCTACGTTGGAAGACTAATTGGAAAGATCCTTTTAGTCTTTATAAAAACAAAATAGAATTTATGTATTAGAACTATTTGTCTAAAATAAGTTGTTGGGAAATCAGATATAAAATGCAATTTTAATTCTCAAAAGAGATGAAGAAGTTGATGGGAGAGTAGGAAGAAAGTGGGATGGTCAAAGTAGACAAGGGGGGAAAGCTGTGTCCACATCTGCCATCATGAGTGGAGACTGTGCCTGGGTCTGAATGCCATGTGCATGAGTGCTGGGTCGTGATCACCATCTCTAGTCCCTCCAACAGGTATAACCAGTGGGTGAGAGTACTCAGCTCCAGAGGTTGTGAAGTAGAGAGAGCAGATGGAAGGTAGTGAACCTGGAAACTCCTGCTTGTGCCCTGTCCTTAATACCTATGTGATGCTGTCTTTTTTCTTCTCTGGACTTCAGTTTTCATGCTGTGGAGCAAAAAGGGAATATTTCAGGACTGCAAGATGCTGAGATGAGAAATAAGGCACAAGAGTAACACAAAGGGAGTAAAACAGAAACAGATAATCAAGATAACTTTTGCCTGCTTTGGGCTCACAGAGTCTTTAGCCCATGGACACATCTTCCTGCATCCCACACATTCACAAAGATCTGAGATTCCAGCCACAGAAGTGCTCTCTCTGCCTTCCTTCCCACCCCCACCCAAGGAACTGTCCATCTGTCCTCTCACTCTTGACACCTGTTAACTTGCTGTGTTCCTGAAACTCTTAGAGGTAAACGTTTCAGTCTGTGCTTCTGTTCCTGTTCAGAATGTGCTTAGAAGGAGATTCATTGTCAGAGAAGCAATGAGGAGACAGATAAAAAGTGCAGGGTTTAAAAAGTAGGAAAAGACAGTTAAAAAGGAGAATTATTGCCCATAGAAACATCTTTCATTCCTGCCAGGCTTCACTGAGGCCTGAGGAGCTGATGCTTTGCTGTGGAGACACTTCTGATTCAAGAAGATTTATAGATGCAGCTCATGAGGCCCTTATGCTTTAAAAACTCATAGAGCTGGGTGAAAAGAAATTATAGAACTACTGAAAAATATTTTAGTCTTGTTAAAATGTGTGTTTTTTTTTCTTTTAAAGGATCAAGGCTGACATGGCTTTCTCACTGAAGTACTATGAGAGTCATCTGCAGAGTTGGAGGTGGTGGGTTTCAACAGGCTTTTGAAAATTATCACAAGGGGCTCTCAGGTAAAGGCACATACAGGAGAAGGAAGAGGTTGTTTTGCACTAAAATACATAAGTACAATTTAAAAATTGAGCTGCCTTCTAGGAATGGAAAGACTCAGTCATGGGCTTGGGCTCCCCAGTGGCATTAGGAACACTATGCGCCTACCTGCTCACAGAACTCTGTTTCAGTGGGTGGGGCAAGGAGAAAATATTTCCTTTAGGCATACTAACACAAAATCAAACCTGTTCTTGCAGTGAGCTTCAAATGCTAGTAAGAGAATGTGATGACTGCAGTGGCAGAAGGCAGGAAAGCAGTTGGAAAAAGGCTGTCTAAAGAGACTATAAGTAGCAGTTTCCCTAAATATACACATGATTCACCATGTTCCATGGATGGGCTCTCAGGTTAGTGCAATTTGGGGCTCAGCTTAGGGCTGGGGGTGAAGGAGGGTTGATATCTTTAAATTTCAAAGATTATTAAAGGCTTCCTTCTGTGGCAGGAAACTCAAAGAGTATCTAAAGGAAAAATACAGTATGAACCCAAAATTAGAGCCCAAAGTGAAATATTTCCATTAAGAATTTAAGGGTAGAAGGATAAAAAGAAATCTTCCCTCATTATGAGATCCAAAGAAAGCTACTCTTAACATTAAAATTTTTCTTCCTTCTCCTCTTTTTAAAAACATATTTGCAAATTGCACTTAGTTAATCAATTATTAAAAATAAGTTTTTTATTTTTAAAATGAAGCTGTGGTACATATACACAATGGAGTATTACTCAGCCGTTAAAAAGAATTCATTTGAATCAGTTCTGATGAGATGGATGAAACTGGAGCCGATTATACAGAGTGAAGTAAGCCAGAAAGAAAAACACCAATACAGTATACTAACACATATATATGGAATTTAGGAAGATGGCAATGACGACCCTGCATGCAAGACAGCAAAAAAGACACAGATGTGTATAACGGACTTTTGGACTCAGAGGGAGAGGGAGAGGGTGGGATGATTTGGGAGAATGGCATTCTAACATGTATACTATCATGTAAGAATTAAATCACCAGTCTATGTCTGACGTAGGATACAGCATGCTTGGGGCTGGTGCATGGGGATGACCCAGAGAGATGTTATGGGGATGGAGGTGGGAGGGGGGTTCATGTTTGGGAATGCATGTAAGAATTAAAGATTTTACAATTTAAAAAATAAAAAACTTAAAAAAATTAAAAAAACATATTTGCAAATTGCACTTAGTTAATCAATTATTAAAAATAAGTTTTTGGAAATAATTGTAGATTCACAGGAAGTTGTAAAAAAATTTACAGAGAGTTTCTGTGTATTCTTCACCTAGTTTTCCCTAATGGTAACATCTTATGTAATTATAGTACAATATCACAGCCAGGAAACAGGCATTGGTACAATCCACAGAGCTTATTCCAACTTCACCAGTTCTGTATTCACTCTTCTGTGTGTATGTATATATAATTCTGTGCTGTTTTTTTCACATGTGTATATTCGAGTAACCACCACAGTCAAGATACAGAACTGCTCCACCAGTACAAAGCTTCCGCATGCCACCCCTTTACAGTCACATACACCCTAACAACATACAAATTTAATTTTTGCACTCTTTCACTGTTATGGCCCTAGGGAAATATTACTGAACAAGCAAAAATCCCTGGTCTATTGATAAAATACAGAAAATACAAAATTTTTCAAAATGAGTACAGGTGTATTTTGGAGATATTGCATGCTCAGTTTCAGACCGCCACAATAAAGTGAATATTGAAATAAAAACATAAACAAAACATGGATTTTTTGGTTTCCCAGTACACATAAAAGTTATGTTTACTTTGTACTGTGGTCTATTAAGTGTGCAATAGCAATATGTGTTAAAAAAAAGTGTGTGTGTGTGGATGCGCACATGCGCTCAGTTATATCCAACTCTTTGAGACACCATAGACTGTAGCCCACCAGGCTCCTCTGTCCATGGAATTTTTCAGGCAGGAATACTAGAGTGGGGTTTCCATTTCCTACTCCAGGGGATCTTCCCAACTCCAAAATTGAACCTGCATCTCCTGTACTGGCAGGAGGATTCTTTACCACTGAATCACTTGGGAAGCCCAAGAAGAAAGGCTTTCCCGCCCTTGATTAAAAAATTTTATTGCTTAAAAGATGTTAACCACCATCTGAGTCTTCAGGGAATCAATCTTTTTGCAGTAGTAACATTAAAGATCATTGATCACAGATTCCTATAATAAATATAATAATAAGGAAAAATTTAAAACACTGCAAAGATTAGTGAAATGTGACACAGAGACACAACATGAGCAATTGATGTTGGAAAAATGGTGCCAATAGATTTGCTTGATGCAAGGTTGCCACAAAACTTAAATGTATAAAAAAACGCATATCTGGGAAGCTCAGTAAAATGAAATATGCCTGTAGAAAAAAAATTAAAAGGACAGGGAAGCCTGGTGTGCTGCAGTTCATGGGAAGTGCAAAGAGTCAGGCATGACTGAGTGACTGAACAACAGCTGGAAAGAACTGCTCACGGGTGTGTTCATGATTTTAGGAAAGGCATGTCTCTACAAATCTAAGAAGCTATCTTCTGGGTTTCAGGCAGATGGGACAAAAAGACTGAGGAGATTGAGAGTAGGAAATACTAAAGATTTTTTTTAGATAATGAAGGCAGATAGAAAAGCAAACCAAAGAGCAAACCAAAACCAATTCCACTTTGCTCCTGGTGCTTAAGCTTGGAAATTGACTCTGGCAGGGACAGAAGGCAGGTGTTGAAAAATATCAGAGAGGCAACTGCTGACAGATAGGTTGAAGTACTTTTCCTGATTATCTGTGTGAATCATCCTTTTATAGGTCAAAGTTATGCTCATGTTGGTGCATTCAGGTTAAAGCAGGACAGTGGCCTGAGACCGAAGCCTTGAAGTTCCATGGGTTAATCTTTTTGACATTCTTTGAAGATCTCCCCCCTGTGGTTATAGCCTGGGCACAAGCTTTTTAAAGAAAAATCAAATAGACAAAAAAGGAAATTCATTGTTTATTTTTTTTCTTTCTTCTCATATAACAGAAAACTAGAAAGAAGAAAAATAGCACTCCTTTTGTTTACCAAGTTTCCACATATCATGCTCATCCAGTGTTGATAGCTGAAATTGCATGCGTGCTTAGTCACTCAATCATGTCTGGCTCTTTGCAATCCCATGGACTGTAGCCCACGAGGCTCTTCTGTTCATGGGATTTTTCAGGCAAGAATTCTGGAGTGGAGTGCCATTTCCTCCTCCAGGGAAATCTTCTTGAGCCAGGGATTTGATCTGTGTCTCCCATGCCTCCTGCATTGCAGGCAGATGATTTTCTGCTGAGCCATAGGGGAGGCCAAGCAACAGATGGAAACTTCAGCTAATTAAAGCTGAAAATGCATCTATTAAGGGGTACAAAATAACTCATAGAGTCTCTGAGAATCAGTCTTGGAGTCGACCCATGTCTTGCAGAAGGGTCAAACTCATTCTGCAGAACTGATCTGGTGAGGACACCACGCCAAAGTCTTCCCTGAGCCTGGATGGTGTATTGTGTGTTGCAGATACCCCTAGGGCAGTGTCATCACTACTGATTCTAGAAACCGGACTTGCTACTACTTCTAGTGCCAGACTCTTTGTTGTTCAGTCCCTAAGGTGTGTCCAACTCTTTGTGACCCCATGGACTGCAGCACTCCAGGTTTCCTTGTCCTTCACTGTCTCTTGGAGCTTGCTCAAATGGATTTCCACTGAGTCAGTGATGCCATCCAACCATCTCATTATCTGTCACTGCCTGCTCCTCCTGCCCTCAATCTTTCAGTATCAGGGTCTTTTCCAGTAAGTCAACTCTTCCCACTAGGTGGCCAAAAGTATTGGAGCTTCAGCTTCAGCATTTGTCCTTCCAATGAATATTGAGGGTTGATTTCCTTTAAGATCAACTGGTTTGATCTCCTTGCTGTCCAAGGAGCTCTCAAGAGTCTTCTTCAGCACCACCATGTGAAAGCATCAGTTCTTCAGCACTCAGCTTTCTTTATGGTCCATAAAGAAGCTTTGGACCATAGCTTTGACTAGATGGATCTTTACCAGCAAATGATGTCTCTGCTTTTTTAACACGCTGTCTAGGTTTGTCATAGCTTTTCTTCTAAAGAGCGAGGATCTTTCAATTCCATGGCTGCAGTCACCATCTGCAGTGATTTTGGAGCCTGAGAAAATAGTGTCTGTCATTGTTTCCATTTTTTTCCCCCATCTATTTGCCATGAAGTGATGGGACCAGATGCTATGATCTTAGTTTATTGAAAGTTGAGTTTTAAGCCAGGGTTTTCACTATCCTCTTATACCTTCATCAAGAGGCTCTTGAGTTCCTCTTTGCTTTCTGTCGTTAGGGTGGTATCATCTGCATATCTAAGGTGGTTGATATTTCTCCTGGCAATCTTGATTCCAGCTTGTAATTCATCCAGCCTGACATTTTGCATGATGTATCCTGTATATAATTTAAACAAGCAGGGTGGCGATATACAGCCTTGATAAACTCCTTTTCCAATTTGGAACCAGTCCATTGTTCCATATCTGGTTCTGTTGCTTCTTGACCTGCATACAGATTTCTCAGAAGGCAGCTAAGGTGGTCTGGTTTTCCCATCTCTTTAATAATTTTCTACAGTTTGTGATGATCCACTACAATCAAAGGCTTTAACCTGGTCAATGAAGCAGAAGTAGATATTTTTCTGGAATTCTCTTGCTTTTTCTATCGTCCAATGGATGTTGCCAATTTGATTTCTAGTTCCTCTGACTTTTCTAAATCCAGTTTGTACATCTGGAAGTTCATGGTTCATGTACTGTTGAAGCTTAGCTTGAAGGATTTTGAACATTATCTTTCTAACATTTGAAATGAGTGCAATTGTATGGTAGTTTGAACATCTTTGGCACTGATTTTCCTTGGGATTGGAATGAAAACTGACTTTTTCCAGTCTGGTGGCCATTGCTGAGTTTTCCAAATTTGCTGACACATTGAGTGCGACACCATCTTTTGGGATTTGAAATAGCTCAGCTGGAATTCCATCACCTCCATTAGCTTTAATCATTGAATATACTGTAAGATTTTATTTATATATAATTCTTGAAATGCTAAAATTATAGATAGAGAGAACAGATGGTAATAACCAGAGGTAAAGGAAGGAAAGTCATGACCAATCTAGATAGCATATTAAAAAGCAAAGACATTACTTTGCTAACAAGGGTCGGTCTAGTCTAGGCTATGGTTTTTCCAGTAGTCATGTATGGATGTGAGAGTTGGACTAAAAAGAAAGCTGAGCGCCAAAGAATTGATGCTTTCGAACTGTGGTGTTATAGAGGCCTCTTGAGAGTCCCTTGGACTGCAAGGAGATCCAACCAGTCTATCCTAAAAGAGATCAGTCCTGAATGTTCATTGGAAGGACTGATGTTGAAGCTGAAGCTCCAATACTTTGGTCACCTGATGCAAAGAGCTGACTCATTTGAAAAGACCCTGATGCTGGAAAAGATTGAAGGTGGGAGGAGAAGGGGATGACAGAGGATGAGATGGTTGGATGGCATCATCGACTCAATGGACATGAGTTTGGGTAAACTCCAGGAGTTGGTGATGGACAGGGAGGCCTGGCGTGCTGCAGTCCATGGAGTTGCAAAG
The DNA here is from genome assembly GCF_016772045.2 of Ovis aries. Lineage (NCBI taxonomy): Eukaryota > Metazoa > Chordata > Mammalia > Artiodactyla > Bovidae > Ovis > Ovis aries. Next base: position 108,318,500 of record NC_056057.1, read on the forward strand.
AGTCAGACACGGCTGAGTGACTGAACTGAACTGAACTGAAGGAGAGGGTAGAGGCTGGACAGAAATAGATGTGGCTATAAAAGGAAAACATGAAGGATTCTGTGGTGATGGAAATGTTCTGTATCTTGACTATATAAATGCCAATATGTTATAATACTGTATTATTACATTATCATGTTAATCATGATAATGAGTATAACTCATTAAAATCATGCCACATGAGTATAACTACATAATTACATTATGTATCATACTATTTTATGATATTGTACTGTAGCTTTCCAAGATGTTACCATTGGGGGGAAACTAGTCAAAGGGTATAAGAGATACTTCTGTATTATTTCATATGACACATTGATTTACAATCTAAGTACAAACTTTAATTGAAGTTTGAAGAGGCATAGAAGTTTCATCCTTCTCTGTCGAGAATGTTGGATGACCTTATTGTTTTTCCATTTTTTAATTAATTGCTGATACTCTCTTTGTCAGCTTTTTGTAGATTTAGATTTCATTTAATATAAATATAATTTACTGGCTTAAATAGGTGATCATCTTTATTTTTATACAATTTAAAAGTTACTTTCCATTTATAGTTGTTACAAAATATTGGCTCTATCCCTCATGTTGTGCAGTATATCCTTAAGCCTATCTTCAGTTCAATTCAGTCACTCAGTTGTGTCTGATTCTTTGTGACCTCATGGACTGCAGCATGCCAGGCTTTCCTGTCCATCACCAACTCCTGGGGCCTACTCAAACTCATGGCCATAGCATCAGTGATGCCATCCAACCATCTCATCTTCTGTTGTCCCCTTCTCCTCCTGCCTTCAATCTTTCCCAGCATTAGGGTCTTTTCCAGTGAGTCAGTTCTTTGCATCAGGTGGCCAAAGTATTGGAGTTTTGGCCTCAGCATCAGAGAAATGCCGGCAAATCTGGAAAACTCTGCAGTGACCACAGGACTGGAAAAGGTCAGTCAGTTTTCATTCCAACCCCAAAGAAAGGCAATGCCAAAGAAGGTTCAAACTACCACACAATTGCACTCATCTCACACGTTAGCAAAATAATGCTCAAAATTCTCCAAGCCAGGCTTCAACAGTACATGAACCATGAATTTCCAGATGTTCAAGCTGAATTTAGAAAAGGTAGAGGAATCAGAGATCAAATTGCCAACATCCACTAGATCATCGAAAAAGCAAGAAAGTTCCCCCAAAAATCTACTATTGCTTTATTGACTACACCAAAGCCTTTGACTGTGTGGATCACAAACTATGGAAAATTCTTCAAGAGATGGGAATACCAGACCACCTGACCTGCCTGCTGTATGCAAGTCAAGAAGCAACAGTTAGAACTAGACATGGAACAATAGACTGGTTCCAAATTGGCAAAGGAGTATGTCAAGGCTGTATATTGTCACCCTGCTTATTTAACTTATATGCAGAGTACATCATGCGAAATGCTGGGCTGGATGAAGCACAAGCTGGAATCAAGATTGCCAGGAGAAATATCAATAACCTCAGATACACAAATGACACCACCCTTATGACAGAAAGCAAAGAAGAACTAAAGAGCTTCTTGATGAAAGTGACAGAGGAGAGTGAAAAACCTGGCTTAAAGCTCAACATTCAGAAAAGTAAGATCATGGCATCCGTGCCATCACTTCATGGCAAATAGATGGGGAAACAATGGAAACAGTGACAGGATTTATTTTGGGGGGCTCCAAAATCAATGTAGATGGTGAGTGCAGCCATGAAATTAAAAGACTCTTGCTCCTTGGAAGAAAAGCTATGAACAACCTAGACAGCATATTAAAAAGCAGAGACATTGCTTTGCCAGCAAAGGTTCATCTAGTCAAAGCTGTGTTTTTCCAGTAGTCATGTATGGATGTGAGAGTTGGACTGTAAAGAAAGCTAAGCACCAAAGAATTGATGCTTTTGAACTATGGTGTTGGAGAAGACTCTTGAAAGTCCCTTGGACTGCAAGGAGATCCAACCAGTTAATCCTAAAGGAAATCAATCCTGAATCTTCATGGAAGGACCGATGCTGAAGCTGAAGATCCAAAACTTTGGCCACCTGATGGGAAGAACTGACTCACTGGAAAAGCCTATCTTACACCCAATAATTTGCACCTCCTCTTCCTGCACCCATGTACTGCCCCTCCCCACTTCTCCCCACTGGTAACCGCTGGTTGGTTCTGCATATCTGTGAGTCTGCTTACTTTTTGGTATATTCACTAGTTTGTTGTATTTTTTTAGATTTCACATGTAAGTAACATGATGCAATATTTGTCCTTTGCTGTCTGACTTGACTTAGTATAAATGCTCTTCTAGACCATCCATATTGCTACAAATGGCAAAATTTTGGTTTTATTTGTGCCGAGTAGTAGTTTATTGTGTATATATACATACACATATATATCACATCTTCTTTATCCATTCATCTGTAGATGGACACTTCGATTGCTTCCGTATCTTAGATTTTTAAATCTGTCTATGTGATGCTGTTGCTTTTAGAGCTCAGTGGCACCCCACTCCAGTACTCTTGCGTGGAAAATCCCATGGACAGAGGAGCCTGGTAGGCTGCAGTCCATGGGGTCGCTAAGAGTCGGACAGGACTGAGCGATTTCACTTTCACTTTTCACTTTCATGCACTGGAGAAGGAAATTGCAACCCACTCCAGTATTCTTGCCTGGAGAATCCCAGGGACGGGGAGCCTGGTGGGCTGTCATCTGTGGGGTCGCACAGAGTCGGACACGACTGAAGCGACTTAGCGGCAGCAGCAGCAGCAGTGTCATGAGACATGTACTAGAATGTCTGTCATACTGGCCATGCTCACAGAACCCACGAAACCATGTGCATACATTAGGGGACTAAAGCACATCTCTCCTGTCTCTAGGAGAAGAAATAAGGGCGTCTGGAGCTCAAGGGAGAGAATTGGTGTTTACATTAGATTTAGAGGCAGCCCCTGTCAGTTCTTCCTAGATTGGGACACTGAAGGTTAAACTTTGGTTTGGGTAACAGGAGAGCATCCTAAAATTTCTGTGAGCTGGCTTCTTTGACTCTTTAGAATGACCTAGGGCTACAACGTAGATGTTGGTAGGAGAAGGTTGGAGAACAGCCTTCCACGGGGAGAATGGCAGCCTGGAGGCCCCGCCCTTTTAAATTGGGAGTGGGAATAGCAATTACCATTCTGATGCACGGGGCCCCTGAGGGGAATCCATTGGTCCTGCATTGCCAGTGAAGCGGCTGCCAAAGCTCATTAGGTCTGCGTTGGAGCTGTTTTTGGAGCTCTTGTCAACTTCCTCCCAGTAGTGTCCCTCCCAGTCACAATTAGTCCCAGGTGACTTACTGGAGCCCAAGGAACTTGGGAGTATCTATTCAATATGGTCCATCCTTTTATTGGAAAAGAAAACTATTTAGATCAACTTAGACATAAACAGTAGCAGAGATGTTTATTTTGTCAGACACTGATTAATGTTTGATAGGCATCAACAGCATGTGGAAGTGTGGGTTTAGAAGATATAGAAACAGAATTGATGTGATTTGTTAAAGATTTTGGATTAGGGATGCAAGGGATATGAAACATGGCTGGCGAACTCTTCTTATTCTAAGTATCATAGCTAAAGTATATAGTAAAATAATTCTGTTTTGCAAAGGCAAGAGGCTTAGATACGATATTTTTCAACAGACTTCTCCCAGGTTTGGAACTGATACAAAGAGATGAAGACACTTAAGGAGGAAACCTAGAATTATGAAACCTTTAGTTAGATATTAGTATTGACAACAGATGGTGGGAATATTAGCGCATTACATTTTTAAACAAGAAAACATAAATTGCTTTAAAGCCTCCTGTCTGAATTATTTGTGAAGGGTTTGATACTCATGATACTGTGCTTTTCCTTTTGATAACAGGCAAATTAAAATGTAAAGCAATTAATGGTTTATGCAAAGACCTTTAGCATGTAGGGAGTGAATTGGAGTTAGGTCTAGGTTGGTCTCCTAACTCTCACCCTAGGGTTGATTTCTCTAGAATTGGCTGCAGAGACTGCACTGTGGTGACTTGCCCGACAGAGGGAACTTGACTTCAAGAGAACTCTAGTCTTAGCAACAGGGGACAAGACATATGGAATTCTCATGATGAAACCATAAAGATATTTCACCAAAAGTGAATGCTAGGTTGCACATGTTTGAGAGGCTGAATTTAAGACATTGGGCTTGATTAAGTGAAAACTCAGGTAACCATATCAGGCTTAAGAGGTTAACCCAAAGAGAAAAAACAATTAAGTGGTCTTTTAGCATGTCAAACCCATTCTTGAGATATCAACCACCCAAAGGGCCCTGGGCTCTCTTTCCCTACATGGAGATGACGCAGATATGAAAGGAAATACCTGGAGGTATATAAATATGTAGGACCCACAGTTGAGAATTCTGCTTCTGTCCTCAGGACTTTCACTTGTCCTGTCCAGGACTGTTTAGAATCCCATAGATGCTATTTAGAATCAGATAGGTTTAAGCTTAAATGGACACTTTTTAAAAATTTAAACAAAAAATAATAACTGACTAAATTGAACTAGTTAGTTGTATTAAGTTACATAAAATATGTTGTATTAGGAATCTGAAAACTCATTTTCTGTTTCCACTTTTTTGTCATAGAGCAAAGGCATTTTGGTTCTATTTGTTATATTAGTAACTGGACTAATGGGAGAAGGCACAGGGGGATACTTTTAATTAAGGTCACCAAAGGGTATATTTTAACAGTGAATAATTGGTCTTTGCTCTCCAAACATCATATTTGATTTTTCCTATAATTTTTGTGTCCCTCATCGCCCTCCCGCCCATTTCTAAGGGTCTCAGTTTTCTATTCTTTCATGACATATTTTAAAGGAGCACAATAAATTCAGTTAATTCTTATTTAGAATAATTATGTCCAAACAGTTCACAAAGAAGACACTCAATATAAAAGGAATAAATACAGATGCTGTATCTATTTTCTTAATTTACTAGGTGTCTAAGGAAGGACTTTATGACTATAGGAACCAGGAATATTTGGATACCAATGTATTAAAATTTAAGTAATCTTAAAACCAAAACAATGTATTTTGAAAATAAACACACTCTTTGATGGGTTAAATGTAATTCGCCAATTTATCCATAATAAGTGTTTAAGTATTAGTAGAGTTTTAATAATAGAATGCTTTGCTCTGAAACATGCACAGGATATTGAATGCTACAATTAATGTAAAATATAATGATTCTCCTACTCAGGATGTTTTAATTCTGTAAGCAATTACATATCAGAAGATCTGTTAGCTATTTAAGGCTATAATTAAATTTGCAATTTAGAATGATCGGTCTAGTGAAAGTATCGGCTGCTTTCCAGTAGGCACAGGCTGAATCAGAGAGGTCCAAAAGGAACTTGTTGACCCTTGAGCAACACAACTTTGCATTGTGCGGGTCTCCTTTTATGCAGACTTTTCCAGTGTAAATACTACAGTACAGTAAATGGTACAGCCTTGCACCACGGAAGTATGGTTGAGTCTGCTGAAGTGGAGGAGATGGGAATGCAGAGGGCTGTCTGTAAATTACGCTTGGATATTCAACTGCACCGAGGCTGGTCACCCCTAACCTCCTCATTCTTCAGGGGTCAACTGTAGCTTCAAAGCAGGAGCTGTTAGGCTTTAAAAGTCACACTTCCCCTCAGATGTGATGCTGCCCGTCATTTGTAGTCACGTGAGGGCTGTAGCAGAGAGGTGTGCTGGTGAGTAAGAGGAGCACGGGAGACTTGGGCTGCTTGCTCTCCAGGCAGCTTGTACAGCGCAAAGGGGAATGTCTGCTACCTCCCAGAGTGTGTTCAAACTCATGTCATTGAGTCGGTGATGCTATCTAACCATCTCATCCTCTGCCAGTCCCTTCCCCTATTGCCTTAAGTCCTTCCCAGTATCAGGGTCTTTTTCAGTGAATCAGCGCTTCACATCAGGTGACCAAAGTATTGGAGCTTCAGCTTCGACCTCAGTTCTTCCAGTGAATATTCAGGGTTGATTTCCTTTAGAACTGACTGGTTTGATTTCCTTGCTCAAGAGTCTTCTCCAGCACTACAGTTTGAGCAGAGGGGAAGGGTAATATTCACAATTGAAATTCCAACATCCAGGGAAGATGGCACTTCACCCATGTTTGCAAAATCATTCAAAAACAAAATATCTACTTATTATGCAGATCTGCTAAATAGTTAACAAAAGTCAAGATTTGTTTTCCTCTCTAATACTAGGAAGCTTAAGCTATTATTTTCATACTATTAGTTTTACTGAGATCATATATACAGGCTATGTATATTCCTATACATATGTATAGGAAAATAAAAAGAGCAAGTCAGAATGAGTAAAAAATAGGGTAGAAAAATAAAAAGAACAAGATAAAATTGCCCTCTTCCCCTTCCAAAGATGGAAGACACCAAATCTTAAAGAGACTCATAATTTCCTGGAGTTTCAAAGCATCCAAGCCAACTTCTTAGACTTCAGATCTATTCAGGGTTTTGCTTCATTTGTTTTAATGTCTGAAACTGGAGGGAATATGAGGAAAGCACATTCGTTACTCCGTCTCTGACAGGGCACAGCTCCTGTTATACCTGGTAGTATGCTACTACTGAAGTATGATGACCAGTAAGTTTATAAAATACTTTCCCCATGTTATCTACACTTGAGCATACATACACTTTTAAGTTATGCAGCATTATCAAATTTGGTATGCAAAAGTTTAAATTTCTAACCCAATCAAGCATCTACTAAGTCATAAAGAAAGATTTACATTCAGGTTCCCAAATTCTAGATTTTTCCATCATTGGCCAGTTTTACTTGTTATATATCTGCCTCTTACAATCCTTTAAAAATATTTAATTTTTACATTTTACCATATTTTGTGTAGTAGGTATATAGAGGGAAGTCTGCGGACTTCAGACCATGTGTACCTTCATGGTTAATCATTTTACTTCCCGTTGTCATCTGCAGTTCTCCCCTCTCTGGAAATTGCAGTAACTTAGAAAGAAACAGAGCTTCCAAAAATTGCTCGGCATTATTTCCAAGCTTTAACTGACTCTATGAGATCACATCATGTCCAGGGGAAAGTGCTAGCCTCTCTCTTATGTAGAGTAGATATAATACATAGTAGAATCAGGCCTGTCTTCTTGGTCCATAAATGGTCTAGAATATCTGGTTAAGGTTGGCCGATCATTATGTTAAGCATTCTTCTAAGAAGTTACTCTTATGATTCTTTAATTCAGTAGCATCTGTTATTTCTGACTTTCTCTGCAGATTAATAATTCTCTATTTTATATGGGAGCAAATAACCAGACTTGGGTGAGAGAATTCATTCTCCTCAGCCTGTCCAGTGACTGGGACACCCAGGTCACTCTCTTCGTCCTGTTCTCAGTCACTTACCTGCTGACCATGCTGGGGAACGTCCTCATTGTTCTTCTGATCAGACTGGACAGCCGACTCCACACTCCCATGTATTTCTTTCTCACCAACCTCTCCCTTGTTGATGTCTCCTATGCCACAAGCATCGTTCCTCAGATGCTGGTGCATTTTCTTGTAGAACATAAAGGGATCCCGTACGTGAGCTGTGCAGCCCAGTTATTTTTCTCCCTGAGCCTGGGTGGGATTGAGTTTGTTCTCCTGGCCGTGATGGCCTATGACCGCTATGTGGCTGTGTGCAAGCCCCTGAGGTACTCGGTCATCATGCACGGAGGGCTCTGTGCTAGGCTGGCCATCACATCCTGGGTCAGTGGCTCTGTCAACTCTCTCGTGCAGACCACCATCACCTTTCAGTTGCCCATGTGCACAAACAAGTATATTGATCACATATCCTGTGAACTCCTAGCTGTGGTCAGGCTGGCCTGTGTGGACACCTCCTCCAACGAGGTGGCCATCATGGTGTCTAGTATTGTGTTGCTGATGACACCTTTCTGCCTGGTTCTCCTGTCCTACATCAGGATCGTCTCCATCATCCTAAAGATCCAGTCCACAGAGGGGAGAAAGAAAGCCTTCCGCACCTGCGCCTCTCACCTCACAGTGGTTGTCCTGTGCTATGGCATGACCATTTTCACTTACATCCAGCCCAATCCCAGCCCTTCTGTGCTTCAGGAGAAGCTGATCTCTGTCTTCTATGCCATTTTGATGCCTGTACTGAACCCCATGATTTACAGTCTAAGGAATAAGGAGGTGAAGGGGGCCTGGCAGAAGCTTCTAGGACAATTATCTGGATTAATGTCAAAATTGGCGACTTGATAAATCATGAGCATCACTTAGGCAAAAGAGCTTTGCCTGTGTGTTCTCCCACTTAACTCTGATATGAAGCTTCAAATTCATTACCCTGGCAACCAGGAATTGGTGATGCTGGGTAGGAGACTATAATTAGCTGGGTTAGAGTGTGGGACATGGGCATATCTCTATGTCATGGCAGCATGTTTAAAAAATAAAGCACTACTGTAATAGAACTGCTCAGTCTCCATTCATATGACCCTAGAATAATGAAAAAAATACCATGTTTTGCTTTATAATTTTGTTTGTAATCATTGGCCTATTCATGGATCTTTCTTTGGACTATTTGTTCTTTTTTTAAATTTAGAAATATGTACTTTGACTTCCAAATGCATAACTCTTTTTTAAAAACCAAGTGACCCACTCAAATGACTAAAATTAAGAATACTGGTAGTGCTGAGTTCTGGTACAGATATGGAGCAATATGAACTCATTGCTGTTAAGAGTATAAAGTGGCAATTTTTTATAAAATTAACCATATGCTTGCCACATGACCCAGCAGTTTTCCTCTTAGGAATCTTCCCAAGAGAAATGAAAATTGTCTACAAAATGACTTGTGTATAAATATTCATAGTATTTTTCTCATAATATCACTGGTCCTTATTAATCAAAAAAAATTTTTTTCCGGCTTTATTGTGTTTTCATTGGGAACAAAAGCATTTTTACCTTTTAGAGTCACTAAAAATAATGTGTGGGATATATATCCATATCCAGTAATTATATGAATTACTGTTCTGAGGAGAGTGTTGCTATCAAGCTGATTAAAAATGTTTTTGAGCTTGACCTTTGAGATCTGGAGATAAAACTCAACCTTTGGGTCCCAGAGGTGACTCAGAAGAACAGTCAAGTAAACGTCTTGTTTTACCTGGATAGAATATGACTAAAGGTGAATATACACATGGCTGGGATTGGCCCAGGAACAGCTACATTTCAAACTCTTTCTGATAGTAGTATGAATTACTAATGTAATTACTCTCATTAATTTAACCTCACAGTTTATGAAGAATTTGACAGGGTACCATTTAAATGTTAAAACTCTGCAACCTCTGAAAAATATATTAGCTCTTTTCCTAGACTTTAGACACAAAATAGGCACATAAAATTAGAAATAATGTATAAAATTTTTAAGATGTATTTAATCTAATTAAGAAAGCTTCCTCATCCAATACTGATGTAAAATAAGACAGACTTAATTTGGTGAACCAGGATGGTCGATTCAGCTGTGCAGATGTCAGCTTCCCGTCTCCATAGAAACACCTTCTTCCATCCTTCCTCCTCCATACAACAGGGCCCTAGCTCATCTTTGTAAATCTACTGAGCTGAATTAGTTTAGAGTAGACCTCACCTCTGAGAGAAAGCCTAAATAAAAGAAGGCAAAGTGGTAATTGTACAAGAAATACAGGGAAAGGGGGAGAAAGAATATGATAGCAGCTCATCTTCATGCTCCCTTGAAGACTTCTCAAAGTTTTTTCTTCCATTGTCTCTTAGAGTCAGTTGATGGGCAGTTCTTCTGCTTGTGAACGCACAATCTCGGTGTTCAAACAGAGTTGATATTTAATTGTACCTTAAAAAGAGAAAGGGTCCAAGTGGAGACCAGAAAAGCAAGGGAAAGTTACCCAGATGACAACAGTCCAAACCACAGTGCAGACAACCTGGGAGAGGGGCAGAGCTGGAAGAGCATGGCAGTTCAGAAATGTCCCAAAGCCTCACTTGCAGCGCAGAGAAGATAGAAGATCGAGGCATAGTGAGGGTGAAGCAGGCAGGTAGAAGTGTCAGGGTACAGAGGGCACTGATGCAAGATATTCTTTCAACTTCATCTGAGACCAGTGGGGAGCTAGTAGAAGAAAATTAGTGAAAAATACAAGTATACGCACATCAATTATACACACGATGCTTTAAGAAGGGGAATTTCTATGCCTGGTTGAGATATCTGTGACTCTTCTGTGGTCTTCATCTCATGACCACTTTGCCTTCACCAGCCTCCACTTTGCTTGTCACCCTTTCTCCCAGCTTCAAGGTCAGCAGCACAGGAAACCTTTCTCTGAGTCTGATCCTCTGCCTCCATTTTCTGCCCCCCCCCCCATATGCCTTAAGCACAGTTTGTGTGCTGTGCTTAGTCGTGTCCAGCTCTTTGCAACCTCAAGGGCTACTGCCTGCCAGGCTCCTCTGCCCACGGGGATTCTCCAGGCAAGAATACTGGAGTGGGTTGCCATGCCCTCTTCCAGGGGATCTTCCCAACCCAGGGCTCAAACACAGTTTACCATATTTTAATTTTTTAGCACAGTTTACCGTATTTTTATTTGTATGTATTTATTTTAGAAACTTTTTATTTTTTAATTATTTATTTTCAATTGGAGGATAATTGCTTTACAATATTGTTTTGGTTTCTGCCATACATCAGCATGAATCAACCATAGGTATACATGTGTCCCCTCCCCCATGGACCCCTTTCCCACCCCATCCCACCCTTCTAGGTTCTGCCTCCATCTCACATCTCTTTCTATTGTCTCTCTTCCCATCATTGTGCTCTCTTAAAGATCCATTTTACTGCGTGGGACCCCTAAGATTATCCAGAATAGCCTCCATGTTAAGATCCTTAATTTAAAACATGTGCAAGTAACTTTTAACATAAAAGGCAGCATATTCACACATTCTGAGAATCAGGGCAAAGACATCTTCAGGAGGTCGGTCATTACTTAGCTTATCAGATTGGACACTTGGTTTTTCCCCATGACCCCAGTAATCTTCAATAGCTCTCTTACTTTTTGATGTGATACAATATACAATCTATCTTTTAGATTTCCTGCCTTATAATGGGAATTATTTCTTCAAGAACCCCTGAAGAATTCCATTATCATTTCTTGAAATCTAGGTCTGCTGGAAAATATTCATTCAGGTTTGTTTATTTGAAAAGGCCTTTATTTCTCCTTCATTCTCAAAAGACATTTTCTCTACACAAAGAATTCTTTGATGACAGCCCCCCCACTCACCACCACTGCCTCGGACTCTACCTTTATCCCTCCGTGTCTTCTGTTTTGTATAGTTTCTGAGAAGCATTCTACTTTCAGTTCTGCTTCCGTATGTGATGTAACTTTATTTCGGGCTCCCTTCTAGATCTCCACTTTATTTTCACCTTTTAGATAGAATATCATATGTCCACATTTTTGTTTTTCCTTATTTTGCTGAATTTCTTGGTTTTGTGCTGTCAATTTCTTTCACTATTTTTTTTTTTCAGTCACTCTATCTTCAAGTATTTCTTGTATTCCTTCTATCTCTGTTTTTCTGTTGGGATTTTCCAATTTCACATATGTTAGCTTGTTTGCTATTGTCCCACAGCCCTTGGAAGAGTCTTTTCTCTTTTTATCATTATAATTTTTTCCTCTTTGTGCTTCAGTTTTGCTAATTTCTATCGGTTCATCTTTTTTCTTACTGATCATTTTTTGATTCTGTTGAGTCTACTCGTAAGCAATCGTTAGTTCTTTGACTATGTCCTTCACACCTAGCATTTCAACTTAATTTCTCTGTGTAGTTTTCAGTTCAATATTGAAATTTCTCAAGAATTTATGACAATGTTTATCTTTTCTTTTAGACCTTTTAACTTATTTATGAGTCTTATTTTAAACCCCTGTGCGATAGTTCCTGTAATCCAAAAATATCTGATTTTCTTCTGTTAAACCTTTATTCAGTGACATTTACATTTTTTTGCCTTTTCCTCTGACCTTTAATTTAGATTTACAGCTTATATTTTTCACATAGTATAATAGACTCTAACATAAATAGTATAATGCCTTGAAACGGACACATTTCTTCAGTTTGACACGTGTTTTATAGATGGTATGGGAATCAGCACAGTCATGGGATGAGCTTGGTTTGAGTTTGTGTTTCTGTGGTGACTGGTGGTTGGAGAGTTGCTTCTTCTCACTGCAGTGGCTGTGGTTGCCTTCTCTTAGACCTGCACCAGGAAGAAGGCTTTCTCTGGTTTTCCACCTTCCTGCAAACATTCTTGCAAGGACTGTCCTAAATCTGTGGAGAAAACATTGAGAATTGGTGGAACTCCTCTTTTTGCCATGGCTCTCAGCCATTCTATGCTCACCACATCCCACACTTGAACTTTAGCAATTTGTTGAATCAATTTTCACTCACTAGTTTGGGGGCCTATTGTCCTTCCATATTGTGACCCATGTAAGTCAGAGCTCACATCCTCTCTTTTCCTGGATGGACTTAGCCTTCTTGAGATTTGTGCTATTTGGTTGCCCTGCAATGTCAGTTAACCAATGATTTCACGGGAGTTATGATTTTGTAGTTCACTGAAACATTCTTGTTTTAAGATGGAACCAACAATGCTCTTTCTAGCTTTCTGCAACCTAAGTGGAAGCTAGAACAATCCCAACTAATTAACTTGTTTTTTTAGAGCAGTTTTAAGTTCACAGCAAAGTTAGGCAGAAAGTACGAAAAATTCCCATATATGCCCTCCTGCTCTCTCCACCCCTCAATACACACAGAACCTTCCTAGTATAACCAATTTGCATCAGAATGGTATATTTTTATTTTACTTTATTACTTAAAAATTTGTGGTAATTTAATTATCTTTAAAACTGAGGCATAATTGACATACAACATTATATTAGTTTCCTCAGATGCTGGTACATTTTCTTGAGGAACATCAAGTGATTCCACATAGGAGCTGTGCAGCCCAGTTATTTTCCTCGCTAGGTTTGGGTAAGTTGGGGATTTTCCCTCGGCAGTGATGGCCTATGATCACTATGTGCCAGTGTGTGATTCCAAGTTACCAATGAAGAAGACAGTCCTAAAGGAATATACTGTATGATTTTACTTATATATAATTCTTGAAATGTTAAAATTATAGATTGAGAGAACAGATGGTAATAACTAGAGGTTAAAAGGAAACACACTAGTAAAGTAATGCTTAAAATTCTCCAAGCCAGGCTCCAGCAATGTGTGGACCATGAACTTCCAGATGTTCAAGCTGGTTTTAGAAAAGGCAGAGGAACCAGAGATCAAATTGTCAACATCAGCTGGATCATCAAAAAAGCAAGAGAGTTCCAGAAAAACATCTATTTCTGCTTTCTTGACTATGCCAAAGCCTTTGACTGTGTGGATCACAATCAACTGTGAAAAATTCTGAAACAGACAGGAATACCAGACCACCTGACCTGCCTCTTGAGAAATTTGTATACAGGTCAGGAAGCAACAGTTAAAACTGGACATGGAACAACAGACTGGTTCCAAATAGGAAAAGGAGTCTGTCAAGGCTGTATATTGTCACCCTGCTTATTTAACTTCTATGCAGAGTACATCATGAGAAACGCTGGACTGGAAGAAACACAAGCTGGAATCAAGATTGCCAGGAGAAATATCCATAACCTCAGATATGCAGATGACACCACCGTTATGGCAGAAAGTGAAGAAGAACTAAAGAGCCTCTTGATGAAAGTGAAAGAGGAGAGTGAAAAAGTTGGCTTAAAGCTCAACATTCAGAAAACTAAGATCACAGCATTTGGTCCCATCACTTCATGGGAAATAGATGGGGAAACAGTGGAAACAGTGTCAGACTTTATTTTTTGGGGCTCCAAAATCACTGCAGATGGCGATTGCAGCAATGAAATTAAAAGACGCTTACTCCTTGGAAGGAAGGTTATGACCAATCTAGATAGCATATTAAAAAGCAGAGACATTACTTTGCCAACAAAGGTCCGTCTAGTCAAGGCTATGGTTTTTCCAGTGGTCATGTATGGATGTGAGAGTTGGACTATAAAGAAAGCAGAGCGCAGAAGAATTGATGCTTTTGAACTGTGGTGTTGGAGAAGACTCTTGAGAGTCCCTTGGACTGCAAGGAGATCCAGTCAGTCCATCCTAAAGGAGCTCAGTCCTGGGTGTTCATTGGAAGGACTGATTTTGAAGCTGAAACTCCAATACTTTGGCCACCTGATGTGAAGAGCTGACTCATTTGAAAAGACCCTGATGCTGGGAAAGATTGAGGGCAGGAGGACAAGGGGACGACAGAGGATGAGATGGTTGGATGCATCACCGACTCGATGGACATGAGTTTGGGTGAACTCCAGGAGTTAGTGATGGACAGGGAGGCCTGGCATGCCTCGGTTCTTGGGGTTGCAAAGAGTCAGACACGACTGAGCGACTGAACTGAACTGAACTGAAAGGCTGGACAGAAATAAATGTGGCTATAAGAGTACGACATGAACGATTCTTGTGGTGATGGAAATGTTCTGTATCTTGACTGTATCAATGCCAATATATTGTGATATTGTATTACTACATTATTCATACCACATACTATAATTACATAATTACCTTGTTTATCATACTATCTTATGATATTGTACTTTGCAAGATGCTTCCATTGTGAGAAACTGGTAAAGCAGTATAAGCAGTACTTCTGTATTATTTTTTATGACACATTAATCTTTAGTCTCTATAAATATAAACTTTAATTAAAATAAAATTGAAGAAGTGTAGAAGTTTCATCCTTCTTTGTCAAGATTTTTGGATGACCTTATTGCTTTTCCATTTTTTTTTATTAATTGCTAAAACTCCCTTTGTCAATTTATTGTTGATTTAGATTTTTTATTATAAATATAATTTAATGGTTTATAGGTGAGTATCTTAATTTTTATACAGTTTAAAGGTTACTTTCCATTTACAGTTGTTACAAAATATTGGCTATATCCTCATGTTGTGCAGTATATCCTTAAGCCTATCTTACACCCAGTAATTTGTACCTCCTTTTCTTCCACCCTTATATTGCCCCTCCCCATTGGTAATCACTGGGCTATTCTCGATATCCACGAGACTGCTTATTTTTTGGTACATTCACTAGTTTTTGTACTTTTTAGATTTTGCATATAAGTCACATGATGCAGTATTGTTTTTTGCTGTCTGACAACTTAGCATAATTCTCTCCAAGACCATCCATGTTGCTGCAGTGGCAAAATTTTTTTTAATGGCTTAGTAGTATTCCATTGTGTATATATACATATATACCACATTGTCTTTATCCATTTGTCTGTGGATAGACACTTAGATTGCTTCCATATCTTGGATTTTTAAATCTGCCTATGTGATGCTATCACTTTTGGAGCTTAAGTGGTATCATGAGACATGTACTAGACTGTCTATCATACTGGTCATGCTCACAGAACCAGTTAGACTGCACATACATCAGGGGACTGAAGCATATCTCTCCCATTTCTAGAAGAAGAAATAAGGGCATCTGGAGTCCAAAGGGGGAGAACTGGTATTTACACTAGATTTAAATGCAGCCCCAGTCAGTTCTTCCTAGATTGGGGCACTGAAGGCTAAAGTTTGTTTTGGGTTATAGGAGAACATCGTAAAACCTCAGTGAGCTGGCTTCTGTGACTCTTTAGAATGACCTAGGCCTGTAATGAAGATGTTGGTGGGAGAAGGATGGAGAACAGCCTTCCACAGGGGGAAGGGCAGCGTGGAGGCCCTGCCCTTGTGAATTGGAAGTGGGGCAGCAATTACCACTCTAATGCACGGGGCCCCTGAGGGGAATCCGTTGGCCCTATGTTGCCAGTGAAGCTGGTGCCAAAGCTCATTAGGTCTGTGTTGGAGCTGTTTTTGGAGCTCTCATCAACTTCCTCCCAGTAGTGTCCCTCACAGTCACAATTAGTCCCAGGTGACTTACTGGAACCCAAGGAATTTGGGTGTATCTATTCTATATGGTCCTTCCCTTTGTTGGAGGAGAAAACTCTTTACATCAACGTAGACACAGATGGTAGCATAAGTGTGTATCTTGTCAGATACTGATTAATGTTTGAGAGTCATCAGCAGCATGTGGGAGTGTGGGTTTAGAAGATATAGAAACAAAAGTGATGTGACTTGTAAGAAACTTTGGGTCAAGGATATGTAACATGACTGGTGAAATTGTTCACCCTAAGTATTGCTGCAAATGTATTAAAATAATTGCTTTGCTTAAGTTTTAGACATGTACATTTTTTTCTGCAGGCTTCTCAACTCTGAGGTTTAGTACTGACATAAAGATGAAGTCAGGGAAGCCCAAAAGTATAAAATGTTTAGTTAGGTATTGATATTAACTAGCAGATAGTAGTAATATTATATTATATTTCCAGAAAATATAACTGTCAATTGCTTAAAACCTCATGTTTCAATTTTTCTGAAGGCTTTTGTACCCAAGATATAATTTTCCTTTTTAATAACAAATAAATTAAGATTTAAGACAATTAATGGCTTATGCAGAGACCTTAGGAACTCAAGACAGTAAACTGGAGTTAGGATCTAGGTCTCCCAACTCATCCCAGGCTTGGTTCCTCAAGAATTGTCTGTAGAGACTGCACTGTGGAGATTTGGAGACAGCTGGAATTACCCTTCAAAAGAAAATCTTAGTGTTAGCAACAGGGGCAAAGACAAGAGACAAAAATAAGGTGAGGATTTATCCATTGAGGCCGTAATGAAATATACCACCAAAGGTGAATGTCAGGATTGCACATGTTTGAGAAACGGGGTCTCATAATTGGTCTAAGATTGTGTGAAGTCAGGTCACCAAATCAGATTGGAAGGAGACCACAGGACTTGAACAAGAATAAATTAATTGTTCTTTCAGTGTGTCAAACCCATCTTTGAGATATCAGCCACCCTGAAGACTGTGGACTCTCTGTTTCTATAGAGTAAGATGATGCAAATATTCCTTCTCAGGTATGATCTGCTCGCTGTCTACATCAAGCAACTCTTCAGTCATGAGTCAGAGAAAATTTCTCTAAATGAAAGTATGGGCAGTGTCTATGAAAGTGTCTATGGACACTTCAGCTTTATAGAGGTATGGGCGCTGAGTCATTTTGATCAACATGAAAGAAACACGTCTGCAGGTTGTGAGAGCTACCTTCATGTGTTTTTGTATTCAGGATTCTCACTTGTCCCAGCCTAGTTTGTCAAGAATGCCAACACTGAAGATCAAATAGCTTTAAGCTTAAATAAACACATTTCTTTACTTAAGTGAATCGCAACTGAATTAAGTTGAACTTTTTAATTTGTTGTTAAGTCATGTAAAATGAGTTGCACTGGGCATCTGAAAACTAATTTTCTTTTTATTTCTCTGTCATAGAGAGAAGGCATTTTGGTTGTATTTGCTGTCAGTATTAATAACTGGACTAATGGGACAAGGCACATGGAGATACTTTTACCTAGGGTCACCAAAGGGTATATTTTAACGATGAGTAATTGGTCTTTGCTCTCCAGACCTCATAGCTGATTTTCCTTTAGCTTCTGTGTCATTCCTCATCCCTTCTCCATGTGTAAGGGTTTCAGTTTTCCTTCTTGCATCATCTGTTTTAAAGAGTTACAAGATCAAGTAATTCACATTTTAAAACCCCCACTTTATGCTAATTATATCTTAAAAATTCAGGATAATATCAACAGAAAAGGAATAAATTACTAATATCTGAGTTTCAAGCATTCATGATTGGGCAAATGGGAGATAATTTGTAACAGAATATTTCACTGGCACCCTCATATTATATCACTTACTGTTTCACAATAATTTCCCTACCTCCACCACAGACCATAAAGCAGAGGCATGAAGAAGCCCTTCCTTTGTGATGCTCATGTCTAAGATGAACCACAGGGTTCATTCATCAATACTGTCTTGAGCAGGTTTATTGGATTATTTATTTTTGACTAGACGAAGAAAACTCAAAACATTTTGAGAGGTGTAGTTTGTGTAGTATGAGGAAGATATGGCCTAAAGCATGTAAAATAGCTCCTTATCATTAAAGAAGCATTGCGTGTGTGTATGCTAATAGCCCTAAAGGACTATTAGGTACCTGCAGGGAGATAAATCAGCTAGAGTTGGGACAAATACTGAAAAAAAAAACACAGACTGTCTTGCGGGGAAGGAAGCATTAACAAGACCAACTCTTAACTGTGTTTATCTTCAAAGCTGGCTTTTGAACAAGAGCTGTGTTCCTGGTTCCATGTGAGGAAGGTTTTGCTCTGTTGTTTCTGTTGAGAAAAGGAACAATTATTTTGTGGGAATAAATACCCACAAAAGTCCATTTTACCTGTTGACATCAATGAACAACACATGTTTACAGATAGCATCAAATCCCTAGACTCTGTTTAGAGTTGAAAATACCAAGCTTTAGCTTTCTGACATCAAGCATTTAGATATACACATACTACCTACCAGTTATTTAGTTGTGCATCCTGAGACCTACTAGGAATCTAGCTCTATTTAACTGAAAGTTGATCCAAGGTACCACTAACGTTGGAGACAGTGTTCATTGCAGGTAGGTGAAAACCATCAGACAAGTCCATTTCCCTCCTCTATTCAGCTATACATTTACAGATGTTATTTCTATATTCTTAGTCTGCCAGGTGTCTTAAAAGGGTTTTATGACTGTAGAAAATAGAAATATTTTGCTATCAATTATTTTGAATTTAAATTATTTTAAAATCAAGGAAATTACCTATATAGATAGACACACACACACATTGATGGGTTAAAAATAAATAGCTGACATGTCCATGAAAGGTATTTAAGTATTAACAGGTTATTTTAGTAAAATGCTTTGCCCTAGAAAGCATGCATGATAATGAATGCTAAAATTAATAAATAAAAAACATGTCAGGTTCTAATGAACGAGTATTCAGACACTCCATGCCTATGATGTTCTTAATTCTGTAAGCACTTATACATCATAAGATTTGTTTGTGCATGAAAGAGGTATATTTGTGTTTTAGGACAACCAGCTAATGATGAGTGTAAGGTGAAGTACAGTGAGGGAAGTATGTTTGTTTCTCTCCAAGGGAGGAGCTTAGGTTACAACCAGTACCTATTCTGTTAAAGTCCTGCCACCAGTAATAGTTCAAAAAGTAACTTCTTCATAAATTGTTTACATTTGCCCTTAAATACACACCATAGTTATAAAATATCATCACATTCTCTACATAAAAGTTTAAATCTCTAACCCAGTCATATGTCTGGTAAGTTCATGAAAACAAGATTTAACTTCAGATCTCTCCACGAGACACTAGCCTTGTTTGTACTATCTGTGTGCCGCTTCTGAACCTTTTTTTTGGTAGATTATTATTCATTTCCTCATGTTTGGTGTAGCAGATTTATGTAGGGTTATCCTTGACTTCGAAACATGTTTATCAGCATTGTTTATCAACTTACCTCTCATTGTCACCTACCATCCCCTCTTGTCCTGGAAACTAGTGTAAATTGAAAGGATATAAAATTGCACTGCATTATTGCCAGGCTATGAAGAACTCCCTCAGACCATTCTATACTTTAGAAGGCAATGGCCTGAATTACTTGTGTGGAGTAGATATAATGCGTACCAGAATCAGGCCTGACATCTTGGCCGAAAACACTCTAAAACATCTGGTTAAGGCTGGAAGGTTGAATACAGTGTGCATTCTTTTAAGAAGTTATTCTTACAGTTACTTCAACAGCTTCTACAATTTTTGTCTCTCTCTGCAGATTAATAACCTCACATTTTTTTAATGGGAGCAAATAACCAGACTTGGGTGAGAGAATTCATTCTCTTCGGCCTGTCCAGTGACTGGGACACCCAGGTCGCTCTCTTCGTCCTGTTCTCAGTCACTTACCTGCTGACCCTGCTGGGGAACGTCCTCATTGTTCTTCTGATCAGACTGGACAGCCGACTCCACACTCCCATGTATTTCTTTCTCACCAACCTCTCCCTTGTTGATGTCTCCTATGCCACAAGCATCGTTCCTCAGATGCTGGTGCATTTTCTTGCGGGACATAAAGGGATCCTGTACGTGAGCTGTGCAGCCCAGTTATTCTTCTCCCTGGGCCTGGGTGGGATTGAGTTTGTTCTCCTGGCCATGATGGCCTATGACCGCTATGTGGCTGTGTGCGACCCCCTGAGGTACTCGGTCATCATGCATGGAGGGCTCTGTGCTAGGCTGGCCGTCACATCCTGGGTCAGTGGCTCTGTCAACTCTCTCGTGCAGACCTCCATCACCTTTCAGTTGCCCATGTGCACGAACAAGTATATTGATCACATATCTTGTGAAATCCTAGCTGTGGTCAGGCTGGCCTGTGTGGACACCTCCTCCAACGAGGTGGCCATCATGGTGTCTAGTATTGTGTTGCTGATGACACCTTTCTGCCTGGTTCTCCTGTCCTACATCAGAATCATCTCCACTATCCTAAAGATCCAGTCCACAGAGGGGAGAAAGAAAGCCTTCCACACCTGTGCCTCTCACCTCACAGTGGTTGTCCTGTGCTATGGCATGACCATTTTCACTTACATCCAGCCCAATTCCAGCCCTTCTGTGCTTCAGGAGAAGCTGATCTCTGTCTTCTATGCCATTTTGATGCCTGTACTGAACCCTATGATTTACAGTCTAAGGAATAAGGAGGTGAAGGGGGCCTGGCAGAAGCTTCTAGGACAATTATCTGGATTAACGTCGAAATTGGCAACTTGAATTATGAGCATTACTTAGAGAAAAGAGCTTTGCCTGTCACTTAATTCTGATATGAAGAATTAACTACCTTGCCCTGGCAACCAGGAAGGTGATGAAGGACATGTACTGGTGGTGCTGGGTAGGAGGCTGAGTGGTTTGGCTGAGGTGTGGGAGGTAAGGGTGTGTTTATGTCACGGCAGGATGTTCAGAGAAATTAAGCACTGCTGTGACAGAACTTCCCACACTTAATCTCCATTCACTTAACCCAAAATTAATGGGAAAATTAATTTGTTATTGTGAAATACCGTATTTTTGTAATCATGGATCTATTAATAGATCTTACTTTGGACCACTTGTTCTTATTCATCTGAAATTTGTAGAAGGTTATTATGTTTCCATTGGGAACAAAAGCATTTTCACATTTTAGACTTATTGAAAATAACAATATACAATAACAATAACAATAATTTCTAGTATGTGTCCACATCTAGAAATTTTGTAAATCACTATTCTGAGGTGAATATTGTTATCAAGGCTGATTCAAATGTTTTATGCAGAGCCTCTGACATGTGGACATAAAGCCTTGTCTGAGTGCTGGAGGTAACTGAGTGGAAGAATCAACTAAAGGTCTTTTACACAGAAAGGATGTAACTAAAGGTGTTTGTACACATGGCTATTACTGACCAAGGAGATGCTAAATTTTAACCTCTCCTTGATATTATACAATTTAAGAGGAATTTTAATGCATACCTAAGGGGTGAAAGTGAAGTCATGTGAAGTCTGTCTGACTCTTTGCAACCGCATGGACTGTAGCCCACCAGGTTCTTCTGTCCATGGGATTTTCCAGGCATGAGTACTGGAGTGGGTTGCCATTTCCTTCTCCAGAGGATCTTCCCAAACCAGGGATTGAACCCGGGTCTCCCGCATTATAGGCAGACGCTTTACTGTCTGAGCCACCAGGGAAGCCTAAAGGGTACCATTCATATATTAAAACTGTCCAATCTCTGAACAAATAATTTAATTCTTTCTCTAGGTTTAGATATAAAATTAGCATGTAATATTTGAAATATTGTATAAGATACCAAAGATGTAGTCTATCTATGAAAAGACAGATTCCTCAAACACAACTAATATAAAATAAGACACATTCAGTTTGGGAATCAAGATAGTTGAGTCAGCTGTGCCCATGTCAGCCTCCAGTCTCCATATAAACCCTTTCTCCCATCGCTCCTCCTCACACACTGCAGGGCCCTAGTTATAAATCTGCTGGGTTTAGAACAGTCTGGAGCAGACCTCACCTGACAGAAAGCCTAAATAAAGTAAAGGCGGAGAAGAAGTAATGGTATAAGAGATAAAGAGGGGAAGGGGAGAAAGACTATGGTAGCAGATCATCTTCACACTTCCTTGAAGACATCTCAGTCTTTTCTTCCCTTGTCTCTTCTTTAAGTCAGGTGATAAGCAGTTCTTCCACTTATGGACAAAGCTCAGTGCTCGAGCAGAGTTGAAGGCCCATTTAATATTGAATTTTACATAAAGTAATTTAGACCTATAATTTGTGTTTTAGGCAAGCATCCCCAAACATGTCAATATTGGTGGGCGAAAGCCCTCTTGCTGTTAATTAGGGAATGCTAACGGAGTGTAGACTGTGTGTATGACCATGAACTGTGTTTGAGAGACAGTAATCAACATGATACATTGGGCAGTAACATGGTCCTAGAGCAAAGATGACAAACGATGAAACAAAAGACGATGTAGTAAGTGTCACAGAGAAAGCAAGTCTCCAGGGGTGATTTCAGGAGTCTTCTGTATGAAAGGACCAGGACAGGTCCCATTGGAGACCAGATAAGTTACTCAGAGGACAGCAATCCATACAAAGATGCAGACAACCTGTGAGAGTCTCAGAACTGGGAGAGGATGGAAGTTCAGAAATGTCCCAAAGCCTCGCTTGCAGGGCAGAGAAGATTGAAGCTGTGGAGGGTGCAGCAGGCAGGTCATGAGGGGTCAGAGTATGGAGGGCACCGATGCCACACTGTCTTTCAACTTTATTGAGAGCAATGGCGGCTAGTAGAGGTTTTTAAGCAGGGGCATGGCTTGATAAAATTTGCATTTTTGAATCATCATTTTTTGCAAAAGAGTCAAAGGAGAAAAGATGAGAGACCAGGAGACCATCTAGGGGCCTGCTCTAGTGACCCTATTGAGACATAAAATGAATCTGTACTCAGGCTGTGGCAATGGACAAAGAGAAAAGTAAAATCACATGATAAAAGAGATTTCAGAGGACTATTTCCTGTTTTCTTCAATTAGAGTTTTCTGTGGATCCACCACCTCCTCTAACAAGTCATAATCCTATGTATGGATGTTCTATAAATTGTGGAGTAAAGTATAAAAGTTACCACCATGAAAACACACTATATAAAATGGTAGGGGGTGTGATGAAGGGAGAAAATCAGTGAAAAATATAAGTATACACGTGTCAAATATACGCATGACCGTTCAAGAAGGAGAATTTCTGAAGATGCTGCTCCTCATTTCTTTGTCTGGTTGATATACTTATGAGTCTTCTCCACTCCTCATCCCATCCCCCCCTTGCCTTCACCAGCCTCCACTTCTTTGCTACCCCTTTTCCCAGCTTCAAGGTCAGCAGCCCAGAAAACCTCTCTCTGAGTCTGACCCTCTGCCTCCATTTTTACACCTTTTCTTCTGTCTCTGCATCCATCACTGTGCTCTCTTAAGGATCCTTCTTACTACATGAGACCACTAAGATTATCTGCGATAGTCTCCACTTTAAGATCCTTAATTTAAAATACGTGGAAGTTTTAACATAAAAGGCAGCATATTCACACATTCTGAGAATCAGGACAAAGACATCTTCAGGGGGTCGGTCAATACTCAGGCTATCACAGAATCTTTTCAGATTGGACAGTTTTTCCACATAACCCTAGTAATCTTCAGTAGCTCCCACACTTTCTGATATGATGCAATATATAATCCCATTTTTTACATTTCCTGGTTTATAATGGGAATAATTTCTTCAAGAAAGTCTGAAGAAATCCATCAACATTCCTTGTGACCTAGGACTGCTAGAAATGTACTCATTGATTTTGTTTTAGGGTACCTATATTTTTTCCTTCATTCAAAATGTCTTTGTTCTTCATATAGAATTCTTTGTTGACATCCTCCGTACCACCCCTCCAGGGCTCTGAAGATATCATTCACTTATCTTCTGCCTTGCACAGTTTTTGAGAAGAATTCCATTTTAATTTGGATGTTTGTCTTCTCTATGTGGGGTATCTTTTATCTCTGGCTACCTTCAGTGATTTCACTGTATTTTTGGCTTGTATACAATTAAAATGTCATGTGTTTACATTTTTATTTTTTTAGTTATCCTATTTGGCTGAGTTTCTTGGATTTGTGCTTTGATTCCATTCATTTCCCCCCAGCCATTATCTCTTTAGTATTTCTTGTACTTCTGTCTCTGTTTTCTGTTGGGATTTTCCAATTTCACGTATGTTAGAGTGTTTTCTTGTCTTACAGCCCTGGGAGGCTCTTGACTCTTTTATCATTGTATATTTTTTTCTCCTTGTGCTTCAGTTTTGCTGATTTTTCTGGTTTATCTTTACTCTTACTGATTGTTTCTTGGCTCTATTAAGGCTACGCATAAGGAATCTTTGTTTCTGTGACTGTGTCTTTTCTGTTTAGCATTTCCATTTAATTCCTCCACATAGTTTTCAATTCTCTACTGAAATTACTCAAGCGTTTATGAAAACATCCATCTGTTCCACTAGACCCTTTACTTCTTTATGAGAGTTGCTTTAACCCCTGCATGGTAGTTCCTATAATCCAAGTATATCTAATTCTGGTTTTTAAATTTCTTTGTTCAGTACAGTATAATTTTCCTCTTCTTTTTCTCTGACCTTTAATTTTGATTGGCACCTGGGCATTTTGTGTGTACAATGAGATAAATAGTACTATCCTTTTAAATGGACACATCTCTACTGTTTATCCTGTAGTCTTGTGTTGTGAAAACTGTGGGAATCAATGTATTCATGGGTAGAGCTGAGTTTGAGTTTTGTGTTGTTAAGGTTATCCTTAGCTCAACAACAAATTCAATTTTTTCTATTATTCAGTTCAGTTTAGTCACTCAGTCATGTCCAGCTCTTTGTGACCTGATGGACTGCAGCACACCAGGCTTCTCTGTCCATCACCAACTCCCACAGCTTGCTCAAACTCATGTCCATCTAGCCAGTGATACCATCCAGCCATCTCATCCCCTGTTGTTCCCTTCTCCTCCTGCCTTCAACCTTTCCTGGCATCAGAGTCTTTTCCAGTGAGTCAGTTCTTCACATCAGGTGGCCAAAATATTGGAGTTTCAGCTTCAGCATCAGTCCTTCCAAAGAACTCCCAGGGCTGATCTCCTTCAGAATGGACTGGTTGGATCTCCTTGCAGTCCAAGGGACTCTCAAGAGTCTTCTCTAACAACGCAGTTCAAAAGCATCAATTCTTCAGCACTCAGCTTTCTTTATAATCCAATTCTCACATCCATACATGACTACTGGAAAAGAACCATAGCTTTGACTAGATGGACCTTTGTTGGCAAACTAATATCTCTGCTTTTTAATATGCTGTCTAGGTTGGTCATAGCTCTTCTTCCAAGGAGCAAGCATCTTTAATTTCATGGCTGCAGTCACCATCGCAGTGATTTTAGAGCACAAGAAGATAAATTCTGTCACTGTTTCCATTGTTTCTCCATCTATTTGCTGTGAAGTCATGGGATCAGATGTCATGATCTTAGTTTTTTGAATGCTGAGTTTTATGCTTGTGGGACATTCAGTCATTGGAGGGTTTTTCCCAGTGTCCCTGTCCCTCCCTTTGTCTTAAGTTACCCTGTGAGACTGCATGTCCAGAATGTCTTCCCCATGTCTAACCCATGGTAAACTGCTGTTACTTGTTTCTTAGTTGTTGCTAGTTTGGTGATGGAGGGACAACTCTCTGTTGTCCAGGATCTGTCTCAGACTTAGGCACATCCTTTGTCCCCGTGTCTCAGGGTTGGGGCTTTCTTAGTGGTGAGAGAGTCAATTCCTAGGTAGCTTGATAAGAAGTCTAGGGTTCCCGAAGAGGAGAAAGGGGTCTGGAGCCCTAGAGAAGGCGAAAGGCATCTGGGGCTCTCACGGAGAAAAGAAATTGCTTTGTGTCAGTATAACAATGTGTCTTGCTCGAGGACTTGTTTCTCCTTAACAAGAACCTTCTGACTAATCCTGGTATTTTAGAATGTACATTATGGGAGGGCTTCCCTGGTGGCTCAGACAGTAAAGCATCTGCCTGCAATGTGGGAAGCCTGGGTTTGATCCCTGGGTTGGGAAGATCCTCTGGAGAAGGAAATGGCGACCCACTCCAGTACTCTTGCCTGGAAAATTCCATGGATGGAGGAGCCTCGTAGTCTACAGTCCGTGGGATTGCAAAGAGCTGGACAAGACAGAGCAACTTCAAGATTCAAGAGAGATACTATGGGAGTGGGTCTTTTAGGATCTTTCTATTGTTAAGTTCTAATCCTGTTATCCTAAAATGTAAATTGTGGGAGTGGGTCTGGTAAAATTTTTACAATCTTGAGACATTCTTTTGATTAACTGTAATAACCAACTAAAAAAAGGATGTAACTCCCTTGCTAACACTAGCAAGGGGGGCATTCTCTGTCCCCCTCCTGATGTCTATGTCAGAAACTTTGTCCCTCTTCTTACTTTAATATAACTCTGCTACACAAAAGCTCTTGAGTGATCAAGCCTGGTCCCTGGTTCCAAAGCTAAATCTTCTTCAGAGATCATGAAATCCAACATTGTTCATTGTAAGATATCAGTGGTCTTGCCACTTCTACAGAGTAAGAAGATAGATGACTCATGATCTGAACACAGAGTAGCTTCCTGTCCCAAGGACCCCCGCATGGGAATTTATTTATTTATTTTTCTGTTTTCCTCTTTAATGAATCTTCAGCTGTAGGAAGATTTCTCTGAGGAAAACAGGGATTGTAGTCCTTCCCCCGGTGGCTTCAGGCTTTTGTTCCATAATGGAGATGATTTGGTGGTTGGAGAGTTCTTTCTGCTCACTGCAGAGGCTGCAGCTGCCTTCTCCTTGACCTACCCTAGGAAGAAAGTTTTCTCTGGTTTCCACTTTTCCCCAAATATTCTTGTGAGGACAGTTCTAAGTTGATGGAGAAAATACTGAGAATTTGTGGGAACTTCTCTTGTTGCCATGATTCTCAGCCATTCTATACTCATAGTACCCCACACGAACTTTAGCAGTCTGGTAAAGCAATTTTCACTGGCTAGTTGGGGGGAGGGGTGCCCTATTTTCCTTCCATGGGCTCATCAGGTAAGTAAGAGCTCAC
Source organism: Ovis aries (assembly GCF_016772045.2). Lineage (NCBI taxonomy): Eukaryota > Metazoa > Chordata > Mammalia > Artiodactyla > Bovidae > Ovis > Ovis aries. Next base: position 108,345,640 of record NC_056057.1, read on the forward strand.
ATCCTATCTCTTTCTGGATGGACCTATCTTTCCCAAGATTTCATGATGTTTGTTTGCCTTTCAATCTCATTTTACTGATGATTTCAAAGATATGATTTTGTAGATTATCGAAACTTCTCTTGTTTTAGGAAAGAGTCGATGTTCTTTCCAGCTTTCTACAACCTAAGTGGAAGCTAGAACAAGCTCAGTTACTTTACTTTATCTAAGTAGACTCTTTTTTAAGAGTATTTTTAAATGCACAGCAAAGTTGAGTAGAAAGTACTGACAGTTCTCATATATTATATCTCCCCCTCCTCCCTGCAACAGACACAGCCTTCCTATTATGGACATCCTGCAGCAGAGTATTAATAGTTTCAATTTTTAACAGGATTTTTAACAGATAAAGTAAAAAGTGGGGGAGGTGGATGATAATTTACAGCTCAGGAATATATAACAATGGTAAATGATGATTTTCGAACTAAGGCATTTTAAATCAGACAAACCAGTTTTCTCAAAACACCTTAACCAAATTATTTGGAGCAAATAATTTATGTTCATGCCTTTCTTACAAACCCAAGCCTAAACAATGATAATATGTTAGCGTGTCTGTCATGAATGCTCCTTGAAGGAACTATTTCAACTTCTAGATAGATACCTATGAAATAAACTTTCTACTTAGAAGAGAGAGCATTTCCCATTTGGGGAATAGCAAGAATTTTAGAATCATGGGGGCTCACATGGGAAAGAAGCAGGAAAACTCTTAGATTGTATTTGACTTAAATTTTTTTTTTCCTCGCAGATGATTGAGATCTGGGATTAAATTCATTGGAAACTTCAGATCAAATATTGTGAGGTGAGTAGTTGTGGAATATAAAGTGCTGCAGTGAAAGATTAATGTGACCATGAGCTACAGAGTGAACTGATCTGGTAGCTCTTAAATTTTAACCTCCGAGAAACACCTGAGAAGTGTTTCACTCAATCAGAAGCACCTGAGAGGCTCCTTAAACCACAGATTTGCTGTTGTACTCAGCCGTGGATGGCTGTGACTTCTGTGATGCGCAGAAGGATGATATACCGAGTGAGTAAAAGGTCTGGCGAATGGTTTATGTGTATTAGGTGAAGAGGTGAATTGGCATGTGAGGGAGGGAATGCATGAATGGTTGGACTAGCAGTTAAGCAAATGGACAAGTGAATATTGAGCTGGTTGTAGACAGCTGGGTAAACAAGTGGCTATGTTAATGGTGGTGTTAAGAATTACTGGGTATATGACTCGGTAGATGAATAAATACATGGATAAATGGTTCGCTTAACAGATGCATGATGTCTAAAGAATATATCAGAGAATGATAATGTGACTGCATTCTGTAAGAATTACATTGAGTCTTTTCATAAATTAGCAAAAATTTGAAAAGGTTTAGAAAGTAAACTCTGTTTTAAGGACTTAGATACTCTTTTTCCTTTTTTTTTTTTCCCATGGAGACCATAAAACTATTGTTGTTGTGTATTTTATTTGGAGTTTTAAGTCTTTCTATACTTTGCAGTTATCATGAGCAGTTACTCAGTTCCATTCGAAATGCAGTGTTCACGGCAGCTTAGCCAACTCAGCACATCTCTCAGGGGAATGAAAACAGCTCTCCTGTCTCCGGAAGGAGAAGTTAGGTCATCATGGAGTAGAAGAGGCTAACTGGCTTTTCACCAGGTGGATGCAGGCCTAGGCACTGTTCACCAGGATAGGAGACTGCGTGCAGAAAGTCAGTTTGGGCTGTAGGAGAATATCCTAAAATATCAGAATACTGGCTTCAGTGAGTTTTTAGATGACCTAAGGCGTCAGTGGCTTGCAATCTGAGGAGGACTGGATTGCACAGTGAGAAGAGGCATAGCCCCAAGGCCCTGCCCTTAAGGTTTTGGAGTGGAGGCAGCAATTAACACTTTGAAGCATAAGGCTCCTGAGGGGAATCTGTCTGCCCACGTTGCTAATTTAGCCACTGCTATCAATGGCACCCCACTCCAGTACTCTTGGCTGGAAAATCCCATGGGTGGAGGAGCCTGGTAGGCTATAGTCCATGGGGTCGTGAAGAGTCGGACATGACTGAGCAACTTCACTTTCACGCATTGGAGAAGGAAATGGCAACCCACTCCAGCGTTCTTGCCTGGAGAATCCCAGGGTCGGGGGAGCCTGGTGGGCTGCCGTCTATGGAGTCGCACAGAGTCGGATACGACTGAAGCAACTTAGCAGCAGCAGCAGCATACCTCATTAGGTTTGTGTCTGGGCCAATTCTGGTGCATCTGTGAACTTCCCAGCAGTTTCGCCCATAAACTAAACTTGTCCCAGGTGATCTTAGCACAGGAGCCAAGGAGTGTTGACCCCTCCAATCTCTGGCCTATCACCTTGTTGGGGGGAAGTACTCTTCAGAGAGCAACAGAAACCTAGATGGAAGGAGACGTGCCTGTTTTGTCAGGCACTAATCAATGAGAATTCTAACATATCCACAGTGGGTCACGTGTAGGTAGAGGCTTCCACGGGGTCAGAAATAGAACTGATCTGATTAGAGGATCGGCGATATGAACGATGCTGAAGTCTTTTCACCCTAATAAGTATGGCAGAACTCAAAACAAAGGGAGAGAGATGATTTGAGATTTGTTGAGTGTGAGCATTATATGACGCAAAAGATGTAAAATATGATTTTGTTTTTATTGAAGGGGCATTATGAACCTGGAACAGATGTGAATTAGCCAAAACTAAAACAATACTGAGAAGAAAACGATTTTTACAGGAGGAAGAGCCAGATAGATCAGGCTCTTGACTGTGGTCATTGTTTAATTCTGGTTTTGAATATCAGTTGTGTGCCCAGCCCTGCACTATGAGGTTTTTGTTGTTCTGTGTATACAGGCAAATGGACAGATATTCCCAGATTGTTCTCTTAGTTATTTGGTCTCAATGAAAAACGTGTTTAGAGAGCTACATATTCCACAAATTAGTTTGGGCTGAGAAGACCAAGCGTTGGCTTCCTGATAGGAGTGGTGAGGGATGAAGGGCATTCTCAGGTACTACTTCATTGTCCACTGTGGGCCAGGGTCGACACTCAGCTCTGATCCATCGGGGCTGAACCACAAAGCAGTATGGAGAAAGTGTTCACTTCAGGGAGTGTTAGAAGCATCCAGTGAACACATTTCCTCCTTAATTTGGCTTTCCAAATGCTGATGCTATTTCCATTTTCTTTACCTCCAATGATTCCCAGAAGGGGCTACATTGAGTGTGGGTAAAAGGTGCATTTAGATATTCATAAGTTTGAAATAAGACATGGTGTTTAAAAATGAATAGTACTTTGGGTTAAAAATAGTCAGGTAACATATCAGTGAAAGATATTTCAGTTATTTTAATAAACTATGATAATTAAAAGATAATGAAATTTAGAAATAAGATGGGATAAGATTGTGGATTGGGTGGGAATTCTGATCAGGATGAACTTAATTTTGTGCACATTTAGTCATCATAGATCTATTTGTCCATGAAAATGATGTGAATAAATTTGTAATTTGCATCATTGATGTGGAGGCAGTGTGTAGGATGTGTAGAGTGGGTAGAGTTTCCATCAGGGAAATTTACAAAGAAGCTGTTACACTTCATAAAGTGAGATTGATGAGGGCAAACATAAGTGTGAATGAACACTAAGTGAAGGCTGGAAGATGTGTAATTAAAACAAAGATTTATTTGGGGATTAAATAAAGGAGGATTTATTCTACGGAGTAGTGAGGAGGAAGAAAAAAATCATTCAGGATGTGTTGGAAGAGTGGGTGCACTTTAGTTCCATTGTCAGACGTGAAGTCAGGAAGCACATGAATATAGCATGTGGGGAGAGGAATTGAGATTTTGGTGAGATATTCATGAAACATTTGCTAAGCTGTTGGGAAAAGCATCTGGAGCTTTGGAGGGAAGTCTAGAAGATAAAGAGGCTTCACCAGTGGCTCAGTGGTAAAGAATCTGCCTGCAATGCAGGAGACCTGGGTTCGATCCCTGGATCAGGAAGATCCTCTGGAGGAGGGCATGCAACCCGCTCCAGTACTCTCGCCTGGGAGATCCCACAGACAGAGGAGCCTGGTGGGCTCCAGCCTGCGGGGTGGACAAGGGGGTCCATGAGAAAGAGTTGGACACGACTGAAGTGACTGAGCACACAGGCTAGGAGATAAATGTAGAATTGAGGGTGCGCTACACGTGAAAGTGAAAGTGTTAGCCACTCAGCTGACTCTTTGCAACCCCATGGACTGCAGTTCGCCAGGCTCCTCTGTCCATGGGATTCTCTAGGCAAGAATACTGGAGTGGGCTGCAGGCCCTCTTCCAGAGGATCTTATTAACACAGGGATCAGACCGGGTCTTCTGCATTGTAGGTAAATTCTTTAATGTCTGAGTCACCAGGGAAGCCCCAGAAATCACAAACTCTTCCAGAAAGGAAAACTAGAAAGAAGAGTATAAATCATAAGCAAGAAACTTGAAACGTTCTTACAGTACGGGGGTAGGAGAATTTAGGAAATTTACCCAAGAGTGCAGATGAGAAATAACAGATTAGAGGAAAATCAGATCAGAAGTGAAGGACAAGAGTTAAAAGTCAGAAAGAGGAATTAGTTAACGTTCTTCAAAGTTAGCAATGGAAAGAAATGAAAGTCTCTGGGTTTGATGCCTAAAAGGCAGTGAGTGTTTCCACCAATTAATGGAGATGAAAACTCCATTTCCATGTCTTAAAGGATGAATATTTTGAGGAAATGAACCCAGCAAGTGGATACCAATCATTTGAGAACTTGGTGTGAAAGCTGGATGTGAAAGAAAGAATTAAAATGGAAAATAGCGAAGATTCCTCTCTCCATGTTGAGAGATTTCTTTATTTTTTATAATGAAGGAAAAGGAGTTTATCAGGAGTAGGAAAGACCCCAGAATGATGAAAAGAGAGGCTGAAAGGCAGAATAAGATCCTGTGAGAGAGAAAGCCTGGAATCAAAGCTTATATCACTGATCATAAACAAGTAGTGGGTATTTGTCCTATTCGGTCATTAGTGTAGCAATGCTGGATCTTCAGCTGCTTAACTTCACCAGTGATCCTTTCAATAGGCCAACATTACCCAGATTGTATAGATGAGAATTATGAGACTCAGAGAGGGCAAGTGGCTTGCTTCAGGAAGTGGAAGGGAATGAATTCAAAACAGAAACTATTAGACTCTGAAGCTCAAACCTGCGCTGAGAGGTGACCCAGTCCCTCAGTTGTGTTTGTAAAGAGACACAGCTATAGTAGAGAGATGTGCTGGATGAGTAAGAGGACCACAGGGAGGCACTGGCTGCCCTGTTCTCCAGGCGGCTTGCGCAGACACCAGAGGGGAAAATGATGTGAAGATGACCTGTTTTGTGTCATTTCCTCTACAGATGGCTTAGGTCTTGAACACAGATCAGTGTAATATTCATCTTGAAACACCAGCATCTAGCCAAGATGAGACTTTATAGATATTTGCCAAATTAGCAGAAAAAGAAATGCCTACTTTCTGCGGAAGGTCTGCTATATAGTCAACAACGGTTCACAATTTTTTTTAAGTTAAATATTTTCTTGCAGTTTCAGAATTATATTTGATAGCCTTTTTCGAGGCAAGTAGATGTTTCTTTTCAGCCTGACCATGTTGAAGAGAAGCAAAGTGAGGGGTGGTGCGGGAAGTATCTTGACGGCGGTAGTGGACAGCAGGTGTGTGGACATTATGGAAAATGTATGTATCTGGATCATGAAACATGGCCATTTCTAGACCTACGTGCTTTGTTTTGTCCTTTAACAGCTTTTCAGTCTCAAAATAAAGCAGTTATTTTACCAGCAAAATGGGTTTATTTGGGAATAGCAAGAGGAATTGGAATTCAGGGCATGCAAGCTGTAGCAAAAGCCATTGTCACGTACCACAAACAAAGGAGAGGAAGCTTATAGAGAAGAAGGAGGGTGTTGGGAAGGGTTGCTTTGAGCCAAAGTCTTTTGGAGAGAATTGAGAATCCAGGGTGATGACAGTTTCTCCCTGGCTGAGTTGCTGAGGTAGTCGGTTTCTAAAAGGAGATGCAATGTGTATATTGTATATCTTTTCCTGTTGAGGTTTGCAATGGATGATTCTTTCCTATTGATAATTCTTCTCTGGGGCCTAGTAATTGATGATTCATCCTCTAATTTATGTTGCTGGTCTGCTTGAGACTTCCTATCTGAAGTTACTCTTCCTTACTTAGGGTTTTCCTTTTTAAATTTTCACACAGGTAAGAGCTCAGACAGTATTGAAGCTCAGACAGTATTCAGTTTTTTGCTCAGAGACCTTACCCCAACCCCTAAGGGTTTGCCAATAACACAAGCAGCTCTGTTTCTGCCCTCAAGCCCTCTTAATGCCTTATCTCCTGCTTTATTTTGTGCACTGAAAGAAAAGGAAAGTCAGTGAATTGGGCAGGCATGGAGAAATAATACGAATGAATCAGTCCTATAAAAAATATATGTAAATGCCCTCTTATTAATATTCAAAATTGATATGATAGCATATAATTCTACTGAAAAAAGCACTTTCTGGATGAAAGAAAGCAAAAAGTCAACTTCATTCCTCTGTACATTTACACGAATTCATACCTCCTTCTCTGCCTTCGACAATGAAGAAAGATTGCTAGGCATTTGCTTCCCTTTCTCTCTTATAAATAAAAAGTCAACCATCCATATTCTCATTTCCTTAATTTTGAGCTGATATAAAACAGTAGACCTTTACCAGCTGCAAGTTGAAAGGAGAAAAATGAAAAAACAAGATACAATTACAATCATCTATCCCATTGTATCTCACTGAGGCTAAACAGACAAGCCTGTCAGACAGACGGTCCCCAGGTTCTCAAAGGGACAAACTATTCCTAAGCCCTCAGTGCTATTAAAAATTGTCTCTAGTATTATTTGTGTCTAAATTGCTGTGGGGGGAGGGCCGGTGGGTTCATGAGAAAATCATACTTGCTACTTTATTTACTCCAAGGCAGAGATCATGCTACAGCTAATACTCACGCTACTCAAGTACTACTACAAGTAGCAGTTTACAAAGTACTTTCTCTATAAGTTACCTACATTTGAACTTCCATGTACTGGTGAGTCTCATACGCAAAATTTGCCACTGAACCAAAAATCACAGCGCTGGTAAATAAAATCAGGTTTCAAACTTAGATTCTCTGATTTAAGATATTTTCACAAGCACCTCCTTCTTTTCAACATTTCCTTTAATAGCAGAAATGTATAAATCTATTATTATACCGTGATGGGCCTAGTTGACATATTTAAGGTAAGTTTTGAAACTTTCCCACCAGCCTTTCTCCACTGTTTAAAAATTCACTTACTATTGTCACCTACTGTCCTTCCCATGTCCTAGAATCTGAGGTAAGCTGACAAAGATGTGGAGCTCCTAAAATCGTACTACACCATCTTCAGGCTTTAACTGGGTCTCCCAACAACAACATTAAGTCCTTATGAAGGTACTGGCCTGCTCTCTGATGCAGAATGGGTACCATGTACATCAAGAGGAAGCCTGTTATCTTGGCCCATGGGCGATCTGAAACATCTGGCTAGGAGTGCCCAAATTCATACAGTATGTATTGATAAAAGTGATTTTTAGCGTTCTGTAATTCAATAGACTCTGTTATTTCTGACTCTCTGCAGACTAATCCTTACATTTTTTTTCATGGGAGCAGATAACCAGACTTGGGTGAGAGAATTCATTCTCCTCGGCCTGTCCAGTGACTGGGACACCCAGGTCGCTCTCTTCGTCCTGTTCTCAGTCACTTACCTGCTGACCGTGCTGGGGAACGTCCTCATTGTTCTTCTGATCAGACTGGACAGCCGACTCCACACTCCCATGTATTTCTTTCTCACCAACCTCTCCCTTGTTGATGTCTCCTATGCCACAAGCATCGTTCCTCAGATGCTGGTGCATTTTCTTGCAGGACATAAAGGGATCCCGTACGTGAGCTGTGCAGCCCAGTTATTCTTCTCCCTGGGCCTGGGTGGGATTGAATTTGTTCTCCTGGCCGTGATGGCCTATGACCGCTATGTGGCTGTGTGCGACCCCCTGAGATACTCGATCATCATGCACGGAGGGCTCTGTGCTAGGCTGGCCGCCACATCCTGGGTCAGTGGCTCTGTCAACTCTCTCGTGCAGACCACCATCACCTTTCAGTTGCCCATGTGCACAAACAAGTATATTGATCACATATCCTGTGAACTCCTAGCTGTGGTCAGGCTGGCCTGTGTGGACACCTCCTCCAACGAGGTGGCCATCATGGTGTCTAGTATTGTGTTGCTGATGACACCTTTCTGCCTGGTCCTCCTGTCCTACATCAGGATCATCTCCACCATCCTAAAGATCCAGTCCACAGAGGGGAGAAAGAAAGCCTTCCACACCTGCGCCTCTCACCTCACAGTGGTTGTCCTGTGCTATGGTATGGCCATTTTCACTTATATCCAGCCCAATCCCAGCCCTTCTGTGCTTCAGGAGAAGTTGATGTCTCTCTTTTATGCCATTTTGACACCCATGCTGAACCCCATGATTTACAGTCTAAGGAATAAGGAGGTGATGGGGGCCTGGCAGAAACTACTAGGGCAGTTATCTGGATTAACATCGAAACTAGCAGCTTGATGAATAATAAGCATCACTTGGAGAAGAGAGCTTTGCCTGTGAATTCTGCCACTTAACTCGGCTATGAAGCATTAACTGCATTACCCTGGCAACCAGGAATGTGATGACAAAATGTGTACTGGTTATGCTGGGTAGGCAGCTGAGGAATTAGGTTAAGGTATTTAATGCAGGAACATTTTATGTCACAGCAGGATGTTCAGAGAAATTAAGCACTACGGTAATAGAACTTCTACTACTTGCTTGGTCTCCATTCATGTGAACTGATAATATTTTTTAAAATGTCATTTGCTATCTTGATTGGTCATATTGTTTGTAATCATGAGTCATAAATCTTACTTTGGACCAGTGGTTCTTACACTGTACAAGGTTATTTTGTTTCCATTAGGAGCAAAACCATTTTCACATTTTAGACTTATTTAAAATAATGTATGTGCCAATAATTGTGTGAGACATTGTTCTTAGGAGAGTATTGCTTTCAAGACTGGTTAAAATGTTACGTGCTGGACTTATGACATGTGGACATAAAGCCTTTGAGTGCTGGAGGTACTCAGTGGAAGGATCAACTAAAGGTCTTGTTTTACACTGATATAAATGAAGGTGTTTCTACGCCAAGCTATTACTGTTCAAGGAAAGCTATGTTTCAAGCTCTTTTTTTGATACCGTGCAAACAGTTTGAGAGAAATTTTACTGCGTATATATGGGGTACCATATAAAAGTTTAACCAGTCCAACTTCTGAAACATCTATAATTTCTTTTATTGAGATTTTAGAAACAAGTATGTAATATATGAAATCATATACATAAAAAACGTAGTTAACCTAAGGAAGGACAGATTCCTGAGGCAAAGGCAGTGAAAGATAAGACAACGTTAATATGTAGTTTGGGAATCAAGATAGTTGAGCCAGCTGTGCCCATGTCAGCCTCCAGTCTCCTTATAAACCCCTTCTCCCATCCCTCCTCCTCACACATGGCAGGGCCCTAGTTGTTCTTTGTAAATTTGCAGAGCTTAGAATAGTCTGGAATAGACCTCACCTCTGAGAGACAGCCTAAATAAGGAAAAAGAGGCAGAAGAAGTAATTGTACCTGGGATAATGAAAAGGAAATGGGGAGAAAGATGATGATGGAAGCTCATGGCTTCACCCCCTTGAAGACATCTCGAAGTCCTTTCTTCCATTGTCTTTTCTTCATATCAGTTCAGGGGCAGTTTTCCCATTTGTGAACACGTTGACCCACAGTCTCTCTGTTTAAACAAACTGAAGTTTCATATAATCCAAAATCCATTTGGTGTATTAAATTTACCTAAAAACTGTCAGTGCTAAAATTTGCAGTGGTGTTCAGTCACTAAGTCGTGTCCACCTCTCTGTGAGGCCATGCTCTGCAGCACACCAGGCTTCCCTGTCTTCACTATCTCCCTGAGTTTGCTCAAACTCATGTCCATTTAGTCAGTGATGCCATCCAACCATCTCATCCTGTGTGCCCCCTTCTCCTCCTGCCCTCAGTCTTTCCCAGTATCAGGGTCCTTTCCAATGACTTGGCTCTTGGTATCAGGTAGTCAAACTATTGGAGCTTCAGCTTCAGCATCAGTCCTTTCAATGAATATTCAGGGTTAATTTCCTTTAGGATGGACTAGTTTGATCTCCTTGCTGTCCAAGGGGCTTTCAAAAGTCTTCTCTAGCACCAGAGCATCAATTCTTCAGTGCTCAGCCTTCTTTGTGGTTCAACTGTCACATCTATACCTGACTACTGGAAGAGCCATAGATTTGACTATATGGTCCTTTGTCAGCAAAGTGATGTCTCTGCTTTTTAATATGATGTCTAGGTTTGTCATAGCTTTACTTCCAAGGAGCAAGTGTCTTTTAATTTCATCTGACTCTTTATAACCCCATGAAGTATAGCCCACCAGACCCCTATGTCCATGGAATTCTCCCAGCAAGAACACTGGATTGGGTAGCTAATCCCTTCTCCAGGAGATCTTCCTGACCCAGGGGTTGAACCCAGCTTTCCTGCATTGCAGGCATATTCTTTACTGTCTGAGCCACCAGGGAAACACACATTTTGGAATATAATCAGGCATTCCTGAAAGTTGTCATTGTTACCAGGCTTGTTGTTAATTCAGAAATATCAGTGGAGAGTCTACTGTGTATCAGTAGCATGAATGGTTCTTGAGAGACAACAGTTAATACGGAACAATCCTGATAGGGATATGGCCACAGATTTGGGATGACAGATAATGAAACGGATAAAATGCACTGAGTGTCACAGAAAGAATAAGGCTTCAGGGGTGAGTATAGAAATCTTCTGTATGATGGGATCAGAAAACGTCTGGATGGAGACCAGAAAAGTGAGAACAAGTTATCTAAGTGACAATCAACCTGAGCAAAAGGGGCAACTTGTAAAAAGTGCTGAGCTGGAAGAGATAATGAGTGTTCAGAACTATCCTGGAGTCTGGCTTGCAGGGCAGAGCAGACTGAAAAAGTAGTCAGGGTGAAGCAGGGAGAAGTCAGGTCTTAGAGGCCATGAAATGCTAAACTATTTAGGATAAAAAAGCAACAGGAAGCAAGAAAAGATTTTGAAGTAGGAGCTTGGGTTGATAAAATTTACATTTTTGAATTATCACTGTGGCAAATGAGCCAGAGGAAGAAAAGATTAGAGCCAAGGAGACCAGCTAAGGGGCTGCTCCAGTGATACTGCTGGGACATTAGGGGGCTCTGAAGTTAAAATATGCGGAGATCTTGCACATGCACAAGTTGGATTTAGAAAAGGCAGAGGAACCAGAGATCAAACTGCCAACATTTGTTGGATCATAAACAAGACCAAGGAATTCCAGAAAAACATCTGCTTCATTGACTTCATGAAAGCCTTTGACTGTGTGGATTATAACAAACTGTAGAACATTCTAAAGAGATGGGAATACCAGATCACCTTACCTGCCTCCTGAGAAACCTGTATGCAGGTCAAGAAGCAACAGTTAAAACCCGCCATGGAACAACTGACTGTTTTAAAATTGGGAAAGGAGTATGACAAGGCCACATATTGTTATCCTCTGATTTAAATTTTATGCAGAGTGCATCATGTGAAATGCCTGGCTGGATGAGTCACAAGCTGGAATCAAGATTGCTGGGAGAAATATCAACAAGCTCAGATATGCATATACTGCTCTAACAGCAGAAAATGAAGAGAAACTAAAGAGCCTGTTGATGAGGGTGAAAGAGGGAAGTGAAAAAGCTGGACTGAAACCCAACATTAGGAAAACTAAGATCATAGCATCCTGTTACATCACTTCATGCCAAATAGATGGGGAAAAAGTGGAAGCAGTGACGTATTTTCTTTTCTTTGGCTCCAAAAACACTGTGGATGGTGACTGAAGCCATGAAATTGAAAGACAATTGCTCCTTGGAAGGAAAGGGATGACAAACCTAGACATTTGCCGACAAAGGTACATATAGTCAAAGCTGTTTTTCCAGTAGTCATATAGAGATATGATAGTTGGGCTATAAAGAAGGCTGAGCACTGAAGGATAAAAAAATTGTGGTGCTGGAGAAGATAAGAGAAAGCCCCTTGGACTTCAAGGAGATCAAGCCAGCCAGTCCTAAAGGAAATCAGTCCTGAATACTCATTGGAGGAACTGATGCTGAAGCTGAAGCTCCAATGCTCTGGCCACCTGATGAGAAGATCTGACTCACTGGAAAAGACCCTGATGCTGGGAAAGACTGAAGGCAGGAGGAGAAGGGGGCAACAGAGGATGAGATGGCTAGGTAGCATCACTGACTCATATGAATGAATTTGAACAGACATGAATTTGACCAAATTCTTGGAGATAGTGAAGGATAGGGGAGCTGGATGGGCTACAGTCCATGGGGTCACAAAAGAGTCAGACTTAGCAACTAAACAACAAAAATGACAACAAGGGTAATAGAAGGGTTATAACATGGATGACTGATGGGTTGCATAGATGGTTGGATGAGCACATGAGTGAATATTGAGCTGGTTACATGAGTAGGTAAATGAGCAGATGTGTTAATGATGCTAAGAATTTTATTTGGGAGATAAATGAATAAATAATTCACTTAAAAGATGTGCAATGCATACAGAATATATTAGAGAATGTTAATGTGACTGTATTCTGTCAAAATTACATTGACTCTCTTCATAAAAATTAAAGATTTGAAGAGGTATAGAAGTTCATACTTCTGTGTGGAGAATTTCAATTGACCTATTTCCTTTCCCCCTTTTCCCCCTATGAATCATAAGGTTTTCTTCACTCCCTTTCTGGGACATTATTTTGAGTCTTAAATCTTTCTGTATGGCATTACTGTTTTTAAAAGTTGTAAACCAGTGTAAAATATGTACTTGGCTGTCCCTCTGCCCTTACATTGCTCGCAGGAGTCTATTAGATTCTTGGCGCATGTCTCAGGGGAGCGAAGCACAATTCTATTTTCAGAAGGAGAGATGAAGGCATCGTGGAGCCAAAGGGAATAGCTTTTTAAATTTTGCCCAAGGTTGGATGCAGGTCTAGTCATTGTTCACGAGGAAAGGTGTTCAGTTTAGTTCAGTTCAGTCACTCAGTGGTGTGTGACTCTTTGAGACCCCATGGATTGCAGCACGCCAGGCTTCCCTGTCTATCACCAACTCCCGGAGTCTACTCAAACTCATGTCCATTGAGTCATTGATGCCATGCAACCATCTCATGCTCTGTCGTCCCCTTCTCCTCCTGCCTTCAATCTTTCCCAGCATCATGGTCTTTATAAATGCATCAGCTGTTTGCATCAGGTGGCCATAGTATTGGAGTTTCAGCTTCAACATCAGTCCTTCAATGAACAGCCAGGACCAATCTCTAGGATGGACTGGTTGGGTCTCCTTGCAGTCCAAGGAGCTCTCAAGAGTCTTCTCCAACACCACAGTTCAAAAGCATCAATTCTCTGGCGCTCAGCTTTCTTTATAGTCCAAGTCTCACATCCATACATGACTACTGGAAAACTATAGCCTTGACTAGATGGACCTTAGTCGACAAAGTAATGTCTCTGCTTTTTAATATGCTGTCTAGGTTGGTCATAACTTTCCTTCCAAGGAGTTCAGTTCGGTTCAGTCACTCAGTCGTGTCCCAACTCTTTGTGATCCCATGAACTGCAGCACGCCAGGCCTCCCTGTCCATCACCAACTCTCGGAGTCCGCCCAAACACATGTCCATTGAGTCAGTGATGCCATCCAACCATCTCATCCTCTGTCATCCCCTTCTTCTCCTGCCCTCAATCTTTCCCAGCATTAGGGTCTTTTCCAACGAGTCAGCTCTTTGCATCAGGTGGCCAAAGTATTGGAGGTTCAGCTTCAACATCAGTCCTTCCAATGAACACCCAGTACTGATCTCCTTTAGGATGGACTGGTTGGATCTCCTTGCAGTCCAGGGGACTCTCAAGAATCTTCTCCAACACCACAGTTCAAAAGCATCAATTCTTCGGTGCTCAGCTTTCTTCACAATCCAACTCTCACATCCATACATGACCACAGGAAAAACCATAGCCTTGACCATTAGGACCTTTGTTGGCAAAGTAATGTCTCTGCTTTTGAATATACTATCTAGGTTGGTCATAACTTTTCTTCCAAGGAGTAAGCATCTTTTAATTTCATTGCTACAGTCACCATCTGCGGTGATTTTGGAGCCCAAAAATAAAGTCAGCCACTGTTTCTACTGTTTCCCCATCTATCTGCCGTGAAGTGATAGGACCGGATGCCATGATCTTAGTTTTTTGAATGTTGAGCTTTAAGCCAACTTTTTCACTCTCCTCTTTCACTTTCATCAAGAGGCTCTTTAGTTCCTCTTCACTTTCTGCCATAACAGTGGTGTCATCTGCATATCTGAGGTTATTGATATTTCTCCTGGCAATCTTGATTCCAGCTTTGTTTCATCCAGCCCAGCATTTCTCATGATGTACTCTGCATATAAGTTAAATAAACAGGGTGACAATTTACAGCCTTGATGTACTCCTTTTCCTATTTGGAACCAATCTATTGTTCCATGTCCAGTTCTAACTGTTGCTTCCTGACCTGCATACAGGTTTCTCAAGAGGCAGGTCAGGTGGTCTGGTATTCCCATCTCTTTCAGAATTTTCCGCAGTTTATTGTGAGCCACACAGTCAAAGGCTTTGGCATAGTCAATAAAGCAGAAATAGATGTTTTTCTGGAACTCTCTTCCTTTTCCATGATCCAGCAGATGTTGGCAATTTGATCTCTGGTTCCTCTGCCTTTTCTAAAACCAGCTTGAACATCTAGAAGTTCATGGTTCATGTATTGCTGAAGCCTGGCTTGAAGAATTTTAAGCATTACTTTACTAGCATGTGAGATGGGTGCAATTGTCGAGTAGTTTGAGCATTCTTTGGCGTGTATTGAGAGCTAAATATCATGTTGGGCTGTACAAGATTATCCTATCCCCAGAAAGCTGCCATCTCCAGCTTCTTAGAATGACCTAAGTCTTCAGTAGTTTGTTGTAGTCTGAGGAGGATGGAGTACCCTTTTCCACAGAGAGAAGAAGTGTGGCATCAAGGCCTTGCTCTTGAGGGTTGGGAGTGGAGGCAACAATTAACACTCTAATGCTTACAGATCCCAAAGGCACTCTGCCTACCTTTCTAATTCAGCCACTGTCACACGTCATTAGGTTTGTGTCTGAGCCAATTCTGGGGCACCTGTGAGCTGCTTCTCCTCAATTTCCCTCACAAACTAAACTAGTCCCTGGTGATCTTAGCCCAGAAATCAAGAAACTTAATCCCTGTGGTCCATCACTTTTTTGAGGAAGAGCACTCTTCAGAAACAACATAAACCTGGACTGAAGAACACATGACCATTTTTTCTGGCACTAATGAATGTTTGTTAATAGAGGTACTCAGAGGGGGTGGTTGTAAGCAGAGGTTTTTTAAGAGAGGTAGAAATAGAACTGATGTGATTTGTCAAAGACTGAGTTGAAAATATAAACCATGAATGTTGGGATCTTCTCATTCTGTTTAAAATAGCAAAGATGGTTAAATAATACTGCTTTCCAGATGTTGGAGGCTTAATTATATTTTTGTTGTAAGAGTTTCTGAATTCCAAACTTTAGTACTGACAGAGAGAAAGAAAATATGAAACAGAGGGGAATAGTGGAGATGATTAATAATTAAAGATTGGAATTCCTATGGATGCATTCTGCATCTTTTTATTTTTCAGGGAAACACTTACTAAAGAAGCCCAGATGTAAATGATTATTAGATATTGTTATTCTTGAACAAATAAGAGGAGTATATTACATCTCTGGACATAGCTTTAAAGTGTCTTTTCTCATAGTATTTTTGATTTTCCTTTCAGTGATAGGAATTTGACATGTAAAATGATTAAATGGATTGCTTATGTTCATAAACAGCGAGACTATGAAGTGGCATTAGAAATAAGGTCTCCTGACTACAGAATGAGCTGTAGGGGTTATACTGTGGAAAGCTGCCAGGCTTAGGGAATTATACTACAAAAGAATACCCTAGTCTTATCTACACGGGACAAGAGATACAAAGAAAGTGAGCATTTACAAATGAAATCATGGTAACATATATCATCAAAGGTGAATTTCAGGTTTTCACATATTGGACAGTGTCTCTATAGTTGGACTCAGCTTACATGAAAAGTCAGGCAACAAAAAAATCCAGATGTTAAATAGATAATAAAACCATGAAGAAGAAAAATGAGTTTCCTTCTCAGGGTATTAAACCATAGTTGAAACTTCATCCATCTAAGTGACCTTGGGATCTTTTGTTTCCAAACAATAGGTTGATGCAGATATTTCTGCTCATGATAGATGAACTTAGTGCATACAACATCCGAGTATTCACCTACAGGTCTGATGACTCTTTCTTTAAACTGAAGTGCCATTCTATTGACAACTCAACTGCCGAAAGGTATGATTCTCGTTTATTCTGGCCAGCATGAAAGAAAACATATCTTTAGGTTGTGGGCCCCACCTTCACGTGCTCTGCTTCTGCATTTAGGACTTCTATTTGAATTCTTACAAAAGATGATAAACAAACACTTCCATATATATAGAAAAAAAGGTGCTGGCTTTTCATCCCTTAGCTGAAGGTATCATCTTTATAGTGAATGGGTAATGTGGAGATCATATGGGTTGTGGGCTCACCTATAAGGCTTCACACTGTTGGAGATTGGATATTTGAGGTTTATCTATCCACACAGTCTTTGAATTGGCATGACTAATGGAAGAGATAGTTATTCTGAAATATAATTCTGAAAGGTATTACACTGGGGAGTTCTTCTGTAGTATATATACCTGCTAAGTTTTTCAAATTAATACTTCTTTCTAATGAGTGGAAAAAGAGCAAGATAACTTATGAAGTTGTCAGCGAGTATAAGTAGAAAGTATTGTTAGATAGTTTTACATGTGTAATATACTGATCAGGGCAGTTTAATAAAATGTGACAATAAATATGGTAGAGGAAAAAGTACCCACGTGTCAAGCCCTGGATACTTCCTTACAAAGGAAAATCAAGTATTTTGGAGTATTGTTCCACATAGTAGTAATAGAAACTAAATGCAATTAAAATTGTTTAATGGGCTACTCTGGTGGCGCAGATGGTAAAGAATTCACCTGCAATGGGGGAGATCCAAGTTCAAACCCTGAGTTGGGAAGATGCCCTGGAAAAGGGAATGGCTATTCACTCCACTATTCTTGCCTGGAGAATTCCATGGACTGAGAAGCCTGGTGGGATGCATTCCATGGGGTTGCAAAGAGTTGGACACAACTTAAGTGGCTGAGCACGCATGCACCTAAGCTGATATACTAGTTCACACTAAGATTAGATACTTTGTATTTTAAAACTCCCAATTAGTTTTATCTTTAACCATTTCATGAAAAAGAAACTGCCAAACATAAAAGTAATAGGTCTCAGGCATTAGTGGCAGTGCTTTCAGGAGATGGATTTTCATCGATTATTTCAATGGCATCTATTGGGCAATATCACATAGTGTATTCTATTAGTTACGGCCACAGTAACTACCCTACATCCACCTCAATTCATAAAACACAAGCATGAGCAAGTCCTTCCCTTACGGTGCTCATGTTTAAGGAGAGGAACTACAGAGGTGTGTCACTGCTCACTACAATGTTCTGAGCAGGCAGCAGAGGTTGCTTATTTTTGAGTAAACAAAGAAAGTCAAAACAGAGAGAGGTATTGAAGTTTGAACATATGAACATATTACCCAAAGGATATAAATAAGATTTATTAGTCTTATTTTAAAAATAAAATTTGTATTATTTTATGTATACAACATCATTATTTATATACACACACACACACACACAGTGAAATGATTACCATGATCAAGATAATTAACATATTGTTCTCATTGTTTGTGATGAGCACCTAAAATCGAATTTCTTAGCAAATTCCAAGTATTAAATGTTATGTTAATAACTGTAGTCATCATGGTCTACTTTAGATCTCTAGACTTTTTCACCCTAAATTATGCACCTCTGTATATTTGACCAACATTGCCCCGTTTCCTCCACCTCCCGGCTCTTGGTAATCAACCACCTTTCTACTTCCTGTCTTTGATGTTGAGATTCCACGTGTGAGGTCATGCAGTTTTCCTCTTTCTGTGCCTGGCTTATTTCACTTAGCAGAATGTGTTCCAGGTTCACCTATGTTGGTACAAATGACAATATCTTTTTCCTTTTAAGGCTGAAAAATATTCCATTTTTGTATGTGTATATACCATGATTTTTTAATCTGTTTAACTTTCCACAAATACTGAATTTGTTTCCATCTCTTATCTATCATGAATGATGGTGCAGTGATTTTGGGAGTACAGATAACTTTGAGGTACTGATTTTATTTCCTTTGGTTATGTACAAAAGTGGAATTGCTGGATCTTATGATGGTTCTATTTTTCGAAGACTCTCCATACTGGTTTCCATAATGGCATACCAATTTACATACCCATCAATGGTGTAAAAGAGTTCTCTTTTCTTAACATCATTGCTAACACTTACCTTTTTTTTTTTTCCTTTGGTAATAGCTATCCTAACAGGTGTGAGGTTATAGTTCATTGTGATTTTGATTTTGATTTCCATGATAATTGGTGATGTTAAAATATCTTTGAATATATCTGTCAGCTATTTATATGTTAGATCTCTAGACTTATTCATCCTCATAAATATGTCTTCTTTGGAAAAATCTCTACTCGACTTCTGCCATTTTAAAAAACCAGGCTGTTTGCTGTCCTTACTATTTATTTGTGAGACTTCTTTGTATATTTTGGATATCAATGCTTTATTAGGTATATAGTTTACCAATTTTGTAGGCATTGACTTGGATCTTCATATTGTTTTGGGTGGTATTGACATTTTAACAATATTAATTCTTCTGAGACATGAACATGAGATATCTTTCAATTTAGGTATGTCTTATTTAACTTCTTTCTTCAATATTTATAAATTTTAGCACACACATCATTTTTCTTCTTGGTTAAATTTATTCCTAAGTATTCTTTTTGATGTGGGATTTTTTTCCGTTTGATTTCTTTTTTGGATGCAGTGATGTTGCAACAATGCCAGTAATTTTTGTTTGTTGATTTGCATCCTGCAATTTACTGAACTCATTTTATTTATAGCAGTGTTTTGGTAGAGTCTAGGGTTTTCTGCATAAGATTATGTCATTTCAAACAGAGATCATTTTACTTCTTTCTGGTTAGGATACCTTGTATTCCTTTTTCTTGTCTGATTGCTCTTGTTAATATTTCTAGTATCGAATAGAGATGAGAATGGACATCCTTGCCTTGTTCTGAATCTTAGAGAAAAAATTTTAAGTTTTCCACATTGTGTATGACATTATTGTGGGCTTTTTATAAATGGCCTTTATTGTGTTCAGCAAGTTTCCTTTTATACCTGTCTTGTTGAGCGTTTTAATCACGAATGGCTATTGAACTTGGCCAGGTGCTTTCTCTGCATTTTTCATTCGGCCGGTGTGACGTGTCATGTTGATTGATTTGGATATGTTGAGCTATCCTTGCATTTCATAGATAAATCCCACTTGATTGTTGTATATAATCCGTTTCATGTATTTTTGAATTTTTGTTTGCTGTTTATTAAGAATTTTTGCATCTGTGTTCTTTAAAGATGTTGGTCTTACCTCGTGGTATCATTCTTTGACTTTGGTGTCAGTATCGTGCTAGCCTGATAAAATGAATTTGGAAGTATTCTGTAGAGACAAGACACAGAAAGTGCTCACATCTTCAGTCTCTCTGAGGACTACTAATTACCTGCCTTACAGGCTCACAGAGGCAGGGTAATTAGAAGCTTGACCTTAAGACAGCAACTGGGAAAATACACAGTTAGTCCTTTCCATGGAGGGCTTCCCTGGTAGCTCAGATGGTAAAGAATTTGCCTGCAATGTGGGAGAAGTGGGTTCGATCCCTGGGTCAGCAAGATCCCCTGGAGGAGGGCTTGGAAACCCACTCCAGTATTCTTACCTGGGAAATTCCATGGACAGAGGAGCCTGGAGGGCTATGGTTCATGGGATTGCAAAAAGTGAGACACAACTGAACAATTAAGCATATGTGGTACTGTTGAGTGCTGAGGCCTCAGATCTCAGAGTCAGGTGATTTGGGAGCCTGTCCTTCAGGTGGCAGCCATCAAAGCTGGTGTTTGTAATGTGTGATCCAGGGAATGCTGGGAGTTGTGGGATTCCTCCCATTTGTAAGGCAGTGTGTCAGTGGTGGCATTCATGGGCACGAACATGTCTCAGATTCTTCCACTTGTTTTGATGTGGATGTTTTCTCAATCATTCAGTGTATAGGAGCCTCTCAACTAGCTTCTGAATTTTTGTTGAAGGGAATTGATCTGTGTGTAGATGTTTATTTAATGTATCCATGGGAAGAGAGAAAGCTCGGAGTCTCTTATTCTGCCATCTTGTTGACATCCTTTCTCTGGTTCTATTGTCTATTAAAGGAGCACTGGGGCTTCCTTGGTGGCTCAGGGGTAAAGAATCTGTTGCTGACGTGGGAGATGCAGGTTTGATCCCTGGATCAGGAATATCCCATGGAGGAGGAAATGGCAGCCCACTCCAGTATTCTTGCCTGGGAAATCGCATGGACAGAGGACCCTTGCAGGCTACAGTTGGTGGGGCTCCAGAAAAGTCAGAGATGATTTAGCGACTATACAACAACAAAGGCGCATAAGGTACCTGGCGAAACTGTTTAAGCAGCCAGAGTTGTAGCAAATACTGAGAAGAGAACACAGACCAACTGATATAGGAGAAAGAGCTGAATAAAGCTGACACTCAGCTATGGTCATTGTTCAACACTGGTTTCCAGGAAGTAGATATTTCTCAGACGGGTCATGATTGAGGAAAGCAAAGTGAGGGGTAGTAATGAAAGTATCCTGATGTAGCAGAAATGAAGGAATTGTTTAAAGGGGCAATCAGGTTGTGAGAAGGACATCAGGAAAGATGTTTGTAAAAATCTATGTGTCTAAATCATGAATAAGAAGGGCATTTATTGAACTGCTTGTTTTGTCCTTTAAGAGTGGAAGCATGAACACCTTTCTTCACCTTTCTGCTCAGAGACCCTGGCCTGACATCTATGCGGGTTCAGATAAGAGGTAAGCAGCTCTGCCTCTCCTCTCAATCTCTCTCACTGCCTTTGTCTCCTGTTTTCTCTTGTTTTGTCCACTGAGAGGAAAGGAAATTAAAAATATGCAGGCATGGAGGAAGAGTAAGAATGAGTCAGTGCTTCAGACATGGTAAAAACTATTTCTGTTGTTCAGAATTGACCTTGAAACATAGATCTACTGAAAAGTGCTGCTAAGAAAAGGAAACAAAGTGGAAGCTCTATTCTAATGTGTTTCTACAAGAATCCATACCTTCTCTGCCTTGAATAGTAAGAAAGGGTCCTTAGCCATATGCTTTCCTTTCTTTTTTATATTGAGAAAGCCTAAACATTCATAACCTTCCTTGTTTTCTTTTAAGCCAATATAAAAATGGTAGATTATCAATAATAGTTGAAGAGAAACAATAAAACAAGGCCCAACTACAATTCTCTTATCTGTCTCATCCCACTAAAGGCTAAGAGACCAGAGTCTAGTAAAAACACCGAAAGGAAGAAAAAGTCCTCAGAATATCTCACTAAGCCCTAAGATTCATTAAATGTTGCCTACAGTTTTATTTTTTTGAAACATCTATGTCTGAATCTATAGAGGAGATATGAGGAAATTCACATCTATTACTTTACTTACCCCCAGGTGGAGGTCATGTTACTACTGCTTGTCATACTACTATAGAACTACTACCAGTAACAATTCACAAGTACTTTCTCCAGAAGTTTCTTTCATTTGAGCTTAAACGTATTGTGAGTTGCATAAGTCTGTTTCATAACTAGAAGTTTGACACTAAACCAAAAATCACATAGCTGCTAAATAAAATTAGATTTCAAACCTAGGTTCACTGATTCCAGATCTTTCTGTAAGTCTCTCTCTAGTCCCAATATTTCCTTTTATAATAGATTTATCCAGTTCATCATGATGGGTCTAGCTGACATGTCTAATGCAGGCTTTAAAAAAAAATTCCAACCAAATTTTTCTTCATTTTTTTATCATTTTATCCATCACTGTCACCTACCATCCTTTCCATACCCGAGAATCTGTTGTAAGCTGGTTAAGATATGGAGTTCTTAAAATTGCTCTGTGGTTATCTTCAGACTTTAACTGAATCTCCTAGAGACCACATCATATTCTTATAAAAGCACTGGGCTGTCTCTGATACAGAGTAGATATAATATGTATCAGTATAAAGCCTGTCATCTTGACCCATAAATGATCTGAAACATCTAAGGCTAGTTAATTTCATACACTATGTATTGATAAAAAATTATTTTTATGATTCTTTGACTGAATATTGAAGGCAAAAGGATAAGGGTGCATCTGAGGAATGATATGGTTAGATAGCATCACCAAACAGAGAAGGCAATGGCACCCCACTCCAGTACTCTTGCCTGGAAAATGCCATGGGTGGAGGAGTCTGGTAGGCTGCAGTCCATGGGGTTGCTAAGAGCCAGACATGACTGAGGGGCTTCACTTTCACTTTTCACTTTGATGCATTGGAGAAGGAAATGGCAACCCACTCCAGTGTTCTTGCCTGGAGAATCCCAGGGATGGGGGAGCCTGATGGGTGCCGTCTATGGGGTCGCACAGAGTTGGACACGACTGAAGTGACTTAGCAGCAGCAGCATCAGATCAATGGACATCACCTTGAGCAGCTCCGGGAGGTAGTGAAGGCAGGGAAGCCTGGTGTGTTGCAGTCCATGGGGTTGCAAAAAATCAGACATGACTTAGCAACTGAACAACAAAAACGGTTCTTTGATTCAACAGCTTCTATTATTTCTGAGTCTCTGCAGATTAATAACCTCACATCTTTTAATGGGAGCAGATAACCAGTCTTGGGTGAGAGAATTCATTCTCCTCGGCCTGTCCAGTGACTGGGACATTCAGGTCGCTCTCTTCATCCTGTTCTTGGTTATGTACCTGCTGACTGTGCTAGGTAATGTCCTCATTGTTCTTCTGATCAGACTGGACAGCCGACTCCACACTCCCATGTATTTCTTTCTCACCAACCTCTCCCTTGTTGATGTCTCCTATGCCACAAGCATCGTTCCTCAGATGCTGGTGCATTTTCTTGCAGGACATAAAGGGATCCCGTACGTGAGCTGTGCAGCCCAGTTATTTTTCTCCCTGGGCCTGGGTGGGATTGAGTTTGTTCTCCTGGCCGTGATGGCCTATGACCGCTATGTGGCTGTGTGCGACCCCCTGAGGTACTCGGTCATCATGCACGGAGGGCTCTGTGCTAGGCTGGCCGTCACATCCTGGGTCAGTGGCTCTGTCAACTCTCTCGTGCAGACCACCATCACCTTTCAGTTGCCCATGTGCACGAACAAGTATATTGATCACATATCCTGTGAAATCCTAGCTGTGGTCAGGCTGGCCTGTGTGGACACCTCCTCCAACGAGGTGGCCATCATGGTGTCTAGTATTGTGTTGCTGATGACACCTTTCTGCCTGGTCCTCCTGTCCTACGTCAGGATCGTCTCCACCATCCTAAAGATCCAGTCCACAGAGGGGAGAAAGAAAGCCTTCCACACCTGTGCCTCTCACCTCACAGTGGTTGTCCTGTGCTATGGTATGGCCATTTTCACTTATATCCAGCCCAATTCCAGCCCTTCTGTGCTTCAGGAGAAGCTGATCTCTCTCTTCTATGCCATTTTGACTCCCATGCTGAACCCCATGATTTACAGTCTAAGGAATAAGGAGGTGAAGAGAGCTTGGCAGAAACTACTAGGACAGTTATTTGGATTATTGTCGAAACTGGCAACTTGATGAATCATGAGCATCACTTGGAGAAAGGAGCTTTGCCTGTGTGTTCTCTTACCCATCTCAGATTATAACTGCATTGCCTTGGCAACCAGGAAGGAGATGACAAAACATGTGCTTGTGATGTTGGGTAGGAGGCTGAGTGACTGGGTTGGGTGTGGGATGTGGGGGTGTTTTTATGGCACAGCAGGATGTTCAGAAACAGTAAGCAGTGGTGGAATAGAACTTTCCACTGTTATCCGCTCAGTATCCATTCATATGACCCTACAATATTTGAAGAAAATATTTATTGTTTTGATAGCAACATGAAAAATTGTTGCAACTATGGAACCATTCTCGGATTTTACCTTGGAATACTGAATTATTCAACCACATTTTAAGGAGGTCATTTCATTTCCACTGGGAACAAAATGAATTTTCGTGTTTGCACACTCGAAACATTGTGTGCCATACATAGTCACGTTTATTAATTGTGTGTGCCACTATCTTAAGGAGCATGTTGCTATCAACTCTGATTGAAATGCTTTTTGGACAACCTATTGCATGTGGACGTACAGTCTCTGTCTGAGTAATGGAAATAAATGAGAGGAGAAACATCAAATAAAGTTCTTTTTTTTACTGCAATAAAGATATAATTGAGTGGTTTGTGATTGACATTATTTAAGAAAAATATGAGACAGCTACTGCTAAATAGCATATGAATACTTTGGTAAGGAAACAATTGTATATATTGGGTACCTTTCAAAAGGTGAAATTGTAATTTCTGAAAATGCAGCAAACCTTTCTTTGAACTTTTGGAAAAAAATAAGCAAATAAACAGGAAGATAAATGAATACAATGTTAAGACACAGTTAATCGAAGGAAAGTAGTTTCCTTGAATAAACCAGTGAAAGATAATACAACTTTAATATGGATTTTGTGCTGTAAGGATAGGTCAGTCTGCTGTGCAGATGTTATTCTCAAGTCTCCATATTAAAGGTGTTCTTGTTCTCCCCTCCGCACACCTCACACACAAAGGCACAAACCCCTACTTAAATCTTAACCCCCTACTTAAATCCCCTCTGTAAATCTTGTGAGCTGGCATTGCCTGTGAGTGCAGCTTGTCTCTGAGGATAAAGCTAAATAAGGTAAAAGGGGGAAGAAATGATTAAACAGGGGATAGGTAAGAGAGGAGAAAAAGAATATGATAATAGTGGGTCTTCTCACTCTCTTCAAGGAGTCTAAAAGAGAGACTTTCCTTTTCTTTTTTGTCTCATTATTAAGTCAATTGATAAGTTTTTGGTTGACTTGCATTTTGGCAGTGGTGATCAGTTGAGGGATTTCCTTTGGCACCTATTCTTCTCTGTGAAACAAGACGGATCACTCATGGCTGAGAGTGTGGAGGAGGGAGGAAGAGACGAAGGTGTGAGATGTGAGAATGGTGAAGGCGAACAGCCCACAGTGGGAGACAGACAAGTGTGCCTCTCTCACTTGTGGACACCACTCTCTGCCTCAAGTATCTTTAAACTTCATCTCAGTATCTTCAATTACAAGGTCACAAAGGTCACATATTCCCTCTGATTTGACCAACTTTATTCTCAGCCCTCTCAAAGTTACATATCATTTTTGGACACTGACTTTGTTGAAGACGATACTATAGGCATTGTGTGGTATCAAAGTTGTGTTTAGATATGGCCACTTGTTGTTGTTCACTGGCTAAATTGTGTCCAACTCTTTGCAATCCCATGGACCGCAGCAGCCAGGCTTCCCTGTCCTTTACAGTCTCCTGAAGTTTGCTCAAATTCATGTCCATTGAGTCGATGATGCTATCTAACTATCTCATCCTCTGTTGTCCCCTTCTTTTGCATTCCCAACATGAGGGTCTTTTCAAATGAGTTGACTCTTCAGGTGGCCAAAGTATTGGAGCTTCAGTTTTAGCATCAGTCCTTCCAATGAATATTCAGAGTTGACTTCCTTTAGGATTGACTGGTTTGATCTCCTTGTAGTCTGAGGGACTTTCTCTTGTCTTCTCTAACACCACAATTCAAAAGCATCAATTCTTCAGTGGTCGTGTCCTTTGTTATGTCCACCTCTCACATCCATACATGAGTACTGGAAAAACCATAGTGCCGGAGGCCAGTGTGAGGCACTCCGCCCATGGCAAAGGTCATGAGGAAGGAGGCTTGGCATATGCAAAGGCGTGATCAAGCCTCAGGAAACCCCTCTTCCTGAGCATCTACCCCAAAACCAGTCTGTTTTATGCTCTCACCTACACCTCTGACTTTACGGGGGGCTCTCCCCCATAACCATTTCTCTCGGAGAAGGAGTAAACGCGCAGCTCCAAGGCAATAAAAATTCTTGGGCGTGACAAGAGTGTTTCAGCTTACGGACCCCTCTGAAGGTTATCTAGCCC
Source organism: Ovis aries (assembly GCF_016772045.2). NCBI lineage: Eukaryota > Metazoa > Chordata > Mammalia > Artiodactyla > Bovidae > Ovis > Ovis aries. The sequence goes on from NC_056057.1 coordinate 108,372,056, forward strand.
ACCTGTATAGGTTCGTCCGGCCACATGTGATTGTTTACAGCCTCCCAACCTGAGAGGCATGAGATGTTTTAGACTTACTAAAGGCAAATTCTTTTGGGGAGTTAGAAATTATTAGTATAGTGGGTTGGTTAGGAATTATATTGGTGAAGGTTTTTTCATTTGTTGTATCAATAATTGCTGCTAATTCCCTGCTCTGGGTGGGACAAGGATGTCTCAGGTCAAACCTCTCTGCTGACAGACTAGCTTGTGTGACAGGATTATCCATACTCCTGCCACTATGCACATGATTGTTTACTACCTCTCAACCATAAACAGCACAGAGAGTTTTGGAGTATTTTGAGAGTCTTAATTAGCATAGGGCTTTTTCTTCTTGTTGAGTCAATGATTGCCACCAGGCCTCCATATCCTTAGGCACCTGGGAATATATTAATCAATGTATTTGGACTATAGAAAGGGAAATATAGTAGTTTTTAAGGTTAGCAATACTAGACTTTTTGAGTTAATGGATTTTCTCTTTTGTAATAGATCACTGTACTTTGTTATAAATCACTGTGTCCTTGCTATGTAAAAATGTAACTTTATCACTATCTTAAGACTAAATAGATCTTAAGGGGAACATTGGTGAAAGGATTTTCATTGGTTGGGCTGATGTTTGCTGCTAAATCTCCATGTTCCCTGCCCTTACAACGAATATAACTAACATATAGGAGAAATAAGTATTAACCTTTAAGCATATAGGAGAAATAAGTATTAACCTTTAAGATTAATCATGTTAACCTTGGGTTAAATAAATTCCTTTCTTGATTGTAACTCACTACACCCTCACCCTATAGGAATGTAACTTTATTTGGGGGGTGGTGCCTGGTTTAAGAAAAAACACCCTTGGAAAAAGTAAGTTTTTGGTTATCAGAAAGAAAGGATCATAAAATCCCTAAGACCTTTTTATGTGAAGCACCTGATTTTGATAAAAGTCAGGACTGCTGACCCCCGCGTGACTCTGTATTCATCCCTATATGTAACAAAAGGTATACAAGCAAACCCCAAAATAAAGAAATCAGATCAGTTTCCAGAAAGACTGATTCCCCCATGTCATTTCTTTCTTGCTCCTTGTTTTTCTGGCTGAATTCCCATCTGGAGCATGGATGCTATTCCACGTAATCCAAGTTATTCAGCCTCTTTTTCTCCACTAATCTTCCTACTACACTATCCGTTTCTAATCTCTCTATATATCTGTAATTAAATATGTATTTTTCCAAGGACATCGATGCCGTCCCCACCTTCGAATTCCCTGGATCCACTGGGGCTGGACCCTGGCACCATAGCTTTGGATACATAACACCTTTGTTGGCAAAGTGATGTCTCTGCTTTTTAATACTCTGTCTAGGTTTGTCATAACTTCCCTTCTAAGAAACAAGTATCTTTTAATTTCAAGACTGCGGTCACCATTCACAGTGATTTTGGAGCCCAAGAAAATAAAATCTATTACTGTTTCATCTATTTGCCAACAAGTGATGGGACTGGATGCCATAATATTAGTCGTTCGAATGTTGAATTTCAAGCCAACTTTTTCACTTTCCTCTTTCACCCTCATCTAAAGACTTTTTAGTTCCTCTTCACTTTCTGCCATCAGAGTGGTATCATCTGCATATCTGAGGTTGTTTATATTTCTCCCAGAAATCAGGATTCCAGATTCTGATCCATTCAGCTGGGCATTTCACTTGATGTACTCTGTATAGAAGTTAAATAAGAGGGTGACAATAGATAGCCTTGCCATACTCCTTTCCCAGTTTGGAACCAGTCCCTTGTTGCATGTCTGTTCTAATTGTCGCTTCTTGACCTGCATACAGCTTCTCAGGAGACAGGTAAGGTGGTCTAGTAGTTCCGTCTCTTTAGTAATTTTCCACAGTTTGTTATGATCCACACAGTGAAGGGCTTTAGCATAGTCAAAGATTGAGTCAATGAGATATGGCCACTACCTCAGGAAATGTACAGTCTTCTAGGGCAGGGGTTGGAAAACTGTTTCTGTATTAGGCCAGATAGAAAATTTTCAAGGTTTTCTGGGTCATACATTCTACATTACAGCTAATTCAGCTCTCCCATAATAGCACTAAATAGCCATAGATAATGTATAAATAAAGAATAAATGTTGCTGGTACCAATAAATCTAAATATAGGGACACTGAAATTTGAATTTTATATAATTTTTACATCATAAAATCTTCTTTTTTTAAACCATTTAAAAATATAAAAAAATTCTTTTCCCATGGACCATACAAAAACAGTGGCAGGCCAAGTTTGACCTATGGGCAATAGTTTGTCACAATATTATAAGGGAAATGGAACAAAATTGCAAAATTGCAACACGAGGTATATGCATAAAGAGCACTGATATAAAAAGGAAAAAGGGATTCTTTCAGCATGTAGACTGAGGTCATGATGGTGAAGAGAAAATGAAGTAGTTCTCACCTCAGCTTGCATTTCAGAAAGCATCTCATTTCTCATCATCATTTAGGTTCATTTGCCCAAGATCTAAGGACTCCAAACTAATGGGTGAATGCAGGACACAAATCACATATTAGCACCATTCTTAGATATCCGCTGAATATGAATTGAATGATTTATATTACTTCTTAGCCCTAGAAACATTTAACCACAGTGATAGGACTTCTGGGGACACAAGCTTCTACTTTCACTCTGTACTATCTGTTATTGTGATATCTGGGACCATCAAGCTCTCCCCTATTCTTCCCACTAAAATTCAGGCTTTTGAGGCCTAATCCTACTGTATAAAATATAGATCCTATAAAATATACATGACCAAGTGGTGTCTTGCCAGAGTGATGCAGTTTGGTTGTCCTTCTAGCATCAAATTTGAGTTAAGCTGCTGCTGCTGCTGCTGCTGCTAAGTCGCTACAGTGGTGTCCGACTGTGTGACCCCATGGACGGCAGCCCACCAGGCTCCCCCATCCCTGGGATTCTCCAGGCAAGAATACTGGAGTGGGTTGCCATTTCCTTCAGCGAAGTCTGATCCTCGGTACCATGAGATTTTTTCCCCTTTCATGGAAATTATCGCTGTATGCATGCTATTGCCTGACTTCTCTGAGTCTTCTACATAGTCCTCATCAAAGTATAGCAGGACAACAAAACAAGAAGTGTGATCCTGGACAAGTTATAAAATCTCTCTAAGAATCAGCTCTCTTTTTCATAAGTTGCAAAGAATAATAAGCTCCTTGTGAGAAATTTGAGAGGATTCAATGAAATATTATATGTAAAGTGCTTAGTAAAATGACTAAGGATAAAGAATGATTAGAGAAAAGAAATTTCATACAGATTTGGTGGGCATATAATTGGAACATCTGTTTTCACAAAACTGACAATATTAGCTAAAGCTGGACACACACATAATCTGTGATATAGCAATTCCACTACTGGGAAACAGAAATGAGGACATTTGTGGGACAAAAGATGAGTGTGTTTGTATGTGAATGTTCATAGGAGTGTTCTTATTAACAGCAGCAAAGCAGAAACAAACTAAATGTCTATCAATGGGATGGATATCAGATTTGAGATGCTTTCAGTGGGTAGTAACTTTTTGAAGTATTTTCAGAATAAAGGCAGACTTCTAGATACAAAAATGCATAATTTGACAATGCCCAGTTAAAAGGAACCACCCCCCCCCAATAGTAAGGCAAAATGGGGAAAGGTCCCATGAAATAGCTGCATCAGTTCTGAAGATAGTATATGATTATAGCCCATGTATAATTTAGAACCTTGTTACAGGAGATATTGCTCAAAGATATCTGAGCAATCCATGAATAATGGGACACTTTGGTTCAAATAGTCTCAATCATGATTACATGGACAGAAAGTCATGGTCAAATTTTAACTTCCTTAAAGTGAAACTTCACCAAAGACAGGAGAATGTCTCCGGGGGAACCAGGGCTTCAGATTCTCCTCTCTCTTCTGGCTCATTAAAAAATTATTCTCACTTGTAAATTCTTTAAAACAGGTAAGAATTTAAGGTGAGAGAATTACCTATAGAGAAAGAGCAAAAACAACAGAAACCTAACAAGCACAGGATAATTGGCCTGCGGAGATTTTGTCTCTGAGGGAAAAGAAGATCCCACATCTTGCCCAGCCCAACTCTTCCTGGGGCAATGCTGGCCTCTTGTCCTGGAGGTAGGGCAGTCGTGATCAGAGGCTCTCCATTGGGTTCTTGGGATTATGGTCAAGAAGCAATGATTTCCTTAACACACAGCTTCTTTCTAGGCTCATGTGACAGTTGGGTTGAGTTTGGTCAGTATAGAGATAAAGGTCACATTTGAACAATTTGTTATAAGAAAATACATTTGAATAGCCAAACTGGCAAGGAATTTCTCTTGAAGACCTCTGAGAAATGAAGAACCTAGCATAGGGCTTTCACTGCATCCACGGAATCATTGAACATAAGTCACCATAGGCTGTTTTCCCTGTGTCACATTGCACCCCCAGCACCTGTACACTGCTGGAAATCTGGACCAGAGGACAGGTTTGTGTTAACCAGCCCATTCTTAAACAATGATGGTCAGAAGGTGGTGACTTCAGCTGGATAACTGGCTTTAAACTTTCTGTCCCTCCAAGCAGTGTAGGTATGCATTAGGAAGTAGGAATCAGGTGGGGATAGCAACTTAGCCAGTTAACATTTGGGAGAAATCTCAAGCTTTCCTGCCAGCTTCTTTTTTGAAAAGAACATTTCTTTAGGGAGATTGAATCGCAGTTCGAGGAAGGAAAGGTGGTTCAGGAATGCTGTTTGTTTTATTGTTATTGTCACTTATAACACCGCCAAAAATAACACTTTTATTTTTGAAAGTCTGTTTTTAACTTTTATTTATGTATCATATATTCAAAAGTTTTAATCATTTTACTTGTTTTGCTGTTGAATCTTTATTTTTGATTAAAAAATTATTCTTTTTACTACTGATGTCATATCTAATTCTGTCACTCTTCCTACCTCCCTCACTCCAATGAATTGGGACAGATTTGAATGTATGCTGTGTTTAGATGGATGAAGAAGCTACAGCTAGACTCCCAAATTCACGGGCTCCACATCTGTGGATTCACTAACCATGGATTGAAAATATTAAAAATAATTCTAGAAAGTTATCAAAAGCAAAACTTCAATTTGCTGCATACTGGCAACTATTTACATCACATTTACTTTGTATTAGATATTATAAGTAATCTAGAGATGATTTAAAGTATACAGGAGCATGTGTGTGGGTTATATGCAATAACAGACCACTTTATATAAGGGAGCTGAACATTCATGGATTTTGGTGTTCACTGGAGTCCTGGAACCAATCCCGTGGATACCGAGGGGCAAGAGTTGGTAATGATGGTTGAGCTGGGAAATGCAAGTTCATTGACAAAGCAGCTCATTCACCCCAGGGCATGGCACTTTAAAAACATGAAGATGATACAGAAACATGACATGTTAACAATGAGTGTTTCTATTTGTATCAATAACTTGCTGAGCCTTTAAGGGGAATTACTGACCCAAGAACAGGGATTACTATATTTTCTTTGTCAAGCCCTTAACTATTATTTGCTTTTAAGAGGTGAAAGCCTCAAAACCACAAGAGATTTATCATCAGATTTTTCAACAAAGTCTCCTTATTTGGTTCCTGAGAATACCTTAATCATCAGCTACCTCCTGGATTGTTTTGTTTTTCTTTTAGCCCTCTCCCAGAGAACTTGTGTTACATGAATTGTTTTGTGTGTTATAGCAGGATTAAAGACTACCTCATATACCTTTCTAGAAATATCATCTATTAAAATGTTATATGTACATGGTCACATTCCACTGACAGGTCTCAGATTTTCCCCTTTGAAGTCATTACCTCTCTCTGGTACCTGAGGTCTTCGCCAGTGATAATTTCATATTCCAACTTTTCCCTTTTTATGGGGATTAAAAGGTAGGTTTCCTGTTTCTTTGATAGAAGTATTACAAAGTGACTTGCTAATCGGAAGCTCTAGAGTAAATTCTAAAGAATTAAAAAACATTTTGTACTTTTATTGCCTCCTCTTATAACTTACATAAATTATCTCTTGAAGTGGGAATGGTTTATCAAGCTTAATTCATTCATAGATAATAGAAAGATTATCAAATACAAATTTCCATAGACCCTTCTCTGCTGGATGGCACCTTTAACTTCTTATTTATCTGCGGTTATCTGCCCTGACTGCCATGAATACCCTCAAAACAAAGTATGATTTTCATCATATATTCAATGACCCTCTCTGATCACAGGCAGCAAGCAGGTAACATTTTCTTGGGATAGCTGTGCTTACACTTCACTTTCTGTACCCAAAGGAGAGAATAATTTGAGGGCAGAGCATGTGGAAAATCTAGAGTGGGCCTTGTTCGGTCTGTGAGGTTCCTGGAAATCACTTGTGATTTGAATAAGGGCCAAGTAAGATTACTAAGCATTCCAGAGATAATACTCAAGCTCTTGTGCTTTCTGAAGTACTAATACATCAGCAGGGTTAGAAAGTTTGAGGATGGTATTGAGCAGAGTAGGCTATTACTTTCTGGCCATGTTAGGCACAGTAGAGGGAGCATAGCATTAGGATGAGAACAGACAGAATTTTCTAAGGCACAGGGGACAGTCACATATTTCAGATGGAGATAAAGGTAAAGAGGGTTAAAGGAAAGAGGTAATCATCAGCCATTTCACTGAGTTAACTTCAATTTTTCCATTACATTTTGTAGTCTCCAAACCACAACAATCCCTATCCAGAATATATAGAAATAGAATTGGAACGAATGTGCAACCAGTTTCCCCTTATCGTTTAGTTAATAGGCTAGCACATGTGCAACTATCTGAGCTTTTATCACTAAGGAAGATGGTTGATGCATCTTTGTTTCTTGACAGTCATCCTCTGTTGTTGACCCCATGCACTGCGGTTCTTTCAAGGGAGGAGAAATACAATATAGACGATTCTTCCCCTTAGTCTCTCAACCAGATAAAAGACAAATAGGTGAAGGTTTCTCAAAACTGAGTCTGATTACTCAGGTCTTCGTTTTTCATCTCACTGAATTGGAGATGTAATTTTGACAATTTTAGCTCCTAAAAACTATTTTATATTTGCTACCTTCTAACTTATAACCCAAAATTTGTGATTTTAAAAGGGTGGAAATTTAATATCTCATTTTCACAAAGAATCTAGAAATAAAAAAGTGATGAAAACCATTCAATATGGATTTTGAAATCTTAAGAAGGGAAAAACTGGTATTTAACAAAGAAGTAAATAAACTCCATAGTTAGGAGTTGGCTTTAAAGAAAAAAATTCACATTTTACAGTTAACATTTTTAATTCAATTATCTAAGCATTTTAATGAAAATCTTCCCACTTAAGGAATGAGAAGAGTTTTCTATTCTCCTTGGATCTGAGCCATATCGGGCATTCTACGGTGGTCCCAAACCCAGAAGGAGACACATGATCTGAAAACGCACACCACTCAATATTGGACGGCTGTTTTGTCTAAATGACCTCATAAGATCCTCTGGCACCTTAAATATCTAGTCTTTTTCGAGTTATAGCTTGGGTTTGGTCTTCAGAGGCCCATGGGCAGGGAAAACCAGACATGGATGAGTGAGTTCATTCTTCTGGGGCTGTCCAGCCTCTGGGAGACGCAGGTCTCCCTCTTTGTCCTTTTCCTGGCCATGTATCTGGTGACCGTGCTGGGGAACTTCCTGATAATACTCCTTATCAGACTGGACAGCCGGCTAAACACACCCATGTACTTCTTCCTCAGTGTCCTGTCGTTTGTGGACGTCTGTTATACCAACAGCACGGTCCCCCAGATGCTCGTTCACTTCCTGTCAGCCCGGAAGTCCATTCCGTTCTACAGCTGTGTGCTCCAGCTGCTTATCTCCTTGGCAATGGGCAGCACAGAGTTCTTCCTGCTGGGGGCCATGGCCTATGACCGCTACGTGGCAGTGTGCCGCCCCCTGCACTACATGGTCATCATGCACGGAGAGCTGTGCCTGGGGCTGGCTGCAGGCTGCTTGGTGACTGGTTTCATGAATTCGCTGATGCAGACGATCATCACCTTTCGGCTACCTTTTTGCCGTAAGGTTGTTAATCACTTTGCCTGTGAGATGTTGGCTATGCTGAGGCTGACCTGTGTGGACAACTCCTTCAACAAGGTCATGGTGGCTGTCTCAGGATTTCTGGTCATCATGCTTCCCTGTTTTCTTGTTTTATTCTCCTACGGTCAGATAGTCGCTACCATTCTGCGTATTCGCTCTGCCCAGGGACGCCGCAAAGCATTTGGGACGTGCGCCTCTCACCTCACTGTGGTTGCCATGTGCTTTGGCACAGCCTTCTTCACATACTTGAGACCCACGGCTGGCTCCTCCGCAGAACAGGAGAAGAGGGTTGCTCTATTCTATGCTGTGGTGACCCCAATGCTGAATCCCTTAATCTATAGCTTGAGAAACAAGGAAGTGATGAGCGCCGTTAGAAGAGTGTGGAGGAAATTTAGTGAAAAAAGATAACAATTCAAAGAATTTCTCCTAGAACAAATAATTTCAAGATTTGTATGGAAATACAAAAAACCTCGAATAGCCAAAAGCAATCTTGAGAAAGAAGAATGGAGCCTGCCTGACTTCAGGCTCTACTACAAAGCCACAGTCATCAAGACAGTATGGTACTGGCACAAAGACAGAAATATAGATCAATGGAACAAAATAGAAAGCCCAGAGATAAATCCACACACATATGGACACCTTATCTTTGACAAAGGAGGCGAGAATATACAATGGATTAAAGACAATCTCTTTAACAAGTGGTGCTGGGAAAACTAGTCAACCACTTGTAAAAGAATGAAACTAGATCACTTTCTAACACCGCACACAAAAATAAACTCAAAATGGATTAAAGATCTAAATGTAAGACCGGAAACTATAAAACTCCTAGAGGAGAACATAGGCAAAACACTCTCCAACATAATTCACAGCAGGATCCTCTATGATCCACCTCCCAGAATTCTGGAAATAAAAACAAAAATAAACAAATGGGATCTAATTAAAATTAAAAGCTTCTGCACAACAAAGGAAAATATAAGTAAGGTGAAAAGACAGCCTTCTGAATGGGAGAAAATAATAGCAAATGAAGCAACTCACAAACAACTAATCTCAAAAATATACAAGCAACTTAAGCTGCTCAATTCCAGAAAAATAAATGACCCAATCAAAAAATGGGCCAAAGAACTAAATAGACATTTCTCCAAAGAAGACATACGAATGGCTAACAAACACATGAAAAGATGCTCAACATCACTCATTATTAGAGAAATGCAAATCAAAACCACAATGAGGTACCACTTCACACCAGTCAGAATGTCTGTGATCCAAAAATCTGCAAGCAATAAATGCTGGAGAGGGTGTGGAGAAAAGGGAACCCTCCTACACTGTTGGTGGGAATGCAAACTAGTACAGCCACTATGGAGAACAGTGTGGAGATTCCTTAAAAAATTGCAAATAGAACTGCCTTATGACCCAGCAATCCCACTGCTGGGCATACATACTGAGGAAACCAGAATTGAAAGAGACACGTGTACCCCAATGTTCATCGCAACACTGTTTATAATAGCCAGGACATGGAAACAACCTAGATGTCCATCAGCAGATGAATGGATAAGAAAGCTGTGGTACATATACACAATGGAGCATTACTCAGCTGTTAAAAAGAATACATTTGAATCAGTTCTGATGAGATGGATGGAACTGGAGCCGATTATACAGAGTGAAGTAAGCCAGAAAGAAAAACACCAATACAGTATACTAACACATATATATGGAATTTAGAAAAATGGCAATGATGACCCTGTATGCAAGACAGCAAAAAAGACACAGATGTGTATAGCGGACTTTTGGACTCAGAGGGAGAGGGAGACGGTGGGATGATTTGGGAGAATGGCATTCTAACATGTATACTATCATGTAAGAATCGAATTGCCAGTCTATGTCCGCTGCAGGATACAGCATGCTTGGGGCTGGTGCACGGGGATGACCCAGAGAGATGTTATGGGGAGGGAGGTGGGAGGGGGGTTCATGTTTGGGAATGCATATACACCCATGGTGGATTCATGTCAATGTATGGCAAAACCAATACAGTATTGTAAAGTAAAATAAAGTAAAAATAAAAATTAAAAAACAAAAACAAAACAAAACAAAAACCCCAAATGACTTAAAAATAAATTTTCAGTTGAAGAAATTAAAAAAAAAAAAAGGATTTCTCCTTCTCTCCAACAGCCCATAAAATGACATTTTAATTAAAGAGAAAATGATGGATGTGCCCTTTCTCCTCAGATTTGCTGATGAGGCAGATCATGGTGAACAAGCTTTTCTAGACTGACTTTCCACGTTCATCCACATTTTGACTATGTGCATCACTACTGCAGTAAACAATCTGCCTGCAACACAGGGGATGTAGGTTCGATCCCTGGGTCAAGACAATCCCCTGGAGGAGGAAATGACAACCCACTCCAGTATCCTTGCCTGGGAAATCCCATGGACAGAGGAGCCTGGCAGGCTCTAGTCCATGGGGTCACAAAGGAGTCAGACATGATTGAGCAAAACAACAACAACAACATAATTTTTTAAAGCCTTTAATTCTTATGCTGCAGTCTTCTGGATAACCTCTCCTCCTAGACTTCATATCCCCCTTTTTACTTTCAAATTCTTTTTGCATGTTCCCTCAGAAAATGCAAGGTAAATAGTAAAAAATTTCAGGTGGGAACAGCCATACTTCATGTGGCTTTGAAAACTCTCTAACCTCTAGTTTCCTCAATTATAAAAACAAGTGATAAAAAAAAAAAAACAACAAGTGATCATAACCAGTGATATGATTATTTTGAAGATTATAAATTATCTATGTAAAATACCTAGTAGAGTGGTGGCATAGAGTAGATATTCAACTATTTTTTTAAAGTAGGATTACACAATTGTAGGGCTACATGTTATGCAAACTTCTCTCTATATACAACTACTCAAAATGAGTTTTTTTCCTTTTGCTTTGGCTCTAGTAGATCACTGTTCTATGTCTGCTCGAAGTATACCCATAGTTTACCCAGAACTATGGCATTTATTCATTCATCCATCCATGCATCTATCTACCTAACTACCTACCTGCATATCTATCTCTTGTGTATTTTTTTTTAGCTCCAGGCCAGACAAGACCTTTCTTGTGATCTCCAAACACATGTATCAATGTTTGATTGACTCCTTCACTTATATAAATCTCATTCTTACCATAGTTAAAATAGAGCTATTATGCTTGCTTCCTCTGTCCCAAGCTATTCCTTTCCTCTTGCCACCAAACACCTTCACTGCATTAGTAAAAGTGACCATCATACATCAGAGTAATTTCTGATTCCTTTCTTTTACATTTTACCCAGCAATAGATTTCATTTGCTTGCCAACAAAATGTGTGATTAACTGGTCTCTCTGTTTCCACCTCTCCTTTTTACATTCTGTTCTTCACACAACAACTTTAATTTTTAAAATTATTGTTTTCTTTTTTACTTTATGTTGTAAGCAAAAACAGAGGCAGAACACAATACTGAATGTATAACTTAGTGAATTACTATAAGACCAACCGTCTTGTAACCACCACTCAAGTTAAAACAAACAAAAAAAGATCTGCTAGCTGCTGCAACAGCCCCTCCATGTATCCTAATGGCAACTCCTTTTTCCCAAAAGTAACTGTTCTCTTGACCTTTGTAGTAATTACTGTATTGTATTTACTTATGGCTTTATTCCTCAAGCAAACATCCCTAGTCACTGTAGTTGAATTTTGCCCAGCTTTCTCAATTTGATATGCTTAGAAATCTCTTTAATCTACAGGGCCCCTCTAACTCTGTCTTTTCCCTACAGTTTATTTGAGTGACCTGGGCCATTTGACCTGTAGAAAGCTTTTTTATCTTAGAAAACAAATCAGGTCACATCTTTTTCCTGCTTAGAATAAAATCCAAACTCCATATGTGCAGGGCCTGATACGGCCTTATGTGTGCCTGCTTCTTCATCTGCATCCTGATTCCCTCCTCCACTCTCTGATTGTTCTCAGGGCACACCGTTTGTCTATCAGGGTTGGAAGAAAAGGACTGTCTCTATAAAAGGAAAATTTATTTTTTTTACAAGTCATACAAATTCATGAAGAAAATAATTGTAGACCTGTTAGATTTTTCTATGTGAAATCTGAGACTTACCCAATGTATTAATAATTTACTAATAAGCACTCATAAGTTTAGTAATAAATGCTACCTTTCACTGGAAATTCTCAATTCTGTCAATTAATATCATGAATAACTGGGCTCAAATTTCTGAGTAAAATCTCAGAAGTAAAGATGTTTTGATCTCCCACTTTTTAAGAAGAGAAAATTCAAGTGTTCGCCTTAGAAAGGGCAAAATGTTATGTTCACCAGTTAAGCTAAACTTCATGTGAGTAGGGACTATGTGTTTTATCTCATTTTTTCCCGGTGCCTTAACAGTGCCAATAAATACCTGCTGATTGAATAACTTATTAATTGAAACTTTCTTTACAATTTTAGAGGTTGCCTTTTATGAAACATATAAAGAAAATTCATATTAGAATCTAGTACAGTGGTAAATAAGACTTTAAAAAATAGGTGCAGAGTTAACTGGTTTGTATTGTTCCTCAGCAGATGAAATATTATCACCCATACAAGGCTTCTTTCATTAACTGAAGTAGATTAATTATATTTTATCCCATTCTTTATTCTTAGTTCTTCCTTGCTGTGTGGACAACTATTCTGGTATGTTTAATGCATGCAATGATGTTTGAGAGTATGTTTATGTATTTAGAAATATATTAACTACTCAAGAAACTAATACAGTGTCTTAGTTTATTTATTTATTTTTAACCAAACCCTCTATTGCTAGTCTATTACTTTAAACTGTACAGAGTAATCCATGGTGTCCACCATATTTTAGCTACCATTCTTTGTTGTGGTACCCAACTCCCCCTCACCACATATGGCCCTATGATTTACATCATAATACATGTGCACTTAAAGACCTATGAGGATTTATTTAGGGAATATACACAGGAACCAAATAGCTTGGTAATGGATAATGCTCTCCAGATTGGCTTTATCTACACTCTTACTTCAGTGTGTGAGGGTTCTTATCTATCCACAGCCTGCTTATTTTAAATTTTTTCTAGCCTAGAAGGTATAAATTTGTTTTATTTTGCATTATTCTTATAATTAATCAATATGAACATGTCTTCACATGCTGACCTTCTGATTTCATCTACCTTCACCCCACCCCATTGTATTCATGCCTTCCCCAACTCAGTTCATGATAACTCCATCATTGCAGTGATTAGGATATTTCTGTCTTTTTCTCATATCTGCTTTAAATCGGCAAGCGTAGCCTGTTGTCTCTGTTCTCAAAATATATACATAATATGATCACATCTCAACATCACATCTCACACATCCCAGTGTGAGCCACCCTTCCTCCCATACGAGTTACTGCAATTGCTTATATCAAATTCTCCTGCTTCTCTTCTTATATCCCAGGATTCAGAGTGATCCATTTAAAACATAATTGAAAGAGACACATGTACCCCAATGTTCATTGCAGCACTGTTTATAATAGCCAGGACATGGAAGCAACGTAGATGTCCATCAGCAGACGAATGGATAAGAAAGCTGTGGTACATATACACAAAGGAATATTACTCAGCCATTAAAAAGAATACATTTGAATCAGTTCTAATGAGGTGGATGAAACTGGAGCCTATTATACAGAGTGAAGTAAGCCAGAAAGAAAAACACCAATACAGTATACTAATACATATATATGAAGTTTAGAAAGATAGTAACGATAACCCTGTATGCAAGACAGCAAAAGAGACACAGACGTATAGAACAGTCTTTTGGACTCTGCGGGAGAGGGCGAGGGTGGGATGATTTGGGAGAATGGCATTGAAATATGTATATTATCATATGTGAAACGAATCACCAGTCCAGGTTCAATGCATGATACAGGATGCTTGGGGCTGGTGCACTGGGATGACTCAGAGGAATGGTATGGGGAGGGAGGTGGGAGGAGGGTTCAGGATGGGGAACACGTGTACACCTGTGGCAGATTCATGTCAATGTATGGCAAAACCAATACAATATTGTAAAGTAATTAGCCTCCAACTAAAACAAATAAATTTATATTAAAAATAAATAAAACAACTCAAATCATGTCCTTCCTCTTTCAACCTTGCACTTATTCAGGTAAAACCCAGGTTTAAAACAATGAACACAGGTTTTCTTTTAACATACTGTTTGCATGGAATGTCTCTTTCTCAGGTATGCACTTCTTTATCTCCTCCAGTTCTTCATTTAACTGTCATCGCTGCCCTATTTGATCCTGAAAACCTTCTCCTTGCCCCCTGCTCCTATTTCTTCTTCAGTTCAATTCAGTTGCTCAGTCGTGTCTGACTCTGTGACCCCATGGACTGCAGCATGCCAGGCTTCCCTGTCCATCACTCCTAGAGCCTACTCAAACTCATGTCCATTGCATCAGTGATGCCATCCAACCGTCTCATCCTCTGTCGTCCCCTTCTCCTCTCACCTTCAATCTTTCCCAGCATCAGGGTCTTTTCCAGTGAGTCAGTTCTTCATATCAGGTTGCCAAAATATTGGAGCTTCAGCTTCAGCATCACTCCTTCCAATGAATATTCAGGACTGATCTCCTTTATGATGGACTGGTTGGATCTCCTTGCAGTCCAAGGGACTCTCAAGAGTCTTCTCTAACACCGCAGTTCAAAGGCATCAATTCTTCAGTGCTCAGCTTTCTTTATAACCAACTCTCATATCCATACATGACTACTGGAAACACCATAACTTTGACTAGATGGACCTTTGTTGGTAAAGTAATGTCTCTGCTTTTGAATATGCTGTCTAGGTTGATTATAAGTTTTCTTCCAAGGAGCAAGCATCTTTTGATATCATGGCTACAGTCACCATCTGCAGTGATTTTGGAGCCCCCCAAAATAAAGTCTGACACTATTTCCACTGTTTCCCCATCTATTTGCCATGAAGTGATGGGACCAGATGCCATGATCTTAGTTTTCTGAATGTGGAGTTTTAAGCCAACTTTTCGCTCTCCTCTTTCACTTTCATCAGGAGGCTCTTTAGTTCTTTGCTTTCTGCCATCTATATATGCTTTCTGTCATCTATACATCTGAGATTGATGTTTCTCCCAGCAATCTTGATTCCAGCTTGTGATTCATCCAGCCCAGCATTTTGCATGATGTACCCTGCATATAAGTTAAGCTAGCAGGGTGACAATATACAACCTTGACATGCTCCTTTCCTGATTTGGAACAAATCCTATTGTTGCATGTCCAGTTTTAACTGTTGTTTCTTGACCTGCATACAGGTTTCTCAGGAGGCAGGTCAGGTGGTCTGGAATTCCTATCTGTTTCAGAATTTTCGACAGTTTGTTGTGATCCACACAATCAAAGGCTTTGGCGTAGTCAATAAAGCAGAAGTAGATGTTTTCCTGGAACTCTTGCTTTTTCGATGATCCAGTGCATGTTGGCAATTCTGTCCTTTATTGTGCTCATCTTTGCATGAAATGTTCTCTTGGTATCTCTAACTTTCCTGAAGAGATCTCTAGCCTTTCCCATTCAATTGTTTTCCTCTGTGTCTTTGCAACAATCACTGAGGAAGGCTTTCTTATCTCTTCTTGCTACTCTTTGGAACTCTGCATTCAAATGGGTATATCTTTCCTTTTCTCCTTTGCCTTTCACTTCTCTTTTCTCAGGTATTTGTAAGGCCTTGTCAGACAATCATTTTGCCTTGTTGCATTTCTTTCTCTTGGGGATAGTCTTGATCCTTGCCTCCTGTACAATGTCATGAACCTCCATCCATAGTCTTCAGGCACTCTATCAGATCTAATCCCCTGAATCTACTTGTCACTTCCACTGTATAATTGTAAGGGATTTGATTTAGGTCATACCTGAATGGTCCAGTGGTTTTCCCTACTTTCTTCAACTGAAGTCTGAATTTAGCAATGATGAGTTCACGATCCGAGCCACAGTCAGCTCCCAGTCTTATTTTTGCTAACTGTATAGAGCTTCTCCATCATTTGCTGCAAAGAATATAATTAATCTGATTTTGGTATTGACCATCTCGTGATGTCCATGTGTAGAGTCTTCTCTTGTGTTATTGGAAGAGGGTGTTTGGTATGACAAGCACATTCTCTTGGCAAAACTCTGTTATCTTTTGACCTGCTTCATTTTGTACTCCAAGGCAAAATTTGCCTGTTACTCCAGGTGTCTCTTCCATGCCAAGATGCTGGAGGAATAGGATGGGGAGATAACTTTCTCCCCCTCAAATTCATCAAAAGATCATTTGAATGCTGAACAACTTCCACAAAACAGCTTCTGAACACTGGTGAAGGACACCAGGCACCCAGAAAGGCAGCCCATTCTCTTTGAAAGAAGGCAGGACAAAATATAAAAGACAAAAATAAAGAGACAAAAGGGTTAGGGTTGGAGACCTGTCGTGGGGAGGGAGTCATGAAGGAAGAGAAGATCTCACACAGTAGGAACCCCTCTCACAGGTGGGTGTATGGGGTTTTGGAGTCTCAGAAAGCAACAGAATACAAAAACAAAAAACAAAAAAACAAAACCACAGACTGCACGCCTAACCATAACTGCAGAAAAGAGAACTTTCCCCATGAAAGGAACTTTCCCTGTGAAAGGCTCTAACCTAACAACCTAAGGCACAGCCTTGCCTGCTCACAGAACAAAAGATTGAGCCAAAACCAAAGGAGAGCTGGCCAGCTCCCCTCTCACCCAGAGGCAGAGAGGCAGGCTTGTGACAGCCAGAGCCAGAAGGCAAGGGGCTGCTGCAATCTCAGCCCCATAAATGGCATCTTCCACGAAACTGTGAGCAGACTCCCAGCTGCTAACCTCATCTTCCTGAGATCTTGGATGGTTGACATCTGCCAGGAGGGTCACAGCCTGAGGCCAGCTCTCCAGAGGAGACATGCAGGGGACCTGAAATGGTTCTCTTGTGGAGCGCCCAGGAAACCGAATGTTCAGGACCGGGGAGGTGATTAAGATGCACGGCCCACGTGGGACAGTCAATCCCCAAGCATTTGGTCACCTGAGCTGCTCAGACCTGGGAAGGGCACGAAACACATGCCCAACACACAGACTGAGCCAGAACTGTGTATGAGTGTGTGTTATAGAGGTACGGGTCAGCAGTGGCCTGCCACAGGGGCTTTGGGTGCAGCAGACCTGGCTGTAGCATAAGTCCTCTTGGAGGAGGTCACCATTAACCCCACCATAGAACCACCAGAACTTACACAGGGCTGGGGAAACAGACTCTGGGAGGACACAAACAGAAACTTGTGTACACCAGACCCAGGAGAAAGGAGCAGTGACCCCATAAGAAACTGGCCCGGACATGCCCATGAGTGTCCCGGAGTCTCCGGTGGAGGCGTGTGTTGGCAGTGGCCTGCTGCAGGGTCAGAGGCACTGAGTGTGGCAGTGCACCCATGGGACCTTTTGAGGGAGGTCGCCATTATCTTCATTACCTCCACCATAGTTTGGCCTCAGGTCAAGCAACAGGGAGGGAAAACAGCCATGCCCATCAATAGAAAATTGGATTAAAGATTTACTGAAGTGAAGTGAAGTTGCTCAGTCGTGTCCAACTCTTTGTGACCCCATGGACTGTAGCCTACTAGGCTCCTCCATCCATGGGTTTTTCCAGGCAATAGTCCTGGAGTGGGTTGCCATTTACTTCTCCAGGGGATCTTCCCAACCCAGGGATTGAACCCAGGTCTCCCACATTGTAGACAGACTCTTTACCTTCAGAGCCATGGGCCAGCCAGTTAGAGTTACCAGGGGAACATTTCATGCAAAGATGGGCTCGACAAAGGACAGAAATGGTATGGACCTAACAGAAGCAGAAGATATTAAGAAGAGGTGGTAAGAATACACAGAAGAACTGTACAAAAAAGATCTTCACAATGGTGAAGATAATCACGATGGTGTGATCACTCATCTAGAGCCAGACATCCTGGAATGTGAGGTCAAGTGGGCCTTAGAAAGCATCACTATGAACAAAGCTAGTGGAGGTGAAAGAATTCCAGTTGAGCTATTTCAAATCCTGAAAGATGATGCTATGAAAGTGCTGCACTCAACATGCCAGCAAATTTGGAAAACTCAGCAGTGGCCACAGGACTGGAAAAGCTGTTTTCATTCCAATCCCAAAGAAAGGCAATGCCAAAGAATGCTCAAACTACTGCACAATTGCACTCATCTCATATGCTAGTAAAATAATGCTCAAAATTCTCCAAGCTAGGCTTCAGCAATACGTGAACTGTGAACTTCCTGATGTTCAAGCTGGTTTTAGAAAAGGCAGAGGAAGCAGAGATCAAGTTGCCAACATCTGCTGGATTATGGAAAAAGCAAGAGAGTTCCAGAAAAAACATCTATTTCTGCTTTATTGACTATGCCAAAGCCTTTGACTGTGAGGATCACAAGAAACTGGAAAATTCTGAAAGAGATGGGAATACCAGACCACCTGACCTGCCTCTTGAGAAATCTGTATGCAGGTCAGGAAGCAACAGTTAGAAGTGGACATGGAACAACAGACTGGTTCCAAATAGGAAAAGGAGGACATCAAGGCTGTATATTGTCACCCTGCTTATTTAACTTCTATGCAGAGTACATCATGAGAAATGCTGGGCTGGAAGAAGCACAAGCTGGAATCAAGATTGCCGGGAGAAATATCCATAACCTCAGATATGCAGATGACACCACCCTTATGGCAGAAAATGAAGAGGAGCTAAAAAGCCTCTTGATGAAAGTGAAAGAAGAGAGTGAAAAAGTTGGCTTAAAGCTCAACATTCAGAAAACGAAGATCATGGCATCTGGTCCCATCACTTCATGGGAAATAGATGAGGAAACAGTGGAAACAGTGTCAGATTTTATTGTTTTGGGCTCCAAAATCACTGCAGATGGTGACTGCAGCCATGAAATTAAAAGACACTTACTCCTTGGAAGAAACGTTATGACCAACCTAGACAGCATATTCAAAAGCAGAGACATTACTTTGCCGACTAAGGTCCGTCTAGTCAAGGTTATGGTTTTCCTGTGGTCATGTATGGATGTGAGAGTTGGACTGTGAAGAAGGCTGAGCGCCAAAGAATTGATGGTTTTAAACTGTGGTGTTGGAGAAGACTCTTGAGGGTCCCTTGGACTGCAAGGAGATCTAACCAGTCCATTCTGAAGGAGATCAGCCCTGGGATTTCTTTGGAAGGAATGATGCTAAAGCTGAAACTCCAGTACTTTGGCCACCTCATGCGAAGAGTTGACTCATTGGAAAAGACTCTGATACTGGGAGGGATTGGAGCCAGGAGGAGAAGGGGACGACAGTGGATGAGATGGCTGGATGGCATTACTGACTTGATGTATGTGAGTCTGAGTGAACTCCAGGAGTTGATGATGGACAGGGAGCCCTGGCCTGCTGCGATTAATGGGGTCGCAAAGAGTCAGACATGACTGAGCGACTGAAATGAACTGAACTGAACTGAACTGATGGTCCCACCCATCAGAACAAGACCCAATTTCCCCCTCAGCCAGTCTGTCCCATCAGGAAGTTTCCATAAACCTCTTATCCTTATCCATCAGAGGGCAGACAGAATGAAAACCACAGTCACAGAAAACTAACCAAACTGATCACATGGACCACAGCCTTGTCTAACTCGGTGAAACTATGAGCCATGATGTGTAGGGCCACCCAAGATGGATGGGTCATGGCAGAGAGTTCTGACAAAACGTGGTCCACTGGAGAAGGGAATGGCAATCCACTTCAGTATTCTTGCCTTGAGAACCCCATGAGCAGTCTTTCTTCTTACCTTGGTATTTATTTTTTCCAAAGAACTTATCTATTCTAATGTATTTGCAATTAATTCATTTTTAAATGTCTGTCTGTCACCCTTCCACTTCCCCCAGAATATAAGCCCCTTAAGAATAGAGGTCTTTGTTTGGTTCAAGACTATATCATAGTATCTGGCTCATAGTTACCAAACAGTAAAATTTTCTGAGTGAACCATGTTGTCAGCCTTTTGGATTTCTATTGCTATACACTGTGTTCATTTTCCTTTAGTTTTCTACCATTTCCTTGTTGGTATGTACATTATAGACATGAATCCTTTTCTGTTATAGCCATTGCAAATATATACCTCTGATATGTCACCTCTGTGAATCTTATTCATGGAATCCTTTGTTGAATGAAAAATCTTCATTTTGGTATAATCCAATCTATCATAGTTTGTCCAATGATTTAAACTTATGAAGTTTTGTTTTTCTAAAAAAATCTTCAAATCGAGGTCATGTAATATTCTATTTTATTTAATTAAGTTTTCTACTTTCACCTTTCACAGCATTTCTTTAGTTTATCTCTAGCATTTTAGTTTCCTTAGATATCTACTTCTACATAAGTTGTTAAATATATGTCTAGTGTTTTTCTTCATGTTGTGGTCCATTTATGGTCCTATATATAGATCTGTCTTTGAATTCTATTCTTTTCTATTTTGTTAATTTGTTTTTCACCACGCAATCCTATTTTCTAATTCCAAAAATTGAAATATCATTGACATATAATGGTATATCAGTTTCAAGTGTAAAACATAGTGTTTTGACATTTATATACACTACATACTAATCACCATGGTAAGTCTAATAACCATCTGTTATGAGACAAAAATATTATAAATTACTGACTATATTCCCTATGCTGTCCATCACATTCCAGGACTTACTTATTTTGTAACTGCAAATTCATACCTCTTAATCTCACTCACCTATTTCTCCCAACCTCCCACCCACCTTCCAATCACCAGGTTTTTTTCCTCTTTAATCTGTGAGTCAGCTTCTGTTTTTGTTTCACTGGTTTGTTTCTTTGTTTTAGATTCCACATATAAGTAAAATCATACAGCATTTGTTTTCCTTTCTCTGGCTTATTTTACTTAGCATAATATCCTCTAGATCCATCTATAGTGTCACAAATTGCAGAATTTCATTCTTTTTCATGGTTGAGTAACATTTCATTTTATATATGCATATATACTATATCTTCATTATTCTTTCATCTGTTTATTAGAACTTAAGGTACTGCTGTATCTTGGCTACTGTAAGTAAAGCTGCAATTAATATAGGTGTACATATATCTTTTTGAATTAATGTTTGTTTATTTGTTTTCTTTCAGAAAACATCCAGAAGTGGAATTGCTGTATTGGGTAGTAATATTTTTAATTTTTTGAGGAAACTTCACACTGTTTTCCATAGGGCTGCACCAATTTATATTCCTACTGATGGAAACTTCATTAAGGGTTCTTTTTTTGCCCTAGCCTTGCCAATAATTGCTATTTGTTGTCTGTCTGATTATAACCATTCTGACAGGCTACATGAGGTGAGGTGATATGGTGGTTTTCAATTGTATTTCTCTGATGATTAGTGATGTTGGGCATCTTTTTTGTGTTTCTTGGCCATCTGTATTTCTTCTTTGGAAAAATGTCTATTCATATCCTATGGCCATTTTTAAATAGAACTTTAAAAAAATATTGAATTGTGTGCTTTCTTTATATATCTTGGATATTAACCCCTTATCTAGTGTATTATTTGCAAGTATTTTCTCTCATTCAGTAGGTTGTCTTTTTTGTTGATTATTTCTTTCCTTGTGAAAAAGTTTTCTAGTTTGATGTAATGCCATTTGTTTATTTTTGCTTTTGTCTCTCTTGTCTGAGGAGATAGACACACAAAAATATTGCTGAGACTGATGTCAAAGAGTGTACTGTCTATGTTTTCTCCTAGAGTCTTATGGTTTCAGGTCTTATATTTAAGGCTTTAACCCATTTAAAGTTTGTTTTTGTATATGGTATAAGGAAGTGCTCCACTTTAATTCTTTTGCCTATAGCTTTCCAGTTTTCTCAACACCATTTATTGAAGAGAGTATCTTTTCCCCATTGTATATTCTTTCCTCTTTTCTCATAGATTAATTGACCATAGATATGTGAGTTTATTTCTGGGCTTTCTATTCTGTTCCACTGAAATGTGTGTGTGTGTGTGTGTGTGTGCCTGCCTGTACCATACTGTTTTGATTATTGTAGCCGTGTAGCATAGTTTGAAATCAGGGTGCATGATACCTCTAGCTTTGTTCATCTTTATTAAGATTGCTTTGGTTGTTTAGAGTCTTTTGTGGTTCCATATACATTTAAAAGTTTCTTGTTCTAGTTCTGTGAAAAATGCCATTAGTATTTTGAAAGGGATTGCATAGAGTCTGTAGATTTCTTTTGGTAGTGTAGACATTTTAACAATATTAATTCCTTTCATTAGTGAGCACAGCATATCTTTCCATTTATTTGTGTCATCTTCAGCTTCTTTCCGGAGAAGGCAATGGCACCCCACTCCAGTACTCTTCCCTGGGAAATCCCATGGATGGAGGAGCCTGGTAGGCTGCAGTCCATGGGGTCTTGAAGAGTTGAACATGACTGAGCGACTTCACTTTCACTTTTCACTTTCCTGCATTGGAGAAGGAAATAGCAACCCACTCCAGTGTTCTTGCCTGGAGAATCCCAGGGACGGGGGAGCCTGGTGAGCTGCCATCTATGGAGTCGCACAGAGTCGGACACAACTGACCAACTTAGCAGCAGCAACTTCTTTCATCAGCATCTCCTTAGTATTTTTATTCCCAGGTATTCTTTTTTTCTTTTTGGTGCAATAGTAAATGGGATTGTTTTTAAATTTCTCTTTCTGATAATTCTTCATTAGTGTATAAAAATGTCACAGATTTCTATATATTTTATTTTGTATCCTGCAACTTTACTGAATTCATTTATTAGTATTAATAGTTGAAGAGTGGGAGCTTAGGGGCTTTCTATATAGTATCATGCCATTTGTAAATAGTGAATTTTGCTTCTATTCTCCATTCTGGATGCCTTTTATCTGCCTTTCTTGCTCTCATTTTTTTTTTTTTTTGGTCTGATCACTGCAGCTATTACTTCCAATGTGTGTGATCAGTTGCTTCAGTTGTGTCTGATTCTGTGACTGCATGGACCACAGCCCACCAGGCTCCTCTGTCCTTGGGATTTTCCTGGCAAGAATTCTAGAGTGGGTTGCCATGCCCTCCTCCAGGGGATCTTCCCAACCCAGGGACTGAAGCCACATCTCCTGCATTGCAGGTGGATTCTTTACTGCTGAGCCACGGGGGAAGCCCAGTACTATGTCGAATCAAAGTAGCAATGGTTGGCACACTTGTGTTTTTGATCTTACAGGAAATGCTTTCAGCTTTTCATTATTGAGTAAGTTAGCTGTGAGTTTGTCATATATGGCCTGTTATGTTGACATGTTTTCTCTATAGTTAGCTATTTATAGCATGATATATGCCATATAAATTTTGAGTAATTTCTTAAAGTTCCATGAAACATTTACCTGAAATTTTGATTAGGTTTACTTTGAGCTTAGAGATTCATTTTGGAGCATTGACATCTTTATAATATTAAACTGTCCAATCCAAAGCATGAAATGTATTTTTAATTCAGATAATCTTTAATGTTTTATTTGGAGTTTTCACATATTCTCGATATTTTTAAAATAAATATCTGTTAAACATATGTTGTATGCCAGATGATCTTCTGGGTATTGTGGATCCAACAATGTCTGCCTTCTTGGATATTGTGGTGGTGGTTTAGTCACTAAATTGTGTCTGACTGTTGTGTTTTACTTAAAGGAAAATAGACAGTAAATATAGGAAATAATCAATACAGTGTGTCATAATTACTATGGAGAAAAATAAAATGGGGAAAGTAGATAAAGAACACAGGAGGATTGAAAGTATTGGCAGAGAGTGCCATAGAATTCATGTATATACTCTGCTGAGAAATTCCTAATTACTTTATAATTTATAGTTCCTAAATACTTCACAATTATTATATGGGGTATTTTATTTTACTTTTTTAGTTGGTTATTGCTGGCATACAAAAATGCTATTGATTTCTGTAAGGTGGTCTTGATCTAGTTCTCTTTTATAGATTGTTGAAAAAATGTTCCTGGTTTATAGTCATATCGTCTATAAATAAGGATAGTTTTTATAATCTTTTATCCATCTTAATCTATTTCCTTTTCTTGTATCATAGTCTAAAACCTCTAAGGTCATATGAAAAAATAGCCATGATGGCTAGTATTCTTTCTTGTTCCTGATCTTGTAGATTTAGGGTATTTAATTTGAATTAAGTTTTTAAGTTTGAAGTATATTAAAGGATTAACTTCTCTAGAATATATCAAAGCATATCATAAGGCAACTACAATTAAAATTATAGTATTGGTGTAGAAAAAGACGTGTCAATAAATCAACATACAAACTCAAAAGAAACCTTTGTCATGGGAATTTAGTGTATCATAATTGTGTAATTAATTTAGAAAATATGTATGATATTGGGAAAAATTGCCACCTTAGTAGGCAAAATAGCTCATCTTTCCTCTTGTATGTAAAAATGATCAATTCTTAATCTCTAGAGGTGAAGAAGTTCACTTTACAAATGATTTTATGTTCATTCCCATTTAAATCTAAAGTATATAATGGTAAAAGAATAAGAAACAAAGCAATAAATCCACAAAGCATAAAGGATGATAAATAAATTAATATATTTTATAAGAAATGCCAGGAACGTTTTAGAAGATAGAGAGCAAATTCTTTCTTATCTTTTTAAGGTCCAGAGATAACATAGGCTCTATGACACTTTCCCTTTCAGCAGTGCCCACGTAGGCAGCCATCTGTAGGTAGGCTGTCTATTCTTTTTAAAAAGTGGGTCTCAGGCTGGGAGAAGACACTGTTTATACCAGCTCTCAAGCCCTTTACAGGGCAATGCCACCTAACTGAGCAGAGGATGAGAACAGACTGGTTACACTCACTTAGACGAGGCATGTGGTGGAAATCTCCCCTGCTACCCTTGGGAAAGGGAAAATGGGGAATAGAAGTTTCACTGCACAATGCCTAGCATCCTCACTAGAGTATTTTTCACAGAGGATAGTGGTGTTTTATTAAAGATTCTGAACACTAAAAATCCCTAAGTATAAACCAACATATGGAAGATCATCTTCCTTAAAGTGAAGGGAAAGGCAGAAGTTCTAAGGTTACAGAATGTGATGGTAGAATTACAAACCTGGACTGTGTGTGTGCTCAGTCATGTTCAACTCATTGCAGCCCTCTAGACTGTACCCCGCCAGGCTCCTCTGTCCATGGAATTTTCCAGGCAAGAATACTGGAGTGGTTTGCCATTTCCTACTCCAGAGGATCTTCCTGACTCAGGGATCAAATCCATGTCTCTTAAGTCTCCTGCACTGGCAGGCAGATTCTCTACCAGTGAGCAACATGGACAGCCTGGACAGCAGCCCAATAATAAGTAACAGCTGTCAGGTATTGGCATAAAAAATGTCTCCTTGCCTGACCTCAGATTAGGTGATGTATCACAGAGCACCCAATGGTCCCCTGAGTTGCTGATCTAGGAGTTATTGCTCAAAGGGATGTGGTGATGGGTGAATTGGAATGGGGAAGTTTTGATGTAATTCCCAAGGTCCTACAGTTCAGTCAGTTCAGTTGTTCAGTCACGTCTGACTCTTTTTTGACCCCATGGACCCATGGTCCTAATGTGGGATAAAAATCCCAACAATCCAAAGGGGCTTCCCTGGTGGTTCAGTGGTAAAGAATCTGCCTCAATGCAGGAGCCTCAGGAGACGTGGGTTCGATCCCCGGGTCAGGAAGATCCCCTGGAGAAGGGAATGGCAACCCACTCCAGTATTCTTGCCTGGAGAATCCCGTGGACAGAGGAGCCTCATGGGCTACAATCCATGGGGTTGCAAATAGTCGAACACAACCAAAGTGACTTAGCATGGATGCATGTACAATCCAAAGCTGGTATCACTGAGGACTCAGACGTACTTCCCCTGAGAAATTAAAGTTTGCTGAGTTCTTTCTCATGCTCCAGAGACAAGGAAACAAAATTTTTACTTGCAAAGTTGAAAAGTAGGTTAGGGTGTTAGATGCAGAAGTGACCAGGCAGAGGGAGAGGAAAATTAAAAGAAATCTAATAAGCAAAAAATAATTGGCCCCTTGAGATTTTATCACCAAGTTATAGAAAGTTACCTGTTCCAACTGCACTTGCTTCAAACTCCACAACTCTCCCAGCCGTGCCATCTTTCCGAGGCACAGGATGGCCCCCTCCATTCTCCAGAGGTAACTCAGCCATTTCCAGTCTTTCTTCAGCACTTATTTAGCAACATAAACTGTGAAACTAGCTTCCCGTAATCCATGACTTCTGTATTCTTCAAGTTTTAGAGTATAGTTAGTGGCTTGATATAGTTGTCCTCTGGTAGAAGTTCATCCTAAAAATTATGTTCTGTCTATTCAAATTGTGTTTGTGAGTGTACAGCTAAGTAGGTTTAAAAAGAAGTTTGAGAACAGTTTAAGCATGATTGAGTGCGTTTATGTGTGGGTTCCAAAGGGACCATGATGGAAAGTGATCCTATGAGTCGAAAGAATTCTGGGCTCTCCTCCACTTGTGTAATGATTTTAGCTTAATTACATGGCTGCTCAAATTTTTACCTCTGGCTTTGGAATGATTACCAAGTGACCTGGAAATATAGTCCACTTTTTATATTAGTGTGATAGTAACCATTTACCTGAACAGTGGGGGATATGTTGGTTCAATTTATAAGCACTCACCACTGCACAGAAGAGACTCATGGAAGTCAGCTCAGAAGGGACAAATTTTCTCAATCAGATGAAACTCATACCCTCAGACCAGGACCCTTCATCATGTCTCACCTTTTACTTTTTAAGGATATTCTTTTGTCTAGAGAAAACTATTCTTAGGTTTGAAACTTTGAAAGCTAATTTAAAAAAATGAGCAATTGATTTATTCATTTCTGATATTGGATCATTTTAATTTCCTTATATTTCATATTCAGAGCTCTTAGTTTTCTCTTAGAAGAGGAAGAAAGGACTTCCTGCCATGGATCTGCTATAAGACACTGTTCATCACCGTATCAGACACAGAGTAGAAGCATAATCACCTTTTCAAGTTTATGAAAGAGGCCTTTCACGTACTTCAAGAATAGAGTCTCTAATGGGGGAGATGTGCTGTGTTTCTCTTCCTTATGTTGCTAAAGTGGCTTGAAGGCCAGATCTCAACTTCACAGGTAAATGAGAGGGACCTACTCTTGCCCACCAGGACTCTGAAGTAAATGGGCTCAGAAGTAGAAAGTAGGATCCCATTTAGTCTCCTTGATATGTTTCCTGATTTTCATGTTCGGTATATCCATAGCCTTTTAAAAAATGACCATCATGTGCTATACACAGGGTCTGCTATGTATAGGAGCAGCATAATGGATGTGGCCCAACTTGTCAGATAATCCTACTTACCTGCTGACTCCCCCGTTGTCTAGTCACTTCGGCTCTTTTTCCATCTGTAAAACAGAGTTAATAAGCCGAAGCTCACAGTGTTGTTGTGAAGACATATTTTTGTTGCTTAGTCATTGTGTCCGACTCTTTGTCACCCCATGGACTGTAACCCTCCAGGCTCCTCCCTTTATGAGATTTCCCAGGCAAGAAGTACTGAAGTGAGCTGCCATTTCCTTCTCCAGGGGATCTTTCTGACCCAAGGATGTAACCTGGATCTCTTGCATTTCCTGCGTTGGCAGGCAGATTCTTTACCACTTGCACCACCTGGGAAGCCCCATATATTAGTGGATATATGAGGTATTTAGTATAATGACTAGTACGGAGTAAGTGTTCAGCAAATAAAAATAAATTTAATTATGGTTCTTGTTTTTCTTTAACCATCTTTCCCACTCCAGTGGATTTTTGCACTCTGGCTGTGCAAAAGTGTTTCAGTGAAGAATATTACTTATGTCTTTAAATATTGCGCATTTTTTGCCAGTGTTGTAGCTGAGTGTCTTGTTCCAATCAATTTGATGTAAGTGACAGAAAGCTTTCAGTGCAAAGACTTGAAAGTGTTATCTTTGTTCAATCATCATTTCTAATACTTTCTGTGTGATAGTCAATTTCTGAGAGTTCTCTTTTTAATAGATTCCTTGACATTTTGGACCTTATTCAAAGCAATACTAAATCCTGAATATTTTATAGTTAACCATATGAAAATAAACTATAATAGCAAGACCTCCAGCCATCTGTGTTGTAAGTGGTGTGATCTGTAACGATCATCCTAAAAGTTTTTATGCTAAAACTGGAAACTTTTTAATAAATATAATCTGCTGCCCATCTGCTGTTTGAATAGTAAATAAGCCATTGTAGTAATGACCCTCATGTGGAATTTTCAGGTACTGTCACAGGAGTAGCTCAGAGACCTCAAACTGCCACCTGCACATTTTAGTTATGGATACATTTCTTTCTTTAAGTAGGAAACATAAAATAAGTTTTGACTTGGGATTAAAAAAACTGTTACTGTCTCTGTTATCATGTTCTATAATTAAGACCTGATTTTCTACCCTTCTGCCTTCACTGGTGAGGAGTGATTCCTGTTATATTGGTGAATGAATGAGTTGTCCTTTCCTTGAGAAAACATTGTTATTAAGTAATAACATGATGGGCTTCCCTGATGTCTCAGTGGTAAAAAATCTACTTGCAACGCAGGAGACGCAGGTTCAATCCCCTGGAGGAGGGTATGGCAATATTCTTGCTTGGAGAATCCCATGGACAGAGGAGCCTGGTGGGATGTAGGCTCACAAAGAGTTGGACATGACTGAAGGGACTGAGCATGCACACACGATAACATGACATCATTAAACACATTAGTAAATTCCCCTTGGAGGACATGAGATACACTTTAACAGGTATGTATGCCTTCTCTTCATTTAACACCTGATTCTTGAAGTTGGCCATTGTGGATTGACATGCCCACCTGGGCCACTGGCATGAAGTAGGTGAAGATGAGACCTTCTACCTGACACTCTCAGATTAAAAGGGCAAATTATAGAAAATAATTTCAAAATCCCTTGGTGATAAGTATGAGAATATTACTTAAAACATTCAGGACTTCATGAATACATTCCATTGAGGAGGGATGAATACAGTTGTGTCTGAGACATCCAGAGAGTAAACAAACAAGCAAACAAAAAGTTAAATGGTACTGAACATCATGTAGAATTCAGAAGAAGATCTTTCATGTGGGCTAAAAACTTGCTCACCAGAAAGACAGTAATTAACCCCTCTAATAACTACTAAGTTAACTAGAATTTTAAATCTAAACACTTCATTAAATTCCTTCCTCCATTTAAGAGTAGATATATGTTCTAATAAATTGAATTTCAAGAATGTAACCTTTTTTTCCCCTTGATTTCCAGCTGCACAACTGGGTACCGTTACATTCTTCCTCTACAGATAACATTAAACAGAGTTTGGATGACGATCTGGCTGAGACATTCAGGGAGAACTTTAAGTTCAAATGGGTAGGTTCTCCCCGTGGTATGAAAGCCACCTTCCAATTCTGAGTTTCTTTAATTCATCATTTTGACATCTTTAGCTCAGTTCTTAGAAACTAAATGGGTCAGGGGAATAAAACGCAGAGATGGATGAGTGAGTTCATTCTGCTGGGGCTGTCCAGCAACTGGGGGATTCAAGTCTCCCTCTTTGTCTTGTTCTTGGCCATGTACTTGGTGACTATTGTGGGAAATGTCCTCATCCTTCTTCTGATCAGACTGGACAGCAGGCTTCATACCCCCATGTATTTCTTCCTTAGTGTTTTATCTCTTGTGGACCTTTGTTACTCAAGCAGTATTGTCCCTCAAATGCTGGTCCACCTGCTCTCAGTCGAGAAGTCCATCCCGTTCTACAGCTGTCTGATCCAGCTCTCTATATCCCTGGCACTGGCTGCGTCTGAGTTCCTGTTGCTGGGGGCCATGGCCTATGACCGCTATGTGGCAGTGTGCTACCCACTACACTACACGGTCATCATGCATGGAGGGCTGTGTCTGGGACTGGCTGTTGGCTGCTTGGTGGCCGGTTTCACGAATTCATTGATGGAGACAGTCATCACCTTTCGGCTTCCCCTGTGTCACAATGTCATTAATCACTTTGGTTGTGAGACCCTAGCAGTGCTGCGGCTAGCCTGTGTGGATATCTCTTTCAACAAGGTCATGGTGGCCATCTCAGGATTTCTGATGATCATGCTTCCCTTTTCCCTGGTTCTGTTTTCCTATGGTCGTATAGTTGCTGCCATTCTGCACATTCATTCTGCTCAGGGACGTAGCAAAGCATTTGGGACGTGCGCCTCTCACCTCATTGTGGTTTCCATGTGCTTCGGAACAGCCATCTTCACCTACCTGGGGCCACGGTCCGCCTACTCAGTGGAAGGGGAGAAGATGGTTGCTCTGTTCTATGCTGTAGTGGCCCCTATGTTGAACCCCTTGATTTACAGCTTGAGAAATAAAAGAAATTATGGCTGCTCTCAGTAAACTTTTAGAGAAATTCAGAGACAAAGGGTAAAGACTATAAGAACTTCTTGTTATCTATCATCAAAATCACAAAGATTAGGTAAGTGAAGGTGGCACGGCCACATGTACACTAAAGAAGACTATTATGGTCAGATCCTGGATTTCAAGTGAAGAATTTCTCCACATAATTAATGGATTTCCTCATGTAGGCCAATACCAGGTAATTTACATACCAGTGATTCATGAAAGGGCCTTTTCTTAGACCATCTTATCTCAGGTATCCAGTAGTATTTAGGATTCTTCTCCCATTTTTACATTTTATTAGCCTGTCAGTGTTTAAAGGAATAATGCATGGCTTCATCAGCAGACCTGGTTTGTGGATTGAATGGATAGATGAATTCTGACAATTAGGCCCACTTACACTTTTGTGGATTAGAAGAGAGAATGTCTGTTTCTCTTTCTACATGACAGTACTCCAATTGTTTTTAGAACAGCTTGATTTCCTCCAAACGGTTTTTTCAACTCCTTAAAAAAAATAACATCAATTTTGGAGCTTTCGATACTCTCTATCCCTAAATCTAGACTGTGATATTATTATATTCTGAAATAAATAATATATGACAGAATATTTGTTCAGACCATTATTCTGGATCTTATTTGCTTTGAAGATGAGAAATCTGTGTCTTCACTATAGTCTTTTTTATTGTGGTAAAACATACAATATATAATATAAAATTTGCCATTTTAGTCTTTTTTAAGTGTGTACTTCAATGGCATTAATTACATTCACAATGTTGTGCAAACATCACCGCTATCTATTTCCAAAGTTATTGATTACCATAGTCTTTTATTCAACTAATTTTCAAAGATCTGGTTCCTATAAACTGGTTACAAAGATTCCACACCCACTGTACTCATTTTCTCTTAAACTTAAACAAAGGTATGTGCATTTTGTTTTGCTAATCATTATTGATTTTCACACACCAACCTGCCTAGATTATTTTGAATTTTGATTCTCCAGTTCATTCCATTTGTTTACTTTGTCTTTCTGTTGATATAGATATAATACATGGGAAAAGTTATAAAAATAAATACGAAATAGTACACATCAATTATACGTCACTGCAAACTTGGGGAGAAGAGGTGCAGAATGTCTTATAATTGGAATCATACAGTATACAGCCTTTTCATATTGGCTTCACTTAGTAATTCGCATTTAAGTTTCTTCATGTCTTTTCATGGCTTAATCATTTATTTCTTTTTGGAAATGAATAATATTCTATCATCTGCACGTACCCCAGTTTATTCATTCATCTACTGAAGGACTTCTTCTCTGCTGCTAATTTTCAGTAATTATGAACAAAGCTGCCTATAAACATTTGTGTGCAGGTTTTGTGTGGACATATTTTTGACTCCTTCAGGACTCCTTTAGGTAAATACCAAGTAACATGATTGCTGGATCATATGGTAAAAGTATGTCTTGCTTTGTAAAAAACCATCAAACTGTCTTCCAAAGTGGCTGTACCACTTGGCATTCCCACCAACAGTGAATGAGAGTTTCTATTGCTCCATATTTCTCCAGCATTCTCTAGTGTTTTGGATTTTGGCTGTTCTAATAGTGTGTAGTGGTATTTGATTATTGACTTAATTTGTATTTCCCTGATGACACATGATATAGAGTATCTTCTCACATGTGTGTATTAATACTAGTTCAGACTTCCAGAATGCAGAAAAGCAGTAAATGCAACATTATTTTATGAAGTCAGGATTACACTCACACCAAACCAAGCCAAGACATTATAGAAAGGAAACCATAGATCAATAACAGTCATGAACAGCCACACAAAATTCTAAAAATATTGCCAAATAAAATCCCATACTTTGCAAAAATATAATACCTTATGTTTTAATTTAGTTCCACATCTTAAAATAAATCAATGTATATATTTCCCTGTATCAAGAAAATAAAAGGGAAAAACAATTTAGCACTTCAATAGGTGGCAAAAGTATTAATGTTAATAAAAAAAATCTTTGCAAACTAGGTATAGAAGGAAACTTCTTAACCCAATAAAATGTATATACAAATAACTTACAGCTGACATCAATATTTATTAGCAGAAAATGGAATCATCTTCTCTTTGAGATTAAGAATAATCCTTAATGTCCATGATCATCAATTTCCTTATCTGGAAATTCTGACCAAAGTGATAAGGCCAGAAAAAGAAATAAAAGGAATGCAAATTAGAAACAAATAGAATCGTTTTTGTTCTCAGGCAGCATTATTATTTACATATAAAATGTCTAGGAATATACAACAAAGATCTTGGAATTAATAAGGGAATTTGGCAAGGTTGAAAGATGCAAAGATAATATGTAAAGTATGAGTGTGTACATGTGGGCAAGCTAAATCCCTTCAGCTGTGTCCTACTGTGTGTGACCCTATGGACTGTATCCTGCCAGGCTCCTCTGTGCATGGGATACTACAGACAGGGATACAGGAGCGGGTTGCCATGTCTTCCTCCAAGGGATCTTCCTGACACAGGGATCAAACCCACGTCTCTCATGTCTCCAGCACTGCAGGTGGATTCGTCACTACTGAGCCACTGGGGGAGCCCACAATTATGTATCAGTCCAGTTCAGTTCAGTCACTCAGTTGTGTCCGACTCTTTGTGACCCTGTGAATCGCAGCACACCAGGCCTCCCTGTCCATCACCAGCTCCCGGAGATCACTCAAACTCACATCCATTGAGTCAGTGATGCCATCCAGCCATCTCATCCTCTGTCGTCCCCTTCTCCTGCCCCCAATCCCTCCCAGCATCAGAGTCTTTTCCAATGAGTCAATTCTTCGCATGAGGTGGATAAAGTACTGGAGCTTCAGCCTTAGCATCATTCCTTCCAAAGAAATCCCAGGGCTGATCTCCTTCAGAATGGACTGGTTAGATCTCCTTGCAGTCCAAGGGGCTCTCAAGAGTCTTCTCCAACACCACAGTTCAAAAGCATCAATTCTTCGGTGCTCAGCTTTCTTCACAGTTCCATTCTCACATCCATACGTGACCACTAGAAAAACCATAGCCTTTACTAGACAGACCTTTGTTAGCAAAAATAATATCTCTGCTTTTGAATATGCTATCTAGGTTGATCATAACTTTCCTTCCAAGGAGTAAGTGTCTTTTAATTTCATGGCTGCAGTCACCATCTGCAGTGATTTTGGAGCCCCAAAATATGAAATCTGACACTGTTTCCACTGTTTCCCCATCTATTTGCCATGAAGTGATGGGACCAGATGCCATGATCTTCGTTTTCTGAATGTTGAGCTTTAAGCCAACTTTTTCACTCTCCTCTTTCACTTTCATCAAGAGGCTTTTTAGCTCCTCTTCACTTTCTGCCATAAGGGTGGTGTCATCTGCATATCTGAGGTTATTGATATTTCTCCCAGCAATCTTGATTCTAGCTTATACTTCTTCCAGCGCAGCATTTCTCATGATGTACTCTGCATAGAAGTTAAATAAGCAGGGTGACAATATACAGCCTTGACGTCCTCCTTTTCCTATTTGGAACCAGTCTGTTGTTCTATGTCCAGTTCTAACTGTTGCTTCTTGACCTGCATATAGGTTTCTCAAGAGGCAGATGGGGTGGTCTGGTATTCCCATCTCTCTCAGAATTTTCCACAGTTGATTGTGATCCACAGAGTCAAAGGCTTTGGCATAGTCAATAAAGCAGAAATAGATGTTTTTCTGGAACTCTCTTGCTTTTTCCATGATCCAGTGGATGTTGGCAATTTGATCTCTGGTTCCTATGCCTTTCCTAAAACCAGCTTGAACATCAGGAAGTTCACGGTTCACGTATTGCTGAAGCCTATCTTGGAGAATTTTGAGCATCACTTTACTAGCGTGTGAGATGAGTGCAATTGTGCGGTAGTTTGAGCATTCTTTGGCATTGCCTTTCTTTGGGATTGGAATGAAAACTGACCTTTTCCAGTCCTGTGGCTACTGCTGAGCTTTCCAAATTTGCTGGCATATTGAGTGCAGCCCTTTCACAGCATCATCTTTCAGGATTTGAAATAGCTCAACTGGAATTCCATCACCTTCACTAGCTTTGTTTGCAGTGATGCTTCCTAAGGCCCACTTGACCTCGCATTCTAGGATGTCTGGCTCTAGATGAGTAATCACACCATCGTGATTATCTTGGTCACGAAGATCTTTTTTGTACAGTTCTGTGTATTCTTGCCATCTCTTCTTAATACCATCTGCTTCTGTTAGGTCCATGCCATTTCTATCCTTTATCGAGCTCATCTTTGCATGAAATGTTCCCTTGGTATCTCTAATTTTCTTGAGGAGATTTCTAGTTTTTCCCATTCTGTTGTTTTCCTCTATTTCTTTGCCTTGATCTCTGAGGAAGACTTCCTTATCTCTTCCTGCTATTCTTTGGAACTCTGCATTCAAATGGGAATATCTTTCCTTTTCTCCTTTGCTTTTCGCTTCTCTTCTTTTCACAGCTATTTGTAAGCCCTCCTCAGACACTCATTTTGCTTTTTTGCATTTCTTTTCCATAGGGATGGCCTTGATCCCTGTCTCCTGTACAATGTCACAAACCTCCGTCCGTAGTTCATCAGGCACTCTATCTATCAGAACTAGTCCCTTAAATCTATTTCTCTCTTTCACTGTATAATCATAAGGGATTTGATTTAGGTCATACCTGAATGGTCTAGTGGTTTTCCCTACTTTCTTCAGTTTAAGTCTGAATTTGGCAATAAAGAGTTCATGATCTGAGTCACAGTCAACTCCCAGTCTTGTTTTTGCTGACTGTATAGAGCTTCTCCATCTTTGGCTGAAAAGAATATAATCAATCTGATTTTGGTGTTGACCATCTGGTGATGTCCATGTGTAGAGTCTTCGTTTGTGTTGTTGGAAAAGGGTGTTTGTTATGATGGTGTATTCTCTTGGGAAAACTCTATTAGCCTTTGCCCTGCTTCATTCTATATTCCAAGGCCAAATTTGCCTGTTACTCCAGGCATTTCTTGACTTTCTACTTTTTCAGTCCTATCCCCTATAATGAAAAGGACATCTTTTTGGGTGTGTGTTCTAAAAGATCTTGTAGGTCTTCATAGAACCGTTCAACTTCAGCTTCTTCAGCATTACTCATTGTGGCATAGACTTGGATGACTGTGATATTGAATGGTTTGCCTTGGAAATGAACAGAGATCATTCTGTCATTTTGAGATTGCATCCAAGTACTGCCTTTCAGCCTCTTTTGTTGACCATAATGGCTACTCCATTTCTTCTAAGAGATTCCTGCCAACCGTAGTAGATATAATGGTCATCTGAGTTAAATTCACCCATTCCAGTCCATTTTAGTTCGCTGATTCCTAGAATGTCAATGTTCACTCTTGCCATCTCATGTTTGACCACTTCAAATTTGTCTTGATTCATGGACCTCACATTCCAGATTCCTATGCAATATTGCTCTTTACAGCATCTGGCCGTGCTTCTATCAGCAATCACATCCACAACTGGGTATTGTTTTTGCTTTGGCTCCTTTCCTTCATTCTTTCTGGAGTTATCTCTCCACTGATTTCCTGTAGCATATTGGGCACCTACCAACCTGGGAGTTCCTCTGTCAGTATCCTGTCATTTTGCCTTTTCATACTGTTTATGGGGTTGGTATTTAATTATGTAGATTAATAGATTTATAAATATTCATATAAATAAATATAAATTATATACATATTTAAGGTAATGATGTTTTTGTAAACATTACTGAAAATTGTTGAGTAGGGAATTCCAAGACTTTATTTCTCCACAAAACAGCCATTAAGCTGGCAAAAACTTTTGGAATTAACCTTTGCAGAACTCTGAAATCTGGTTAAAAAAACTGACTACAAAGGGAAAGATGAATAAAAACTGAAAATGCTGCATTATGGTAAAATAGGAAGCGAGCATTTCAGCTGCCCACTTACCTCTCACCTCCCAACTTGGTGACAGCCGTGAAGGTTACAGTCTATACTCCTGCTGCAGGTTCCCAGTAAGAAACAGCAGTCTGGACCTTACTCAAAGAATTTTGGCTGTTTCAACATATCTGGCAGCTACCTGAAGAGCTGAGATAAAGGCTGGCCTCTGTTTTACGACTCAGAGTATTATCGGGACTGAGATAGCTTTCCAGGTGGCATTTGCTGAAAATATTTAAAGGCAGAAGTATGGCAGCCTGACACTAGGGTTAAGAGTCAAGACAGCCAACAATCAGACTGAAAAGACTGGGAAGCAAGAGGCTGGAAGAGGATGTATATATGGGCAATAAGGGCTTTAAAAGGCATCCCTGGTAGCTCAGCTGGTAAAGAATCCACCTGCAATGCAGGAGACCCTGGTTTGATTCCTGGGTCAGGTAGATCCCCTGGAGAAAGGATAGGGTACCCACTCCCATATTCTTGGGCTTCCCTGGTGGCTCAGACAGTACAGAGTCTGCCTGTAATGCAGGAGACCTGCATTTGATCCCCTGGGTTGGGAAGATCCCCTGGAGAAGGGAATGGCAACCCACTCCAGTATTCTTGTCTGGAGAATTCCATGGGCAGAGGAGCTTGGCAAGCTAAAGTCCATGGGGTCACAAAGTGTTGGACACAACTGAGGGACTTTCACTTACTTTCGAGGGCTTCCCAGGTGGTGCTAGTGGTAAAGAATAGTTAACAGAGCCGAAGTATAAAAACTAAATTGCAACAACTAAAAATAAGACACTTCTTTCAAATCCTATCTATCCTGAATCCTTTTATCCTAAAATCCTGGAACTATTGACATCCCCCCAAAATGTATCATTTGATATCATCGACAGTTTTCCCAAATGGATCTTCAATATATCATGATGTGGCGGGCACTAATGGAAAGAAACGACAGAGGGTCCACTAAACAATATCTGTGCTAACCTGGTTCTGGCTCCCTGTTGTGGTGGCAGTGTGCCAGGGAGACTGGAAACGGGAGCGCACTTCTCCTCCAAAGATTGGAATGTCTATCTTCAGAGTGTTCTGTGAATTACTGTGTCTGTGTCTTTACACAAGACGTTTAGGGTCAGAATTCCATACAAATTAATCTCAAATAGGTAGGAGAAGTTCATCGGATACAAACTGGCTATATTCCATGACACGCTGACACTGTCTTATTCTAGGATTCAGCTATACAGTCTTTTCTTGGAGATATATATGTAATGGCTGGCAGTTGCAGGTTGGATAATTTTGCAGATCTCTGTCCAGGTTATGTGGGAAGCATTAAGGAAACCCCGGGAACTCACTCTCTGTCCTGTTTTCCCTCAGGTCCTGAGGCCCCTCAGCTGTTGGTTTTTAATTTTTTCGGTGTCAGCTTGTATCAGTTGTGTTCCATTTCCTTCTCCAGGGGATCTTCCCGATCCAGGGATCGAAACTGGGTCTCCCACATTGCAGGCATACTCTTTACCGTCTGAGTCACAGGGAAGGCCCAAAATAAGGATTCCTACCAGTGTTGTTTCCGCCTGGTTTCGAACCAGGGACCTTTCGCGTGTTAGGCGAACGTGATAACCACTACACTACGGAAACCTGTGTGTTATGGCTAGATTTTTTAATGGTAAAGGACAGTTCATTTGTTTTTTTTTATTGCTAAGCAGTAGTCCAGTATATGGGTGTTATCACTATTTGATATCTATTCATACTTTAGCCCTATAAACTGTGTTAAAGCCTGTTTAATTATCATAGACACATTGGAAGACTGAATTGCTTATAACTACTAATATCTCCATTTTTCATTTCATGAAACCCCAATGAATTAAAAAGCTTTTGCTTCTGTGAGGGTTATTTAAGAATTCTTCAGATTTCAGAGAAGTGATTTTAGTAAAGTAAAATTTTGTCCTAGAACATGAAATACTGGTCAAGTGGTTCCCAAAGGCAGCTGACAAAGTAATGATCCCATTATGATAAATTTATTTCGCACACAATTACAGCAGAAGCATTTAAACAACAACCTTTATTTAAAATTTTACTGAAATGTAGCAGTATGTTTACTTTGGATATTAGTATCTCCCATGGAGTGCTGATATGATTGTCCTGTTTTAAGTAACTGAAGGTTGAATAATAATTGAAAAACCTATGAAAAGTGAAAGTGTTAGTTCCTCGGTTGTGTCTGACTCTTTGCGACCCCATGGACTGTAGCCCATGGGCTCTTCCGTGGAACTCTCCAGGCAGGCATACTGAGTGGGTTGCCATCTTCCTGATCCAGGAATCAAACCCAGGTCTCCTGCATTGCAGGCAAATTCTTTACCATCTGAGCCACAGGCCATCCTGAAAATTTACAGATAGATTTAAAAGTAGTCATTTTTTTTTCTCTTTGTGCTTCAGCAAAGACTAAATTCACAGGTGGTTCTTTTCAAAGCATGGATTTCTTTCCCCTATGGAACTAATACTATATAAAATAAGTTAGATTACCACAATAGGCAAATAGAAATTTCTCACATCCCACAAGAGACCTGAACTGCCTTGTCAAAGTGCTTTTCTCCTGGGTGTTTGCAGAGATGTAGGGCAAGTCTTAAAACCGTATAAAACTCTCAGAGTCCAAAGATCTTCGCAGTGTGGTGTGCCTAAGACCTCTGCAGCTTCCTGCAGGAAGGCAATGGGTGCTCTGGCCCCAGGATACTGGGAGAGCTATCCTGGAGCCACATCAGGCACAGATGTGTTCCTAGTGTCCAGGGCTCAGCTCTCTTCTAGTCCTGACGATCAGTTTGGAAGCAGTTGCGTAGCCTGTGGCCATTCACCCTTTGTAGGTTTAGAGAGTGCGCTTTTCACATCTATCCAATTCCTGAATCTTTCTTTTCTACTTCTTCCTATTTTAGAATCAGTGAAGAATTTCTTTTCACATCGCAGCCACTTAGAGGCTGCTGAGCCAAGGTAAGAGTCCCTTCTCAGAATATCACTTTATTTTTTAGGACTCAGTCTAATGATTATCTCCTCTCTGATACATTTACCAAGCATTTCTGTATGTTCATTTCTGTTTTAATGTATGATAGAATATGTATCTATGTCACATTTCTTAAAATGTGGGCTCATCTCTAATAGCTTGTGGCTATAATGAAATTTCAGGTCGGTTTCAGGTTCATATGGCACAATGATGGTTAAATACCAAACATTTAATTCTGTTGTCACGCTTCTTCCTTCTATCCACTCTCAATCTCCAACTATCAGGCACGGTGATAATCTCGTCTTTTGAACTCTTAAGTACAGCCGGATATGCAGTGAGCACATTCCTCCTACTACGTTTGAGGGGCATCTCTTGATATTGGGTCAGAAATAAAAACCCCAGGTTCTGATCCCAACCCGCAGTTTCTTATTATGCCTTCTGACAGCAATTTTGCTGCTGCGTCTTCCTGGCAATTAATTTGTGGCTGCTGCCGTCTTGACAGGGAAGGAGGTTATGTTTCTATCACGTCTGAATTACTTGGATCCTACCCTTGTACAGAATCCATACAGAGTTAAGCAGGAGTGTACACGCAGCAGGCACAAGGATGGAGAGAAGAAGCTAAAATGCTTGATTCTGGATCACTGGTAAAAGTCTCAAATGAGGGGGTAACAAATTTGAGTACGCCATAGTGGAGTAGAAACTACCATGAGTGTAAAGGTCCACAAAGTTTATGGTAAAATGATGCATTGAAGATGCATGTGGTCAAGTCCTCCCATTCACATGCAGTAGTTAGCGCTTGCACCCTTCATTCAGTGGATGAGAAATAAGGAAATCTGTTGTCATTGTTGAGCTTCCTCTAGGAGTGCAAAATTACCCGTATACCTTGTGAACAAGTATGTCTCAATATGTTTGCCTTCTTCTCTTTAATAAATATTGTAACTGGGGTGATTTTTCTTTTCTTTGTGTGTGTCTTTGTTAGCTACGAAGGTGTATTCCAACTAGTGTTTTAATCGCTGATTTGGCAACCCTGACCCAACCAAATCCATGCCCCCCATAACAAAATCCAGGGTGGAATGTGAGGATGTTATCAGCTGCTGAAAACATTCAGTGATTACATATTGTCTATAATATAGAATAACTCTTAAATACCTTAATAATTCATATGAAGGAATCTACAATCTGGTCCTTAACACTATTTTATCTCTTCCTCTCTTTTCCCATACCGTTTCTCTCTCCCATCCCCTTTTTCTCTTTCTGTTTCTATTCATTTATTAACTTACAATTTTCCCACTCACAGAGGAAATAGGTCTTAATGAGATGCTTCCCTGAAAATGTCAGGCTATTTCTTATCTCTTTGCCTTTGTTCACTCTGTTTCATTTGCCTAAAATATCTCTAACTTATTTTTATTGTCAAACTTATCTTTATTGTAATGATTTTCTCTTCTCTGATACATTTGCCAAACATTTCTATAGATTCATTTCTGTTTCATATGTGTAATTGAACATGCAGTCTCGGTCACATTTGTAAAAATTTGGGCTCATCTTTAATAGCCTGTGCCAATAATGAAATTTCAGTATGATTAGAGAATATTTCCTAAAATTATCAGACACTTTAAATATTTAAAAAGTAGTATTGAGTGAAAAATATGGTGTTCCTTATCTATATGAGAGAGCATTGTGGTTGAAGCTGTGCTTTTGTAGTCAGACAGATGGTGTCTTCGCTTTAATTCTGGTTTCATTACTCTCAGACTTGGAAATGTTACTCATCAATCTAAACTAAAGTGTCCTCTGTGAAATTAGAGTAACAGTGCCTCACTTAATTTGTTTTGTATATTAAATGGCATATTTGAAAAATACTTAGCAAGTTTCCCAGTACCTAGTAATAACTGATAAATGATTATTAGAGAATATTCTGTTCAATATTCTGAACAATATTGTTCAGAACAATATTCCGGAATATTGTTTAGGCTTCATGTTAAAACTCATCAGAACAAAACCCTAACAGATTCTTTCCCATTGCCATCTCTTCAACTATGAGGAACGTGTCTGTAAATACCAGAGTTTTTCCCATTACAGTAAATGGCATCACTTCCATATAGTAAACCATATACCTGAAATTCCTCCTTGATTTCTCTCTTCTCTTTCCTCCCATATTTAATCCATCAATTACCATTAAAGATGCTTTTAAAATATATCTGGAGTCCACTCATTCCGTGAAAGGAGATTTTCAAGGTCACCATCACCTTTGAGTAACCACCCGCAATCTCACAACTCCCGCTTTTGCTCCCTGTCCTTTGCAATGTCAGAATGATCTTTCCAAGCATGAGTCGCACTGTGCTCCTATTCAGCTTTAAGCCTTTCACTCGCTTCTCACAGTATTTGGACCACTATTCAGATCCCCTGTTATGACCTGTGGGGTCTTACGCTGGCCCTGCTTGTTTTCCCCCCCCCATTCCTCATTTCTTCTCCATCCGTCACAGCAGGCATGCCCTCATCTCAGTGCAGCTCTCTCCCACCTCACTCTTCAGAAGGCTGGGGCTCTGGCATCCTCCTCTGTGCAAATGTCACCTCCTCAGAGGTCAGAGAGGCCTTCCCAATCACACGAGTATTATTTCTGTTTTTTAACCTTCATAGAAAATGTCTCAAATTTTATTATGCATTTCTTATTGTTTGCTGATTAAAAAAAAATCTCCTCCAAGAGACTCTCACCTCCACCCCCAAGGACTTCAGTCTCCACAAAAGGAAGCTCATATCTGTTTACTACTCTGCTTGGTCCACAGCAGTCACTCTCCTCACTCCTGTGAGCCCATCCTTATCTTTTAAGGCTCTGAGATGGGGGAGGAGCCCTTTCAGAATTACTGTCATTTACAGTTTATATACAATTTTACTTACATTATTTCATTTGGGTTTTGATCCACATTGACATAAGCTAAATGAATATTAATATTTGCATTTGCAGAAGAGGAAATTGGGTTTCGGAGATGATATATTCATATAGCAATTTACTACTGAGGTCCAGGTTTTTAAGACTGGGAAGCCTCTCCCCACCTCACTGTCTCAGGTACCTCGCAGACAATGACAGGTTTCATTCTGTCTCCATGGATAGTACAGGGGGAAAAGCACTGTAAAGGCAGAACTTCCAGCACTCTGGGTGGATGGTAGGCCAGGAAAGCCAGGTGTATCCTTCACAGTTGGCAATGGTAATATGGAACATAGTTGTTTGATACTGTTTGATTTGGACGTGGTTGTGAAAGACAGTGTAGGGTAATAGAGCATGGTGTTTAGACTTCGACTTGAATGTGATTCCTGCCCTGCTGCCAGTGGGAACATGGTAGGTTACTAATACTGCTCCAAAACTCAATTTCTTCATTACTAAGATGTATAAAAAGGCTATATGAGAATCAAATCACATTGTGTACCTAATGTACCCAGTGTATGATCTAACCTATAATGCACTATTAAAAATGATATGTTACTGTTATTACTAGTCAAAAGAAGGCAAAAGATGGAAGGTTCTAAATGGACCATGGAGTCTGACCAGTAATTTTTTCTCCCAGGAGAGTTAAGCCCTGTGTTTTCAATATGGAAGTGGAAAACCAGACGCGGGTCAGCAGGTTCATCCTGGTGGG
The DNA here is from genome assembly GCF_016772045.2 of Ovis aries. Classification (NCBI taxonomy): domain Eukaryota; kingdom Metazoa; phylum Chordata; class Mammalia; order Artiodactyla; family Bovidae; genus Ovis; species Ovis aries. Next base: position 108,415,128 of record NC_056057.1, read on the forward strand.
GTTCCCCTGGGAGCTGGGGCATGCGTGCAGCAGTGTTCCTCATATTCCTCATGGCCTATATTCTGACAGTGGCTGAAAACGTGACCATCATCCTGTTGGTGCAGCAGAACCGGCCACTGCACAAGCCCATGTACTTCTTCCTGGCCAACTTGTCCTTCCTGGAGACCTGGTACATCTCTGTGACTGTACCCAAGCTGCTATTTAGTTTTTGGTCCGTGAGCAACAGCATCTCCTTTGCTCACTGTATGATACAGCTTTACTTCTTCATTGCACTCATGTGCACAGAATGCGTGCTCCTGGCCGCCATGGCCTACGACCGTTACGTGGCCATCTGCCGCCCGCTACACTACCCCACCATTATGAGCCATGGGCTCTGCTTCCGCCTGGCTCTTGGTTCCTGGACCATTGGCTTTGGCATCTCCTTGGCTAAGACCTACTTCATCTCTCGCCTCAGCTTCTGTGGCCCCAATGTCATCAACCATTTCTTCTGCGACATCTCTCCAGTACTTAACCTCTCCTGCACAGACATGTCCACAGCTGAGCTGGTGGACTTTGTCCTGGCACTGGTCATCTTCCTCCTCCCCCTCACGGTCACTGTCCTATCTTATGGATGCATCCTGGCCACTGTTCTACGCATGCCCACGGGCAAGCAGAAGGCATTTTCTACTTGTGCCTCCCACCTCGTGGTGGTCACCATCTTCTACTCAGCTACAATTTTCATGTATGCCCGGCCCCGAGCCATTCATGCCCTCAACACGAACAAAGTTATTTCCATCTTCTATGCCATTGTCACCCCTGCCCTCAACCCTTTCATTTATTGTCTAAGGAACCGAGAGGTCAGAGAGGCCCTGAAGAAACTGGCTTATTGCCAGACCAGACCTCACTAGTCTGTCACAAGCGATTAGAAGAAGGAATTTGATTTGGAGCCTGCTCTTCAACCCCCATCCTTTCTCCTTTAATGCCTCAGCTGGATATTAACATATTACTCATGTTAATGTGACCTCACCACACCCACATTAACCACCGGCTCTCCTGAGATCTACATCTGTGCCTGTGGTCTGTGTTTTAAGGGCATGCCCTTTTAACAGCGAGTTCTCTTTGACTGTGATCCAAAATGGGGTTTCTAAGATTGTGAGTAAATTCCTGAGTTGAGTGAGAGAGAGATGGCAGCATATGAATTGCTGTTTTAGGATCTAGCAAGCACTATACTCTCCAGGGAATCAGATTGGGTGATGGCTTCCTGACTTAGCTTCCTGAGACAGAAGTAGCTGCTCCTTTAATAATCCCATTCTGGATTTGATGCCAGGAGTCGATCTTGGTGGCAAAGACTAGAGGAACAGTCTCTAGCCTCTTTCAACACTTGTGGTAAACACCCATTTCCCTGCATTAAAATACCCTTCTGCTTCAAAATAGCTGGAGTGCTTTCTGTTATCTGCAAGGTGTCACCTATAAGTGAACTGTACCTTTTATAGTTTACATTTTGTTTTCTTATATACGTTATGCAGTTGTTTTGTGTTGAATTTCATATTTCCCTCCTAGCTGTCACTGCATATTTATTTGTATCCTCCAGTGGATGAACACATGATCGCTGATAAATAAATGAACATCATCACATATATTCCTTGCTGCAGGAAGCTTGCGCTCAGTCCTCTTTCCTTCTGGTCTCAATCTTCTCTCAGTACTCTTCAGCTTGCTTTTACTTCCTCTGACCTCACTCTCTTACCTCATATACAAGTAACTAGCCCAGCCTCCTATACCACAGTGACTCTCTACTCTCCTACTTCTTGATCTGACACCCTACCCATGTAAGCTTTACCTTTTTGATAAAGTGAGCCCACCCACCTGCAGAAGTGCATATGGATATGCCTACTCTTGGTTCATAGTTCTCACAAAGGCAAAGGGAGCTATACTTTAAGCTGTATTCAATGTAACATGCTGATGTCAGTAGGAATTTAAATATTCTATTGTGTGAGTACTGTGTGCTCAGTCATGTCCAACTCTTTGCGACCCCAAGGACTGTAGCCTGCCAGGCTCCTTTGTCCATGGAATTTTCCAGGCAAGAATACTGGAGTAAGTTGCCATTTCCTACTCCAGGGGATCTCCGTGATTCAAGGATTAACACATGTCGCCTGTATTGACAGGCAGATTCTTTACCACTGTGCCACCTGTGAAGCCCCATACTGATTCATATTATTACCTTATTTGGTAATAGAAGAAAGATGACACTTAAAAATGGTTTTTTTTAAAAAATTTTCGATCAACTCATGAGGCAGCCACTTATTGAGCCTTTTCACCTTTCCAATTTGTTTTAAGTGCCGAATTGCCATAGAATGGTTGGCATTGAATTCTTCAGCAACTTCTCACATAGTTGTAAGAGGATCAGTTTCCATGACACTCTCAATCTGTCATTGTCAACTTCTGGTGGCCGGCCACTATGCTCCTCATATTCAAGGCTCTCATTTCCTTTGCAAAACTTCTTGCACTGTACATTTGTTAGAAGTTCTGGGCCAAATGCATTGTTGATGATACTAATTGTCTCCTCTGCTTTATCACCTGTTTTTAACTGGAATAAAAAATCGCTTGAATTTGCTTTTTGTCTAACATCATTTCTATAGTCTAAAATATAAAATAAGCAACAAGCAATAAACCCTTAACAAAAAACATAAAGTGAGGAAATACACATTAAAATGATGTTTAACATAACCACATTCATTTAAAAATAATCATACGGTAGCTTTATTTTTAGCTTTTAAAGGAATCTGCATACTGTTCTCCAGAATGACTGCACCAATTTACATTCCCAACAACAGTGTAGGAGTGTTCTCCACACCTTCTCCAGGATTTATTATTTGTAGACTTGTTGATGATGGAATACTTTAGTAACAATGCTCTAGGAATGCTTATGAGGAGGCAATATTTTACACAAAGCCTGAATATTGAGAAGTTAGGCAGTCATGCTAAATAAAACGTAGTGACTGAAAAGCACAGGTTCTGGAGCCCCATTTGAAACTAGTTCCTGCTGTGTAAACTTGGGTAAGTTTAGTCTTTCTGTGTCTGTTTTCTCATTTGTAAAATGAGGCTCATAACTGAACCTACTCCATTGCATTGGTTTGAAGATAAGTAAATAGAAGTACTTAATCAGCACTCAGCACAGAGTAAGTGTTCTTACTTAAAGGATTGTTTTTATTTTTGTGTCAGGCAAAGTTTTATAGGCAAAACACGTACTGAGTCCAGGAGCTCGTAGTGAGAACTAGAGTCGCATGTTATATGAAGCAGGCTAATCATACTGGAAATAAAGTAAAACTTGTAGTATAATAATTCCAGTTTAGACATTTATACTGGGCTTCCCTGGTGGCTCAGCTGGTAAAGAATCTGCATGCAATGCAGGAGCCCTGGGTTTGATCCCTGGGTTGGGAAGAGCCCCTGGAGAAGGGAACAGCTACCCACTCCAGTATTCTGGCCTGGAGAATTCCATGGACTATACAGTCCATGAGGTCACAAAGAGTTGGACACGATTAAGGAAATGCATCCATATGGGAATAATCAGGGGGATGTTCATTGCAATGTTGTTTATAACAGAAAATGAAAAAACCCAGCATGTTAAAAAAAATAAGAGTTGGATAGAGTAAAACGTCCTTGTGATGGAAAATATTGTGGCTAAAAATATTGCATGGGATTATTTTATTGATGGTATAACTCACATTACACTATTGAGTAAAAAGCAGTTTGCAAATAAGTAATTACAAAAATGATGTACAGCATGATCCCATAAAATATAGGAATATATGGCGTATGTGTACGTTTTTGAAAAGAGATGAAAAAAGGAAGCATTAATAATTCCCAGACTGCAGGGATGAGAGTAGATAGATCAAATATTAATCAAATGAAGGTTTAATAACCCAATAGTGTTTGAGAGAGCTAGGCAGCTATTTCTTTAACCTGATTCTTACATTTTGTACTTGTGATATTATGCTAAGGCAGAATAACAATGAACAGCAAAATTGTTATTCTGCCTTGGTGTAATATGGTTTTCCTTTTTCCCTTTTGTTTGTTGCCGGATTCTTTTGAGACCCAGAAGCCTGTGGGAGTTGGGCTGGTTATGACACCATAAATGTATACATAGATAAACATGCTATATTAAAATATGAAATTTAGATAAATTAACATATCTAATTTATAACAGAGTATAAACACATGCTATCTGTGATTTATTTGATATTAAAAAATCTGAAGCTTCAAATAGTGAGGCAAAGCTTCTGGATCAAAACAACTTCATCAGCCTTGCCTTTTGCTGAACAGGTTGTCATGGTAACAGGAGGGCACAGAACTGAGAGCCTACTAAAGCAGTTATTAAAACTCTACATGAAACATATTTGACATCTGGAGCATTTCCCTTTTGATTCATGATTAGACTGAGGCACTGAAATGTCCCCATGGTGAGGTGAGGTCATGTGGCCAATGATAATCTGAAAAGAGAAATATCTAGAGATACAGATACAAAATAGAAGTGTTTATCTAGGAGTGAATGCATTTGAAGCATTTGTGTCTCTTCCATTTCCCTCTAGTCCTCCTCCATTTTTTTCTTCCCTAATATTTTCTTTTTTAAATTTATTTTTAATTGGAGTGCAATTGCTTAAGTTTTTCCTGTACAACAAAGTGAAGCAGATGTATGTATACCTATATCCCCTCCCATCCCACCCTTCCAGGTCATCACAGAGCTCAGAGCTGAACTCCCTGGTTATACAGCAGCTTCCCGCTAGCTATCTATTTACACATGTTTACTTCATATTTTCTTCTGTTTTTCTGCTTAATAAATGCTGTGTTGCTTGTTTCCTAGATAAAATAATCCCCCCCTAAGTGAAAATACTACTGTGATCCTGTCACTCTCCTCTTTAAAACACTTCATTGTTTCTCTTCACCGTCTACAAAGACGAAGTCCTTAGCTTGCTCATAAAGCTCCCTGATGTCCTGCCTATGCTTGCCCATCAGCATCCACTTCTCCAGCATCAGAGCCAGATATTCCCACCTAGCACTTTTGTTCTCAAACATCTTATAGTTTATAAAACACAACATGCTCTTTTAGGCATGCCTGTCTTGTTCAGGCTGTTTCCCAAATCTCTTTCAGGAATCTTAACAAGTGCCTGTACTTCCTGTCTGATGCACAATCAGCCATCCTGTGTTCTCTTTTTGACATCAAAGGAACAGGAACTCATCTCATTCATCTTTGTTTCCCTAGATTCTAACACAGCCCCTGGAATAGAGTTGATGCCTGATTAACACAGCTAATGTAAGCTGAACTAAGGGAGAGTGTTTTATTTTTTAGATTCCACATATAAATGACAACACAGTGTATTTATTTGTCTTTCTCTGACTGACTTCACTAAGCATAATACTCTCTTGGTCCATCCACATTGTTGCAAATGGCAGAATTTCATTCTTGTCTGTGGCTAAGTAGTAGTCCATTGTGTGTGTGTGTGTGTGTGTGTGTGTCTGTGTCTGTGTCTGTGTGTGTATACATACCTGGCATCTTTATCCATTCATCCATTGATGGACATTTACATTGCTTCTGTATCTTGGCTATTGTATATTATGCCTGTATGATCATTTGGGTGCATGTATATTTTGAAATTAGTTTAAATTAGTTTTTATTTTCTTTAGGTCATATGGTTATTCTATTTTTAGTTTTTTGAAGCAGTTCCGTATTGTGTTCCATAGTGTGTATTAGTTGCTCAAGTCGTGTCCAACATTTTGTGACCCCATGGGCTGTAGCCCACCAGGCTCCTCTGTTCATGAGGCTCTACAGGCAAGACTACTGGAGTGAGTTGCCATTTCCTTCTCCAGGGGATCTTCCTAACCCAGGGATTGAACCTGGGTCTCCTGCATTGCAGGTGGATTCTTTGCCACCTAAGCCAACAGTGTTCCATGGTAGTTGCACCCATTTACAATCCTACCAACAGTATACACCAAGTATTCCCTTTTTTCAACATGCTCACCAAAACTTGTAATTTATTTTCTATTTGGTGATGGCCAATTTGACAGATATGAGATCATATCTGTGGTTTGATTTTCATTTCTCTGATGATTAGCAGTATTGATTATCTTTTCACATTCCTGTTGGCCATCTTTATATCTTCTTTGGAAAAATGTCTATTCAGGCTTCTTCCCATTTTTTAATCGGGTTTTTTATTTTTTAATAATGAGTTATCTGGACTGTTTTTATATTTTGGATATTAACTCCTTATTGGTCACATCGTTTGCAGTTATTTTCTCCCATCAGTAGATTGTTTTTACTTTGTTGTGGTCTCCATGGCTGTGCAAAAACTTTTAATGAGGTCTCATTTGGTTATTTTTGCTTTTATTTCTTTTGGATTAGGAGGCAGATCTAAAAAAAAATATCGCCGTGATTTATGTCAAAGAGTATTCAGCCTATGTTCTCTTCTAGGACTTTCATGCTTTGAGGTTTTACATTTAGAACTTTAATCCATTTTGAGTTTATTTTTGTATATGTTATGAGGCAGTTTTCAAATACCATTCCTTATGGTTTGCCCAGTATCACTTACTGAAGATTGTCTTTTCTCCATTGTATATTCTTGTCCGGCTTCCCTTGTGGCTCAGCTGGTAAAGAATACTCCTGCAATGCAGGAGACTTGGGTTCAATCTCTGGGTTGGGAAGATCCCCTGGAGAAGGGAAAGGCTACCCACTCCAGTATTCTAGCCTAGATTCCCATGTACTGTATAGTCCATGGGGTCACAAAGTGTAGGACACAACTGAGCGACTTTCACTTTTACTTTCTTTGTTTGTAATAGATTAATGACCATGACTGTATGGCTCTCTGTTTCATTGATTTATGTAGCAGTACTATGATTCTTTGATTCAGTTCAGTTCAGTCGCTCAGTCGTGTCCGACTCTTTGCAACCCCATGAATTGCAGCACGCCAGGCCTCCCTGTCCATCACCATCTCCCGGAGTTCACTCAGACTCACGTCCATCGAGTCCGTGATGCCATCCAGCCATCTCAGACTCGGTCGTCCCCTTCTCCTCCTGCCCCCAATCCCTCCCAGCATCAGAGTCTTTTCCAATGAGTCAACTCTTCGCATGAGGTGGCCAAAGTACTGGACTTTCAGCTTTAGCATCAGTCCTTCCAAAGAAATCCCAGGGCTGATCTCCTTCAGAATGGACTGGTTGGATCTCCTTGCAGTCCAAGGGACTCTCAAGAGTCTTCTCCAACACCACACTTCAAAAGCATCAATTCTTCGGCGCTCAGCCTTCTTCACAGTCCAACTCTCACATCCATACATGACCACAGGAAAAACCATAACCTTGACTAGATGGACCTTAGTCGGCAAAGTAATGTCTCTGCTTTTGAATATACTATCTAGGTTGGTCATAACTTTTCTTCCAAGGAGTAAGTGTCTTTTAATTTCATGGCTGCAGTCACCATCTGCAGTGATTTTGGAGCCCCCCCCCTCAAAAAAAAATGTCTGACACCGTTTCCACTGTTTCCCCATCTATTTGCCCTGAAGTGATGGGACCAGATGCCATGATCTTCGTTTTCTGAATGTTGAGCTTTAAGCCAACTTTTTCACTCTCCTCTTTCACTTTCATCAAGAGGCTTTTTAGTTACTCTTCACTTTCTGCCATAAGGGTGGTGTCATCTGCATATCTGAGGTTATTGATATTTCTCCCGGCAATCTTGATTCCAGCTTATGCTTCTTCCAGTCCAGCGTTTCTCATGATGTACTCTGCATAGAAGTTAAATAAGCAGGGTGACAATATACAGCCTTGATGTACTCCTTTTCCTATTTGGAACCAGTCTGTTGTTCCATGTCCAGTTCTAAGTGTTGTTTCCTGACCTGCATACAGATTTCTCAAGAGGCAGGTCAGGTGGTCTGTATTCCCATCTCTTTCAGAATTTTCCACAGTTGATTGTGATCCACACAGTCAAAGGCTTTGGCATAGTCAATGAAGCAGAAATAGATGTTTTTCTGGAACTCTCTTGCTTTTTCTATGATCCAGCGGATGTTGGCAATTTGATCTCTGGTTCCTCTGCCTTTTCTAAAACCAGCTTGAACATCAGGGAGTTCACGGTTCACATATTGCTGAAGCCTGGCTTGGAGAATTTTGAGCATTACTTTACTAGCGTGTGAGATGAGTGCTATTGTGTGGTAGTTTGAGCATTCTTTGGCATTGCCTTTCTTTGAGATTGGAATGAAAACTGACCTTTTCCAGTCCTGTGGCCCCTGCTGAGTTTCCCAAATTTGCTGGCATATTGAGTGCAGCCCTTTCACAGCATCATCTTTCAGGATTTGAAACTGCTCAACTGGAATTCCATCACCTCCACTAGCTTTGTTCGTAGTGATGCTTTCTAAGGCCCACTTGACTTCACATTCTAGGATGTCTGGCTCTAGATTAGTGATCACATCATCATGATTATGTGGGTCGTGAAGATCTTTTTGTATAGTTCTTCTGTGTATTCTTGCCACCTCTTCTTAATATCTTCTGCTTCTGTTAGGTCCATACCATTTCTGTCCTTTATCGAGCCCATCTTTGCATGAAATGTTCCCTTGGTATCTCTAATTTTCTTGAAGAGATCTCTAGTCTTTCCCATTCTCTTGTTTTCCTCTATTTCTTTGCATTGATCACTGAAGAAGGCTTTCTTATGTCTTCTTGCTATTCTTTGGAACTCTGCATTCAGATGCTTATATCTTTCCTTTTCTCCTTTGCTTTTTGCTTCTCTTCTTTTCACAGCTATTTGTAAGGCCTCCCCAGACAGCCATTTTGCTTTTTTGCATTTCTTTTCCATGGAGATGGTCTTGATCCCTGTCTCCTGTACAATATCACGAACCTCATTCCATAGTTCATCAGGCACTCTATTTACCAGATCTAGTCCCTTTAATCTATTTCTCACTTCCACTGTATAATCATAAGGGATTTGATTTAGGTCATACCTGAATGGTCTAGTGGTTTTCCCTACTTTCTTCAATTTGAGTCTGAATTTGGCAATAAGGAGTTCATGATCTGAGCCACAGTCAGCTCCTGGTCTTGTTTTTGCTGACTGTATAGAGCTTCTCAATCTTTGGCTGCAAAGAATATAATCAATCTGATTTCGGTGTTGACCATCTGGTGATGTCCATGTGTAGAGTCTTCTGTTGTATTGTTGGAAGAGGTTGTTTGCTATGACCAGTGCATTTTCTTGGCAAAACTCCATTAGTCTCTGCCCTGCTTCATTCCGTATTCCAAGGCCAAATTTGCCTGTTACTCCAGGTATTTCTTGACTTCTTCCTGTTGCATTCCAGTCCCCAGCCCCATGAACAGTATGAAAAGGCAAAATGATAAAATACTCAAAGAGGAACTCCCCAGGTCAGTAGGTGCCTAATATGCTACTGGAGATCAGTGGAGAAGTAACTCCAGAAAGAATGAAGGGATGGAGCCAAAGCAAAAACAATACCCAGTTGTGGATGTGACTGATGATAGAAGCAAGGTCTCATGCTGTAAAGAGCAATATTGCATAGGAACCTGGAATGTCAGGTCCATGAATCAAGGCAAATTGGAAGTGGTCAAACAGGATATGGCAAGAGTGAACGTCAACATTCTAGGAATTAGCGAACTAAAATGGACTGGAACGGGTGAATTTAACTCAGATGACCATTATATCTACTACTGTGGGCAGGAATCCCTGAGAATAAATGGAGTAGCCATCATGGTCAACAAAAGAGTCTGAAATGCAGTACTTGGATGCAGTCTTAAAAATGGCAGAATGATATCTGTTTGTTTCCAAGGCAAACCATTCAATATCACAGTAATCCAAATCTATGCCCGTACCAATCATGTTGAAGAAGCTGAAGATCAATGGTGTTATGAAGACCTTCAAGACCTTTTAGAGCTAACACCCCAAAAAGATGTCCTTTTCATTATAGGGGACTGGAATGCATTTAGGTTAGCAAGTGTAATATCCTCCTGTTTGATGCCTTTATCATTATATGGTGCTCTTCTTTGGCTTTTGTTACAGTCTTTGTTTTAATGTCTGTTTTGTCTAGTATGAATATTGCTACTCCTGCTTTCTTGCATGAAATACTTTTAATGTCCCTCACTTTGAGTCAGGCAAACATAACTTTTAAACATATTTCTGATCATGCATCTCTATGTGGAAAAGTCTTCAATTTTACCTCATTGCCTTGTTTGACATTCAATGTCCTCTACTACCTGCTTTAACATGTTTATTTTTTTTTATGACACAATAAACTGAGCCCATAGCCTCAAAATAAAATGTCCCAATACCCAAGAAAACCAATGCTGATTTCTTATCTGAAAGTAATATCTGCACCCTCTGACTAAATTCATTTTTAGTTTGTATTTTATTTTTAAAAATTGTATCTGTTTCATTTTCTTTATAAGAGAATCCATGGATGACTTACCTTTATACAGCCTCAAACAACCATTATATTGTTGTGTTCAGAGTAGGAATTCAGTAAGCATTTGTTTACCAATGTATTTCGTGTTGATTTCACAGACATCACTGTAAATAATGTGTTTTGGAGAATATTCATTACTTATTAAGGGCCTCCCTAGTGGTGCAGAGGATAAAGCGTCTGCCTGCAATATGGGAGACCAGAATTTGATCCCTGGGTCGGGAAGATCCCCTGGAGAAGGAAATGGCAACCTACTCCAGTATTCTTGCCTGGAGAATCCCGTGGATGGAGGCACTTGGTGGGCTACAGTCCACGGATCACAAAGAGTCGGACACGACTGAGCGACTTCACTTTCACTTTCATTACTTATTAGCAAACAATTGTCTGCTTATAAAAAGGAGAAAGAATTGTATGATTCTCTGTTATTTTTAACAAATTATAACTGGTATACATAATAAGCTACCTATTCTGATTATTCACTTTTACAGTTCACCTAATAAAAAGCTAATTCTCTTAAGTAGTGTTTATTTGGTGTCAGTACCATCTAGTGGCAAATTTGAGTAATGCTCAGCAATTAAATCGGCATTGAAGAGTTAGTACTAAGCCAGGTCTTGAAGATCATCTGGGCTGAATAACTGCATAATTCATTATACAAATTATTAAACTGAGGTTTTGAAAGTTTAGGAAATTTCTTACAGTCTACATAATGCTGAACACCTATTATGTGAAATGAACTGTAAGTGGGATATTAAGAATTATAAAGTGTGGATCATGACCTCACATAATTTACCACCAACACAGGAAATAGACTTTAATACGTAAAAGATGACAATGAAATATTTAAATTATTCAGTATAAGTTGAAATTCTTAATGAATTATCCAGACAAAAGTTTCTATAAGAATTCAGAAGAATAACAAAAGTGTGCTAAGAGTGCATTGAATAAAAAGTAAAGTTTTTAGAAGGGGTTGAATTTGTGTTGTATTTTGATGAGGTTTCAGTATATGTATTGTGTAATCCGTCTTTGCATCACTGATCTGAGATGGAATTTTCATTAAAAATCCAGTATATACAAATAAACAAATATATTTTGTTTATTTACAGTCTTTATTCTGATCATCTCTCTAGTCATGCACCAGTAACACACTGTTTGATCACTATAATCCTATGAAGCTTGAAAATACAAAAGGTTTAGTCTTCCTTATGACTCTTCTTTTATAAAAATGTCCCAGTGGTTCATGCTTCTTAGTTTTCCATATGATTTTAGCACATCTAATCTAACTTAAAAATCCTGTTACTACTTTGGAATTGCATTATATTTATTGAGTCACTTAGGGGAATTGACATTTTTATAATGCTCAGTCTTCCTGTTCAAGAGTATGGCAATTTTTCCATTTGATCAGGTTTGTTGCATCAATAAGCAATTCTTTATAAAGTTTCTTTTGGACAGTTTATTTACATGTTGTGTTAATTTTTTACGATACCATGATATTTGATCTTTGTGTATACGAGAGTAGTCTATTGGCATTTGGAAGGAAGATTCATTTTTTTTTCAAGATTCAGAGTCTCTGAAATATTAATAAGATGTACTTTATTAATTATGCTATTTTGATCTTATATATAGTATTTTTTTCAATGATCTGATAGGACTGAAAAAGTGAATTAATGTCTCCTACTGCTTCTGTTTTTCTGTTTCTATGTAAATCACTAGCAGTATGTGCTTTATGAAGAATGACTTTATTTCATTTGAAGTTACATCGTTATAGCTATTATATCTTCTGTGTTAATTGCATTACTTGGTGTTATGAGTGCCCTTATATGATTTATGCTGTTTTTTGGTCTGAATTAAGCCTTCTCTGTTTACAACTCATGGTTTGCTTGTGTTTGTATTTGCCCTGTTTGCCATTATTTGAACTTTTCTTTCTAAATATTCTGAATCTCTGCTTTGCCTGTGTTTCTGGTGAACAGCAGAAACTTTGAACTTTGAACAACTTGAATTTTGTTTTCCTTTCAGGCTCTAAGTTTGAATGAATTCCATCATCTAGTTTTATGCTGATCTTGATGGATTTACAGCCTTGAGAAACTGTGCTGTATTTGTATCATGAACATGTGTATTAATAACTAGGAGAATTTTGGTTTCATTTGGAGGTTATGCTTTATATCTACAGTTTTGTATAGCATCTTAAATTTTCTATATTTTTACACTGAATTTAATTATCTGCCACAGGTAATAATTATCTACTGTGGGCAGTAATGAAATTTGTCTGTGTACCTACTCTTCATCCTTCTCTTTTTCTCTCCTTTCTTCCACCTGCATTTAGTTGATCTTATCATTCTTGATAATTACTGTCATCAATTAAATGTGAGTGGTGGCTGTGCGGGCGCAGGAGGGCCTAGAGGAGCTATCCCACGTTCAAGGTCAGGAGGGGTGGCGGTGAGGAAATACCGTCGTCCAAGGTAAGGAGCAGTGGCTGCGCTTTGCTGGAGCAGCTGGGAAGAGATACCCCACGCCCAAGGTAAGAGAAACCCAAGTAAGATGGTAGGTGCTGCAAGAGGGCATCAGAGGGCAGACACACTGAAACCATACTCACAGAGAACTAGTCAATCTAATCACACTAGGACCACAGCCTTGTCTAACTCAATGAAACTAAGCAATGCCCATGGGGTAACCCAAGACGGGCAGGTCATGGTGGAGAGGTCTGACAGAACGTGGTCCACTGGAGAAGGGAATGGCAAACCACTTCAGTATTCTTGCCTTGAGAACCCCATGAACAATATGAAAAGGCAAAATGATAGGATACTGAAAGAGGAACTCCCCAAGTCAGTAGGTGCCCATATGCTACTGGAGATCAGTGGAGAAATAACTCCAGAAAGAACGAAGGGAAGGATCCAAAGCAAAAACAATACCCAGCTGTGGATGTGGCTGGTGATAGAAGCAAGATCTGATGCTGTAAAGAGCAATACTGCATAGGAACCTGGAATGTCAGGTCCATGAATCAAGGCAAATTGGAAGTGGTCAAACAAGAGATGGTAAGAGTGAATGTCGACATTCCAGGAATCAGCGAACTAAAATGGACTGGAATGGGTGAATTTAACTCAGATGACCATTATATCTACTACTGTGGGCAGGAATCCCTGAGAATAAATGGAGTGGCCATCATGGTCAACAAAAGAGTCCAAAATGCAGTACTTGGATGCAATCTCAAAAACGACAGAATGGTCTCTGTTAGTTTCCAAGGCAAACCATTCAATATCACAGTTATCCAAGTCTATGCTCCAACCAGTAACACTGAAGAAGCTGAAGTTGAACGGTTCTTGGAGATCTACAAGACCTTTTAGAACACACACCCAAAAAAGATGTCCTTTTCATTATAGGAGACTGGAATGCAAAAGTAGGAAGTCAAGAAACACCTGGAGTAACAGGCAAATTTGGCCTTGGAATATGGAATGAAGCAGGGCAAACACTAAGAGAGTTTTGCCAAGAAAATGCACTGGTCATAGCAAACACCCTCTTCCAACAACATAAGAGAAGACTCTACACATGGACATCACCAGATGGTCAACACCGAAATCAGATTGATTATATTCTTTGCAGCCAAAGTTGGAGAAGCTCTAGGCAGTCAACAAAAACAAGACCAGGAGCTGACTGTGGCTCAGATTATGAACTCCTTATTGCCAAATTTAGACTTAAATTGGAGAAAGTAGGGAAAACCACTAGACCATTCAGGTATGACCTAAATCAAATCCCTTATGATTATACAGTGGAAGTGAGAAATAGATTTAAGGGCCTAGATCTGATAGATAGAGTGCCTGATGAATTATGGATGGAGGTTCATGACATTGTACAGGGGACAGGGATCAAGACCATCTCCATGGAAAAGAAATGCAAAAAGCAAAATGGCTGTCTGGGGAGGCCTTACAAATAGCTGTGAAAAGAGGAGAGGCGAAAAGCAAAGGAGAAAAGGAAAGATATAAGCATCTGAATGCAGAGTTCCACAGAATAGCAAGAAGAGATAAGAAAGCCTTCTTCAGTGATCAATGCAAAGAAATAGAGGAAAACAACAGAATGGGAAAGACTAGAGATCTCTTCAAGAAAATTAGAGATACCAAGGGACATTTCATGCAAAGATGGGCTCGATAAAGGACAGAAATGGTATGGACCTAACAAAAGCAGAAGATATTAAGAAAAGGTGGCAAGAATACACAGAACTGTACAAAAAGATCTTCATGACCCAGATAATCACGATTGTGTGATCACTCACCTAGAACCAGACATCCTAGAATGTGAAGTCAAGTGGGCCTTAGAAAGCGTCACTATGAACAAAGCTAGTGGAGGTGATGGCATTCCAGTTGAGCTGTTTCAAATCCTGAAAGATTGTGCTGTGAAAGTGCTGCACTCAATATGCTAGCAAATTTGGAAAAGTCAGCAGTGGCCACAGGACTGGAAAAGGTCAGTTTTCATTCCAATCTCAAAGAAAGGCAATGCCAAAGAATGCTCAAACTACCGCACAATTGCACTCATCTCACATGCTAGTAAAGTAATGCTCAAAATTCTCCAAGCCAGGCTTCAGCAATACGTGAACCGTGAACTTCCTGATGTTACAGCTGGTTTTAGAAAAGGCATAGGAACCAGAGATCTAATTGCCAACATCGCTGGATCATGGAAAAAGCAAGAGAGTTCCAGAAAAACATCTATTTCTGCTTCCTTGACTATGCCAAAGCCTTTGACTGTGTGGATCACAATCAACTGTGGAAAATTCTGAAAGAGATGGGAATACCAGACCACCCTACCTGCCTCTTGAGAAATCTGTATGCAGGTCAGGAAGCAACAGTTAGAACTGGACATGGAACAACAGACTGGTTCCAAATAGGAAAAGGAGGACGTCAAGTCTGTATATTGTCACCCTGCTTATTTAACTTCTATGCAGAGTACATCATGAGAAACGCTGGGCTGGAAGAAGCACAAGCTGGAATCAATATTGCCAGGAGAAATATCCATAACCTCAGATATGCAGATGACACCACCCTTATGGCAGAAAGTGAAGAGGAACTAAAGAGCCTCTTGATGAAAGTGAAAATGGAGAGCGAAGAAGTTGGCTTAAAGCTCAACATTCAGAAAACGAAGATCATGGCATCAGGTCCCATCACTTCATGGGAAATAGATGGGGAAACAGTGGAAACAGTGTCAGACTCTGTTTTTTGGGGCTCCAAAATCACTGCAGATGGTGACTGCAGCAATGAAATTAATAGACACTTACTCCTTGGAAGGAAAGTTATGACCAACCTAGATATAGCATATTCAAAAGCAGAGACATTACTTTGCCGACTAAGGTCCATCTAGTCAAGGCTATGGTTTTTCCCGTGGTCATGTATGGATGTTAGAGTTGGATGGTGAAGAAAGCTGAGCAGTGAAGAATTAATGCTTTTGAACTGTGGTGTTGGAGAAGACTCTTGAGAGTCCCTTGGACTGCAAGGAGATCCAACCAGTCCATTCTGAAGGAGATCAGCCCTGGGTTTTCTTTGGAAGGAATGATGCTAAAGCTGAAACTCCAATACTTTGGCCACCTCATGTGAAGAGTTAAGGGGACGACCGAGGATGAGATGGCTGGATGGCATCACTGACTCGATGGACATGAGTCTGTGTGAACTCCGGAAGTTGGTAATGGACAGGGAGGCCTGGCGTGCTGCAATTCATGGGGTCACAAAGAGTCGGACACGACTGAATGACTGAACTGAACTCAACTGAGAAATCTTTTACATGATTTCCTTATTTAAGTGAAATATTTTTCTTCCTAGATACTAAAGATGAGGAAGTCGGCATTATCGAATCTCCTATCTACCTTTCCTGTCAACTTTTGTTACTTTTATTTGCTTCCACATTTTCAGGGTATGTTTTAAGCATTTGAATTTGCTCTATTAATTTTATCTTAATCCTCATAATTATATTCACCATAGTCGTATAATTTAAAAGTCTCCAGTTTCAATTCTTCTGGCAATTATTTTGCCATAGATTTTCTAGGCCTGACATTATTTGGATATTTTTTATCACTCTACATTTTTGCTTCTGCATTTGTATAACCACAAGACTGGTTATACAACCTGGTGGAGTGCTTCTTTCCTGGAGGATTATGTAGGTGTTTCTTCACAAACTAGCATTGTATATTGCTGTGGTAATGTGTAATTCCAGAAGGAACTCTTTTTTGTTTTATGAGTGTTTTTGATTCAATTTAACTTTTTATTTCAGTTTGGTTATGCTGCTTTTATTATTTTTAATCTCAAAGTTCCTTAGTGTGTTTCCAGAAGTGTCTCTATTCTCTTCTCCACCCCAATTTCAACTTCATTTCTGGAATTCTTCCCATAGTTTTTCATTTATATTTTAAGCTTTTTATTTCCATACTTCATCTCTTTTGCTACATCAAAATATTGTTCATAATTTCTTAATTCTCTGCAATGTTCTGAGTCTCTGCCAAGTTTTGTTTTATAGAGAAAAGAGCTTCATTACCTTTTGCAGAGAAATATGTGTTTACCATTTTCATCTATTTTGTGAGAAAATTTATCACCTATTAATTTTTCTAGTTTCTTTCCTTTTTTTTCTTGCAGAATATTTTAATATTAGTAGAGCCTATCTTCATTACTTGAAGGTTATGTATTTGTGAATTTGTCTTTTTGCTAATATGTGTGCATTACCCCAAATAAACACATGGAATGCCTTCATGGTCATTTGCACACATGAGTGGCCAAAAATTTGAGTTTCTCTACACACGTGTTTTCAGCTAAGATGAACAAGCTGATACTCACCTTGTTATTTCAAGTCTCATGCTGTGAACTTGTTTCTCTTTTGTGGTCTAATTAACGCCACATTTTTCATATTTTGGTGCTTTTTTGTTGGTAAGTTCATTGTTTAAATTGCTCACCAAATGTAACACTGAAGTACTGTCTAGTGTCCCTAAGTGCAAGAAGACTGTGAAATGTTTTGCAGGAAAAAGTAATGATAAATATGGTTGATGAATGTTAAATAAGCTTCTTTAGGCATAATTTATACTGCTCTTGGTCTTGAGTCCAGTGTTAGTGAATCAACAGTACAATATATCCAAGAAAAAGTAAGAGGGAATTTGCTGATGTGTACATGAGAACTCTCCTAAAGTGCTAAAGTAAAAGCTGTAGTGCATGATGAAACTGTGGAGGAGATGGAAAATGGCTAAACTGTGCATTTATGAGTTGAAAACTGATAAAAAAGAAAGTGTAATGGGCAGCATTGTTGTGAGGCTGAAAGTCAAAGAAAATTGCAGTCACATTACCCAGAGTCAGAAAAATGTTAACCTTTCTCAGCTAGTGCTGGCTGACAGTTTTCAAAAGGCAATGCAGAGTGAAAAATGTCAAACTTTCAGGCAAGATAATTCTCTGCAGATATGGAGACTATGCAAGAATTTTAAAAATACTTGCTAAGTGTTATACAAAAAAAAGTTTATATGGAAGAATTTTCAGTACTGAAGATATGAACTTTTTTACAAGGAAGTTGGTAAGAGAACCATATAATGCAAATGATATTTTCATTGATAAAAATGTTGTGACTAGGGGTTTGCAAGAACCTAATACTGTATTTTCCCTGGGAGCACTAGCTCAGTATTTGGTAATTTAGTTCACATACAGTGCTCGCAGTAAATCACAACTACTGCAGATAATGAGAATTGGCTATATTAGTCTGTTCTCTTTTGACTATCTTTGAAGCAGATGAAGATTTCCTGGACAAGCTAAGAAAGAGCCAAAAACAACAGAAAATTTCCTTGTGAAACTGAATAATACAGTTGATTTTTAATTATTTTCAGTAATTATATTCTAAACAGTCACTGTGAACAATGAATGAACAAATATAGAACTAGCACTTCTAGAGGAAATACAGTATTGGATTTTTTTCAGACTTGCTTTTTTTATTTTAATGCTTTATATAGAGAGCAGGTTTAGGTTTACAGCAGAAATGAGCAGAGGCTACAGAGATTTTCCATATACTCGTTTCCAAACAGGGATATAACCTCCCCCTTTTTCAACATCCTCCACCAGAGTGGTACATTTGTTATAATTGATGATACAGAACATTTTCACTGCCTAAAAATCCTCTTTTCTTCTACTATTCATCCCTCCCCCCTCAACCTCTGGTAACTACTGATAATTTTATTGACATCTTGGTTGCTTCTAGATTTTTGCAATTTTGAATAAGGGTGCTATAAATATCCATGCACAGGTTTTTGTTGGACTTGCATTTTCAACTGCTTTTGGTGAATACCAAGGAGTACAATTGTTTGATCCTATGATAAGAGTATGGTTGTTCCTTTAATACAAGTAGCCACAAAACTCTCTTCCAAAGTGGATCATAATATTTTGCATTCCTATTAGTGAATGAGAAATGAATGAGAGCTTTTACTCCACATTCTCACCGGCATTTGATATTGTCATTGTTCTGGATTTTGGCCATTCTAATGAGGATGCAGTCGTATCTGATTGTTTTAATTTGCATTTTTCCTGGTGACAGATGCTGCCGAGTGTCTTTTTATATGTTTGTTTGTCATTTATGTATCTTTTTTTTTTGGTAAGATTTTCATTGAGGCCTTTGACCATTTTTTAACTGAGTTATTTGTTTTTAATTATTGGCATTTAACAGTTCTTTGTTTACTTTGGATAACGGTTCTTTATCACACGTGTCTTCTGTAGACATTCTCTCCCAGCCTGTGGCTTGTCTCTTATCACTTTTTTTCAGTATTGTACCAAAGCTTCCAAAAAGTGCAATGAGGCAGCAAAAGGAAATAAAAAGTATACAGATTGGAAATGACAAAGAAAAATATCTTTATTTTCAGGTAATGTATGTGTGTGTGTATATACACGTACACAGAGAGAGGGATAACAAAAACAGTCTACTAGAACTAACATTATTTCAGCAAGGCTACAGGACATAAGGCCGATATATAAAATAAGTTATATTTCTAAGTACTACAGCAAATAAAGATTGAACTTGAAAACAAAAACCATTTATAATAGCAACACAATTATGAAACATGAGACCAAAGTTGTTTGAGACCTGTACTCTGAGAACTGTAAAGTATTTTCAAACAATTGAGAGGAAACCTTAAAAAATGGGCATATGTCATGCCAAAAAAATTCAATATTATTAAAATGCTAATTGATTTTTGACAAAAGTACTAAAAGAAGTCAATGGGGAGACAATTTTTTCAATAAATTGTACTAGACAAATTGGAGAGCCATATGTAAACAAAAAATAAGAAAACTCAACCATCCTTACTTATCAGTACATACAGAAATTAAATCAAAATGTATTATAGGTCTAAATATAACAGGCAAAGTTATTGAAACTTTAGAAGAAAATATGAGAAAATTTAGTGATATTGAGTTAGCAAAGATTTCTAAAATAATTAAGAAACAAGTTATAAAAATAAATATTGATAAGTATACTTTATTGAAATTGAAATATTTTGGTCTTCAAAATACAGTACAAATAAAATGAAAAAGCAGCTTATAAGTTGGGAGAAAATATTTGCAAAAGACATGTATCTGTGCTAGATAAAGAATTTCTTCAGTTCAATAGTAAAACAAATGACCCAACAAAGTAGGCAAAAGATTTGAATATATACATCATAAAAATATATACGTGGAGGAAATAAACATGAAGGAAGGTACTAAACATTATTACTCATCAGAAAAATGGTAATTCAAACAAAGAGATTGTAACATACAACTAGCGAGGTGAAAGTTGTTCAGTTGTGCCCAACTCTTTGAGACCCCATGGACTGCAGTCCATGGAATTCTCCAGGCTAGAATACTGAAGTGGGTAGCCTTTCCCTTCTTCAGGGGGAATCTTCCCAACCCAGGGATCAAACTGTGGTCTCCCTCATTGCAGGTGGATTCTTCACCAGCTGAGCCACAAGGGAAGCCCAATACACGACTATTGGAATAGCAAAAATTTCAAAACTGACCATTCAAAGTGTTGATGAGGCTATAGGGCAGCTGAACCTCTCATCATGTTGTAGTGAAATGTAAAACAGAACAAAAAATTTGGAAAACAGTTTTATAGTTTCTTAAAAATTTAAATATACACCTACTGTACAACACAGTCATTGTGCAAGAGAGGTGAAAGCGCTGATCCTCACAAATACTTGAACACAAATGTCATAACATCTTTTTTTGCTTGAAGTAGCATAAATGTCTATCGATAAGTGAATGGGTAAGCAAATTATGGTATATCCATACAACAGAATACTATGTAGCGATGCAAAGAGTAAACTATTGATGCAAGCAACCGCACTTACAAATTTCAGAATAATTATGCTGAATGAAGAAAGGTTTTATCAAGACTTTATATTGTATGAGGTCTATCCAGAAGAATATATACTGTATGGTTCTATTTATGTAAAACTCTAGAAATGTAAATTAATCTATAGTTAGAGAAAACAGAGTTGAAATTAACTGGAAATGAGGTGGAATGAAGGACAGATTTCAAAGAGACTTTTGAGGTTGATATGTGTGTTCATTTCTGAATGTTGAGCTTTAAGCCAACTTTTTCACTCTCCACTTTCATACTCATCAAGAGGCTTTTTAGTTCCTCTTCACTTTCTGCCATAAGGGTGGTGTCATCTGCATATCTGAGGTTATTGATATTTCTCCTGGCAATCTTGATTCCAGCTTGTGCTTCTTCCAGCCCAGCGTTTCTCATGATGTACTCTGTATAGAAGTTAAATAAGCAGGGTGACAGTATACAGCCTTGACGTCCTCCTTTTCCTATTTGGAACCAGTCTGTTGTTCCATGTCCAGTTCTAACTGTTGCTTCCTGACCTGCATACAAATTTCTCAAGAGGCAGGTCAGGTGGTCTGGTATTCTCATCTCTTTCAGAATTTTCCACAGTTGATTGTGATCCACACAGTCAAAGGCTTTGGCATAGTCAATAAAGCAGAAATAGATGTTTTTCTGAAACTCTCTTGCTTTTTCCATGATCCAGCAGATGTTGGCAATTTGATCTCTGGTTCCTCTGCCTTTTCTAAAATCAGCTTGAACATCAGAGAGTTCACGGTTCATGTATTGCTGAAGCCTGGCTTGGAGAATTTTGAGCATTACTTTACTAGCATGTGAGATGAGTGCAATTGTGCAGTAGTTTGAGCATTCTTTGGCATTGCCTTTCTTTGGGATTGGAATGAAAACTGACCTTTTCCAGTCCTGTGGCCACTGCTGAGTTTCCCAAATTTGCTGGCATATTGAGTGCAGCACTTTCAGAGCACAATCTTTCAGGATTTGAAACAGCTCAACTGGAATTCCATCACCTCCACTAGCTTTGTTCGTAGTGATGCTTTCTAAGGCCCACTTGACTTCACATTCCAAGATGTCTGGCTCTAGATGAGTGATCACACCATCATGATCATCTGGGTCGTGAAGATCTTTTTGTATAGTTCTTCTGTGTATTCTTGCCACCTCTTCTTAATATCTTCTGCTTTTGTTAGGTCCATACCATTTCTGTCCTTTATCGAGCCCATCTTTGCATGAAATGTTCCCTTGGTATCTCTAATTTTCTTGAAGAGATCTCTAGTCTTTCCCATTCTCTTGTTTTCTTCTATTTCTTTGCATTGATCACTGAAGAAGGCTTTCTTATCTCTTCTTGCTAGTCTTTGGAACTCTGCATTCAGATGCTTATATCTTTCCTTTTCTCCTTTGCTTTTTGCTTCTCTTCTTTTCACAGCTATTTGTAAGGCCTCCCCAGACAGCCATTTTGCTTTTTTGCATTTCTTTTCCATGTGGATGGTCTTGATCCCTGTCTCTTATACAATGTCATGAACCTCAGTCCATAGTTCATCAGGCACTCTATCTATCAGATCTTGTCTTCCTTACTGTGGCTGAAAATAAATATATAGGGAAGCTGTTTGAGTAGCTGAGCTAGAGAACTATGAGATGGTCTAGAGAGACTGTGCTTGAGTTCATACTAGACTCTTAACGGAAAGATGAAAAAGGCTTCAAAATCAGTTTTAAATCGGGAGGCTGTCACTGATATGATCTTGGATGAGTTATTTAGCTTGATGAGATTTGCTTCTTTTATAAATAGGCAGGTAATAAATATATACTTTAAAATGCCATTTTGATGATTCACAACAATTTGTATAAAGCTCTTAACAGTGTGCCTGGAATAAACTGCAGTTATTTGGTTTATTATTCTGTTATCTAAATGTGTGGATGGGGAAAGAGCTCAATCTATTGGTAAGATACTTGGAGTCCCAGTCTCCAAGGAGGGTGTCCCCACACTCCACTTAAACATTAACTCTGGGGGCCCCACAGGTGAGCAGCCAGGACTTTTCCCCAAAACTCCAAGCACCCCCATGCTTTTCTGTGCAATTGCCCACTGAGAGCTCCGCTGTTGTAATTAATAGTGGCAAAGTTTTAATGAAGTCCGCAAGGAGATTTTTACTGACACTTACTTTTTAGATCCTGAAATAGTCTCTATTCCTTTGGGATCAATTAAAAAGTTTTTTTTTTTTTTTTCCATCTTCGCTAAGATGCCTGAGGCAACTTTCCGGCTGTGTCTTTTTTTAATGAGTGAGTTCTCTAAGAGGCTCCTGCGCCTTGAGATTCTATAGCAAATTTACTGAAGTTGCAGGAGTTCTTGGGGAGTAAGGATATGAAAACTGAGAAACCCTAAAGGTGATTTCCCTGGACAGGCTGAGAGGTTGCACACACCTTTTAACTCAGAATCTCTCTAGAATCATTTGCAGTCACTGAGGAAGGGAGGAAGTGAGGGAGAGTTCTTTGGAAGTCTTTAATAACTCAGTGATCGGCAAGCTCTTCCAATTAGTTTCATACTTGAGTACAGACTTTGGGCCTCTGTCCTACTGGCTGGCAACTGGAAGACCTACAGCACTGCCCAGATCTACGCTGGGGAGCAGAAGCACATATGCTCGCCCGCCCCATCCCCAGACTCAGGCTACCTCAAGGCTTTCATTAACCTCATGGCTGTGTCAAGTGATCCCCTCATCCCCAAGAATCAGCAAAGATTTAGTGTATATATGTATGTATACATATGTTACGCCATCTGTGTATGTGCTTTTGTTGTTCTTGTTCTTTAGTGGCTAAGTCGTGCCCTACTCTTTGTGACCCCATGAACTGTAGACTGCCAGGCTCCTCTATCCATGGGATTTCCCACGCAAGAATATTGGAGAGGGTTGCTATGTCCTTCTTCAGGGGGTCTTCCTGATCCAGGGATCAAACCCGTGTCTCCTGAATTGGCAGGCAGATTCTGTACCACTGAGCCACCAGGGAAGCCCATGTATATGCTTCAGTTCAGTTGCTCAGTCGTGTCCGACTCTCTGCCACCCCGTGAATTGCAGCACGCCACGCCTCCCTGTCCATCACCAACTCCTGGAGTTCACTCAAACCCATGTCCATCGAGTTGGTGATGCCATCCAGCCATCTCATCCTCTGTCATCCCCTTTTCCTCCTGTCCCCAATCCCTCCCAGCATCAGAGTCTTTTCTAACGAGTCAACTCTTCGCATGAGGTGGCCAAAGTACTGGAGTTTCAGCTTTAGCATCAGTCCTTCCAATGAACACCCAGGACTGATCTCCTATAGAATGGACTGGTTGGATCTCCTTGCAGTCCAAGGGACTCTCAAGAGTCTTCTCCAACACCACAGTTCAAAAGCATCAATTCTTTGGTGCTCAGCTTTCTTCACAGTCCAACTCTCACATCCATACATGACCACTGGAAAAACCATAGCCTTGACTAGATGGACCTTGGTTGGTAAAATAATGTCTCTGCTTTTGAATATGCTATCTAGGTTGGTCATAACTTTCCTTCCAAGGAGAAAGTGTCTTTTAATTTCATGGCTGCAACCACCATCTGCAGTGATTTTGGAGCCCAGAAAAATAAAGTCTGACACTGTTTCCACTGTTTCCCCATCTATTTCCCATGAAGTGATGGGACCAGATGCCATGATCTTCGTTTTCTGAATGTTGAGCTTTAAGCCAACTTTTCACTCTCCTCTTTCACTTTCATCAAGAGGCTTTTTGGTTCCTCTTCACTTTCTGCCATAAGGGTGGTGTCATCTGCATATCTGAGGTTATGGATATTTCTCCCGGCAATCTTGATTCCATCTTGTGCTTCTTCCAGCCCAGCGTTTCTCATGATGTACTCTGCATATAAGTTAAATAAGCAGGGTGACAATATACAGCCTTGATGTCCTCCTTTTCCTATTTGGAAGCACTCTGTTGTTCCATGTCCAGCTCTAACTGTTGTAGATTGAACATTTGATTGAACCAATCAAGCAATTCATGATGAAAACCACTTAATTTAAACTCATTTGTAGAAGTAAGTTTGGGTGGTGAAGCAGGTAGTGGAAAGGACTGATACTTCTTGCTCATGTGACCAGTTCTTCTGAGTTTTTTGACCTTGCATTTATACTGATTTTCATACTTAACCATCCATCAAGCATATCAATGGAGCAAGATTAGGATTAAGGTAAACAGAAGAAAAACCTAGGATAAATTCAATTTGTTATAGACAGTCCAGCTAGGAGAGACATTGACAAGATATTGCTGATGGAATTTAACAAAGAAGGTCTAGACCATCATGTAAAGATAAATAATTGCCCCATTTCTCAAAAACCTCTCCCTAAAATAAGCCAGCAAACAACTGGTAATCAAAAGAGCTTCCTGAATATGCTAGGGTTAGTTTCTTGTGTAAAAAATTAGATGAATTAAATTCAATTTATTTTAGAGAAAGAGAATTCTTAGGGTGAAGAACTACTTGATAGAAATATAGAATTTGAAGTGTTATGTACTCTTTTAGAGCAAGAAAGCTTTATCATACACGAGTTTCTTTTCTTCCTTCGGAGATACCACTGATATAGCTAATGGAGCAAAAGGTATAATCCGCAAGAACAAACAGAATATGTCTCCCAGAGGAGACATAAGCAAACAAGAGAAATTGTAACATTAAAATATATTTATAAGAGGTACATGGAGGAATGTTAGCTAATATATCAGAGAGGAAGCAACCAAATAACAAACATGCAGAAGGGGAAGCCACTAAGCAGGAAAATGCGTTACCTCTCACAGCCCCTGAGAGTCTGGAAACTTGAGGCTGGAGACAATGAAATCACTGCATATTTTTATTGCATTTTCTGGTTAACATCTTAATAACAGTCTCTTTGGAAATTTAAATTTTCTATACATGTTGAATAACATTCACACTTGTACAGATCAAGGCAAGTGGAAAATGATGTGAAGAAGTACTGCTTGTCTTAAAGCATGATAATGCCTTTTTCTTAGTAACTTTGGATTCATTTACTTGCATCTATAGATGTTAACTTCAGTGTAGCTCTATGCAGAATATTCTTGTACCTAAAAAGTAAAGTTAGAATTACTCATAGGATTCAAGTGAATAGTTTGCACCCTGGCATAACATATAACATAGCTCACTGGGTTTTTTTAATTCATATTTTCTGGTTTGTTACTCATCTCTTATCTTTTCTTAGCTCTCACTGGGAGATTGACTTCCTCTCACCATCTCTTAAATATCGGTCCTTTGAAAATTGAAGTATAATTGATTTATAATATATTAGTTTTAGATATACAACATAGTGATCCAATATTTTAATATATTGTATTGAACTCCATTTAAAGTTTTTTAAAATTTTGGCTGCATTTCCTGGGCAGTATAATATATGCATATACCTTATTTATTTTATACATAATAGTTTGTACCTCTTAATGCCCCACCCCTATTTTATCTCTAAGCCCTTCTCCCTTCCTACTGGTAACCACTAGTTTTGTTCTTGTCTGTAAGTCATCTGAAGGTTTGTTACAGTTATATCCATTTATATGCTTCACTTTTTAGATGCCAACATGTAAATTATAATATGTAGTATTTGCTTTTCTCTGACTTATTTCACAAAGCATAATGCCCCCCATATCCAACCATGTTAAAAATGGCAAAATTTCAGTTTTTTTCTGGCTGAGTAATATTCCATTGTTCATATAGACCAGTCTTCTGTATCCATTCATCTGTCAATGGACACTTGGGTGATCCCATATCTTGGCTATTGTCAATATTCCTACAATGAACATTGGGGTGCCTGTGTCATTTAGAATCAGTGCATTACTTTTTTGGATATATATATATATATAGGAATTGAATTGCTGGATTGTATGGTAGTTCTATTTTTAGTTTTTTGAGGAACCTCCATGCCATTTTGTACAATGCTGTATGCTAAGTCATTTCAGTCGTGTCTGACTCTGCGATACTATGGAGTGCAGCCTGCCAGGCTCCTCTGTCCCTGGGATTCTCCAGGCAAGAATACTAGAATGGGTTGCCATGCCTTCCTCCAGGGAATCTTCCTAACCCAGGGATTGAACCCAAGTCTCTTATATCTCCTGCACTGGGAGGCAGGTTCTTAACCACCAGCTCCTGTACTAGTTTACCTTCCTATCAACAGTGTACTAGGATTGCCTTGTCTCTATGTCCTTACCAGCACTTCTCATTTGTGACCATTTTGATGAAAGCCATTCTGACCAGTATAAGGTGATACCTCATTGTTTCTCTGATTTACATTTCTCTGATGATCGAGCATCTTTTCATGTGCTCATTGGCCATATGTACATCTTGTTTAGACAAATGTCCATTCAGGTCCTCTCCCCATTTTTAAATTAGTTTTTTTTTTTTTTTTAACATTGAGTTGTATCAGCCATATAAGCCAGACTCCTGGGATGCATCCAGGCTCTGCTTTTCTCCTCACCACACATCAAAGAGTCACAATACTGATAACCTGTGTTTCTTTTACATGTTTCATATACATTGTCTCCTGTCTATGTCTATAGCTACCACCTTAACTCAGGTACTCCTTACTCTCACGTGATAACCCTTCAGGTAGCTTTGCTTCATAGTCCCCATCCTTATTGTTTTAAATAGTTCTCTACACTTAACTAAAAAGTGTAACCATATATTTAACCATGTATTTAGTTGTATCATTCTAATTATTTAAAATGAAGTCCAACATGTTAGGGAAACTTGTCTGTGAGTCCCCTTGCCAATATTACTCTTTTGCTGTGCCCTCCTCACACCCTCAGGTACAGTCTGGCATGCCATATTCATCTTACATCTTATTGAAGAGGGTTTAAGCCTCTCATTTACCATGAAGCATGTCCCAACCGTCTTTCAGAATAATCTAGCACCACTGTATACTGAGCATACTCCTATCACAGTTCCTTAAATGTTTATTTGCCTGGCTAATTCTATAGGGAGACTACAAGATCCTTGAAGATCAAGGCAATGTCTCACTAATGTTTGAATCTTTAGTGTCAAGGACAGTGGCCGCATACAGCAGATACTCAGTAAATATAAATTGAATGAGTGAATTATGAATGACTGATGTTTAAATTATTGTGATTCGTATGAGTAATCACGGATATTAAGTATTCACGTACAAATACGATGTGGAAATTAGAAACCATTTGGCAGTGTATTATTTAATCCTCCACTTTGGAGTAGTCAATTTCTTTTACCTTGTTAAGTTCTTCAGCTAGTTTCCTAGCCATGCAAACTTCTAAACTTTTCTAATCACTCCTCCAGAGGTTTTAGGACAATTATTCCTTGAGCTTCTTTATTCTACCCATGCAAATGTATGTGCTATGAATCCTTGATTAGGCAACCCAAAACTATAGGCATATTTCCTTCCGTGTCTTCTTAACAGAGAACCACATTGCTCATTAACAATCTACTGGGCTGGCCCAAAAGTTCATTTTATGGAAAAACTTGAATGAACCTTTTAACCAATTAAATACTTCTCTTCAGTAAAGAACTGGGTATGTTCTTAAAACAGAATTTTGGCTATTTCTCTCCAAAACTTTGCCCAGTAAATAAATGTATATCCAAATATACACACTCATACAGACATACATACAAACATACACACATATATATGTAGGCGTGACACACGTAAGAGAGACAATAAGAATAATTTTCAAGAAACCCTCTATTGTTTTATTATGTAACTATAAAGACAACACCTCAGTCCAAGGCATCATTATATCACAAGGTTCACTGAACTTTTGAGTGCATCCCTGCTTATTTAACATATGCATCATGAGAAACACTGGGCTGGGAAAAGCACAGCTGGAATCAAGATTGCCAGGAGAAATATCAATAACCTCACATATGCAAATGACACCACCCTTATGGCAGAAAGTGAAGAGGAACCAAAAGCCTCTTGATGAAAGTGAAAGAGGAGAGCGAAAAAGTTGGCTTAAAGCTCAACATTCAGAAAACGAAGATTATGGCATCTGGTCCCATCACTTCATGGGAAATAGATGGGAAACAGTGGAAACAGTGTCAGACTTTATTTTTCTGGGCTCCAAAATCACTGCAGATGGTGATTGCAGCCATGAAATTAAAAGACGCTTACTCCTTGGAAGGAAAGTTATGACCAACCGAGATAGCATATTCAAAAGCAGAGACATTACTTTGCCAACAAAGGTCCGTCTAGTCAAGGCTATGGTTTTCCAGTGGTCATGTATGGATGTGAGAGTTGGACTGTGAAGAAAGCTGAGCACCGAAGAATTGATGCTTTTGAACTGTGGTGTTGGAGAAGACTCTTGAGAGTCCCTTGGACTGCAAGGAGATCCAACCAGTCCATTCTGAAGGAGATCAGTCCTGGGTGTTCATTGGAAGGACTGATGCTAAAGCTGAAAGTCCAGTACTTTGGCCACCTCATGTGAAGAGTTGACTCATTGGAAAAACTCTGATACTGGGAGGGAATAGGGGCAGGAGGAGAAGGGGACAGAGGATGAGATGGCTGGATGGCATCACCGACTCAATGGACATGAGTTTGAGTGAACTCTGGGAGTTGGTGATGTACAGGGAGGTCTGGCGTGCTGCGATTCATGGGGTTGCAGAGAGTCGGACACGACTGAGCGACTGAACTGAACTGAAGGATGTGAATTAGACATTTGTTGTCCTTCTACCAGATGCCTCTTCAAGGCCAGCTCTGCTCTGCTTTCTTTCCTTCCTTTCTCCTAATACCTTATATCACATTTCAGGTACATCCTATAGAAGACTCAGCATCTTTCTCAGCACAGTGCAGGAAGGTTGCTAGAAGTGTTCTTATCTATTAACACTAACTTAGAGTTAGGAGGAAAGGAGAAAGAAATTAATGCCAATTTCAAGTCAGTTTCTCATTAAGAATGATGTTCTGCTTCCTCCCAGCTCCACTAAATCCATCTGAGGCAAGCCTGAGGTCCAGGAACACACCACCATTGAAGTACCTGGGGAGTATGATTTAAAACATGACCCTGGGAGTTTGTTTGTTCTTACTACTTCATGACTTTGATGTGCATGAACTCATCTGGGTATTAAGTCATCACCTGCCAGCTTCTTTTCTCCTGAACATCCATCCCCAGAGTCCAGAGAAATGGAGACAAAGAGTTAAGCAATTTTTGTTCCCCTGCTAGAGATGGCATCTGTATTTTGTAAGTCCTAGTCCCCTCCCCCTCAGGGACGCTCAGGGGACAATCTGGGAGGACTTGGGCAGAGATGAGCATAAAGCCTCTACTGCTGGTGCTCATAGTGAGCAGGGATCCAGTCCCTGCATCCGCCTGTGTGAAAAAAAGCAGGGATAGCTCCTGCAGCTGCAGACCCCCTCATTCAGAGGCAGCTGAGGGGAGCCAGAGCCTCAGCTTGGATCTTCAAACTCTCTCCTGGCCTCTGTGCTGTTTCCTGTACATATAAACCTATCTCTGGGTTAAGACCAGTGCCACAGTGAGTAAAGGGCTTTTGGCTAAGTGTGATCATTTAGAGAAGCTGGGATCTGGAGAAAGGAAAGACTCCAGAAATCGGCACACTGAATGGGAAGTTTGGGCCCAGCTTATGGGCAGGCAGATTTCTGGGCTTAAGACAGCCTTGGGATTTGCAAAGCTGGGTCATAAGCTGCTCATTGAGAATGATCATGTGTATCATGAACTGTCAGGTAATAGGTGTATACTTCTATGAAACATTTCAGGTTCTCCCTTTCTGTCACCTTGTCACCTTGTTAACCATGGGTGGCCATAAGGTTGGTGGAGTGGTAGCCAAAAAATTAACGGAGAGTCCAAAGACTTGATTAAATTCCAGAATATACTCTGGATGTTATTCCTAAAGTAATGCTTTTTATCCATCCTTTACCATCCATCCATTCATCCATTCAACAAATGCACTGTAAAAATGCAATGGGCCCAGAAATTACATCTCTCTAGAACCCGGGAAGCAGCCCTGCAAGAAGGTGGTAGAGGACAGGAGTAGGAATAAACAGAGATCCTTGCCCTGATCATAGATCATGAACAACTTCTGTGAATGCTGACCAGATTAGTGATGGCACTCTGCTCATGCCCGGCATGGAAAAATCTAGATTCTCCTGCATAGTATCAGGAAGAAAAAACTTGGTGCCAATTTCATTTGCTAAAGCTTTAGACCTAGTGGACGCAGAAGGAAATATACCACCTTGAAGCTGCATTTGTACATCTCATCCCCCGTTTTATTGGTGTATTTACTTCCTGATCATTTATTGAGCAACTGCTGTGTGCAATGTACTCTGCACCAGCTTTAAAATAAGAGCAAATCAAATGATAAAGTATGAGCAAAATTTGAGAACTGAAGAAATAAGAAAGCAAAATGAGAATGTAACTATGGGCTTTTCTTAAAAATAAAACGATTCGTCATTATGGAGAACAATTTATTCTGTGGCTGCCATCTTGACAGTATGAGTATAAACTTTGCAATCAGAGTTAAATAAAATTCTGTAGAAATGGAAATAATACATGACACCCTGTGTTCACTGATCCTGTTTATGGGAGCCTTTCTGCTTTACTGTGGATTAAAAGACTTGACATGATGAATCTGAAAATGGTTGTTAGCTGAGTCAGCACACAGCGCACACCACAAACTCCCTCTTTCTGTTAATGGATAATCCAGACCCGCATTTGTTTCTCAGCCCACAGGCACTGCAGCAGCTGTGATCAGCACAGGCACTGTCACCAGGGCATGACAGAAAATCAGACATGGGTCACAGAGTTCATTCTCCTGGGATTTCCGCTCAGCCCAAGCATGCAGATGCTCCTCTTTGGGCATTTCTGCCTGTTCTATGTCCTCACCCTGCTGGGGAATGGGGTCATCCTGGGGCTCATCTCACTGGACTCCAGACTGCACACCCCCATGTACTTCTTCCTCTCACACCTGGCCATCGTCGATATTTCGTATGCATCAAACAATGTCCCGAAGATGCTGGTGAACCTTCTAAACAAGAAGAATACTATCTCTTTTGTCCCATGCATAACGCAGACCTTTTTATACATGGCTTTTGCACACACTGAGTGTCTCATCTTGGTGGTGATGTCCCTTGATCGGTACGTGGCCATCTGCCACCCGCTACGTTACTCTATCGTCATGAGCTGGAGGGCGTGCACTGTTCAAGCTGTCACTTCCTGGACATGTGGCTCCCTCCTGGCCCTGGTCCACGTGGGTCTCGTCCTGAGGCTGCCCTTCTGTGGGCCTCATGAAATCAACCACTTCTTCTGTGAAATCCTGTCTGTCCTCAAGCTGGCTTGTGCTGACACTACGCTCAACCAAGTTGTCATCTTTGCTGCTTCCGTGTTTGTCTTAGTCGGGCCCCTCTGCCTGGTGCTGGGCTCCTACACACGCATCCTGGCCGCCATCCTGAGGATCCAGTCCGCTGAGGGCCGCAGGAAGGCCTTCTCCACCTGCTCCTCCCACCTCTGCGTGGTCGGGCTCTTCTTTGGCACTGCCATCGTCATGTACATGACCCCCAAGTCCCGCCACCCTGAGGAGCAGCAGAAGGTCCTTTCCCTGTTTTACAGCCTTTTCAACCCCATGCTGAACCCGCTGATCTACAGCCTTAGGAACAAAGAGGTCAAGGGTGCCTTTAGGAGAGTGCTGTGGAAGGAGAGGCTAATGTGAGGGATGCCAGGGAGAGTCCTAAGGGTGGAAGGTTTGTTCTCTGTGAGGTTTGGGAGAATGGTACTGTACCTGCCTTAAAATCTCATGTCTTAAATCTCTGGCAATAAGAATTTATATTGATCAGATGCTGTTCCTGACTCCTAAACATGGAGTTCTCTGCAGATCACAGACATGAGCAGAAGGTCATGGAGAAGACAGGCCGTGAGAGAAGGATCATGAGGCGGTGAATGCATGGCAGAGAGCCATCAATTCTCAGGGCCAGTTCCCGACACCAAGGTCTAGTTTCTTTTCTTTTGAGGTTTTGTTGTCTCAAATCTCTTCTTAAATTCCTCGGTGGTTTCCTTCTCCCTTATAAATATAAGCATTTGCTAGTAATGTCATAATAAATGCTGCTACCTCTAACAAGACAGGATAAACACTGACCTTGGTTAAGTAGGATCCTATTGGGAAATGCAGTAAGAACTATAGAAAGAGCCAACTACTTGGTCTGGAACTTAAAATCTAAGGAGGATGCCGAGTGTTCTGAAAAATCACCTGAATCTGAGCCTAATGAATTTATTTGTGTGAAAACAAAAGCTAAATTTCGAGAATTTTTTTGATATGGGAGACAAAAAAATATGAAGATCTTCATTTTATTTCATTTAAGTTTGCACCATTTAATTAGAAAGAGTTTGTGTTTAGAATAACACACTCTCATATTTATATGAGAGTTACCTTTATAGGGAGAGTTACCTCTTTCAGAGTTCAGATTACAAAACTGGAAGTAGGTGACAACAGACCCTTATGAAGAAATATTATAGGGTTTAGATAATATTATAAAAGGAAGTGTCAAAAGAGGCTAATAGCTTGACATAATGTTGTAGGCCCACATTTCTTGATAAAGCCTTGCAGGAACCTCAACACAACTCCAAAAAGCACCTGCTCCACGTGATATAAGTCACATATTCTGGACCCAAGTGATCAGAATGATAGGGGAAGATTTGTTTCCTTTTAACACAAATTCAGGAACTAAGTGGCCAACACAGTAAGGCAATGGTGATTTGTTCAACACAGAAGGAACGCTACCTTTTGAATTTTCTTCTCTTCTCTTTTCTTGTGGCCTCACATGACACTCGAGTGTGTGATATATGATGACGGTATGATTATCTTTCTGTAGATCTATGTTTTCACCCCAATTCTTTCTTGTGTCATTTCCATTGTATATCTTTCTTCTTCTATGAAATTAAGGAATCAAAGAGGAAACTTTTCCCTTCCACTGTTTTCCACTTGGTTCCCAGAAAGCTCGCTTACCGACTCTTCTTTTTACTGACTATTCTGTTCATTAATTAATTTGGACAAATCATTTTGTCTCTGGCCATTATCTTAGTCTTCTTACCCCAGCAGTATCAGGAAATTGCCAGCCCCCAGAAATCCACATTTACTCCAGTTCCCTCCCCACCCAAAAAGAATGATGTGAATAAAGAGATAAATATTAGCTCTAAACGTAACTTTTAAAGCACTATGTAATTATTGTGTATCCTCTTTCAAAGGTAGGAAAAAGCAGGTAATATTTTCATAAAAATGACTTTTTAAGTAAAACTAGAAAAATTATGTTCTCTGAAATGTGTGTGTGAGCGCTCTGTCATGTCCTAGTCTTTGCAACCCCATGGACTGTAGCCCACCAGGCTCCTCTGTCCATGGAATTCTCTGGGCAAGAATACCGGCGTGGGTTGCCATGCCCTCCTCCAGGAGATCATCCCAACCCAGATATTGAACCCACGTCTCAAGTCTCCTGCATTGGCAGGTGGGTTGTTTACTACTGGTGCCATCTGGGAAGCCCCCAAATATGTATACCTTATATTAAAAGAAGAGGAAGAGGAAAATATGGGATAATTTGCCTCATACAAAACATAAACCATTGGTTTGAACTCAGAATTTTTCTACAAGGGCTCATTAGAAAAATCAAGGGATCGTATTCACTCTTGTGTCAGTTCAAAAACACTTGAGAAAGAATTGACCAAAAAGACCAATGTTGTATGAAGGTAACTGGGGTAGATGAATTATGAAGAAATATCCTGTAACAGGTCTGAGGAGTGGCTCTGACTAAAAAACAAAAAAAATACAACAAAACTATATTTTGTTAATAAATTGCATAAAACGCTTAAATAGATGAGAGATTACTATGAATTGTTTCAATATTTGTGTTATGAGATTTTAATAAATTATATTTTGTTGTGATCCATTATATATATTTTATTTTAACACTTGCCATAGTTTTGAAAAGGCTGAGGGCAAGAAGAAAAAAGGATACACTTACTTGATGCTTAGGATTCTTCTGGATGTTTCCCAATGTTGTCCTCCTCACCTTTCACCCTTAATACTATAAAGTAGATTTAAAAAATTTATTGGAGAATATTTGCTTTACAGTGTTGTCTTAGTTTCTGCTGTGCAGAAAAGTGAATCAGATGTATGTGTGTGTGTATATATATATATATCCCCTCTTTTTTGGATGTCCTTCCCATTTAGGTCACCACAGAGGGCTGAGTACAGTTCCCTGTGCAGCGCAGTAGGTTCTCATTAGTTCCCTATTTTACACACAGTATCATTAGTGTGTATATGTCAACCTCAGTCTCCCAGTTCATCCCCCCTCTCATTCCCCTCTCAGTGTCCATATATTTGTTCTCTAGAAAAATGGCACAGTGAACCTATTTGCAGAGTAGAAATAGAGACACAGACGTGTAAAGAAGTTATTATCTTCTAAAGTTTGGAGTGATTTAGTAACTTTCTCTACACCTCACAGTCAGTAATAGGACAGAGTTGGGAGTTTAATATCATTGTACTGATTTCAAACCCACACTGCTTGTTAGTTATCTTCCTGAAACATCACCAGTTTTACCTGAACCTGTCTTAGGCTTGGCATCTGCATGACAGCAGTATGGCAAAGAAATATATTATAAAAAGAGTAGAATGGAAATCTAAGTGATCACACAGTAAGATTATATGCTGGTAAAACTCATGATTTAAAATCTACGTTGTTTTGGAGAAAGTCTCATTCAAATGAGATTGAAGAACAGTGCATAGGAGCCTGGATCTAAAATGGTTTTCATTGTTGTTGTTCAGTTGCCAAGTCGTGTCCAACACTTCATGACCCCATAGACTGCAGTACGCCAGGCTTCCCTGTCCCTCACCATCTCTCAGAGTTTGCCCAAGTTCATGTCCATTGAGTTGATAATGCCACCCAAACATCTCATCCTCTAGGGTCTCCTTCTCCCGCCTTCAATCTTTCCCAGCATCAGGGTCTTTTCAGATGAGTTAGCTCTTCTCATCAGGTGACCAAAGTATTGGAGCTTCAGCTACAGCATCAGTCCTTCCAATGTTAAGGACAGAGGAAGGGTATTCAGAGTTGATTTCCTTAAAGATTTGCTGGTTTAATCACCTTGCTGTCCAAGGGACTCTCAAGAGTCTTCTCCAGCACCACAGTTCCAAAACATTAATTATTTGGTTCTCTGGCTTCTTTATGGTCCAGCTGTCCCATCCGTACATGACTATTGGAAAGACCATAGCTTTGAGTGTACAGATTGTTGTCGCCAAAGTGATGTCTTTGCTTTTTAACTGCTGGAAGGAGGTGAAACTGTAAGAAGAATTCTACATAGACTATACACTCTATGTAGCGGCATTTGCAGAAGGATTCATGAGATAGCATCCAGGACAGGAAATACATACAAAAATCATCTCTGTAGTCCGAAGTTTTCTTACATTCACTTCCCTACCCACAACTAAGACTTCTCACCAGCCATATATCTAGAATAGCTCTACTAGGGAGTTCCAGGCTCTACATGTGGAAATATAAATTCAGTGTTGCTGTAACTTGCACGCCGGTTGACATTTCAGCACTTTTAGAGGTTTGCTCATTGTATAGCTTTCTCTGTCCTTAAGATTGCCTGCCAAAAATTGTAGTGAGATTAGAAGAAAAATAAATAGATGAGCAAATAAACAAATGAAGAGATACATTTTAAAAACATACTATCCGTGTTTAGGCTGGAAAAAAGAAATAGAAGAGCTATTTTCAAATGTCCCACAGAATATCCTTTAAGATGTAAAAGTGGTAGTTTATTGCTTCCCTGGTAGCTCAGCTAGTAAAGAATCCACCTGCAATTCAGGAAACCCCAGTTTGATCCCTAATTGGGAAAATGCCCCTAGGAGGGCATGGAAACCCATTCTAGTATTCTTGCCTTGAGAATCCCCATGGACAGAGGTGCCTGGCGGGGTACAGTCCATGGGGTCACGAAGAGTTGAACACAGCTGAGCAACTAAGCATAGAGGGAAAAATTAGAATCAGTAAGTAGGTATATAAGGAGATGGAATAAAAATCCATGTGAGAAAATGTTTTCTAGCATTGCAAGTTACCCAGCAATTATATCTTATTAACTGGTGTGCAGTCTTCCTATAAATATACAAGCAGAGGCTGAATGAATATACCTGGATTGAATGGATATTTGGAATATATTCTCTCCAATGCCTCTTCTTAAAAAAATTTGTTATTTCATTTTTTTAATTTTAATTTTTACTTTATTTTACTTTACAATACTGTATTGGTTTTGCCATACATTGACATTATTTCACAATAAGCTATTGTGTTATTTCACGATAAGCTTTTAAATTTTATTTTTAATTTTTATTTTTCAATTTAATTTTTTAATTTTTATTTTTACTTTATTTTACTTTACAATACTGTATTGGTTTTGCCATACATTGACATTATTTTACAATAAGCTATTGTGTTATTTCAAAATGAGCTTTTTAACTTTATTTTTCACTGTGGGAAAGCTCAAATTGATTTTAAACAACCACTAGAGATTTTTAAATGGTACCAGAATTTTTCCATGTCAAAGTCCAAACTACCTTATTCTTTCAATTATTGAGCCAATTCATCAAAAGAAAATATTGAAGTGGGAAAGAATGGTTGTATAAGCTCCATACTGGTGGTTCTCTTACTTTAAGTTTTACACTGCCACCAAACTTTATTTCTGAACATAGGTAGCTTCACATTTTAAAATACTAACTCACACTCCAATCATAGTAGCTCAAAGACTTTTACTTCAAACACAGAGCAGCAACAGATAAAGTATGAAAAGAGAAAATTGAAAAGACAAAATCAGCTTGCAAGGCAAGATAGACATCTGTGTGAACCCGAAAGAAAGCATAAATGACCTGTAAGTGATGCTGACACCATGGGTTTGCTGGCTGAGTCTGAAAGCTGTCAGGAGAGGCAATATCTTTTCTCTTAGAAACAAAAGATACTGAAGCACTCCATGTGATAATGAGGAACTTGGGTTGGCTCCTTCCTTGAAAAAAAGGTAGAGAAGGGCAGGAGGGACTCCCTTTGTTTGTTAATGGAGCTCAAAAATCTTTTCTTCCAAAAACAGCTTCACAATACAGCCTTAGGAGAATTGCAGGATAACAGTGTCAGAACCTCCAGGCATAACACTACAGCCTGACTTGGAACCCAGTCATCCACTCTGTCTATGCTGGATCTCTGATATACTGACTATCACCTAGGGAAATAATCCTAAACCGTTAATATAGGTTCTAAATCTGTATATGATGGCTCATAAATTAAGCTAAGACAGTCTGTAATTTTCTATATGAGAGAGAGAGAGAGAGAGAGGAAGGAAGGGAGGAAGAAAAGGAAAGAGGGAAGAAGAGAGGAAAGGAAAAATAAAGGAAGAGAGGAAGAAAGAAAGGAAGAAACTGGTCTGATGAATCTATTTTCATGACTTGAGGAAATCAGTGCCGAGAAAAACAGTTTAAAAACATCAACTGTAACACAAACTCACTTTTGATGATATTTATTTTGTGACATAAGGAATGAGCAATTTGACAAACACTTTATATTTGTATGTTTCAAATGCATAAACTGACTTTTTAAAGCCATGACAACTGTTTTAAATGACCAGGGAATTAAAAGATTAGAAAATAGCAAGTAGATTTCAAAGAGAACCATTTAAAAATCTTAGAAATAAAACTATCATCCCTGAAATAGAACACACCAAAAAAAAAAAAAATCAGCAAACAGGATGAATTCTAGACTGAGCACACTAAAAGAAAGAGTTTGTGAAATAGCGGATGTGAAGGGAAAGTATTAGATACTCAGTAACGTCCGACTCTTTGTAACCCTGTGGACTGTAACCTACCAGGCTCCTCTGTCCACGGAATTCTCCAGGCAAAAATACTGTAGTTGGTAACCATTCCCTTCTCCAGGAGATCTTCGCAACCCAGAGACTGAACCTGGGTCTCCTGCATTGCAGGCAGATTCCTTACCATCCGAGCCACCAGGGAAGCCCAAAATAGAGGATACTAGTGAACAATTTACTAAAAATGTAACATATTAGTTTTTAAGAAAATTGAATAAAAATTACATACAAGCTAGACTGAAATGCAATATTCATTTATCTTATAGGAATTCCAGAAGCAAGGACAAAATGGGGCAGGACACTAGTTGAATATATCACTCTTGAGATTTCTTTTTTTTCTGATTGATGAATGTGTGAATTCTCAAATCAAGAGAGTACTCTGAGTATCAAACAATGGTGAAGAAAAATAAATCCATGTCTAGACATATTATGCACAACTGAAGCTCAGAACATTAAGGAGAAGGAGAAAACTTACTAAAGTTTCAGAGGAAATAATAGCTACAAACAATAACAATGAAATTAATAGCAGACTTCTCAGCAAAACAGATGGCAGAAGAGATTTTTCAAAATTATGAGGGAAATGTCGAATTGTGTGTCAAATGAAACTTGAACAATTGAATAGTGATTTTGATGTACTTTATTTAAGGGAAAACAACCCATGGATTGGAGGAATGCAATGCCTCATAAGCAGTGGAACACTGTTTCCAAAGGATTTTGGACAAGAGCAAATTTCATAAAGTGTTCAGTTCAGTTCAGTCGCTTAGTCGTGTCCGACTCTTTGCGACCCCATGAATTGCAGCATGCCAGGCCTCCCTGTCCATCACCATCTCCTGGAGTTCACTCAGACTCACGTCCAAGAGGTCATATAGGAATAGGACTTTTTTTATTTTTTTTTACTTTATTTTACCTTACAATACTGTATTGGTTTTGCCATACGTCAACATGAATCCACCATAGGTGTACATCAGTTCCCAATCCTGAATCCCCCTCCCACCTTCCTCCCCATACCATCTCTCTGGGTCATCCCAGTGCACCAACCCCAAGCATCCTGTATCCTGCTTTGAACCTAGACTGGTGATTTGTTTCTTACATGATATTATACATGTTTCAATGCCATTCTCCCAAATCATCCCACCCTCTCCCTCTCCCACAGAGTCCAAATGTCTGTTCTATATATCTGTGTCTCTTGATTGGCCAGGAGGCTGGGGATTTCTTAATAAAGCTGGCAGGTCCTATTTCCTAGGGTAAGGTATGCCAGCTAAAGCTGAGTTGTAGGACTGTGATTAATGTATGTCTCCTTGACAGGTGCTTCCCATAAGTATAGGCTGAATTAGGTTTATTTTGTGGTGTGTATCAGGCCACTGGGGTAGCCTACATTCTGTGGGTCTTGATACACAAATTAACTTTATCACAGAGCATGGCAGTGAGGGGGCTTCCATGGTGGTTCAGACAGTGAAGAATACACCTGCAATGCAGGAGACCTGGGTTTGATCTCTGGGTCAGGAAGATCCCCTGGAGAAGGGAATGGAAACCCACTCCAGAATTCTTGCTTGGGAAATCCCATAGACGGAGGAGCCTGGTGGCCTACAGTCCATGGGGTTGCAAAAAGTCAGACATGACTGAGCAACTAACACTTCACTTTCATAGTAGTGAGGAGGTCCAATGGGATGAACCTTATCAAGAAGGCAGAATAAGTAGTTTTGAGGAATTCTACTTTTCTTTTGAAGGCATTAATTCGTGATGGAGGCTTTTGCCTTTCATTAGGGGATTGATTTTGTTGACGATGAGAGCGATGATCATGACAGCATTCATCTCTTGCCTTGAATGGATAACCACCCAGTTAATGTCATCAAAACCCTTCAAGGAAAACGAGCCCAAATACAGTGAAATTTATAATCCTAAAATGAAATATGTTGCTCTCATTAACCTGTTAGATATGCAACAAAATCTGTCAGTGTAGCCCATGAACCTACAGAAAATATAGTTACTGGAAACCAGGTGTTGAAATGAAGATTTCTGAAGAATATAAAAGAAGGCAAAAACTGAGGAAAAGAAAAACGGAAGAGAATAAAAAACATGAAAGGAATTCTTGCCCTTGGCTGAACTTTGAATCACCTAGAAACTCTGGAAAACCTGTGGGCACCCACAGACTAAATAAATCAGTTTCTGGTGATGGGTCTTAAGTGTCAGTAATTTTTAAGGCTCCCCTGGTATAAGATTTTAGAACCATGACTCTAATGAATATATATCACATTAAAATCAATATAAACATTGCAAAAATCAACTGTATTAAAAAACCCTTTAGATTTTCAAAGAATCAACATCACTAGGACTCATTATTTTACCACAATACATTTAAAATTAACAAAGAGATAATACAAATATTTGGAAACCAAAAATATACTTCTGCATAATTTATGTTTTATTGACAATGTTAATGATAACATTTCCGGATAACAAGCAAGATGTATAACTAAAATGGTATTATAAAGTGCCAATTATTTTTAAAAAACACACTTAATAATCAGCTCAGGAATATACAATGACCAAGAATTAAAATAATGAGAGAGTATAATTTATTTAAGACCAGACAGAAGAGGTGGCAAGAATACATGGAAGCACTTACAAAAAAGATCTTCACGACCCGGATAATCATGATGATGTGATCACTCATCTAGAGTCAGACATCTTGGAATGTGAAGTCAAGTGGGCCTTAGAAAGCATCACTATGAGCAAAGCTAGTGGAGGTGATGGAATTCCAGTTGAGCTGTTTCAAATCCTGAAATATGATGCTGTGAAAGGGCTGCACTCAATATGCCAGCAAATTTGGAAAACTCAGCAGTGGCCACAGGACTGGAAAAGATCAGTTTTCATTCCAATTCCAAAGGAAGACAATGCCAAAGAATGCTCAAACTACCCCGCAATTGCACTCATCTCACAGGCTACTAAAGCAGTGCTCAAAATTCTCCAAGCCAGGCTTCAGCAATACGTGAACCGTGAACTCCCTGATGTTCAAGCTGGTTTTAGAAAAGGCAGAGGAACCAGAGATCAAATTGCCAACATCCACTGGATCATGGAAAAAGCAAGAGAGTTCCAGAAAAACATCTATTTCTGCTTTATTGACTATGCCAAAGCCTTTGACTGTGTGGATCATAAGAAACTGTGGAAAATTCTGAAAGAGATGGGAATACCAGACCACCTGACCTGCCTCTTGAGAAATCTGTATTCAGGTCAGGAAGCAACAGTTAGAACTGGACATGGAACAACAGACTGGTTCCAAATAGGAAAAGGAGTTTGTCAAGGCTGTATATTGTCACCCTGCTTATTTAACTTATATGCAGAGTACATCATGAGAAACGCTGGACTGGAAGAAACACAAGCTGGAATCAAGATTGCCAGGAGAAATATCAATAACCTCAGATATGCAGATGACACCACCCTTATGGCAGAAAGTGAAGAGGAGCTAAAAACCCTCTTGATGAATGTGAAAGAGGAGAGCGAAAAAGTTGGCTTAAAGCTCAGCATTCAGAAAACGAAGATCATGGCATCTGGTCCCATCACTCCATGGGAAATAGATGGAGAAACAGTGGAAACAATGTCAGACTTTATATTTTTGGGCTCCAAAATCACTGCAGATGGTGATTGCAGCCATGAAATTAAAAGACGCTTAGTCCTTGGAAGGAAAGTTATGACCAACCTAGATAGCATGTTGAAAATCAGAGATATTACTTTGCTGACTAAGGTCCATCTAGTCAAGGCAATGGTTTTTCCTGTGGTCATGTATGGATGTGAGAGTTGGACTGTGAAGAAGGCTGAGCACCAAAGAATTGATGCTTTTGAATCATGGTGTTGGAGAAGACTCTTGAGAGTCCCTTGGACTGCAAAGAGATCCAACCAGTCCATTCTGAAGGAGATCAACCCTGGGATTTCTCTGGAAGGAATGATGCTAAAGCTGAAGCTCCAGTACTTTGGCCACCTCATGCGAAGAGTTGACTCATTGGAAAAGACTCTGATGCTGGGAGGGATTGGGGGCAGGA
Source organism: Ovis aries (assembly GCF_016772045.2). Taxonomy (NCBI): domain Eukaryota; kingdom Metazoa; phylum Chordata; class Mammalia; order Artiodactyla; family Bovidae; genus Ovis; species Ovis aries. Next base: position 108,457,730 of record NC_056057.1, read on the forward strand.
GGAGAAGGGGACGACCTAGGATGAGATGGCTAGATGGCATCACAGACTCAATGGACGTGAGTCTGAGTGAACTCTGGGAGTTGGTGATGGACAGGGAGGCCTGGCGTGCTGCGATTCATGGGGTCGCAAAGAGTCAGACACGACTGAGCGACTGAACTGAACTGAACTTACTTGTAAAGTAAGGAATTATAAACATCATTAGAATAAAAACCTAGTTCTTTTTACAAATGCCACTAAAATAGATAAGACTGATGACAAAAGAGGGAAAAGTTCTATATATACAATATTAGTAATAAAATGTAATATGATCCCAAATAAAAAATTTTTAAATGATAATATCAATATAGGGAGCAATTTCTTTCCAGTATGTGAGTGTATAATTTAGACACTTGCCACCAATAAGCCTTTAACCAAACAAATTTGATGAGGAAAATCCTATATCAGACCTCTTGCAGGTCATCACTCTCAGAGTAAAAGGTAATTGCCCTATTATTTTCTTAATTTGTTGCTGTGTACACTGAAACAACTCTAATTTAGGAAACTATATTCTACCTACTCTATTATTTGAATATAGGAATGGTATTTTTGTTGTTCAGTTGCTAAGTCGTGTCTGACTCTTTGCCACCCCATGGACTGTAGCTTGCCAGTCTCTTCTGTCCTTGGGATTTTCTAGGCATGAATACTGGAGTGGGTTGCTCCTACTCCAGGGCATCTTTCCTACTCAGGGATCGAACCCAGGTCTCCATTGCAGGTGGATTTTTTTTTTTACTGCTGTGCCACCTGGGTAGCCCATAGTGACGTGAAATCAGTTAATTTCCATTTCAGGAAGAAGAGAAAATAATAGTAGTTACAGACCTAGGGGGAACCTTGGTCTTTCTTCCCACAACCCCCTGGGGTCAGAATCTCTGGAAGCTAAAGAACAGGATTTAACAAGTCCCTCTGGGATAGCTTATCCTCTTTCCTGACTTCTCTACATATTCTCTATAGCTTCTGTAGATCCTGCTACCTGGTCTCACTCTATGAATTGCATTCCTTGTGGTGACGATGGAAAAAATATATGGGATACCTGTTCAGGTGAGGTGTAATATAAAACTCAAACAGTACTAGAGACGATGCGAATAATATGTGGGTCTCACGTGCCCTGAATACTACTTAATGTATTTGGTGGGTTAAAGAAGGGGGAAATGTCAGAGTTCTTGAAACCAGAAACAAGTATAGCTCTCGAGAGCCCCCTTTCCCTCGAAGAAACAGGCAGTGGTGTGCAGTGGATCTTTATCCCTCCCTTACATCAAACTCTCAGAAGTGTATTTAAAGGTAGTTGAGCTAGGAGAGAATCATCTCTTTTGAGAGCTATCTTGTTGCCTTTATGGAGACAATTTCTTTTCTCAGATAATCCTTGGATGAAAAGAATTTCAACACTGATTTACAGGTGCTATTTATTATACTTTATGGGTGTACTGTCCCTTTACCCAATTCATGCTCATCTTATCTTCTCATATTTAGCTGTGAATTTGAAGTAAGTTTGTTATATCATCTAGCCTTTTTTCGTTATATAATTTCTGATAGATTGTAATGAAAAATCACGGTGTTAAATGTAGTTGTTATTATCTGCTAATAGCAAATTTCTTCTATTTATGGATAGCTAATAGGAAAATTTTCAAAGTCATCATCTGTTTCAGAAACAACTAATATAGGTTATTACATTGATGCATTTAGTATTGAATTTCTTATTTAAAGTATAGGATAAATAGCTGTTTGAGAGATTTCCTTACAAACCTTTCTATTACCTCATGAAGTTAAGTAATGTCTTCATGAACTAATGGGCCAAATTGACTGCAAAAAGAGTTTGTTACAGAGGCGTGTCCTGAAGGTTTTATTTTTAACATGAACTTTCTTTTGTTGAGTCGTTCAATATGAGAAATTTCATCTCTGTGAGTTCTTTTAACAGTCTTATCATTCCAAGCAGGTTGTACACATCAGCAGACAGGGACTATCTTGTATATACTTAGGTGAAACATGTAGCAAGACACAGAATGTGTTCAGTAAATATCTGTAGATTTTATGTTTTGTGTTTTAGCTACTTGCAGATAGGAAGAAGATGAGGTGCCCACTCGGTGATTCTTCTACTTGAGTTTCTTGTGTGCTTTAGTATGTAGCATTTTACAAATAACATTGCTAACTTAAGTGGCCCCAGGTATTACAAGGAAGTTAAAGTGAAAATGGTTAACACTTCTCTATACATTGAAGGCTGATGAATCCTATAGTTGGAAAAGACCTTAGCATAACACAAGGAATCCCATCTTGAATAGATGATTAATCAATCTTTGATTTAAAACTGGCTGGCATAAAGTTAAGTCCTAATACATCAACCAGTTTTCAAAGAGGTGATTATAATTGTTATAAAGTTATTTCTTAATAAGACAAAATCATCACCTCCTAGCAATTTCTACTATGAATTTGATTCTCCCTTTGAAGTAGGGTGAAAGTTTATCAACTTTTGTTTAGGAAGCCTTTCAAATATTAACTTATCAGAAAAATTTAATGGGGACTTACAGAGAAGAACTGAATTAGGAATTTTTTTAGATTGATATTTTAGTGAAATTCAGATGGATTCTGGACTGATGAAGGCTATAGCGTCAGACAGGCAAGAAAACAGACAGTGGTTTAAAAGTTACAATGGTTCAAACCTACTCTATTATAGAATGATTTTTAAAAATGTGATAAGCCACAACAAACTAAAGATTCATGATAAATAGTAACTTTTACATTAGAGTTGAAGATATAAAATATATAAAAGATTCTGTGACAACGACTCTACAGTTAGGGCTTTAGCTCTAATCTTGGATATAAATCAATATTTTTTAAATCCCAGGTGATGACCCATCACGAAATCATTCAGCCAGCATTTTTACTAATGAAATAGAGTGAAATAATATAGAAAAGAAAATACCAAATACACGGCACAGAGTGGGGGTTCAAAAAATATATATGTGTGTTTATATATATATATATATACACATATATATATATATTCATGTATATATGTTCCCAGAAGATGTTTTACTGTATGATATAGTAAAACTATTGGGAAAACTCAAGCATAGATAAATATAGATATATGTATGTGTATATATATAAACATATGAATGTGGTAGATATCTCTGTGTATATATGTGTATATGTGTAAACATACTTAAAGATATAGAGTATAAATATTCATGTAGAATATAAGAGGGGCAACAGGGGTAATGTAATGATCGTGAGACAGCGTGATCAGAATACCCATTGTGGGTACAAAAATCAAAAGACAAAGGTCTCTACTTTAAACCTAACTGAAGTTGTAACAAACTGCTTGCCATGCTCTTGAATTAGTTGTGTTATGCTATCAGTAGAGATCACAAGCCCACAAGTAAGTCACTTATGAAAGGCACACATTTGTGAGACAGCCTGATAGATGAATCACTGACGTGTTCCTCATTCTTCTCCTTCCTTCATATACAGATGTAAAGACGGTAGTGCAAATTTACATACATGTATATATGTACACAGCAGCACAGGAGTACACGCGGGCAAACCTCTGATAAAATCAGCACAGGCTGAGAAAAACTCCACTGCTAGGAAGGCAATTTAAGTATTAATATATTTTGAGCTGTGATAAAAGTTGGTTTGGGAGTAAAGATTTATTGAATACTAGGCCTTCCGAATATTAGCATTTAGCATACCGCAGTGAAAATGTTCCTTCTGTCTCATGTGGCATGCATAGTTTTCATTTATTAAATGACTAACAGGACAAAAATATCATTGAAGATGTTTTATTAAGGAATAAACAGTGACTGACAAAGATTCAGCATGTTAAAGCTCTTCTCTTGGACATTCCAATTTGGCAAGATTCATTGTCTGTGTCACAGGGAAATGGAGGGAAATCAGACCTCTGTCACAGAGTTCATCCTATTGGGATTCCCCCTTAACACAAGGACTCAGATGCTCCTCTTTGGGCTCTTCTCCCTGTTCTATGTCCTCACCCTACTGGGGAATGGGGTCATCCTGGGGCTCATCTTACTGGACTCCAGACTGCACACCCCCATGTACTTCTTCCTGTCACATCTGGCCATTGTTGACATGGCCTACGCCTGCAGCACGGTGCCCCAGATGCTGGTCAACCTCCTGAGTCCAGCCAAGCCCATCCCCTTTGCTGGCTGCATCACACAGACCTTTCTCTTTCTGAGTTTCGCTCACACTGAGTGTCTGCTCCTGGTGGTGATGTCCTATGATCGGTATGTGGCCATCTGCCACCCCCTCCGATATTCGGTCATCATGAGCTGGAGAGTCTGCATCACGCTGACAGTGACATCTTGGGTTTTCGGAGTCCTCCTAGCCCTAGTCCACCTGGTGTTACTCCTACCATTACCCTTCTGTGGGCCGCATCAAATTAATCACTTTTTCTGTGAAATCATAGCTGTTCTCAAGCTGGCCTGTGCAGACACCCACATTAATGAGACCATGGTTTTGGCTGGGGCAGTGTCTGTGCTGGTGGGACCTTTCTCCTTGATTGTGGTGTCTTATATTCATATTCTATGTGCCATCCTAAAGATCCGGTCAGCAGAAGGGCGCCAGAAAGCCTTCTCCACCTGCTCATCCCACCTCTGTGTTTTTGGGCTCTTTTATGGCACAGCCATTATCATGTATGTTGGGCCTCGATATGGGCACTCTAAGGAAGGGAAAAAATACCTTTTGCTGTTTCATAGCCTTTTCAATCCCATGCTCAACCCCCTGATCTATAGTCTGAGGAATAAAGAGGTCAAAGCTGCTCTGAAGAGAATGCTTGATAAAGAGAGAAGTTGACAAAAAACTTAAAGAATAATAAAGTGACTAAGTTTAAAGGGACCTAAGAGGTCATCTCGTCCAACAACTACACAGATATCAAAACATGATCTACACAGACATCAAACTACAAAGATATCAAAAAGTCCTGAGATTGGGGCCCAAAATACATGATAATGGCTGTGCCATAATTTGGTCATCTGATGCAAAGAGCTGACTCATTTGAAAAGACCCTGATGCTGGGAAAGATTGATGGCAGGAGGAGAAGGGGATGACAGAGGATGAGGTGGTTGGATGGCATCACCGACTCAATGGACATGAGTTTGGGTGGACTCTGGGAGCTGGTGATGGACAGGGAGGCCTGGTGTCTTGTGGTTCATGGGGTCGCAAAGAGCCAGCCGTGACTGAACTTATACTGATAAAAGAGCCCAAAGGATCTCTCCTGAGCAGGCATTTTCTTCATCTTCTTCAAAGTCTCCTAAGGCTGTCTTCCAAGAAAGCCCAGTCCACATTTCTGGCTCTGGTAGTGAAGCTAGTGCTGCACAGGAAAATGCAAACAGCTTCCAAATAGCTGCACAGAGTGTATGCTTTTAATGTGGTTATGTGAAATATTCTGAATAAGAAGAAATAAGTACGTATATTTTTTCCTCTGTTATCAGAACATATAGGCAAAATGTTTTGGAATAAAGCAAGGTATTTGTAGAATATTTAAGGTAAAGGAGTTGGGAGAGATTAATAACATAGTAGTTCAATATTTTAAATTCAGCCACTATCGTCTCTTTCAAAAATTGGTTTATACTTGAAATATTTCTTTACATTCCCATGATAGTGATGTTTCCTAAGGCATAACCAGCTTAAATGAAGTAAGAGCATGAGCCATGGCTTCAAGGGAAAGAGAATTAAGAATATAACTGTGATGCAATTAACAGCAACAGCAAAACACCAAACGATGTCATGCTAATAAATATATAGACATACCAGAGCTTTTTCAGTCAGTTTTTTCTCTACTTGTGGAGTGTGGGTGGCAATCCATGGATTGTGGAGGTGAGAGAAGAGAGCAGAATGGAAGTAGCATAGTCCTTCAAAGAACTCTCTTTTTTTCCTCATTGGCTTGATCATGGGAAATGACCAAATGACCTTGTCTCTTATGGGAAATGATCAAAATTTGGAGAAAACACCCTAGCAAATAAGAACACACTGTAATTGTGAAGATTATTTGACCAGGGATACAAGGGCTACAACCTGTCAGAAATCATTTGATTTTAAATTGATATTTGAGTAAGTTTAATATGGCAGAAAGTGAAGAGGAACTAAAGAGTCTCTTGATGAAAGTGAAAGTGGAGAGTGAAAAAGTTGGCTTAAAGCTCAACATTCAGAAAACAAAGATCATGGCATCTGGTCCCATCACTTCATGGCAAATAGATGGAGAAACAGTGGAAATAGTGTCAGACTTTATTTTTCTGGGCTCCAAAATCATTGCAGATGGTGATTGCAGCCATGAAATTAAGACGCTTAGTCCTTGGAAGGAAAGTTATGACCAACCTAGATAGCATGTTGAAAATCAGAGACATTACTTTGCCAACAAAGGTCCATCTAGTCAAGGCTATGGTTTTTCAAGTGGTCATGTATGGATGTGAGAGTTGGACTGTGAAGAAAGCTGAGCGCTGAAGAACTGATGCTTTCCCTTGGACTGCAAAGAGATTCAACCAGTCCATTCTAAAGGAGATCAGTCCTGGGTGTTCATTGGAAGGACTAGTGCTGAGGCTGAAACTCCAATACACTGGCCACCTCATGGGAAGAGTTGACTCACTGGAACAGACCCTGATGCTGGGAGGGATTGGGGGCAGGAGGAGAAGGGGACGACAGAGAATGAGATGTCTGGATGGCATCACTGACTCGATGGACATGAGTTTGAGTAAGCTCTGGGAGTTGTTGATGGACAGGGAGCCTGGTGTGCTGTGATTCATGGGGTCACAAAGAGTCAGACATGACTGAGCGACTGAGCTGAACTGAATCAAGCATGAAATGCTAACAATTATGAAGTGATAGAAAATAGTTAAGAAGTAATGGAAAAAGATATATAGAGAGGCTTTTTTTGTTTTTTACCTCTTTTCTCAAATTACATAATTAAACCTTCTAAATATTTAAACTGTATATAAAGGAATTATTCAAATTTTAAAATGAGATCTGTTGTGAAGAAGTGTTTTTGAACATGAAAACATATGAACTTCTCTCTTATAAAACAGCCCTTTTTAAGGATTTCCATTATGAAGGCATTTTATCCATTGCCAAAAAAAAAGGTTTAAAAATATGCATGTTTTGAGTTCAGCTAGAGCTTGGTTTTTACAAAGGTCTTTCAGTAGCTATGTGTGCAACTTACCTAAATTCTTTAACATTTAGTTTTAGTATGTGTAAAAATTTCACTGATACTAAGCTCACAGGTTTGTTGTGAAGAGAAAATACCTATATGCAAAATGCTTGCCAGAATCCATGACTCATAGTAAGAGCTCAACAAATGGTATTAATATCACATACAACATAAACTTAGTATATCTTTAAACAACAAGACCTATAACCTATAAATAAGACAGTAGCAAATTAGACTTCCCACTGTACTAGAAAGAACCAGGAATATTATAAAATTTAGCCTTTTACCTGATGCAAAATAATTTATGAAGTCCATGACTCATAATGTCTTTACTTTGAAATCTTAATTTTCTAAAGAGATAATGAATAGTTAAAAATACATGAATAAATACAAGTCAAAATTGCTAAAATTCGTTCACATGTATGTACACTCACACACACATTTTGTGCTGTTAGGTCTGGAAATGAAAAAATGAAAAGGATACATTTTCTACTATGACTTTATTCACTCTCTAGCGGGAATAACAGCAGATGAATAAATGAAATTAACCTTGCCACACACCAAGTTAGTTACTGGGCTCTGCAGAGTGTAGTGCTAATATAGCTCAGGAAAGTATAACTCACTTAGAGTGAGAGTGGCTAAGAAAGACTTTCAGGAGAAGATCATCTTAAAGGATGAGTGAGAGTTAACCAGAAGTATGAGGTGGCATGGCAGAACTACATATTCTGTCTAATCAGTGGAAGGAGCAAAAGCCCAAAGGGAGTAAGCGACATGTATGGGGTGGGGGGAAACTACAAAGCTCAGGGTTTTTTGACAGAAAAACACGAAGCAAGGATTAATGAGAAGCAAGGTTGGAGAGAAAGCAGCATGGAAACACTCATATTCCAAGCTACTGGTCCAGATAGATGTCCTGTGTGAAATGTGAAGCCATTAGAGGGTTGTAAGTATGAAAATATCAAGTAGACAGACCTTAATTTAGGCTGGTTCTAGGGCTGTGTGGAGCGAGGATTTGAAGTATCCAAGCCGATATCAGAGAAATCAACTTAAAAGCTACTACCAGTCCAGGCAAGAATTGCTGGCTAGATGATGGCCTGGAGAAATACACATAGATTAGAGCGGTAGTGATGGACCTGAGAGATAAGAAGGGAAAATGTTGTTGTTCAGTTGCTCAGTCGTGTCCAACTCTCTGCAACCACATGAACTGCAGCACACCAGGCTTCCCTGTCCTTCACTATCTCCTGGGGTTTGCTCACACTCATGTCCATTGGACTGATGATGCCATCCAGCCATCTCATGCTCTCTCACTGCCTTCTCCTCGTGCCTTCAATCTTTCCCAGCAGCAGGGTCTTTTCCATTGAGTCAGCTCTTCGCATCAGGTGGCCAAAAATATGGGAGCTTCAGTTCCAGCATCAGTCCTTCCAATCAATATTCATGGCTGATTTCCTTTGGATTGACTGGTTTGATCTCCTTGCTGTCCAAGGGACTCTTCAGAGTCTTCTCCAGCACCAGAATTCAAAAGCATTAATTCTTAGGTACTCAGCTTTCTTTATGGTCCAACTCTCACATCCAGACATGACTACTGGAAAACCATAGCTTTGACTAGATGGACCTTTGTCAGCAAAGCAGACTTTTTCTGCTTTTTAATATGCTGCCTAGGTTGGTCATAGCTTTTCTTCCAAAGAGCAAGCGTCTTTTAATTTCATGGCTGCAGTGATTTTGGAGCCATTTTGGTCTGCCACTGTTTCCATTGTTTCCCCATCTATTTGCCATGAAGTGATGGGACTAGATGCCATGATCTTTGTTTTTTGAATGTTGAGTTTTAAGCCAGCGTTTTTACTCTCCTCTTTCACTTTCATCAAGAGACTCTTCAGTTCCTCTTCGCTTTCTGCCCTAAGGTTGGTGTCATCTGCATATCTGAGGTTACTGGTATTTCTTCCAGCAATCTTGATCCAGTTTGTGCTCTATCCAGTCCAGCATTTCACATGATGTACTCTGCATATAGGTTAAATAAGCAGGGTGACAAAATGTAGTCTTGACGTACTCCTTTCCCAATTTGGAACCAGTCTGTTGTTCCATGTCTAGTTCTAACTTGCTTCTTGACCTGCATACAGATCTCTCAGGAGGCAGGTAGGATTGTTTAAGTCCCTGCCAGAGGCAGCAAGGGTCCAGAAGAGCTGTCTCACTGCTCCTGGATCCAGACACAACAGAGAGCGCTCATCTCTCCTTGCTCAACCTTATGTGATATTTTTATGCAGTTGCTTTGCACATTGTTCTCCAGCCAGAGATACTAATGGGAAATGTTAGGGAAATATTCATATATTTTAAGATTTATTCTAATTGTATCCAACAGCCCCCTGTCTGTGATTTCAAGCCAGAACGGGAAACTCAGTATATATATGCATCTGACCAACAATGTTTTCTTACTTGTCTTCCCCTTTTTCTATTTCAATGGGACCAGAAGAATAGAGTTTCTGCCTCTCTGAAAACAGAGAATACCCCTACATCTTAGGCTGGATTCTCTCTGCCACTAGATTTTTGCAACTTCAGTGGCTCCATTATCCTGAAAGTGAAAGTGAGGTCGCTCAGTCGTGTCCGACTCTTTGCGACCCCATGGACTGTAACTTATCAGGCTTATCTGTCCATGGGATTTTCCAGGCAATAGTACTGGAGTGGATTGCCGTTTCCTTCTCCAGCAGATCTTCCCGACCCAGGGATCAAACCCAGGTCTCCCACATTGTAGACAGACACTTTATCATCACTTAGTCATTTCCCACTCTGTGTCCCCATGGACTGTAGCCCACCAGGCTCCTCTGTCCGTGGAATTCTCCAGGCAAGAATACTGCAGTGGATAGCCATCCCCTTCTCCATGAGATCTTCCCAACCCAGGGATCAAACCCAGGTCTCCACATTGCAGACAAATTCCTTACATCTGAGCCACCAGGCAAGCACCAACATTTAATGATAAATAAGGAAAAAGAGGAGTGAGACAAAAGAGCTGGGAGAGGAAGTTCAAGGGTGTTTTACTGATGCTGGCATTACTTCTTGGCTTTAGAAACAACTAAACATCCTACTTCATGGGATTGTCTTATGAGAAGTCTTATGAAATATGTCTCCTGGAACAGTCCATCCAAGAATAGATAAGTGAATAATTTAATTGCTTGACCCTCTCACTGATAAATGAGTGAGAGAATACCCCACTCCATGGGGTATTACTTTACCTTATAGCCTACCTTATAGGTTATATGCACATCATGGCCGCCAAGGAGTCCAGTGTGACTTTCTCCAGGGGTAAAGGAAACCTTGGCCCAGGAAGCAAGAGGCATGCAGAGTTACATGAGATGAGGTGCTATTGTGTTTTACTCAGTGAAGCCAACCAGGTTAACCAGAGTTAGTCACATGGATGGCTGAGATGGGATAAGATCTTCATCTGGGATGAAGATTCCAGATAGCTCAGACTGAGAGATGTAAGGAAGTGAGAGGGTGATATCTGCCACAAGGGTTAAGTCCTAGGGAACTAAGTCTTGATTTATCCATGAAACACAATGAATTTAGACAGAGTCTACTATGTTTTCTGACTTTTCTATTGGTATGGACTTTTTTTTGACTACTTTTTTGGCTATTTTTTTTTTTATGATTGCTATATTGGTATGGATTCAAAACCTTTATTCTAGCTGTCAAAATAAGAATATGGAATGATAGAGAATGTGACTGAGACTTGTCCATTATAGTTTGTATAGAATGTACTTGTGTGTTTAAATATTAAGTTACAATAAGTTAATAAAAACTATATTGATGAATTTATCAATTTAGAGCTTTTTGGAGGAATTTGTGTTCATTTTTGTGAATCAGTAGTCCAAACACAGCATCACAATTATCTAGCAGCAAAGAAATTCAGTAAAACTACATGATAATGTATTTACAATGATAAGAAAAAGAAAGAAAAAGAAGGAAGGTAAGAAAACTTTCTTATAAAGCAAACTGCCTTTCAGTTAAATTTCTGTGTTCATTATCAAGCTTTCAGTTTTTAACTGTCTCTGTTATAAATAAATAAAGCTTTTTAGCAACTAAGTTAAAGCTGTTTAACAGTTAAGTTTTTGAAATGTTTCAAGAGTTTGAAGTAGAAAAAACAAAAACTTGCATAGAACACAAAATTTAGGCTGTTCTTTAAGCATTTTCAGAACACTTTAAAATTAATTTCCCCAATTATCATCATTCATATGAAAATATAAATAATAAATAAATGTTGAAGTTAAAAAGAGATACAATTATTTGTAATTAATATTGATGACTTTTTCAATTTTATTCTCTCTTTATGGCAAGGCCTTAAGAAAATAAGTAATACTATTGTGTGTTCATAGAAGCCTAAAGCTCTATATCTTTCTTCAGGGAAATTTGATACAAAGAGATGAATACTGTTAGTTTTAATCCAGTAATTCCAATTTAAAGAATTTATCTGAAGATATAATTATGTGAGCAAGGATGCCTCATTGTAGTGGTACTTATAGTAGCTAAAAGGTTGGAAACATCCAAGGTTTCTACTATTAGAAGATTGATAAAACATGTACTTGTATGGAACATGCATTCAAAAGAATATATTCTTAAAAATCAACCTTTATCATATATGTATTGACTTGTAATATTTTTGTTAAATTCACATTAAATGAAAAAATCACTAATGCCATTCATATAACATGCATTTTTGAGAGTAAATTCACATAAAGGAAATATTTTCTTACTCTGAATTTTTATGTCCAAGTATTGCCTGGAGAATCCCAGGGATGGGGAGCCTGGTGGGCTGCCATCTATGGGGTCACGCAGAGTCGGACACAACTGAAGTGACTTAGCAGCCGCATGATGAGCATATTTTAACTATATATTGAAGAAAGAGAAAGTTTTTGAAAGTGTAGTTTTAAAAATAGAAAATCTATAATATGAAACAGTTAAATTAAGGTTTATAAACAATCTGATCACGTAGAGGCAAGGAAAATTATGGGCTGGAAAAATTGGGGAATACAAGAATCTGATGGGTAAATGAAAGAAACTGGAAAAAGGAAATGGTGAAAATACCATGGAATAATACTTAAGTGGAGAAATTGGAATATAGAATCACAATTCTCAGAAATAATATCTTCAAAATTTTTTATTCCTATTTTATCTTTTTCTGTAGTATATATTCGAATTTTTACCATATTCCCATATGTCTTTCAGACTCAGCTCCATTTTTCATTACTTTTAATGCTATTGCTTGTTAGTTTATTATTAATCTTCAGATAGGTTCATTGGTCCTGCTTGCTGTTGGGGGCAGTCATCTGTTAAATCCTAGCCAATGTTTTCTTAATTTAAGATGATACATGTTGCTCTTTCAGAATAGATATTTGATTCTTTTTGTAGACTCTAATACTTCAGTGAAATATTGTATTTTTCATGTTTGCTATCTTTGTTTCCCATTTCTTCAATATAAATTTTAGTTATTTGGTAACTTTATTTGTAACCACTATCTGTATTATGTCTGGGACCTCTACTGTCGACTGATGTATCTCTTGAGCATTGATCATTTCTTCCTGATTTTCAATGGCTAAATGATACATTGTAGAAGCTATCAATTATATTATAGTTCTGTGAAAGTGAAAGTGAAGTCACTCAGTCATGTCCGACTCTTTGCGACCGATGGACTATAGCCCACCAGGCTCCTCCACCCATGGAATTTTCCAGGCAAGACTACTGGAATGGGTTGCCATTTCCTTCTCCAGGGAATCTTCCTGACCCAGGGATGGAACCTAGGTCTCCCGCATTGCAGGCAGACACTTTACCATCTGAGCCACCAGGGAAGCCCTTATACTTCTATAGAGATTATTTATTTTTTGTGCTTTTCCCCTGAACAATTACATTTGTTGGCGATCACCTTGTTTCTCTTTGGCCTTGATTTTAGGTTTGTTAATATGGCTCTGTTTTATTGTTACTCTTACTCCCCGGATGTCATTTTTGCACCTAGATCAAAATCTTTATGAAGATCTCTCCAGGTTGGCTAGATGATAACTCCAACTTCTTCTAGACATTTTGCAACATCTGAAATATCTGTTCAGTTATGCTCAGCTCATCTCACCTCTCAGTCCCTCAACAACTGTTCCCTGTTAGGTTTTAACATTCATGTGCTTTAGGATTAATAAATACCTCAAAAAAACTCTTGCACAGATTTTGGGGGCTTCTTATCTACAGATCTTTCCTTTTCCAAATACCTCCACAACTCAAATCCTAACCCTCTTATACTCCATATCTCTGTTTTCGAATACTTCCTTCCAACAAGACTGTAGCTTTCTGCTCAGATTCCATTTATATGGTCATCATTTAGAAAATGCCTCTAGGAACTAGGCCTCTGGGAAAGTGAACTCAACTGGCATGTCCTTTTTCTCAAGGATCACAGGTTATACTATTGACTCATTTGAAGCCTAAGTTCACTAACAATTATCTTGATAACTTGCTCAAATAATCATTAAATATTATTAAAGAATTTTTCAAAGAATTAATCTTCAGCATGTAACAAATTTTCATTAAATTCATTAATGATTAAGGCAGCCTGAAACCCCTTGGAAAGGATTTGGCAAGGGTATTTATACATATTTTATGCAAATACCAATCTGCTCCAGTTAATGTTTTTATTCTTATAATGAGGTCTTTATTAGCAGGAAGGTAAAAACTGGGGCAGTACAATCCTGAGCCATATTCCAAAAGAGATGATAATTCCTAAATGTCAGGTCACATACCTAAAAGCCAGTATTCAGCAAGCTGACTTGTAGCTGTTAATCATGCCCGCCATGTGGTAACATTTCATTGTCTGAAGAGTGAGTAATTAGCTACTTTATACTGAGTTGTGTTCCTTCAAAGTTAATGTATAGAAACCAGGGCCCCGTAGTACACATAAATGTGACTTTTCGGAGATAAGATTTATGGAGGTAGTTATATTAATGTGAGGTATTTATAGTGGCCCTAATTCGAAGTGACCAATGTCCTTGAAAGGAGAGAGAATATAGACATAAACAGAGGGAAGACCTTGTGAAGACATAGGGAGAAGACAGTCACCCAGAAATCAGGAAGAGTGGCCTCAGAAGAACCAAACCTGTCAACACCTTTGTCTTTGCCTACAAAACCCTAGGATTGTGAGAAAATAAACTTCTATTATTTATGTGGGGGTTAGGTTTTGGAAATCCTAGAAAACTAGGCCATTAGCTCAGAGTTACAAGACTCAAATGAATGTTAGCAGAGAACCTAAGGACATCCTACTGTTGGCTTTAAATCGTCTCTAGGTTACTTATAACATCTACTTGCAAGACTGTGTTTGACCTGGCTCACCCCGCTCATTGTGTATTCATAGAATAGAGTGTTTCTGGAAAATAGTGAGAGGCACTTATTAAGCATCACAGCTGTCGGAGGTACTGATAACAGGCATTACACACGAAGATATGGTGCCAAACTGTCTGACCAAAAAACTTCAGAGGAAGAGCTGAGCAATGAGACGGATACAGGTGGCTCCGAAAGGCTGCAGCATCTTCCTGGGACTATAGAGGACCATGCGCATGCGTAGGGATCCCTGCATGTCCAGGACTCGGATAACTACAAGGAAAAAGCGAGAAGGTTCTGAACTCTCACCCTCTACCTGACCTTAGGGGTCTGTACAAGTACAAGAAGTGAAGACTTGTGTGGAGAGATGAACTGCCCACCTCAGCACTGATTTTGCTCTCCTGGTGGCCCTTCTGCTTTCCTGGTTGCTCCTGCTCATTTCCCTTATCTAAAAACACTGGCATTTTTCAGGGTTGATTCTTCATATCTATTTTCTATCTGCTTTCTATGGACCTCATCTGTCTCAGTGATTACAACACATTATATACGCTTGTGCTGTTGCGCTTTGTCGCTCAGTTGTGTCCAATTCTTTGCGACCCCATGGCCTGCCAGGCTCCTCTGTCCATGATTCTCCAGGCAAGAATATTGAAGTGGGTTGCCATGCCCTCCCCCAGGGGATCTTCCCAAGCCAGGGATCAAACCTAGGTCTTCTGCATTGCAGGTGATTTCTTTACTGTCTGAGCCACCAGGGAAGCCCATTACATATGCTGCTAACCCATAAATTAACATCTCAATCCAGTTCTCTTCCCAAAATGCAGTGGTCCAGAACAGATGTTTGCCTGCTGCACACCAGCCTGAAACAGTAGTGCCTGATGACTTTCTATCTCAAGAGAGTAAGTCCAGTATTCTTAAAGTCACAAACTTGCCTAAACTATAAGAGAATAGAGTTCAATCTTCATGAGTTTCTGAGTAAAAACAATTATTTGTGATGGAAGATTTTGGTAGTTCATTTCATAATAACACTTTTCAGCAGACAAAGATCGTACACTCTCCAGGGGAGGATTTGGTCCTTTGAAGTGCTGTCTTAACAAGCTCCATGGGGTCCACAAGTATCACATCATGACATTTAAATCATTCCAAAAGAGGGTATGGAGGAAAGCATGACTTGAAGATCAAGTACATAATAAGTCTAATTACTTGGAGATTGTTCTATGTGACATAATCCATAATATATGACTTAGACTTGTTAAATTTTCATACCAAGATCCCTCTGAGTAGGATTACCCCAGCCATTCTCCTGAGTTCTTATTTCTCTGCTTAAGTAGTTACACACACACACACACACACACACACACACACACACACACACTCATGGATGGCAAACCTGGAGAGCAAAGCGGGGAGGGGTAGGTTTTGCTCTACTCTGTAGGGAAGACATAGAATAGTGAGAAGACGCCTAGTAATTTGTTCCCTGGGCTCGACAGGAATGTCTCTGGGGAATGGGCTGGTTTTAGGTGATCAGACTCTAAAACCCTCACACCTCAAAGCTCCCGAGCACCCTGAGTCCTATCCTTCCATCAGGACAGAAAAGGTGTCTGGGACTCCCCATCCACTGCACTCACTCCAGGGAGCAGATGACTCAGCTCCAGCCATTCCCATCTCTGTGAGTTTTCCTCTACGTTCAAGCCCAAGTTGAGGAAAAGATCAGAGGTAGTACCAGTCCACAGTTGCACAAATAATTATTTATATACTAGTCAATGGTTTGATCCTGGGTCGGGAAGATTCCCCTGGAGAAGGAAATGGTAACCCACTCCAGTATTCTTGCCTGGAGAATCCCATGGACGGAGAAGCCTGGTAGGCTACAGTCCACAGGGTCGCAAAGAGTCGGACACGACTGAGTGACTTCACTTTCACTTTTCACTTTCAATGGTTTACAGATGAGGACAGAAGGCTGGCAGAAATCATCAGGTTTAGGAAGACAAAAATGGCGCTTTTGTGAAGACCCCTTTCTTGCTCTGTGCTGGGGTCTCAGAGTCACATCTGATACCCACACTGTCTAACCATAGGTTCCTCATTCCTCTGACTCGTCCCTCCCAGGTCACAGGGTTCTAGCTGTATTCTCCAGGGTTGGTGGTTCCGATCCCAGGGAAACCCTTAATTGGATCCTAGAGTGGGATTATGTGGCTCCATTGTCACTTATGTTTAGAGGAAAGTATTTGCTGCTGGAAATATGGTAGAACATTCTGCTATGAAAGCTGTTTCTCCATTTCACCTCTGTTCTGTATCTGGCATCATGTTCAGTAAAAACATTTGCTTTATAAAAACTTTAAAAATTTAAATGCCTTCTTCTCTTTTTCTTAATCACTTTTAAGAAATGGTTGTTAAAAGTATTAACCTAAATGAAAATGTGTTGTTCTTAAATTTAGAAATCCAAGAAGAAAAGGAAATCCAGTCAGAATGTATACTATTGATATGAGACAATCTTCTTTTGGATTCTGTTTAAGAAATATTGCTACTCTTAGATCCTCTAATTTATATTCTGGAAGATTTGCTTGTATCTTTTATGCTTAGTTCTAAAACCTACCTGGAATTTATTTTCTGTATTATATATGGTAAGGTTCATGTCTTAGTTTTCTTCCTCATGGGTAGCCATCCTACTCAGCACTGTTTATTGAAAATACCAGTGCCACCTTTCTCTTAGATCAAGCGTGTATGTGTGTGTGCTTATGTGCATGTATTTCTGAATTTCTGAGTTAACCAAGCTGTTTCGTTGGCTTATTTGTTCACCTTTGCCTCAATACCACTTTGACTAATAGTTGTAGTTTTATAGTACATGATTATAATCAATAAATTCCTTTTATTTCATTTTTTATTCTCAGATATTTTGGCTATCCTTGATCTTTGACATTTTTGTATACAAAATTTAGAATAAGATTATTAATTTCCACAAATAAAGAAAATTTCCTAGAATTCTGATTTTGATTTCATTGAAAGTATAGATAAATTTGGAAAAGTTTAGAATCTGTACAAATTTTCCAATTTTTAAACATCTATGTATTTTCATTTTTTGCATTGACTTTTAATCCAATATTTATAATTACACTTAATTTCAACAGTTCATCTATAGTTTTTTTCTTCATACACAATTTGTATTTTGTATTTTCCATTTTAATGTGCCCTTTATTATTCTTTTTGCCTGTTGCTGACTAGTTATGAGTCAATGTTAAATAGAAGTGTTTTCAGTGAAGCATATTAGATTTATTTTCTAACTCATAAGAAAAGCTTTTATCATTTTACCATTAAATATAATTTTTCTGTGAGTTTTGGAGATATTTTTCTCAGATTAAAGATGTTTCTTCCTATCTGATGTTTGCTAAGTCTTTGTAGGGAATAGATTCTGAATTTTATCATTTTGGTGGATTTACCTTTTCATTATTGTTCTGTAGTAGCTCCTGTGTGTCTTAAATGCTTTGAAGTTATCTCAGTATTGCAACTACTGGACTCTATCAGGCTCAAACATGTTTTTCCATTATTTGAGCTTTAACCTTGGTCTGTGTGGGAGAGAGACAGAGAGAGACGGAGACAAGGACAATGACAGAGAGTTTGTATGTTTGTATTTACGTATAGGTAGTTTAGGTATGACTCTTGAAAGGATTTTGTGACTGGATTTTCTTTTCTCCTTTTATTATGATTAACTATATCTTTTAATGGAGAAGGAAATGGCAACCCACTCCAGTATTCTTGCCTGTAAAATCCCATGGATGGAGGAGCCTGGCAGGCTATAGTCCATGAGGTCATAAGGAGTCAGACATGACTGGGTGACTTCGCCTTCATCTATCTTTTAATGTCTTCCATTTATGCATAATGTTTTATTTATATACATAGATTGATTACTATCAGCTTAAACTGTGTTTTCTGTTCATTATAAATTTATTTGTTCCTTTATTTCTCCTTTTCTTCCTTCTGCCTGCTGTGGATTCATAATGCTTTTACTTTCTTTTCATTTGTCTTGTAATTTGGGGATCCATAGATTTTATGTAATACCTTTTAAAAATGATTCCCATTAATTGATAGTATCTAAATTTAATCAAGTACTCTAACAAATTTCAAGTGTTCAAGATTCAATTCTTATCAAGAATATTAATATTAACTTTCTCTATCTAATGTCCTTTTCTCTGTTTACTCATTTTCAGAAATGTAATGTCCCCTTTTAAAATGCCAAATCATCATTTTATAATCTATAGGTTACAAAACTAATCAATATCATTTTTTCAAATTATAAATGCTTTGAAAAAACTAGGTAGAGGGGATAGATGGTAACCTGGCATCTTTCACAGAAGAAATGTGCAATTGAATTATAGTTATAAAATGTACAAAACATGATGATAAGAGTAAAAAGAAATCTAAGAGGATAATTAAGACTCTTGAGATAGGTTGATAGACTGCAACATTGATTGAATAGAAATTCCAGAAGGTCAATACACAGTGAAACGCAGAGCATGAAGAAAGGACAACAGTCAAAGAGATGATTGTTAAGAATTTACATTTTTTTGAGAATGTATTTTTTATTTATCCTATTCTGTTCTCTGAGGACATTTTTTCTTAAGATTATATCACCTTCAGTTATGAAAAACTGCTTGAGTGTACATTTCTGTTTATGTATTGCAATCATTAAGTATAATAAGTATTTGCAGTTTAAGGACTTAGGTCTATTTTTAATGCTGGAATGTTTATGGTGAAATCTCTTCAAATACTATTTCTTCACCATTTTCTTCATTCTTTTTTGCTCTGGAAACTTTATCTTTTCTAAGTGCAGCCTGTCATCTATTATTCATGTCTCTAAACTCCACTTTCAAAGTATTACCCCTCTTTCTGTATTCAAGTCTGAGTGGATTCTTAATGTGACCTCGCAAGACTCTATTTTCCTCCTTAACATTAGGTTTGGAAATCATTTTCTTTATCGATTTTTAAAAATTATATGGCTATATATCTTATTTCAGAGGTCCATAGTTGATCTGCTTTTACACACTGGTTGTGTTTTCCTGCCTTCCTTATTTATTTTTAACTTATTAAACATTTGAATAAATAGCATACCCTTTATTAATGTACTGAACATCTTAACCATCCTTAATTATATCAGAGTTTTATGAAGATTCTTCTATAAAGTTAGTTTCATCTTGAATAAATCAAATTTCAATCATTTGCCTTGTTTTCCTCTTTAGCATGAAATTTTTTGGTATGCTTTTTAGGCACATATTTTGAGTAAAAGTCTTTTTGTTTTTGCCAGTATTTTTATTTTGATTTGGTCTTTCCACCTTTTCTTTCTTCCTCTCTTGTGGTTTTATGCTTTTTTTTGCTCTTCAGATGACTTCATGGGCCCTTTACATAGAATCAGGTCCTATATAATAGTGTCTCAGGCGCTAATGATCTAGTGCCAGAGCCAGCAAGCATACTGGCTTCCTTGGAATCACTGTATCTAGCAGCCCAACAGCAGTGTGTTTTGTTTTGCTTTGTTTTTATCTCATTTTATGGGCCCAACCCAAGCCTGTAGTTTCAATCAACCATATTCATACCCCATATCCCAAAACCTATCCTGACCACATACCAGCTGAGTTCCAGGTATGATTCTCTGATTTCATATTTGGACCATATCGTGTTTCTGATTAATTTGTTTGAAGAATTGTCTCGCTTTAAACTCTGGTTGTGTATTTGGAGGGTTTCATTTTATTTTTTATTTCTATGTGTTTGAAGTACAGGAGAACCTAAGAACTCATCTTGAGGATGAATATTTACTTTCTCCTTAATAAAATATAAATCAATAGTTTAAGTATACTGATAAAATTGTTCAGCATCATTAAACTTCATTTTCTGTGAGAAAATAGAGATTAGTGAAAATAGTGGTAAATGAAACAATCTGCCGCTATCTTCTCATTAGCTTCAGCTAACAAATTTTAAGAAATGACAAATATTTTATTTTTTGAAAAGAAGACAGAGATCCCAATTTTTATGCAAAATCTACTAATTTTAAAAATTGATCAATAACTAAAATTTTTAAAATGTCAATAAAAAGCAAATTGTCTAATCAATATCACAGGACTTTGGGCTGATTGGATCCAGGAATTACTGATTTGTGACCTCTCACTTTGTATGAGCATATCAACTTTTTTCCTTCTCTGCCCCTCAGCTCTAAAATTTCTGTCCCAAGGGCAGCATTTTATTTATCTGTCAAAAGAGCATGGGAAGCAATCAGACATGGATCTCAGAAGTCATCCTGCTGGGATTCCAAGTTGACCCAGAACTTGAAGTTTTCCTCTTTGGCCTCTTCTTGTTATTCTACAGCCTCACGCTGCTGGGGAACTCGGTCATCCTGGGGCTCATCTGCCTGGACCCCAGACTGCACACCCCCATGTACTTCTTCCTGTCACACCTGGCCATCGCCTACATGGCCTATGCCTCAAGCACTGTCCCTAAGATGCTGGCGAATCTTATAATGCAGAAGAAAACCATCTCTTTTGCTCCATGCATACTTCAGACGTTTCTGTATCTGGCATTTGCCGTCACAGAGTGTCTGATTCTGGTGGTGATGTCCTACGATCGGTACGTGGCCGTCTGCCACCCCCTGTACTACTCGGTCATCATGAGCTGGAGAGTGTGCACAGTCCTGGCTGCCACGTGCTGGATTTTCAGCTTCCTCTTGGCTCTGGTCCACATTTCTCTCATTCTGAGGCTACCCTTCTGTGGGCCACAAAAAATAAACCACTTTTTCTGTCAGATCATATCAGTATTCAGATTGGCCTGTGCCGACACCAGGCTCAACCAAATCGTCCTCTCTGTCGGCTCGGTGTTTGTCTTAGTCTGGCCCCTCCGCCTGGTGCTGGGCTCCTACGCGCGCATCCTGGCCGCCGCCCTGAGGATCCAGGCCGCTGAGGGCCGCAGGAAGGCCCTCTCCACCTGCTCCTCCCACCTCTGCGTGGTCGGGCTCTTCTTCGGCACTGCCATCCTCGTGTACTTGGCGCCCAAGTCCAGCCATTCTCAGGAACAAAGGAAGATTCTGTCGCTGTTGTACAGCCTTTTCAACCCTATGCTGAATCCTTTAATCTACAGTTTGAGGAGTGCAGAGGTGAAGGGTGCCCTGAGGAGATTTCTGGAGAAGAGGAGATCATTGTGAGAGACGGTTTGAAGTGTGGTGTGTGAGCCTGTCTTCATGACTCTGAAACCCTGAATGTCTTTTTGAGTCCTTTAATTTAACAAACCCTGTACTCTATCTTTGGAATTCTTAGAAAATGAAAAAATAAATACCTTTACTGTTTAAGCTCTTGATAGTAGCTCTGAGTTAAACATTGCACAATAGAAAACACAGTCTAATCCTATTCATGAATACAAATGCAAATATCTTAAAATATTAGTTAAACAAGTCCATAAAAATAAAACTAAATTATGATAAAGT
Source organism: Ovis aries (assembly GCF_016772045.2). Taxonomy (NCBI): domain Eukaryota; kingdom Metazoa; phylum Chordata; class Mammalia; order Artiodactyla; family Bovidae; genus Ovis; species Ovis aries. The sequence continues at coordinate 108,479,701 of NC_056057.1, forward strand.
TTTTATCCTGAAACGTTTAACTTTCAAACAATGAAAAAAAATTGTCACGTTAACAAAATATACAATGAAGAAATTGTTTGAAAAAATTTAACATCAATTAATGGTAAAACTCCTTTCAACCTAAAGAAGATTTACTTCCAAAATGTAAATAAAACAATAAGAATAATAAATTAACTTCTTAATATAATCCATAATTAAAATGAAATTTTATAAAACGTCACCATAAATAACAAATTTGAAATGCTTAGAAATAAATCTAACAAAGGATGTACAAAACTATAAAGAGACAATTAGAAAAATTACTGAGGCACTATGGTAACTAAATATACATATATATGATATGAGATCAGGCTCTTGAATTGAGAGACATAATATTGCAAATATTTAGTATCTCCAAACTGATGAATATATTAAGTGTAATTCTAATAACTGTCGTACAATATCTCAGAAATGTGTGGGTATCTGAAGAACTTGAAAAGCTGATTCTAAAATATGATGAGCAACAGCTAGACCAAGCACCATTAAAAAGGATGAGGTACAAGGTGAGAGGATTTTACAAAATGTACTATAAAGTGCAAATAAGTAAAACAGTGTAGTCTTTACCCAGGGATTCACCAATAAACAAACTGAAAAAAAAAAAAAAAGTAAGGAAGCTGACTCATGACTTTATAAACAGTTGCTCTATGAGTCCATATATGGCATGGAAGATCACTGCGGAAAGGAAAGGCTTTGCAGGAAATACTTTTGGTACTATTGAGTAACCATGTAGATACTCAAGCATGCTAAAAAACCATTCCTAGCATTTTCAAGTCCTAAGTGTCAAAGGCAAAACTATAAAGCTTTTGAAAGTATGAAAGGGAAGGATTTTTAAACCAATGTACAAATGAGCCACCAGAGAAAACATTGATAAATTTGACTAGGTGGGAATTAAAAATATCTATTAACCAACAAAGAGCTTAAAAAGACTGAGAAGACAAGACAGAGATTCCTATTTTACTGGATCTTCTAATTCATCAGGTCTCAAACATCATAGACTTCAAATTTCTTCCTCAAAGACCAGCATGTTTCAGAGCCCCACTTGTCAGAACTAAGTGAGTTTCTATCACATATCTCTGAAGTGTCTCTTTGTCATGACATTTTAAACTATCTGAAGTTTTCCTCCTTTGTATTTGTTCATAGGTTTATTTACAGTTTACAATCTCTAACAAACAAAATCACTATCACCATAAGTATCCACTTTGTCTTCCTCATAGCTGTGTCTGTAGTAGCTAGAGCAGAACAAGACACAGAGAAAGCCCTCCTTAAATCTCTGTAGACAAACTGACCAAAAGGCATCCCTAAGTTTTCTTCTTGAAACCAAGGAGCACCCAAGTTAGGGTAGAGACAGATAAATTTTTATTTTATACTTTTTTAAAAAAATTAAATTTATTATTTATTATTCTTTTTTTTTTTTTACTTTACAATATTGTATTGGTTTTGCCATATATCAACATGAATCCACCACGGGTGTACACGTGTTCCCTATCCTGAACCCCCCTCCCACCTTCCTCCCCATACCATCTCTCTGGGTCATCCCAGTGCACCAGCCCCAAGCATCCTGTATCCTGCATCAAACCTGGACTGGCGATTCGTTTCTTATATGATATTATACATGTTTCAATGCCATTCTCCCAAATCATCCCACCCTCTCCCTCTCCCACAGAGTCCAAAAGACTGTTCTATACATCTGTGTCTCTTTTGCTGTCTCGCATACAGGGTTATCGTTACCATCTTTATAAATTCCATATACATGCATTAGTAAGCCATATCTCAAGTACACACACAGTGGCTACTGTGTCAGACAGCACAGCTACAGAGCATGTTCTTCTCTACTGTACAGTGTTGTTCTTGATAATTAGAAAAACTTGAAAGTCATATTAGAACAAAAGTCTTTCTCTTTCCTCTCTGACACCTCTCCTCTCTCCTCCTTTTCTACAACAATCTCTTCTTATATCTGGTTCAGAATTCCTACAAGAGAATTCTAATAAGATTGTCCAAGGTTTGTAGGTGACGACCTAGAGGGATGAGATGGGAGGAGTGGGAGGGCTCACAGGGGAGAGGATATATATATATAGAGATAGTTGTGACTGATTCACATTTTTGTATGGCAGAAACCAACACAACATTCTAAGCAGTTATCCTCCAGTTAAAAAGAAAGAAATTAAAAATAAATCCCTGAATTCTACAGCAATGACCCCAAACTTCTTATAAAGCACCCAAACAATAAAAATACTTGCGTTGCAATCAAAGGAAAATTTAAAAGGATGAACTGCATATGAAATAAACATTTAATAAATAGTTCTATAAATTCATTCATTAATAGTTTTTTATAACAAATAGTTCTGATTAAGATAGCATTAAAATATGCCTATTGTTAGTATTTTGAATTAAAACTAGTTCAATCTACTTTTTTATTTTTATTTGTTTAAAATATTTTTATTTATGTATTTCTTTTTTTTTGCCATTTTTTATTTTTTTTTTTTTACTTTACAATACTGTATTGGTTTTGCCATACGTTGACATGAATCCGCCACGGGTGTACATGAGTTCCCAATCCTGAACCCCCCTCCCACCACCCTCCCCATATCATCTCTCTGGGTCATCCCAGTGCACCAGCTCCAAGCATCCTGTATCCTATATAGAACCTAGACAGGCAATTTGTTTCTTACATGATAGTATACATGTTTCAATGCCATTCTACCAAATCATCCCACCCTCTCCCTCTCCCACAGAGTCCAAAAGTCTGGTCTATATATCTGTGTCTCTTTTGCTGTCTTGCATACAGGGTTATCATTACCATCTTTCTAAATTCCATATATATGTATTAGTATACTGTATTGATGTTTTTCTTTCTGGCTTATTTCACTCTGTATAATCGGCTCCAGTTTCATCCACCTCATTAGAACTGATTCAAATGTATTCTTTTTAACGGCTGAGTAATACTCCATTGTGTATATGTACCACAGCTTTCTTATCCATTCATCTGCCGATGGACATCTAGGTTGCTTCCATGTCCTGGCTATTATAAACAGTGCTGCGATGAACACTGGGGAACACGTGTCTCTTTCAATTCTGGTTTCCTTGGTGTGTATGCCCAGCAGTGGGATTGCTGGGTCATAAGGCAGTTCTATTTTCAGTTTTTAAGGAATCTCCACACTGTTGTCCATAGTGGCTGTTATTTTATACTTTTAATTCTCATTTTTTAAACATGAGAAGACCAAGGAATAGAGAGGCCTAGTAATTTGACTCAGAGAGTCAACAATTTGACCCAGAGTCATTGTTGAGGTAGCATATGAAAAAGTTGGTGCTAATGTTGTAGCCACGTGTTCTGGGAAATAAACTCACTCAGAAGGACAGAGCAGATAGTGGAGTGCAGTTTATTACACCAGCGGGCAAGGCAGAGTCTTCTCTTAGCCAAGGACCCTGACCAACTTTTGTGAAAACCTTAAGTGTACTGCTCAAGCCCACATCCCCAAATTCCTTGAACCTAGCCTGGAAAGTGTTAAAGGGAGATACAATCAGGTTACAGCCACGATTCATAATCAGAAGGGTCAGCTGGTTATACACTATAGCGTACACCAATGGGTGCCATAAAGATTACAAAGGTGATTGACTACATAGGGGATTATTAGATTCTTTTTGGCGATGCGAAGTCTTGGTATGGCATCTGGTTTTTATCAGTCTGGGAGTCCAGTTTGGCCGTAGGTATGTTATCCCTATGGCTACCAGACACATGGTCCAAAGCTCACTGAAAGTGCAAGATGGAGTTTCCTTCTTTTTCAAGATGGAGTCAGCTCAGCCTGTTTCTTTCCTCCCTCATTCCCCGCCCTCTTGATGCTCTCAACTTCCAGTGTGAGCATCACTCATCAGGATGTACTGCATTTTAGGTTTCCTGGTATATATTTGGGTAAATGAATTTAGCCTCTGTGATAGAGTTAAGGACACATTGGAGAATACAAGGTCCACATAACAGAATCAACAGAACAACTATAACAATGGTTAATATAGTTTTCACCAATCACCCTTTACCCATGATAGAATAGAAGTCCGAAAAGGGAGATTATCATCAGACATAGCTTTCACCTGACCTTTCATGTTGTCTATTTACCATTGCCAGATAAATCAGGAATATATACACAACATTCAACTTTAATTATAGCACAGGTCCCTCCTTGTGCTGACGCTATGGTCAGTCTCAAGATGATACCAGCAAGTCCTTGTAGCAGCAGTTGCTTGTAGAGCTTCATCTCTGTTTCTTCTTTAAGATGATCTTGGTTTCATGGGGATCAGTGGGGTCCTTTTGTGTAGTCCACTTGGTGTCCTCTGGGTCTGCATCGTACGCTCTCTTCAGCCTCGTGTGGTGGATCCAGAGAGTGACACCTGCAACTTTAACTGCAATAGGAGGGGTCAGAACAACAGTATATGGACCCTTCCAATGTGGGGCCAAGGAGCCATGTTTCCAGCCCTTGACCCACACCAGATTCCTGGGCACAAATTCGTGAATCTGCTCCCCAAGGGGGAACAGCACCCTTTCTTGTACAAACTTAGTTACCTGACTTATTACCTTACCCAGTTGTTCCATCTGCTGTGAAATCTCATCTCCCCTTACCCGAGGCAAATTTGTTGACACCTGTTTTACAATGGAAAAGTGAAAGAAAGTGAAAGTGAAGTCGCTCAGTCTGTGTCTGACTCTTTGTGACCCCATGGACTAGAGCCTACCAGGCTCCTTCGTCCGTGGGATTCTCCAGGCAAGAGTACTGGAGTGGGTTACTGTTTCCTTCTCCAGGAGATCTTCCCAACCCAGGGATCGAACCCAGGTCTCCCACATTGCAGGCAGACGCTTTACCATCTGAGTCACCAGGGAAGCTTTTACAATGGGAGGGGGCCTCCAATACACAACTTTGTATGGAGAATAGCCATGTGACCGTGGGGTCATCCTGAGTCTGAGCAGAGCCTTTGGAAGGAAGTCCCCCCAGGAGCAGTCAGTCTCTATGATCCACTTGGAGAGGGTCTCTTTTAAGAGTCCAGTTGGTTCATTCCACCATTCCAGAACTCTGGGGCCTATATGCTGTATGTAATTTCCACTTGATATTTAGAGCTTTACATACTTGTTGAATTAAGTCGGCTACAAAGACAGGGCCATTGTCTGATCCTATACTGGTTGGAAACCCAAGCTGGGGATTATTTCTCAAAGCAGACAGCAAGCCACTTCATTTGCTCTTTCAGCTGGGGTGGGGAAGGCCTCCACCCATCCTGAGAAGGTACATACCATGAGTGTCAGCAGGTTTAAAGTCCACTTAGACTGCCTTTTAACTGTATTCCTGGAGGTTTTTGTTTATGTCCAGGGGCAGCATTGCCCTTCCTCATTTTTGGTGGCCCTTTCTGCTTCAGCCAGCTGGTCTTGGGCCAGGGTATACTGTGGGAGAATTAAAGTTAACTCAGGCATTTTTGAGAGTACACAGGTTCTGATAGATCCCCCACCAGCAGGCCCACATTTCTCAGCCACTTGTTTTGAGGCTTTATCTGCTTGTTGGTTTCCCCCTGTTTGTGGGTGTCTTCCTATTGGTGACCCCAACAATGCATCACTGCTACCTTTTCAGGTTCCCATACAGCATCTAATAGAGTGGAGATTTCTTGTTTTTAATATCCTTCTGTTGGCTGTCAGGAGACCTCGCTCTTTATATAAAGCCCCGTGTACATGTAAAGTAGCAAAAGCATACGTGGAGTCTGTGTAAATGTTTGTCTTCTTGCCTTTTGAGAGCTGGAGGGCCCGGATTAGAGCACATAGTTCGGCCTGTTGAGCAGATCAGTGTGATGGCAGAGAGCTGGCCTCAGCGATGGCTTCTTCCGTGACGACTGCGCATCCCGACAGTCGTTGTCCTTGTTTCGCCAGGCTGGGGCCTTTGTGTACAGGCCCCACTCTGGGTCTGGGATTGGCTGGTCTCTCAAGTCAGGTCTGCTGGCAAAAACTCTTCTAGGATTTCCTTGCAATCGTGTGAGGGCCCACCTTCTCCCACAGGAAGGAGAGTGGCCGGATATAGGGCCTGACAAGGCTCAGTAGTAACCTGGGGATTCTCACATAACAGTCCCTGGTATTGAGTAATCCGGGATGTCAACAGCCATTTATGGGGGTCCCCTCACAGGAGAGTGTTGACCTCATGCGGGACTTTTATGATCAAATCTTGGCCCAAAGTCAGCTTGATTGCCTCCTGGACCAGTAAGGCAACCGCAGCAACTGTCTGTAAGCATCCCAGCCACCCTGGGGCAACATTGTCCAGCCGATTTGAGAGATAAGTCATGGGTCTGTCCCATGTCCCCATATTCTGGGACAACACTCCCATATCCACCTTGTCCTTTTCAGTTACATAAAGAGTCAACGGCTTAGCAAGGTCTGGCAGGCCCAAGGCGGGTGCGGACATCATTGTACCAGGTTTGAGTTCTATTACCAGTGAGACTTGTTTTGCAAGCCTGGGGGGTTTCCGCCCAGACCTCAGGGAATTGTTGAGTTAACTCTCTCTCTTGACTGTTTAGCCTGTTCGGTTTCCTTTCTGGGAGATCGTGCCATCTCCATTCATCTTGAGGGGTTACTGAGAGGAAGAGTAAATAGGTGGTTGAGCCCACTTGAAGAGTGGGTCTTTCGTGGGGGGAAAGGTCACTCATGTCCCCCATTTAGACAGTAAGTCTCTTCCAAACTAAGGTATGGGGCATTCAGGGATGTATAAAAATTCATGAATCCCTTGGTGTCTCCCCATCTGACATTCTCGGGGTAGGCTAGAGACACAAAGGCTGCATTTATCACCATCTGAGACCCAGCAGCCTCTGGATCTATAAAGTCTATAGGTCTTGCACAGTCTTTTGTAGAAGTCAGAGGGTGATTCACTTTCCCTTTGAATCACTTCAGAGGGTTTTGCCATACTCATAGGTTTTCAGGCCCCGCTCTTGAGACCTTGTAAAATAGCCACCCGATACCTCTCCAGGTGCCCCTCCCTTCCTCCGTGTTACAGTTCCCACCGGGCCTCTCATCGAGGTGGCTGGTTCTGCCCACGGCTGCGGGTGTGCAGTACCCTCAGGTGCCGTTTCTCTTAACCATTTTCTGGCCTCTGTTAGGAGCCTGTGTCTTTCCTCAGTGCTGAAAAGGGAGACTAGTAGTTGGATTATGTCATCCCATGTAGGGTGGTGGGCTTGAAAAATAGTCTCCATTAGGCTAATTATGGCTTGTGGCTCCCCCGAGTACAGTGGAGTGTGTCTCTGCCAGTTTAATATATCTGTACAGGAAAATGGCTGGTAATAATAGGCTACAGGGGGCTGATGGTAGTGCCCCATGCGTCCTGAACCGGAGGCTGTTGTAGCTCTCTGAGGGGCACCTGTAGTGGGGTTCTTTCCCCCTGTTCCTTGGTGGAGCGCAGCCTCTAATTCCTATGTTTTCTTCCCCCTTCCCATCAGTACTCTCCAGGAGGGGTGGATACAATTAGGTGATCCGGCTGAGGTGGAATCCTGGGGGCATTGACCAGAGGTCTCCATCGCTGAGATCGGAGCCTGCCGAAACTGTGGCTCTACGCTCTCCCCGAGAGCTGGCGGAGGAGCAGCGGCTGCTGCAGGAACTTCACCTGGCCCTGGATCGGTCAGTAAGGTGGCCTCCGGTCCTGGTGGTGCACTGGGCCGTGGGCGTGTAATCATCCAGTATGGGGGAGATCATCCCCATCCAAATGCTCTAGAATTTCTTTTTTATCATCAGTCAATTTTTATGCCATTTATATTTTTCCCTTTCCCTCTGCATACAAAACCTTGTCCAAGTGGGAGGGTCTTGAGCTAACCCTAGCCATGAGTCAATATATGGATATTGATCCAGGTGTCCCAGCTCTTCTCTGACTACTGTATAGACTGCTTTTTAAGTTCACAGTGTCTCCTGGCAGCCATCCTACACCCGCAGGGGGCCATTTGACCTCACAGAGTATGTGGAGGCGGTTAGGCATCATATTCACCCCATAGTCTCCTCCAAATTCCTTATTTAAATTTTTAATCATGCACTCCAGTACGGTTGCCTTAGATTGATTTCCTCCCATCTTGCTTACCTTCTCGGACCTTCTTCTACTTTTCCTTCTCGTTCTGTCTACGAAGTTCTCGGTACCCTATGCACTTCTGATATTTCCACTCAATGAAACACTTAAATTGCCATATCACCTCTTTCCTAATTGGGGTGAGAAGAGCCTTACCTGCCAGATCCCAGAGAGAGAAGGGGAATCAGCGTGTCTTCACCTGCCTGTTGGCATGGGCAAACCAGAACACCACATGATCCAAGACTGTTTCTCCCTTAACTTTTAAAGTCCGTTCTGCCTTGGTGGTCTTGATCAGGTGCAGATGAAAACACAGATGGGTTAAATAGCCCTCGTCCCAGGCTGTCTCCAGAAAAGCCAATTTATACCCACTTATATGTTCCCCTCCCCTCCTTCTAGCCTGACAATTCTGAGGAATTTCATGGCAGATGGGACACTTCCTAGGGGATGGCAGAAGACCAAGTTTCTTCTAACAGCCCCCTGGCGATTGCTTGGTAATAATTGTCCCCAAGATGGCATGGACACCACCTCCCAAATGACATTCACAAATTTCCTTCCTAAGCCCTAACACACTCGTCAACCTGTGTACCAAGCAATTGCCACCACCTGCCTATTCCAGTCTCCTGCAGGTCCGTGCCCATTTTAGTCCCTCCCAGGGGGGTGATCAGGCCCCTTCTTTCACCCTGCTGGGTGGGTTCCTCCTCACCTGAGTGCTTAGTTCCCCTGCTGACGTCCACTAACTGCTAACGTGAAAGGTCTGGGCATTGAGAAGCAGAATCCTTCCAGAAGGGCTAGGTGCCTTCCCCTCTCCAGAAGATTCGAGTCGCAAGGCCTCAGAGTAGTCCCAAATGAGACTTGTCTCCTCAAAGTGAGGAGTTTTCTGGTCAGTGCACCAAATGTTGTAGCCACGTGTTCCAGGAGACAAATCCCCTCAGAGGGACAATCCAGATAGTGGAGTGCAGCTTATTACACTGGTGGGCCCAAGGCGGAGTCTCCTCTTAGGCAAGGACCCCGACCGACTTTTGTGAAAACCTTATGTACCTTAAGTGTACTGCTTATGCCCACATCCCCAAATTCCTTGAACCTAGCCTGGAAAGTGTTAAAGGGAGATACAATCAGGTTACAGCCGCGATTCATAATCAGAAGGGTCAGCTGGCTATACACTGTAGCATACACCAATGGGTGCCATAAAGATTACAAAGGTGACTGACTACATAGGGGATTATTGCATTCTTTTTGGTGACGGGAAATCTTGGTGTGGCATCTGGTTTTTATCAGTCTGGGAGGCCAGTTTGGCTGTAGGTATGTTATCCCCATGGCTACCAGGCACATGGTCCAAAGCTCACTGAAAGTGCAAGATGGAGTTTCCTTCTTTTTCAAGATGGAGTCAGCTCAGCCTGTTCCTTTCCTCCCTCACTAAAACATGGGTAATCTAGATCCAGAGCCTGTATTCTTAATCTAATTATATATGCAGGTGTAGTTTATACCAAGAATCCAATGATTCCACACAATACATAGATATTTCTCTCCTCTGTCCCAAGGAGAAAAAGTTAGCAAAAATTACCAAAGGAGAATAAAGATAAGACAAAAGTAGAAAGAAAATGAGATATTTAATTCCCAAAACAATCTTCAAGAAAGAAAGCAGTATGAATATTTGTTTAGGGGAGCAATATGGTTGATAAACTATTTTCAGATGTTTTGGTGGTAGAACTTTTCTGGCATAACAATATTTAAAATTTATAAAGAAGCAAAGAGAAAGAAAGAAATAGAGGAAAACAGTAGAATGGGAAAGACTAGAGATCTCCCCAAGAAAGTTAGAGATATCAAGGGAACATTTCATGCAAAGATGGGCACAATAAAGGAAATAAATGGTATGGAACTAGAAGAAGCAGAAGATATTAAGAAGAGGTGGCAAGAATACACAGGAGAACTGTACAAAAAACATCCTCGTGACTCAGATAACCATGATGATGTGATCACTCACCTAGAGCCAGACATACTGGAATGTAAAGTCAAGTGGGCCTTAGGAAGCATGACCGCAAACAAAGTTAGTGGAGCTGATGGAATTCCAGTTGAGGTATTTCAAATGCCCAAAGATGATGCTGTTAAAGTGCTGCACTCAATATGCCAGCAAATCTGGAAAACTCAACAGTGGCAGCAGGACTGGAAAAGGTCGGTTTTCATTCCACTCCCAAAGAAAGGCAATGCCAAAGAATGTTCAAACTACTGCACAACTAAACTCATCTCACACACTAACAAAGTAATGCTCAAAATTCTCCAAGCCAGGCTTCAACAGTGCATGAACTGTTAACTTTCAGATGTTCAATCTGGATTTATAAACTGCAGAGGAACCAGAGATCAAATTGCCAACATCCGATGGATCATCAAAAAGCAAGAGAGTTCCAGGAAAACATCTACTTTTGCTTTATTGACTACACCAAAATCTTTGACGGTGTGGATCACAACAAACTGTGGAAAATTCTGAAAGAGGTGGGAATACCAGACCACCTGACCTGCCTCCTGAGAAAACTGTATGTAGGTCAAGAAGCAACAGTTAGAACTGGACATGGAACAACAGACTGGTTCCAAATAGGAAAAGGAGTATATCAAGGCTGTATATTGTCACCCTGCTTATTTAACTTCTATGCAGAGTACACCATGTGAAATGCTAGGCTGGATGAAGCACAAGCTGAAATCAAGATTGCCAGGGGAAATATCAATAACTTCAGATATGCAGATGACACTACCCTTGTGATAGAAAGTGAAGAGGAAATGAAGAGCCTCTTGATGAAAGTAAAAGAAGAGAGTGGAAAACCTAGCTTAAAACTCAACATTCAGAAAACTATGATCACGGCATCTGGTCCCATCAGTTCATGGCAAATAGATGGGGAAACAATGGAAACAGTGACAGACTATTTTTGGGGGCTCCAAAATCACTGCAAATGGTGACTGCAGCCATGAAATTAAAAGATACTTGCTCCTTGGAAGAAAACCTATGACCAACCTAGGCATTATATTTAAAAGAAGAGACATCACTTGGCCGACAAAGGTCTGTCTGGTCAAAGCAATAGTTTTTCCAGTAGTCAATGTATGGATGTGAGAGTTGGACTATAAAGAAAGGTGAGCACCAAAGAATTGATGCTTTTGAACTGTGGTATTGGAGAAGACTCTTGAGAGTCCCTTGGACTGAAAGGAGATCCAACCAGCCCATCCTAAAGGAAATCAGTCCTGAACATTCATTGGAAGAACTGATGTTGAAGCTGAAGCTCCAATACTTTGGCCACCTGAGGTGAGAAACTGACTCCTTGGAGAAGACCCTGATGCCGGGAAAGATTGAATGTAGAAGGAAAAGGGAATGACAGAGGATGAGATGGTTGAATGGCATCAGCAACTCGATAGACATGAGTTTGAGCAAGCTCCGGGGAGTTGGTGATGGATAGGGAAGCCTGGCATGCTGCAGTCCATGGGGTTGCAAAGAGTCAGACACAACTGAGTGACTGAACTGAATTGAAAGAGAAAGTCTTTTTGTATGTCTTTCTCTTCTCATCAGGAAAGAATTTTCCAGAACTATTTCTTCTCAGCAGATTTTTCATTGTATTCCATTGGCCAAGTTGGGTCAAATAGCTATCTCTAAACAAATCGCTGAAAAAGAGGATGAAATTGAGAGCTTAATTTAGATCAGTTCCCTGTGACTCAGGGGTTTCCTTGGCTCAGATGGTAAAAAATCCGCCTGCAATGCAGGAGACCTGGCTTCAATCACTGGGTCGGGAAGCTCTCCTGGAGAAGGAAATGGCAACCCACTCCAGTATTCTTGCCTGGAGAATCCCATGGACAGAGGGAACTTGGTGGGCTACATGCAGTGTCGGACAGGACTTAACAACTAAGCACAGGCAGGCTTGTGACTCATTGAGGCCCCTTTCTCTGATAATTTCACCATCGAATACCTGAGGAAGATCATTGCTAGGACAGCAAAAGGGGATAATTGCCATAGGGCAGACAACTGGCAGTATCTGCTAACCAGTTTTAGTTCTGAAGCAAACTTTCTTAAATCTTGAGTAGAAAATTGAAATGTGCTAATGTTCTCATCTTTCAGTTTTAGAGATCCAGCTGATACTCTCAAAATAAGGCAGTATGGTTAGAGACCTAACGGCTATAATCTGAATACAATGAAGAATTATATCAAGAAGATTGAGTTAAGAATTTTTGTAGTTAAAGGATTCTTAAGTAAATTAAGCATTTTAGTTTCATAATAGATATTTTTCCTTCTGCTATATTAAAAATATATATACATACATATATATTAAAAAAGGATGAGGAACATGAACCAATTTTTATAAAAATATTTCTCATTATCTGTTTACCTTTTTCTGTTTATATTTTTCTAAGAGCAAAAGAAATGTAGGATTCTAGTAACCCAATGTGTGAGTGATACGGTTGTAATTCTCTGAATTGCTTATTTTCATATTGGGAAAATATTCCCTTTACACATAAAAATGTCAAATTACTGTTCTAAAATATCCTATGATTACATGGTGTTAAATTATTCATCCATCTGTCCTATTAGCCTGGAGTCTGTACATATTCATGAAGAAATCACTGAGATGCTGAGCTGTTAATCATAATGGATAGTTTAGCTGATCTGATATGGAACACTTATAGATTTTTCCTTAGAATTTTTCAGAATTGCTTTATTTTGTATTATGGAGCTTATGTCCTTTTTACAATAAAAACACTACATTTTTTTCCCCTAAAAGTGGGTGGAGAGAGAGAAAGGTAAAGAATGGTGGCGAATTTAAAGAAAAAAGGCAACTTGAATGCAGCTTTCCTGTTTACTCCTAGGATGTGCTGCTGCTGCTGCTGCTGCTGCTGCTAAGTCACTTCAGTCGTGTCCGACTCTGTGTGACCCCATAGACGGCAGCCCACCAGGCTCCCCCATCTCTGGGATTCTCCAGGCAAGAACACTGGAGTGGGTTGCCATTTCCTTCTCCAATGCAGGAAAGTGAAAAGTGAAAGTGAAAGTGAAGTCGTGTCTGACCCTCAGCGGACCCCATGGACCATAGCCTTCCAGGCTCCCCTGTCCTTGGGATTCTCCAGGCAAGAACACTGGAGTGGGTTGCCATTTCCTTCTCCAGTGCATGAAAGTGAAAAGTGAAAGTGAAGTCGCTCAGTCCTGTCCAACTCTTCGCGACTCCATGGACTGCAGCCTATGGGATTTTCCAGGCAAGAGTATGGAGCGGGGTACCATCGCCTTCTCCCCTAGGATGTGAGTCAGAGGAATGCAGGTTTTGGCTCTCTGGATCAGTGATGTCCCTTAATACCTTAACCTAAAGGGTGCCTGATGTTAATGGCACATGATAAACACTTGATAAGGGTTAGCACCAACTCTTCAGCTTCTGAGTAAAGTGCAACAGTGTGTGTTCCCATTAATCAGCCCAGTGAAGGAGGAGAAATCCCTGAAGACATCCATGGTTGTTGGAGTGGGAAGCAGCACCCCCACTTGAAGCCCATTCACCCACAGCACATCAGCCATGACAGCAAGTTGGAATAGAAAGCCTTTTATTAGCAATATTTTCTGTCACATGATTTCCTAAGCCAGAAGTACGGAGGGATTAAAGGCTTACAGCTGCAAGTAATAAAGGTGATGTTAACCAGTTCCCTACTTTTTGCCCCTCTGCTTGGATTGTTTGTGCCAATGGCTAAGACTTTCTACACTTTACAAACCTCCTCAGCCACCTCTGATGATATACCGATCTCTGCAGAGATTCCGTTTTCCTTCTGTCTGGATTGGATGCTTTCTAGGCACTTCATCTGCTTTTACTATGTGTTGTACGCCTTAGTATTTTAATCTCATATATTTCTCTTTCCAGGTTTATTCCTTTGTTTTGGTGAAGCACATCCTACAATAGGTTCCTCTAGTTAAAAAGGTGTTGCATGACAGAAGTTATGGTAAAAAAGAGTTATCAACACTTATAATTTCTCATCATTTCTTATAACATTTATCTTTTTTCAAATACCCCATTGAAACAGTACATGCTAAAAGGACTTAAAAAAATAAGAAAGAACTCAATCCTGTGTAGGGAGAATTTCTGTCTCAGAGATAGCAAAACAATAAAATGATATTCAGGTGCAGTTGTGGATATGTATCTACCTGTAATCTGAAAACACTTCTATCTCTAAATTGACTTTCATTTAATAGGTGTCCATTAATGATTGAGCCAAGTATGCCTTATGATATTTATTCCTACTAAAATATAAAATATTGATGAACATAAATATTAAATAAGTACATGAAGTCTAAGACTTTTCAGAATAAATATTTTTGCCCTAGCCAATTCAAACATTAAAAGTCAAAAAAAAAAATGGAGACAGATGGTTATACCTTTTTGTATCCACAAAGCTACAATGCCTGTCACCATACTATCTTCATCAAAAGAAATAACATTATAATTGTGCTCAGTCATGTCCAACTTTTTGCAACCTTATGGACTGTAGCCCACCAGGCCCCTCTTGTCCATGTTATTTTTCAGGCAAGAATACTAGAGCAGGTTGCCATTTCCCTCCTCCAGGGGATCTTCCCAACCTGTGGATCAAACTTATCATTGTCTCCTATATTGGCAGGCAGATTCTAAACCACTAGCGCCACCTGGGAGGCCCTAAATTCAGAGGCTCTATCTGACTGTTTCTTCTGGCGAAGAAAATTTATTTTTCTGTAATAATCTGGTTTCACTTATAAAATATAGGAAAGATAGTAAAATTACTAAAATGTAAAAAGAAATTAAACACAACCTTAAAGGATGCAATCAGTGTTTTTAGTAGACCCGAAGAAGGGAGTCCAATTTGGTCTGAGATAGTTGAAGAGGCTCCATGAGTGTTTTGAAGGATTAGTATTGTGTTTGGAGTCAAGTGGGTAATACAAGGATAAAATTGACTTGAAACAAGGAATAAGAATTCGAGAGAAGTACTGGGGAATTTCCTGGGGCCTCCTTGGTAGCTCAGATTGTA
Organism: Ovis aries; assembly: GCF_016772045.2. Taxonomy (NCBI): domain Eukaryota; kingdom Metazoa; phylum Chordata; class Mammalia; order Artiodactyla; family Bovidae; genus Ovis; species Ovis aries. The sequence continues at coordinate 108,494,796 of NC_056057.1, forward strand.
AAGAATCTGCCTGCAATGCAGAAGACTGGGGTTCAGTTCCTGGGTCAGGAAGATCCCCTGGAGTAGGAGATGGCAACCCACTTTTGTATTCTTGCTGGAGAATCCATGGACAGAGGAACCTGGAAGTCTACAGACCATGGGTTCACAAAAAGTCAGACACGACTGAGTGACTAACACTTTCACTTTCACTGGGGAGTAGTGCTTGAATGAACAGAGTGTGCATTAGAGAATAAGGAAGTAAGTAGACTGAGGCTCTACTGGACACACAAGATTACCAGAAGAAAAAAAAAACCAATTTACCTCCTCTTAAATATTTTTTTGTCTGCTCTGTATTACATTAAATATATATCTTCTATGTTAAAGTGCTGCTTCCAACTCAGTTTAAGAACTAAGACACTCTAGAAAACTAAATTAAGATCAAAACCTAGGAAGTTAGAACTATAAGGGCTTTGTAATCATCAAACAGTATCACTTAGAGCGTCAGAAGGAGGACAATTGAAAGAGACAGAGATTAAAAGAAAGGTGTAAATTTCAACTGTGTGGCCTTAATCTGCAATGAAGAAATAAAAATGTAGCTCTGAAATCTAGAGATGTTTGGAAAGGAGGACCAACTAAAGAAGGTTAAGGAGAGGTATAGCTAAATGGCCAAGTCAGAAATATTTGAAAGTGATAAAAGTGCAGTGATTACTTGGCAATATTTTCTACATTGGCAGTGCCTGTCTCCCTGAGATGATGTCTTAACAGGGTCCATAGCACTCCTCCCATGAGAGATCAAGAAATCACAGCTTCTCCTTTACGAACAAGGGGAGTTAAAAGTAGAACAACTTTGAGTCTAATAACATAAGCATTGAGACAAATTAATTTATGACATGATCTTGATTTTTTTTTTTTTTTTAGTTTTCTGAGCCGAGTCTAACATAGTAGAGTAACAGCCTCACTCAGTCTCAGGAAAATACAAATACACACAAACAAATCCCAAACAAATGCCTATAATAATTCCAATGGCATACTGAAAAAACTAAATGAATAACCATGGGAAATGCATTCACTGGCTCACTCACTAATGGGGAAGCAGCAGACACTTTAATTCTCTTTGGGGAGGACATGAGTAGAGCTGAAACACAGGCTTTTGTCCCCTGATCGTTTTTCATGTCTTTAGGGAGGGGGTTGGGTCCAAATGATAGAAAAAGCCTTCACTCTATCATAGAATTCTGTGTCTGGGCTTCACCCCTCTATGAGGCCTCTGTGAGGAGAATCAATTGTCACCCGCCCTCCATGTGAAGTTTCCTCTCAACCAGATGCCACGCTGAAAAGGACAGCACAGATTCCACACGGTAAGAGGGTTCATTAGTCATGAGAAAGCTTGGCAGGTGGAAACAGGAAAGGGCGAGTGAATGAAACCACTGCCTTCAGGTGTTAGAGACTCAAAGTCTTCCCCGTGCCCTAAGCCTAACTTTAGACTGTGGTCCTGAGGGTATTTCTAGGGACCTCTACCTAGCACCATTGTGCTTCCTTTGTGCTCAGCTGGTAAAGAATCCGCCCACAATGCAGGGATCTGGGTTCAATCCCTGGGTTGGGAAGATGCCCTGGAGAAGGGAAAGGCTCCCCACTCCAGTATTCTGGCCTGGAGAATTCCATGGACTGTACAGTCCACAGGGTTGCAAAGACTCGGACATGACTGAACGACTTTCACTTTCGCTTCACTTTACCTAGCACCGTGCTGTGGCCTTGATGCCTCTGACCTCCCAGGACTCCTGTCCATGTCCCTTTCATCATCCTTCTGAGGCCACTCTTGGGTTTGTCACGACTGTGTCAGACAAGAGGGGTAAGCTCCATGTAGGACAGGATCTGGCTAAAGGGCTACAGAGAACATCAGAGGACACATGGCCCATGCGCCTCTTCTCCACAGAAAAATTCCTGAAGGCAGAGGCCCGTGGTCCGCTTACCCGGTGTCTCCTGGCATACAGATTCTGTTCCTTATTTTAGCAGAGAAATGTTATGACCTCTAACCTGCCTTTTTATGAAATTAGATCCAGAATTTGCTCTCCAGTATTGACTTCTACTCCTTATAGTAAATATTTAAATTCTAAGGTGGCTTATGTGAGTTAACTCATTTAACTTTTCAAACATCCTATGAGTTAAGGTTTATCCACCCCAATTTGCAGCTGCAGAAATGAAAGGACAGAGAGGAACAAAGAGATCACCAGCCTAGCCTACAACAAAGCCAGGACTTGAACCCATGCGGTCAGGACCGGAGACCATGTCTGCTTTTTTTTTTTTTTTTAAATTAGCTACTCATGAAGATTAAGCTATGTTGAAGCTACTAACAGAGAGAATAACTAAATCTGAGTAATTGTGAAAATTGGACAGATCTGTACTTCCTCGGTGCTTCGGCTTTGACAACCCGTATTCCGAGAGAGTGATCTACAGAAACATTTAATTGGAGTCAGTGTGGTATTCTAAATTATGCCCCGTTTTCTTTCATAAGATTTACTTTCTCTCACATTGGTATTTTGGCATAGCAGAACTGCAATATAACTATTAAAACCTGCATTTTCTTCTTCAATCCAGAAGTGAGATTACTTTCCAGGATTCTTTTATTTTTTCAAATTCTATTCTAAGTTTAATTATAAAAAGCATAATATAAAAAATTAATAGAAATGAGAATAAAGTGGTGTGTTTTCTATTTAAAATAAAAAGTAACGAAAACAAGCAAGGTAAGTGTGAAAGAATGTACATACCATAATTTTGTTGCCCCTTTATAATTGATTTATATTCCCAGTGATTTATATTCTCTTGGAACTGTGGTCCCTTTAATACAGTTAGTAAAAGCTAACATTTATTTCTGGCTTCCCTGGTGACTCAGTGGGTAAGAATCCACCTGCAACGCAGGAGACACAGGTTTGATCCCTGGGTCGAAGGGAAGATCCCCTGGAGAAGGAAACGGTAACCCACTCCAGTATTCTTGCATGGCAAATCCCAAGGACAAGGGAGCCTGGTCAGCTACAGTCCTTGGGGTCACAAAAGAATCAGAAATGACTTAAACCACCATCACCCAACATTTATTTAACTCCTACTGTGTACCTGTTTAATGGTATTTTTTCTTTTGTCAGTCCCTTAGACCTTGCTGTCACCATCTTCCAGATGAAAACAATGATGCTGAGAATCAGTGGCTCAGGGTCACTGGTCCCCCTGCAGAGAGGGCAGTGGTGGGCTGCTGGCAGTGCTGCTGGCCCTGCTCTTTTCACCCCTTTTCAGGGATTTTGCTCTTTTCAGTTCCTGCTGATTTTCATGCTATGGAAGAACAGAGAGATGTATCCATGAGACCTTTTGCATAATTCTGTGCATTGAAGACTTTTCCTTCAGGGCAGCAAGATGGACCCTTAAAGGCATCTTCATTTCAGGTATTTGTATCTCTATTGTATCTGCCACAGCCTTTCTCTCATAGGAAAAAAACTCTAGCTTCTTGAACTGTGAAATTCAAAATGCAAAACCATACCAATATTTAAAGGGAAAAAAATCAAGTTCACCTTACACTACATTTTTGTACTTTTCTTGTCCTGACAAACGAGTTGATCAACAGCTATTATGTATAGACAGCCACCATGGTAGAGCTGTCGCCTCATGACTTTCCTACAAAACCGTGAGAAGTGCACTTGACATCAGTGGTCTGTCTGAATTTCACACCTGATGAAAAATGTTGTGTCATAATTCGTTCTGCTGCTGCTGCTGCTGCTAAGTCACTTCAGTCGTGTCTGACTCTGTGCGACCCCAGAGACGGCAGCCCACTAGGCTCCCCCATCCCTGGGATTTGTCTCCTTATTTGTTGCTGCCTCTTGAAAATAGGTTTCTTCTAAGATAATAGTTTCTTTAAAATTTTCTTGCCAAAAATATTACATGTAAAACTATAATTTCAGATTGTTTGAATGACCAACTTGGATTTGTCCAACAATTCTAATCATTTGGGAAAGGGAGGCTAATGACTTGCCTATCCCTGTGTCTGCTACCCTGGGTCCCTGGTCTGGGTACAGTAGGAGCACAGATGCTTACAACACAGCTGAGCCCACTGGGCTTTTCCCTTGTTGCTCTCCCAGGATCCATCTCAGGCCCACACAGGCTTCCTGGCCCAAATCCTGACTTATCCTGTCTGTCCTTCAGGTTCTTACTCACACTTCCCCTGCCGGAGGTCTCCTATGACTCATTCAAACACTCTCCTTGGAAAGAAATACACAGTTTCCTGTGTATATATTAGCCCTAATACCTGAATATGAGACTATTTCTGAAGTTATTTTAAAAATTTTGGTTATTACTTTTGTTCTTTCTTATTAAAAATGAACTTTAAAAAAAATATCACAAGAAGTTCATCCTGTAGGTGTCCCAGAGATTAAGAGCTCTGAAACCCTCCTATTCAGCTTGAACCAGTGAGAGCAATCCACACAGTACTTGGTGTCTCCCCAAAGTGCCATATTCCATCCTGTCATTAAATTTGTATTGTCCAGGGACTTCCCTGGCAGTCCAGTGGTTAAGACTCTGCATTTCTACTGCAGGGGCCCCAGGTTCAATCCCTAGTCAGGGAACTAAGATACCACATCCTGCAAGGCTGCACAGAGCAGTCCAAAGATTTTTAAAATTTGTATTGTCCTGGAAATTGGCAGTTTCCCATTTCATATTTGCTAATGGGACTAATTCAACTAGGATATATATCCTTCAATTATGCTCTGTATGTGTGAATTTTAAAATAAATCAGTTAAGAAGAAGCCAAACAATTTCTATCAGCTCAAATAAGATAACAGTTCAGTGACTTGGTAAGATATTTTATTGACCATAATTTGCTGCTATTTGGGAAACTCTAGTGAAGTGAATACTCATAACTTTGGAAATTAGTGAAAGAGAAACACCAAATCCGTGTAGGCATAGACACAGAAGTTCACATGCAGGAGGGTAAATGTCTCTGAAATTTGCAGTTTCATAGCACTCTGATCACATGTGTCTTCTAGTGAGCATATTGGTGAATCCCAGGAATATAAATAAGAGGCATTCACAGAGGCAAACACTGGCCTGTGTCATTCGAGTTCTATGCAGGGAAAATGGAGGCTTTCATGAGTCCATCTTAGATACACAGTCCCTCTAGGAAGCAGTTTGATACTAAGTGACTTTTTCTAAGTAATTGATATAAAAATTCCTGGACTAGAGGACTGCTAAATTCCCTGTAACTTCTCATTCTGAATTTACATGTATTGGTTTTATTATTGTTTTCAATGTTTTGGTTTTTAAATCTGAAATCCCCAGAAGCTACCTTACAGATAAAAAGAGCATTGAAATGTACTTTGCATGACAAAGGTCACTTTCTTTGATCTGTGCAACAATAAAACTTAGCTTTGTCTGTGCTCCTCCTCGCAATTTGGTTGATGTTGCAATAATTTTCAAGCTGATTTATAATCTGTTTCCCCTTTTATTCAATAGAAGATCTTGATCTTTTTCTCTGTTTGGACAATTCAGGAAAAAAATGTCTCTAAAGAAAAATGAGATTGAGGTTTTCAATTTCTCCTTTCTTGCTAAAAGTTAACTATATCATAATGTCATGACTTATTCCTCCCATTTGAAGCTCTAAGAAAATCAGCTCAAACTTGAGATTTTGGTTATACTTGGTATTAGTTGTTTTCAGCAGGAATATAATGCCTTATATTGTTATTGTTGTTGCTCAGTCGCTGTCATGTCTGACTCTTTGTGACCCTATGGACTATAGCACGCCAGGCTCCTCTGTGTTCATTATCTTCCAGAGGTGGCTCAAATTCATGTCCGTTGCATCGGTGATGCTATCTATCTCATCCTCTTCTGCCTTCTCCTTTTCCTTCAAACTTTCTCAGCATCAGGATCTTTTCCAACGAGTAAGTTCTTCACATCAGGTGGCCAAAGTGTTAGAGCTTCCGCTTCAGCATCAGTTCTTCCAAAGAATATTCAGGGTTGATTTCCTTTAGGATGGACTGGTTTGATTCCCTTGCTGTCCAAGGGACTCTCAAGAGTCTTCTCCAGCATCACAGTTCAAAAGCATCCATTCTTCAGTACTCAGCCTTCTTTTTGATCCAACTCTCATATACATACATGACTACTGGAAAAACCATAGCTTTGACTATACCAATCTATATTGGCAAAGTGATATATTTGTTTTTTTTTTTTTGTTATTTTTTAATTTATTTTTTACTTTTATTTTTATTTTTTTTATTTTTTAAATTTTAAAATCTTTAATTCTTACATGTGTTCCCAATTTGTTTTTTAATACATTGTCTGAATTTGTCATAGCTTTCCTTCCAAGGAGCAATCAATCGTCCTTTAACTTCATGGCTGCAGTCACCATCTGCAGAGATTTTGGAACCCAAGAAGAGAAAATCTGTCACTGCTTCCACTTTTTTCCCTTCGACTTGCCATAAAGTGATGAGACCAGAAGCCTTGATCTTAGTTTTTTGAGTGTTAAACTTTAAGCCAGCTTTTTCACTCTCCTCCTTTACCCTCATAAAGAGGCTTTTTAGTTTCTCTTCACTTTCTGTTTTTAGAGTGATATCATCTGCATATCTGAACTTGTTGATATTTCTCCCAGCAGTCTTGATTCCAGCTTGTGAGTCATCCAGCCTGGCATTTCACCTGATGTAGTCCTCATAGATGTTAAATAAGCAAGACAGCAATATATAGCCTTGATGTACTCCTTTCCCAATTTTGAACCAGTCAGTTGATTCATGTAAGGTTCTAACTGTTGCTTCTTGACCCGCATACAGGTTAATCAGGAGACAGGTAAGATCGTCTGGTATTCTCATTTCTTTAAGAACTTTCCGCAGTTTGTTGTGATCCAGATAGGCAAAGGCATTAGCTTAGTCAATGAAGCAGAAGTAGATGTTTTTGTGAAATTCCCTTGCTTTTTCTATGATCGGGCAAATGTTGGCAATTTGATCTCTGGTTCCTCTGCCTTTTCTAAATCCAGCTTGTATATCTGGAATTTCTCAGTTCACATATTGCTGAAGCCTAGTTTGAAGGATTTTGAGCATAACCTTGCTAGCATGTGAAATGAGTGCAACTGTTTGGTAATGGGAACATTCTCTGGCATTGCCCTTTGGGATTGGAATGAAAACTGACCTGTTCTAGTCCTGTGGCCACTGCTGAATTTTCCAAATTTGGTGACCTATTAAGTGCAGCATTTCAACAGTATCATCTTTTAGGATACAAAATAGTTCAACTGGAATTCCATTACTTTGTTCGTAGTGATGCTTCTTAAGGCCCACTTGACTTCACATTCTAGGATGTCTGGCTTTAGGTTAGTGTCTACACCATCATGGTTTTCCAGGTCATTAAGACCTTTTCAGTATAGTTTGTGTATTCTTGCCACCTCTTCTTAATATCTTCTGCTTCTGTAAGTCTTACGGTTTCTGTCCTTTATCTTGCCCATCCTTACATGAAATGTTCCCTTGATATCTCCAAATTTCTTGAAGAGATCTCTAGCCATTCCTATTCTATTGTTTTCCTCTATTTTTTTTGCATTGTCCATTTAAGGAGGTCTTCACACCTCTCTCTGCTATGCTCTGGAACTGTGCATTCACTTAAGTAGATCTTTCTCTTTTTCCCTTGCTTTTCACTTCTTTTCTCAGCTATTTGTAAAGCTTCATCAGACAACCATGTATAAGCATAAGGGATTTGATTTAGGTCATACCTGAATGGTCTAGTGGTTTTCCCTACTTTCTTCAATTTAAACCTGAATTTTTCAATAAGGAGCTCATGGTCTGAGCCTCAATCAGCTCCAGTTCTTATTTTTGCTGACTGTATAGAGCTTCTCCATCTTAGGCTGCAAATAATATAATCAATCTGATTTCAGTATTGACCTTTTGGTGATATCCATTTGTAGAGTCCTCTCTTGAGTTGTTGGAAAAGGGTGTTTACGATGATCAGTGTGTTCTGTTGACAAAACTCTGTTAGCCTTTGCCCTGCTTCATTTTGTACTCTAAGGCCAAACTTGCCTGTTACTCCAGGTTTCCCCTGACTTCAACTTTTGTATTCTAACCCCCTATGATGAAAAGGACATCTTTTTGGTGTTAGTTCTAGAAGATCTTGTAGGTCTTCATAGAACCAGTCAACTGATATTAAATACTAGATTTTAAAAAATGAATGTCTTATTTTATCCTGTGATAATGCACAGGTTTATTAAAAAAACAAACAAAACTACAGTAAACAAACAATACATACAAAATGTAAGACCCTCCATAATGCTATTCTCTAGAGTTATCAATTGAGATCTCATGTATAACTTAAAGAATCTTCCTACATGTTTATAAATAGGCCCTAAAGACATATTCGGAGAAGGCAATAGCAACCCTCTCTAGTACTTTTGCCTGGAAAATCCCATGGACGGAGGAGCCCGGTAGGCTGCAGTCCATGGGGTCGCAAAGAGTTGGACACGACTGAGTGACTTCACTTTCACTTTTCACTTTCATGCATTGGAGAAGGTAATGGCAGCCCACTCCAGTGTTCTTGCCTGGAGAATCCCAGGGATGGGGGAGCCTGGTGAGCTGCCGTCTATGGGGCTGTGCAGAGTTGGACACGACTGAAGCAACTTAGCAACAAAGACATATTGTGTATAGATACGTTAGTATTTTAAAATATAATCATATTACATATCCTTTGACTTTATGTGAAAAAATTTTTCTTCCACCCTATAAAGATCTGTATTATCCTTTTTAATGACTGCACAGGAAGATGAGATTGTTGGATAGCATCACCAATTCAATGGACTTGAACTTGGGCAAACTCTGGGAAATAGTAAGGGACAGAAAAGCCTGGCATGCTGCAGCCCATGGGGTAGCAAAGAGTCAGACATGCATGACTTGGTGACTAAAAAACAACAGTGGTATTATATATTATAATATATAACGTATATTACAATATATCATAAATAATATATAATAAAAATATACAATGGTATTATATATTATAAAATGGTTTTATATATTATAAAATTAGCCAAAATTTCAGTTCATCTCCAGCTTTCAAATTTTAAGTCAATTCTAAATTTTCAAAACTGTAAACTGGATAACAGTGAATAATTCCAACCTCTTGGTCACTATGTTTCGTGAACATTAGACTTTTTTCTGTTCCCATTACTCACCAAGCTCTTCCTGCCCAAGACTCTGCCGTTACTCTTCCCTGCGCAGGAAGCAGTCCACTTGGGCTGTTGTCAGGTGGCACTCCCTTTATCACTTAGATTCCACCCATGTGTCTCCTCTTTAAGACTTCTCCCGACAATCCCAGCTAAAGGAGCCTCTCCAAACCTAGTCACTTTCTATTATTTTTCCCTGTTCTTTTTCCATCATAATGCTTTTCCATCAACACCTATTTTATGTTTTTTTGTACTTTTGGTGTTTTAGGGGTGGTAATTAACCACGACATCTCTTTGCTTCATGTTAGGTTGTCTCTGGAAAAAAATGTGAGGAAATGTAAAGAGACAGCACCTGGTTACAAGACTTCTTAGTGTGATGTTGCTATCCATCCCTTTCATGACCACTCTCCTATGGATAGACCTAGGCACTGCCCAGGACAAGCTCCCTAGAGAGACTAACCAATGGATGCTCCAGCTGACCCTACTCCCTGTGACTGACTCAGAATCCAACAGAACAGCAGTAGGTAGTCAGCATGGTAACAGGTGATGAGGAAGGGATTCAGGAGCTATGATGGCAATGATAGTTGCCATAACTGGGAAGATACTGCAACAACTAAAGATTCTTTTCACTACAGATTCTCAAATTTGCCTCTGTGTTATGTTATAAAGGAAAAAGAGAAAAGAGGTGAATAAAATGTAATTAACAGGCAAGAGTCATCTTTAAATACACCCACAGAGAATGTAAATTCATTTTCACATTTTGAATTGCATACTTTAAAAGGGTGCAGAAATGTTGCCTTGCTTAACTGAATTTAAGACAATATGTGTGCCTGTGTTCATCTACTCTAATAATTTTTCACTTAGGCTTAAATTTCAGGATCAGGTGCTGACAAAAAAGTAAATAAGACAATAAAAATAAAATTGCAAACTCTGGAGATGGGAAAGAAATGGCAGAAGATGTCCACTGTTGAGAGGAGTCTTACGCAAAGTTTGAAATACTAAAAAATTGAGAGGTTATTTAATAAGGGAATTCAAATCTGAAATAAGTGGATAGAAAAGCATATGAGAAGGTAAGTGGAAAAATAAGCAACATGTAAATAACAAAGTATCATAAACATTTTGTTTCTTGAACCAAGAAGATGAGCAAGATTAGGAGATGAAACTACCTCTTACTACACACGGCCTGTCAGGGTTGTCTTTCTTCTAAGCACATTAATAATCAACACTCACACCTTTGAAGGGAAGCCAGGATACTTGAATTTTACAAAACAGTGCATGTCTGTATTTGTATGTATACTATTACACAGAGTATATAATAATGCATTTTTCCTGTTATCATATATTTTATTATCTATAATATATTTTCCATACCTTATTATCCATTGATACAAGGGGAATTTGTTTCTGACTTGTATGATCATACCAAGTTTGTGTAAACAGTATATCTATAAATAAATTATAGAAAACCCACTCAAAGTAATACATTTCCAAATGCTCACTTTGTTACACTCAGAAGGTATTTTGTGTCATGATTTCCCTACAGCTCTGACCTTCTATTGAAGCTTGGGGCTTCTCTGTCTCTGCTCAGGAGCATGGGAGGCAACCAGACACGGATCACAGAAGTCACCCTCCTGGGATTCCAGGTCGATTCAGCACTGCAGTTTTTCCTCTTTGGACTTTTCTCTCTCTTCTACACCCTCACCCTTCTGGGGAATGGAGTCATCCTGGGGCTTATCTGCTTAGACTCAAGACTGCACACCCCCATGTACTTCTTCCTCTCACACTTGGCCATCATCGACATGTCCTATGCCTCCAACAATGTCCCCAAGATGCTGGCAAATCTTGTGAGTCAGAAAAGAACCATCTCCTTTGTTCCTTGCATTATGCAGACATTTTTGTACCTGGCTTTTGCTGCTTCAGAGTGCCTGATTTTGGTGGTGATGGCCTATGACAGGTATGTGGCCATCTGCCACCCCCTTCATTACACTCTCATCATGAGCTGGAGAGTGTGCACTGTCCTGGCCAGCGCTTCCTGGGCATTTAGCTTTCTATGGGATCTTGTCCACTTAGTTCTCATCCTGAAGCTGCCCTTCTGTGGGCCTCATGAAATCAACCACTTCTTTTGTGAAATCCTGTCTGTCCTCAAGTTGGCTTGTGCAGATACTTGGCTGAACCAAGTTATCATCGTTGCATCCTGTGTTTGCATTTTAGTCGGGCCCCTCTGCCTGGTGCTGGGCTCCTATGTGCGCATCCTGGACGCCATCCTGAGGATCCAGTCCGCTGAGGGCCGCAGGAAGGCTTTCTCCACCTGCTCCTCCCACCTCTGCGTGGTCGGGCTCTTCTTCGGCACTGCCATCGTCTTGTACATGACCCCCAGATCCAGCCATTCTCAGGAACAAAGGAAGATTCTGTCGTTGTTTTACAGCCTTTTCAACCCTATGCTGAATCCCTTAATCTATAGTTTGAGAAACACAGAGGTGAAGGGTGCCCTGAGGAAAATTCTAGGGAAGAAGAGGTCAGTGTGAGGGATGGTTTGGAGTGTCCTATGTAAGCCTGTCTTCATGACTCTTGACCTTTGAATGCTCATTTGAAACCATTAATTTAACAAATTAGCACCCTTTATCTTCAAAATTTTTAAAAACTGCGAAAATAAATACTCATATTTAGTCATTGATAGCAAACCTGAAATAAACATCATAAATAAGAAAATTATAATCTAATCCTATTCTTTAACACAGGTGCAAATATCTTAAAATATTAGTAAATCAAGTAATAAAAAATACTAAATTATGATAAAGTTTTTATCTCTAGAATGCAAAAATTGTATAACTTTCAAAGAATGAAAAAAAATTGGCCCATTAACAAATTAAAGTATCCATTGTCAGTAGATCAAAGCAAGTGCTTGATAAAATTTAACATCAGTTCATGATAAAGCTCTTTACAACCTAGCATAACAATACACATTCCTAGAAAAAAATTTATTAAAAACCCCAGTACCATAAACATTCACATATCAGACATTATACTTAATGGTAAAATGCTAGTATCTTTCTCCATAAAATAAAAAATAAAATAAGATGTACATCATCACCACTTGTTTTCCTTATTTTTCAGATTTTTATTAGATATATTAATATGTACAGTTAAAAAAAAAGAAGAGATATATGTGTATGTGGGTATCTGTCACGTGAGATACCCACATGAGAAGGAATAGATAAATTATGTGTTTTTGTTGTGTGGCTAGCTTATGTCTAATTCTTTTATGACCTCATGGACTGTAGCCCTCCAGGCTCCTCTGTCCATCAGATTTACCAGGGAAGAAAACTGGAGTGGATTGCCATTTCCTTCTCCAGGGGATCTTCTTGACCCAGTGATTGAACCTGGATCTCCTGCATTGACAGGTGGGTTGTTTACCACTGAGCCACCAGGGAAGCCCAAATGAATTATGATCATATGCAGATAGTGCGATGGCATTTGTAGGAAATACAAATGAATCTTTTTGTATATTAGTGAAATGGTGAGAAATTTAAACAAGATAACTTGATATAAGATCAATATAAATATCTATTATATATTTATATAACAAATAATTAAAATAAATTTTTTCCAAAATGCTAAAAGCAGGACTTAATTTTTAAATGTTTAGGAATATATCTAAGAGTGTGTGCTTGGTCACTCAGTCATGTCCAACTCTGTGACCCTGTGGATGTAGCCCACCAGGCTCCTCTTTCCATGGGACTCTCCGGGCAAGAATTCTGGAGTGAGTTGCCATGCTCTTCTCCAGGGGATCTTCCCAACCCAGGGATTAAACCCAGGTCTCCCGCATTGCAGGCGGATTCTTTACCATCCAAGTACTAAATCTATAAAGAGACAATTAGAAAAATTTATTGAGGCACTGTGCTAACTAAACAGATATGAAATGTGAGATATGCCAAGGTTTCAGACTGAGAAGCATAATGTTTAAACGATTCAACCTCCTCAAGCTGATTAACATATTTAATGTTAGTATCTTACAATATCCCAGTGGAATATGTGAGTATAAGCAGAACACTTTAGAATTCGACAAGCTGATTCTAACATACATGCTGCCATGGCTAGTCCAAACACATTTAAAAAAGATTAAGTATAAGGTGAGAGGAATTGATTCTGCAGATAATGATATCTGCTACAGAGTGCCAATAAGTAAAATAGTGCAGTCTTCATCCTTGGGTTGACCAATAAACAAACTGAACAGAGCATAGATGCTGATGTCTATGATTAGAAACTGGCTGTATGGAAGGTGTGGCTTGGTAGACCACTGGGGAAAGGGAGGGGTGTTGCAGAAAACAGCTCTGGCATGACTGAGTAACCATGCGGATACTCATGCATGAAAAACTCAGGCTCAGTGTTTTTAAGACCTAATGGCAAAGGCAAAACTATAAAGCTCTTAGGAAATATGGAAGGGAAAGATTTTTAAATTAATATACAAAATTGTTAGTCTCCAGAGAAACACTAATACATTTGAATAGATTGATTTAGATAGATCAAGAATGCATGTTAATCAACAAGGAGCATAAAAAGAATGAGAAGACATGGAATTGTCTTCGACAATTCTGATTTATCAAGTCTCAAACATCACTTCCTCAAAAACCAGTGTATTTCAGAGTCTTACTTGTCTTGACCAGGTAATTTTCCATCATGGTAGCTCAGCTGGTAAAGAATCCACCTGCAATGCAGGAGACCCTGGTTTGATCCCTGGGTCAGGAACATCCCTTGGAGAAGGGAACAGCTACTTACTCCAGTGTTCTTGCCTGGAGAATTCCATGGACAGAGGAGCCTGGCAGGCCCCAGTCCATGGGTTGCAAAGAGTTGGACACGACTGAACAACATCTAAGTTTTCAGTCCATTGTGTCTTTTTTCCATAGCATTATACACTAACTGAGGTTATCCTCCCTGTAAAGTTACTATTTTTAACACGAAAGATCACTGGTAAGCATTAACTTTGCCTTCCTCATTGCTGTGTTCATCATATCTAGAGCAAAACTAAGTACAGACAAGGCCCTCAGGAAATCTTTGCTGACTAACTTTGTCTCCTATATTTTTTATTCAAAAAAAAAAATTGTACGTTGGAGTGTAGTTTTTTAAATTTATTTATTTTTAATTGAAGGATAATTGCTTTACGTATTATGTTGGTTTCTACCAAACATCAACATGAATCAGCCATAGGTTTACCCATGGAGTATAGCTGATTAACAATGTTGGGTTAGCTTCAGGTGTGCAGCAAAGTGGTTCAGTCACACATACACCTGTGTTGTTGTTGTTGCTGTTCACTAAATCCTGACCAACTCTTTGGCACACCAAGGCCTGAAGCTCATTAGGCTACCCTGTCCTTCACTGTCTCCCAGCGTTTGTTCAAATTCATGTTCATTAAGTCAGTGATGCTATGTAACTATCTCATCTTCTGCCACCCTTTTCTCCTTTTGCCTTCAGTCTTTCCCAGCATCAGGATCTGCTGGGGTCCAGCCCCGGTGGATCCAGGGAATTCGAAGGGTGGACGGCGTCGGCGTGGAAAGACTTGTTTATTTATTAATGTAAGATTAGATTAAGAAACTATAGTGTAGTAAGAAGATTAAGTGGAGGAAGAGGGCTGAATAGCTTGGTTTACGCGGAAGGCCAATAAAATTCCAGACAAGGAATTTGCACCATCTACGTTGGGCCACCGGCGCCCGCTTGAATATTTAAGGGTGCCTCGCCTTAAGCTCCCTTTCTCGCGGGTCTTAACAGCCGGGGCAAGTAAGTAGACCTGGCGAGCCTCCGCGCTCCAGGTGGAGATTCAGCCTGAAGTTAAAGTAAAGAGCAGAGAGAGGGAAAGAGAGAGAAGAAGAAAGAGAGAGAGAGACACGGGGGGAGCCAGAGCCCCAAGAAACCAGGCCGGGAGACTAGTTAGAGAAGCTGGTCCAAGAAGCTGGCCCCAGAAGCTGGCCCCAGAAGCTGCCCCCCAGAAACTGGCCCCATCCTTTATTGTTCAGAAGGCCTTTTATACTTTTGATAAAACACAGAGATCAATGGGTAACACAAGATTATGTAGCGTTCGCAGCTCAGGCTCTTTTTATACATCATTTGGTATACAAAAGGTCTCAGGTGATTTACATTATCTTCTGGCCAAGAGGCTTGTTAACACTTTTTGGCTCTCTTCCTTAATGAATGTTAATCTTGTTTCCCCTGAAGTGTTTTTCTTTAATCTACATCTCCTTAAAGCATTAACATTAAAGTTACATCTCTATAGAACAAAGGTGCAGTGGGATATAACAAAGAAGGTACTTAACTCAAAGATCTAATGTTGCTAACACAAGGTCTACTACTTGTTTTTCTAACTATATCTACAACTAAAGGATGTGAAAATTTGGCAGCAAATATTGACTCAACAAATGAAACCTTTAATCAGTCCTAAAAGATTTTGACTCCTCGGAAGCTCCTACATTCCTAGGATGTTTTAAGCTTCCTGTGCCTCCTGCGGTCAGGAGGCCTCAAACAGTCACATGCGCAGCTGTAGGAGTCCTGCAGGCAGGCTAGAAAGCCATCAGAGGGTTTTTTGGATTGAAACACTCTTTCAAATGCAGAAGACTAAAGCCCTGAATTGACTTTTTCCAGAAAATGTCAGAAGAGTGGAAAAGCAGAGCACAAAAGCCGGCAGATTTTTGTTGGGGTACATGCTTAGGAATTTCCAGAGGGGCCCCTGAAGTCTGAGCACGCCTTGCGTATGTCAGCTTCCTTCCTCATGACCTTGTCACGGGCGGGATTCCTCACACTGGCTCCCGGCAAGGATCTTTTCCAGAGTCAGCTCTATGAATCAGGTGTCCAAAATATTGGAGCTTAAGCTTCAGCATCAGTCCTTCCAATCAGTATTGAGGGATGATTTCCTTTAGGATTGATTGCTTTGAACTCCTTGCTATCCAAGGGACTCGTAAGAGTCTTCTCTGCCACCACAATTCAAAAGCATCCATTCTCTGGAGCTCAGCCTGCTATATGGTCCAACTCTCACATTCATCTATGACTACTGTAAAACCAGAGCTTTGACTATATGGACCTTTGCCAGCAAAGTGATGTCTCTGCTTTTTAACATGCTGTCTAGGTTTGGCATAGCTTTTCTTTCAAGGAGCAACTGTCTTTTAATTTTGTGGTTACAGCCATTTTCCACAGTTACTTTGGAGCCCAAGAAAATAAAATCTGTCACTGTTTTCCCTTTTTCCCCATCTATTTACCATGAAGTGATGGGACAGGATGCCATGATCTTAGTTTTCTGAATGTTGAGTTTTAAGCCAGCTTTTTCACTCTCTTCTTTCACCTTCATCAAGAACCTCTTTAGTTCCTCTTCACTTTTTGCCATTAGAGTGGTATTGAAAGAAATCAATTTATAACATGAAATTGAATCTTCTAGTTTCTTTGCCAGAGTGTTATACAGTTTAGAGAAATCGTGACTCACCCAGTCCCAAACACAAACACACACAAATCCCAAGCAATTGGACACAACAATTCCCATGGTATCCTGAAGGAACTTAATGAGTAAACATGGGAAATGCATTCCTTGGTTCACCTGCAGATAGGAAAAACACGCTTCACCCTCTGAGCCACCAGGGAAGCGCCGATAGGGAAACAACAAACACTAAAATCTCCAGGGAGAAGGTCGGTCCAGGTGATACACACAGTTCTGTACCCTGATCGTGATTTATGTCTGCAGGAGGAAGGTTGGATTCAAATGAAGGCAAAAGCCCTGACTTGCAGAAGCAAGTCTATCATAAACTTCTCTGCTGAGAGCTGTGTGTCTGGGCTTCACCTCCTGATGAGGTCCTCGTGGAAGAGAATCTATCCTAGTCCTCCAAGGCCATGCTGAAGAGAAGAACACAGATTCCACTTCTGAGTTCTAGAGAGTTCTAGAGTGTTCTAGACTAGAGAGTTCATTGGTCGTGAAAAGGGTTTTCAGGTGGAAAAGACTGGTCCAGGTATAAGGGTCTGAATGCCTTATCTTTACCCAAAGCCCCTTTTTACAAGATCCCCTGGGCATTTCTAAGGACCTCTACCTGTCCCCATGGTGTGGCCTTGAGTCCTCTGACCTCCAAGACCCATGTCTGTGTCCCCTTCACCTCCCTGCTGTTGTGTCTCTTGGTTTTCCTCATGACTGTTTCAGAGAAGAGGGGTCAGCTAATCATCCATGCAGTGCATGATCCGGCTCAAGGGCTACAATGAACTTCACAGACCTGTGAGTCAAATACCTTTTCTACAAATAAAACAATCCTGAAGGCAGAGGTAAGTGGTTTGCTGACCAGTAGCTTGATTTTCCTTTCCCATGTGTTGACTGCCTGCCCTTGTGGACTTTCAAAAATATTTTTTGACCAAACAGGTCCCATTTCTCATGTATTCAGGCAAGAGATGACATTTCTTACTGGAAAAACCCAGTATCTGTTGCTGTACGCACTCTCTGTTTCTTATTTTAGTAGGATATTAATGTTTCATTATGATGACTGGACCCAAAAGTTATTCTCCAATAATGGCTTTCAAACCTCTCATAATATATGTTTCAGTTCAGTTCAGTTCAGTCGCTCAGTCGTGTCTGACTATTTGCGACCCCATGAATCGCAGCACGCCAGGCCTCCCTGTCCATCACCATCTCCCGGAGTTCACTCAGACTCAGTCCATCGAGTCCGTGATGCCATCCAGCCATCTCATCCTCTGTCGTCCCCTTCTCCTCCTGCCCCCAGTTCCTTCCAGCATCAGAGTCTTTTCCAATGAGTCAACTCTTGGCATGAGGTGGCCAAAGTACTGGAGCTTCAGCTTTAGCATCATTCCTTCCAAAGAAATCCCAGGGTATTAAGTGTCTTGTTTGCGTTAACTAATTGAAATTTTCAACTCTCCTATGAGATGGGGGAATTGAGGAATGAGAGATACAGAGGGGTACAAGATTTTGCCTGCCAAAGTTTTGAGTAGGTCCCAGATAGTCAGGCCAAGAATCCAAGTTTGTTTTTTACATTATGCTATTCATGAGGATCAAGCTGAGTGGTGAAGTAAATGATAAGTAATTTCTGAGTAAGTCAGAAGATTGCATAATCTGTTCTGCCCCAGAACTTTGACTTTGTCAGCCCCAGGGCACTCACTCTGAGAGAGTGATAATAAAAACTTCTACTATAGGTCAGTGCAAAATATCCTAAACATGGCCTCCTTTCACTTCATAAGTTTACTCTCTTTCTCGCGTTGGTATATTTGGTATAGCTGAGCTGCATTTTGAGTTTTAAAACCTGTATTTTCTCCTTCATTCCAAGAGTGAGGCTACTTTAAAGATTCTTATATTTCTTTAAAATCCTTTTTAACTTAAAAATCAGCATATAAAACATCAATACAAATGGAATTAAAATCATATGTTTTCTTACTTAAACATAATCAAAAAGGAAAGCAAGTGTGGAGGACTTTACAATATCATGATTGATATTATTAATTACCAATCCCAATAATTTAGATTCTCCTTGAATTTTGTGCTGTCTTTAATACTGTTAGTATCTGCTGACGTCTGGTAAACTCCTACTGTGTGCCAGCTAATGCTGTTTATTCTTCACATCAGCCCTTTAGACCCTGCTCTCACCAGCTTCCAGATGAAAACAATGAGGCTGAGAATCAGTGACTCGGGGCCACATGGTTCCCCTGCAGAGTGGAGATGGGTGCGATGGTCCGCCTTCATCCTTATTTAGGGACCCTGGTCTTCTCAGTCCCTGCTGATTTTCCTGCTGTGGGAGAACAAAGTGATGTATCCATGAAATGTTTTCCCTCATTCTGTGCAGGACAGCGCACTTTCCTTAAGGTGCAGCAGGGTGGACACTTAAAGGCATCTTCATTTCAGGTGTCTCTCTTATCTGCCACAGGAGTTTTCTCGGAGGAAAGAAAAATCTGACTTCTTGAACTCTCATTTTAAAAATGCAAGAAATCATTGCATATTTAAAGGGGAGAAAATTGCTTTCTTTATTCTATTTTTTCTAGCTTGTTCTCACAAAGGTCCCGATCATTAATAGTTTGAGCAGACAGCCACCACTATAGAGCTGTCTCCTCATGACCTTTCTACAAAAGCGTAGAGTGCAGTTGACACCCAGTGTTGCATATGGTTTGTCTGGAGTTCATACATGATGAAAGAAGTATTTCCACTAAGAAGTTTTTGCCTTCTTAATTATTGCTGACATTTGAAAATAATTCTTTTTCTAGGCTACTGGTTTCATTCAAAAATATTTGACCAAAATATTATATGTAAAACTCTATAATTGCAGACTATTTGAATTATGAACTCAAACAATTCTAATCACTTGGGAAAAGGAGGCCAGTGACTTGCATATCTGATACTGAAGCATCCCTATGCCTGCCTCCCGAGGCCCCTTTTAGGTGCAGCAGGAACCCAGACATCACATCACTGCTGAGCCCACTCGGCTGCCTTGGTTGCTCCCCTAGGATCCATCTCAGGCCCTGACTCAGCCGGCTCTTTCTTCCTCTTCAAGCTGTTACCTACCTTCCCTTTCTGGAAATCTCCCATAACTCCTTTAAACATTCTTTTTGGGAAGAAATTTAGTTTTTCCAGCTTTCTGTGTTGTTATCAGCTCTTGTTGTTAAATTGTGTAGGACTCTTTGCAACCCCATGCACTGCAGCACACCAGGCTTCCCTGTCCTTCACCATCTCCTGGAGCTTGCTCAGACTCATGTCCGTTGAGTCCATGATGCCATCCCACCATCTCATCCTCTATTACCCTGTTCTCTTCTCCTGCCATCAGTCTTTCACAGCATCTGGGTCTTTTCCAATGGACCAGTTCTTTGCCTCAGGGGCCACAGTAAACACAAGCCCATGAGACTTTTTCTCGTTCTCTTTTTCTTCGTTGTATCATTTTCTGTTACTGCTTTTGTTCCTTGCTTTCCTTGATGACAGAAACTGCTTACTCAAAAAGAGTTAAAAATTTACAAAATATCCGTAATTCTGGAATTCTCAGGTAGTAAGAGCTCCCTGAGCCTTCCTATTTAGCCTGAGTCATAGACCTATTAATACAGTATTGGATATGTCCCTAAAGTGCCAAATTCCATTCTGTCATTAAATTTGTATCATCCAGAAAATTACACAGTTTCCCATTTTGTATCTGCTGATTAGAAGTTCGATATATATCCTTTAACTGTGCTCTGTTTGCATGAATTTTAAAATAAATCAATTAATAAAAGCTAAAAATATATCAGCTAAAAATTAGTTAATAACATTTGCGTGACTTGGTGAGATACTTACTGACCATAATTTGCTACCATTTCTTTGGCGATCCAGTAAAGTGTTGACCCTAGACTTTGGAATTAGTGTAATAGACCACCTCCTTCTAAAAGAAACACCAGATCCATGCGGGATGAGACACAGAACTCACAGGCAGAGGGCGACTGTCTCTGGAATTTGCAATTTCATGGCAATGATCAATTATGTCAATATTTTTCTCCTGTGCAACTTCAAAGCAGTGCTTTTCTTGTGCTCCTCTTCACATTTAGGTGGATGTTGCAGTGATTTTCAACTTGATTTGAAATCTTTTTCTACTTTGACTCGTTGGAAGACTATGCTATTGATCAGGACAATTCAGAAAAAATATCTCGGTAAACAAAAATGAGATTGAAATTTTCATTTCCTCTTTCCTGTCATAAGGTAACTATTTTTCAGTTAACGTAATATGGTGATTCATTTCCCCCATTTGAAACTCTAAGAATTGGCTCAGGTTTGACATTCCTGTTACAACTTCCTAAGTGCTACTCTTGAATAAACAAGGAAAATGTGCAACTTTGCTTTTATATTACACAATAGAATTTTCAAATGTCTTTTTTTTGGGTAATGCACATTTATTAAAAAACAAACAATAACCATATAATATATTCAAAAGGTAAGTTCCCATACAATCCTACTCTCCAGAGATAATCAATGTACAGAGTTTCATGTTTAAATTACAGAGCTTTCCTGCATATATAAAAATAGACCCCAAAGACATTTTTGTATAAATATGTTAAATTTTGAAATATAAATCAAATCGTGTACACATGCTTTGACTTTATGTGGAAAATTTTTCATCGCCATATAAAATTCTATATTATCCTTTTAAATGGCTATATAATATTCTATTATTGGAAAAGGAAATGGCAGCCCACTCCAGTATTCTTACCTAGAGAATCCCGTGGACAGAGGAGCCTGGTGGGCTGCTGTCCATGGAGTTGCACAGAGTCGAACACGACTGAAGTGACTTAGCATGCATGCATGCATTGGAGAAGGAAATGGCAACCCACTCCAGTCTTCTTGCCTGGAAAATCCCAGGGACAGAGGAGCCCGGTGGGCTGCCGTCTATGGGGTCGCATAGAGTTGGACACGACTGAAGTGACTTAGCAGCAATATTCTATTATAGAAATAACAAAATATTTAAATCCATTCCAACTTACAAATTTTATGTCAGTTCCAAATTGTTTAAAATATCAGTAAGAAAACAATGAATATTTACAACCTCTTTGTCACTATGGACTTTTTTTTTTTTCCTGTTCCTAGAACTCAACAAATCCTTTTTGCTCAGAATTTTGCTTTTACTTATTCCTCTGCAAGGAACAATTTGCTTTAAGAAGTTATCAAATACTTCTAAGAACTTCAAATCTGAAATTAGTGGATAGAAAAGCAAGTGAGAAGGTAAAGGGATATGTAACCAAAAGCAACATGTAAAGAACAGGGGACCCTAATAACTTCATAACTTGGACCAAGAAGACAAGCAAGCCTAGAAAATAAAACTATCTCTTTTTAGAGATGGTTTGTCAGGGTTCTCTTTCTTCTAACTGCCTTAATAATCAAGACTCATAGGACTCATAGCCTTGAAGGGAAGCCAGAAAACTTGAGTTCTCCCAAACTTTGTATGTGTGCATGCAAATGTGCGTTCTGTTAGGTAGAGTATATAATAATGTATCCTAATACATTTTATTATCTGTAGTAAATGTTACATATATAGGCTATTATTTCTTTGATACAAGGATAACTTTTTCTGATAAATATGAGCACACAGAATTAGTTTTAACCATATATCTAACAATAAATTTTAGGAAATCCATCCAAAGTAATACATTTCCAAATGCTCACTTTGGTTTACTCAGAAGGTATTTTGTGTCTTGATTTCCCTGAAGCTCTGACCTTCCTGTCCCAGAGGGCGGCTTCTCTGTCTCTACCCAGGAGCATGGGAGGCAACCAGACACGGATCACAGAAGTCACCCTCCTGGGATTCCAGGTCGATTCAGCACTGGAGTTTTTCCTGTTTGGTCTTTTCTCTCTCTTCTACACCCTCACCCTTCTGGGGAATGGAGTCATCCTGGGGCTTATCTGCTTAGACTCAAGACTGCACACCCCCATGTACTTCTTCCTCTCACACTTGGCCATCATCGACATGTCCTATGCCTCCAACAATGTCCCCAAGATGCTGGCAAATCTTGTGAGTCAGAAAAGAACCATCTCCTTTGTTCCCTGCGTTATGCAGACATTTCTATATCTAGCTTTTGCTAACACAGAGTGCTTGATTTTGGTGGTGATGTCCTATGACAGGTATGTGGCCATCTGCCACCCCCTGCATTACGTTATCACCATGAGCTGGAGAGTGTGCACTGTCCTGGCCATCACATCCTGGGTGTTAAGCTTCCTCTTGGCTCTGGTCCACTTAGTTCTCTTTCTGAGGCTGCCCTTCTGTGGGCCTCATGAAATCAACCACTTCTTTTGTGAAATCCTGTCTGTCCTCAAGCTGGCCTGTGCTGACACCTGGCTCAACCAAGTTGTCATCTTTTCAGCCTGTGTTTTTATCTTACTGGGGCCTCTCTGCCTGGTGCTAGGCTCCTACGCGCGCATCCTGGCCGCCATCCTGAGGATCCAGTCCGCTGAGGGCCGCAGGAAGGCCTTCTCCACCTGCTCCTCCCACCTCTGCGTGGTCGGGCTCTTCTTTGGCACTGCCATCGTCTTGTACATGGCCCCCAAGTCCCGCCACCCTGAGGAGCAGCAGAAGGTCCTTTCCCTGTTTTACAGTCTTTTCAACCCCATGCTGAACCCACTCATCTACAGCTTGAGGAGCAAAGAGGTCAAGGGTGCCTTTAGGAGAGTGCTGTGGAAGGACAGGCTAATGTGAAGAATATCAAAGGGCAACATGCAGGAGGAACTTTGTTCCCTCTGAAATATGGTGAATGCATGCTAAGTTGCTTCAGTTGTGTCTGACTCTGTGCAACCCTATGGACTGTAGCCCACCAGACTCCTCTGTCCATGAGATTCTCCAGGCAAGAATACTGGAATGGGTTGCGATGACTTCCTTCAGGGGATCTTCCCAATTCAGGGATCAAACCCAAGTCTGTTATGTTTTCTGCATTGGCAGGTGGGTTCTTTACCACTAGCACCACCTGTTAAGCCCCTGAAATATGGTAGGGGGCATTTTTTGCCTTTAGCTGTAAAGCTACAATATTATAGCATATTATAGACCTAACTGGACTTTCCTTGTGGCTCAGCTGGTAAATCTGCCTGCAATGTGGAAGACCTAGGATTGATCCCTGGGTTGGGAGAGTCTCCTGAAGAAGGGAAAGCCTACCCACTCCAGTATTCTGGCCTGGAGAAGTCCATGAACTATACAGTCCATGGGGTTGCAAAGAGTCAGACATGACTTTCACTTACTTGCTTACTTATAGACCTAATTGGTGCTTCTGAGTTGTGGTGCTAGAGAAGACACTTGAGAGTCCCCTGGACAGCAAGGAGATCAAACCAGTCAATTCTAAAGAAATCAACCATGAATATTCATTGGGAGGACTGATGTTGAAGCTGTAACTCCAATGCTTTGGCCACCTGATGTGAAGAGCTGACTCACTGGAAAAGACCCTGATGCTGGGAAAGATTGAAGGCAGGAGGAGGAGGGGTTACAGAGGATGAGATGGTTGGATGGCATGATCGACTCAATGGACATGACTTTGAGCAAGCTCTGGGAGTTGGTGATGGACAGGGAAGCCTGGTGTGCTGCAGTTCATGAGTTTGCATAGAGTCAGACATGACTCAGCCACTGAAAAACAACAACAGACGTAAACATATAATCAGCAACTATATAGACCTTAGAAAATAAAATGGATAACTATTCACGACCCTGGACAGGCATAGGTTCTTAGAGATGATCCAAAAAGTACAAGACATAAAATTTGAAAAATTGGTAAATATTGGAGTTTTTGAAAATTAATTATTCTGCTTGTCAAAGTCATGATCTTAAAAAAAGAAATGTAAATCACAGACCATATACTTTTTGAAAATGTTAGTCTGATCACAGGAGGGGACAAAGGAAAGGCTTAGAAAAAAAGCAAGGTTTATTATACACCTAGGCCAGGGACAGGAGGCATGGCCCACCATGCGGGGTCACACGGGGGACACAGCTGGGTGGTCAGGAGGCAGAAGACAGCATAAGGAGGAAGGTTAAACTACTGCCTTTATTGGCATTTCTGCAGGAAACTCTGAATTAAGTGGTTTATATGAATAAGTTGGAGTTCTTATAATAGATAAATCTTTACCATGTAAAGATGGAAATCACAGGAGAATTCTCAAGGCAAGAATTCTCTAATATTTCGAACCCAAGCTATCTTACTTTCAGTAATCTCATTTTAAGTCTTTCTGGCCTCTCTTCTTTCTTGAATAACAAGTGCTATATAATAGGATGCTTTATTGTTTTCTTGTTGCTTTCTTGGTTTTCCTCATTTTGAAAATCAACATCCCCATTCCTGCACTGCATACAACTAAGTGCTGTTTTTCTCTCAGTTGTTAACAATTCTCTGGTATTAAAATATTCCACTGACAAATTGATCTGCAGTTTGATTTGAAATATCTTTTTGCTATCTTCTCAGAAAAAGAATTGGACATTTCTGACTTGCATTTGTCTTACTTAAAACATGTATTAAAGAAGAAATATATGAAGTAATCTGAAAAAAGAAAGAATAGTTTTCAGTTATAAACTTCATGCTCATGAAATGATGAATCTATGATCTATAAGGCAAAATAAAAAAAATAAATTTTACCCAAAAGAAAACATTTTAAGTTAATGACTTTAGTGCTTTTCTTTACATAAGAAGATGCAAGAGTCTGGGCTCATGGTAATCATTCCTTGGTTTTGCATCTTAACTGTCTAGAGCCAGTATCTTGTTTTTCTCCACCCTGAGTTCCCCTCAGGGTGCACCACCAGTTGCAGAGCTTGTGGCTAGTTGATGACAACATTTTTGGAGTTGCCTGACAGGCTGCCTTCCTGAGGCTATAGTCCTCAGAAATGTCCCCACATAAAACAGAACTTGCCCTTTTAGGTTGTATGTTTTTTAAAAGAGAGGCTCACACTGGATGGTGATGTTGTCTCTTAACACAATTATGCCAGATGCACAAAAATGGGAAGTCATATGTTTGCCAACACCAACCCTGCTTTTGGAATTTAGCAAGGTCAAATGGAAGCACGCAATCCTGAGTGCCATTGTACTGGCTGGTCTTATGATTTGAGATAAGATGTTGGTCTTGTGGTATGATGATAAACTGGATCCATTGTTGGTGGCTGAATGGAACTCTAGTTGTGTGGCAGTAACTTTTGATTCTCATTCTTCAGGTTGCTTCTACTAGAAAAGATTTCACTGGGAAGAAAGTTTCTGAGAACAATTCTCCATGTGGCCGTTAGACCATGTAATACAATTTTCAGCTGATTGATCACTGTGTTAACTATAAACCTTGATGATCAAATGCTTAGAAAGGTCCTTGGTTATAGTGGGCAAAGTATATCAGTTTCATTCCTAGCAGACCACAGTATACTATGCACAGATACTCATCACCTCCATTTTTGTGGATGGAAAGCTGTTAAAACAGAAGAGGAGGGACAATGGGTTTCTCACAGGAATAAATTATAGACTTCACACGGCAGGTGTGAATTTCTTGAGAAATAGCCCCACCCTGAAAGGAGGAAAATTTTAGAAGGCCTTGCAGCATGTTCAGACTAAATTACATTTAGGTAGGCTAGCAAGCCCTATATGGAGGACCCAATATTTTGGGGTAGCAAGACATACTCATAACTGCACTCAAGTTATTAGTACACAATGATAACCACAGCATGGTGGACTGTCCCACAAAACCAAAGAATGACTTTGAAAAAGAAAGGTGGCCATCTAGGCATCATTGAACACGCTGAATTCACTTTTAATGAGGTGTGGCAGCCAGTTGAAAAAAATATATTTTTTAACTAGAATGAGAAGATTAGCGGGAATTCTCATCTAGGAAAAAAGTAAGGGATAAGAGTCAGCCTGGAAGTAGAATGAGACCTTAGTGAAATAGATCAGACTGACTCAGCAAATAAAGCTGGATACTGCTAGCACTCAGCCCTTACTCAAGACCTCTTGACTGTTTTGATCCAGATGGAGACTAAAGTAACCATGAGACAGAGCCCTTCCATTCTAGCTGCTGGAGCCCAAGGAACACAGTTATGGGGATCTTACAGACCTCGGAACTTAGATTCTCTGGCAGTGTTTGTAATTTTCACTGAAGCATAATGAGTTCATGCTCAACTGTGAAGAGCAGATCAGAAGAAGACATACGTGTAGTACAGTTAGTCTGGATATCACTGTGTCCTCCCCCTCATGGTGGGGCAGGCAGAGAAGCAGGCCCCACTGTGTAACAGCCCACAAAAGAAGCTAGCTTTAGTACAAGCCTCTAAATTGAGACAGGGTAACTGGCTTTGTCCCCTACTGACTTGGAACCCAGAAATAAGTGAGTCGTGGCTAACTGTAATGACACTTGTCCATATGCTAATCTGGTATATGGACAAGTGCCAGATCTGTTGGAGAGGCAAAGACCTCTGATTCTTACTGATGGGTTCTGAAATGAAAACTGAATTGTACCGTGACAGTAATATGGTTTAACATTGGGTGGTTACTAAGATTCAAATATATATATGCTCAGATACTCAACGGAGAAGGCAATGGCACCCCACTCCAGTACTCTTGCCTGGAAAATCCCATGGATGGAGGAGCCTGGTAGGCTGCAGTCCATGGGGTTGCTGAGGGTCAGACATGACTAAGCAACTTCACTTTCACTTTTCACTTTCATGCATTGGAGAAGGAAATGGCAAGTACCCCAGGGACAGGGGAGCCTGGTGAGTTGCCATCTATGGGGTCACACAGAGTCGGACACAACCGAAGCAACTTAGCAGCAAAAGCAGCAGATACTCAGACGTGTCTGGCTGTTTGTGTCCCCATGGACTGTAGCCCACGAGGCTCCTCTGTCCATGGGATTTTTCAAGCAAGAATACTGGAGTGGGTTGCTATTTCCTTCTCCAGGGGATATTCCCCACCCAGGGATCAAACCTGGGTCTTATGCATTGCAGGGAGATTCTTTACCAACTGAGCCACCAGGGAAATCGTAAAGATTTGACTACCTTATATAAATAAGGTAGTCATTGATATTGATACTGATGATCAAATGTATTGGGAGGTTAGGTTAAAGCCACCTCAGAATCTAATACCAATGGAAAATGGCTGGCCTGAAGAAGAACTTTATTTAGCTGACCATCAGCTCAATTCTATGCCAAATAATTTTGCATAAAGTTATAAGCTCAAAGGGGGAAATATAGTCAAAATAGTACAAAAATGTGAAAATGTGCATCATGACTTTATAGGATATGCATGTTCCTTTGAGGTTACTCTTATCCTACATTCATTCCTCCAAACTTTGGCATTGTGAAATGAAGTATTTCCTGCCATATTGGTAAACAAGAACGTCACAGCCATCAGCGATTTTGGGCCTCCAAATGTGAGTTTCCGAGCCCAGAGAGGAAACCCAAAAGGAAGAACAACACCTGCATTATAACAGCCATCAGACTGTAGCCACTCCCTACAGTGACCCTGAGGAAAGGAAGCTCAGGATGTGAAAAAGGATAGTGGCCCCAGATAGATTAGGTGCATATGAAAGAAATGATTTCAGTAAACCCAGCTTCCATCTTCCCATACACAGAAAAGCACTAAATTCCTTGAGATATCTGGTTTTCCTTGATTAACAATCAAGCACTAATCTGGGTACTGCTGTGAAGGGATTTTACAAATCGACTGATGTGAAGCATGGAGGCTATCTTTTAGCACTGATAGTCAGATACAACTTAGTGACAAAACAACAAAAAATGGAAGTTATCCTGGGGCCTACCCCAATCAGGCAGAAAGTGAAGAAGAACTTATGGCAGAAAGCAAAGAACTAAAGACCCTCTTGATGAAAGTGAAAGAGGAGAGTGAAAAATTGGCTTAAAATTCAACATTCAGAAAACTAAGATCATGGCATCCAGTCCCATCACTTCATAGTGAATAGATGGGGAAACAATGGAAACAGTGGCATTTTATTTTAGGGGGCTCCAAAATCACTGCAGATGGTGAGTGCAGCCATAAAATTAAAACATGCTTGCTCCTTGAAAGAGAAGTTATGACCAACCTAGACAGCAGAGACATTGTTAAAAAGCAGAGACATTACTTTGCCAACAAAGGTCCATCTAGTCAAGGCTATGGTTTTTCCAGTGGTCATGTATGGATGTGAGAGTTGGACCATAACGAAAGCTGGGTGCCAAAGAATTGATGCTTTTGAACTGTAGTGTTGGAGAAGACTCTTGAGAGTCCCTTGGACTGCAAGGAGATCAAACCAGTCAATCCTAAAGGAAATCAGTCTTGAATATTCATTGGAAGGACTGATGTTGAAGCTGTAATTCCAATACTTTGGCCACCTGATGCGAAGAACTGACTCATTGGAAAAGACCCTGATGCTAGGAAAGATTGAAGGCAGGAGGAGAAGGGGATGACTGAAGATGAGATGGTTGGATGGCATCACCAACTCAATGGGCATGAGTTTGAGTAGGCTCCAGGAGTTGGTGATGGACGGGGAAGCCTGGAGTGCTATAGGCCATGGGGTCGCAAAGAGTCAGACATGACTGAGTGACTGAACTGAACTGAACTGACCCAATCAGGTGAGCCTTCTAACCCTCATAGCTCAGTTGGTAAAGAATCTGCCTGCAATGCAGGAGACCTGGATTCAATCCCTGGGTTGGGAAGATCCTCTGGAGAAGAAAAGGCTACCCACTCCAGTATTCTGGCCTGGAGAAGTCCATGGACTATATAATCCATGGGGTGGCAAAGAGATGGACAAGACTGAGCGACTTTCACTTCATTTCTAACAGCAGAGAGTTTTCTACAACTTGCAGCAGTGGAGGAAGTCAGGGAGCTCTGGTGTGAAGGTGAATCTCACCTCATGCAAGGACCTCACATGAGGATTCCAGATCCAGCCACACCCTCGATTTCAGCCTGTGCAGAGAATCCACCTGAGCAGGACCAGGATGGCTGACCAATGGAAACTGTGAGACAGTAGGTATGTTATTTTAAGCCATTAAACCTGTGTTAATTAGTTGCAGTAGGAATAGAAAACAAAAACATTTTGGTATCAGATAAAGTTCTTTATTTTCCAACTCTGGCCATTGCTGGATTGGTAGTCTGTCATTTAGTTTAATCTTTTTGACTGGGCATCAGAAAAGTTTGGGCATATAACTTTTTGGTTGGGACCCCTTTGAACTCTTAAAAATTACTGATACAAACATTTATGTGGCTATCTTTGTTGATATATGTCATAATAGAAACTGAGAATTTGTTAAATATTTACTTTTAATTCATTAGAACTATTTCCATTATATGTTAATATACTGTATTTTTATGAGAAATATCTCTTACAAGACAAAAAAAAAGAGAGAGCAGTAGCTATGTTTTACATTTTTGAAACATGTCTAAATGTTTGGCTTAACAGAGAAGACAGCTAGATGTTATATCGTCTTCTACATTCTGTGTGTTGCACTATTTTATGTCATGATGCTTCTGGGAAACTCCACTAACTGATAGTGAAAAAGGAAAGTATGTAAATATTATTATTAAAATATTTTTGATCCCACAGGCCCTTGGAAAAGTTCTCAGAGATTCCCACTTAAAGAATCAAAAACTTTATCTTTTAAATAATTTATTTATCCAACAATAACCTCAGATATGCAGATGACACCACCCTTATGGCAGAAAGGGAAGAGGAGCTAAAAAGCCTCTTGATGAAAGTGAAAGAGGAGAGTGAAAAGTTGGCTTAAAGCTCAACATTCAGAAAACGAAGATCATGGCATCTGGTCCCATCACTTCATAGGAAATAGATGGGGAAACAGTAGAAACAGTGTCAGACTTTATTTTTGGGGGCTCCAAAATCACTGCAGATGGTGACTGCAGCCATGAAATTAAAAGACGCTTACTCCTTGGAAGGAAAGTTATGACCAACCTAGATAGTATATTCAAAAGCAGAGACATTACTTTGCCGACTAAGGTCCATCTAGTCAAGGCTATGATTTTTCCTGTGGTCATGTATGGATGTGAGAGTTGGACTGTGAAGAGGGCTGAGTGCCGAAGAATTGATGCGTTTGAAGTGTGGTGTTGGAGAAGACTCTTGAGAGTCCCTTGGACTGCAAGGAGATCCAACTAGTCCATTCGAAAGCAGATCAACCCCAGGTATTCTTTGGAAGGAATGATGCTAAAGCTGAAACTCCAGTACTTTGGCCACCTGATGCAAAGAGTTGACTCATTGGAAAAGACTCTGATGCTGGGAGGGATTGGGGGCAGAAGGAGAAGGGGACGACAGAGGATGAGATGGCTGGATGACATCACGGACTCGATGGACATGAGTCTGAGTGAACTCTGGCAGATGGTGATGGACAGGGAGGCCTGGCGTGCTGCGATTCATGGGTTCGCAAAGAGTCGGACACGACTGAGTGACTGAACTGAACTGAACTGATATAGTATGTATTTATTATATATTAATATATGCAATTATATTGATAATTTATGTCTATATATTACAATTGAACTTAAATTTATATTTAAACTTCAGTCTCCACATCAGTAAAAAGATAATGATGATATTAAACTATGAAGTCCCAGGTGGCACTAGAGTTAAAGAATCTGTCTGCCAACGCAGGAGATGCAAGAGATGCAGGTTCGATCCCTGGGTCAAGAAGATCCCTTGGAGTAGGGAATGGTAACTCACTCCAGTAGTCTAGCCTGGAAAATCACATAGACAGAAGAGCCTGCCAGACTATACTCCATGAGGTTGCAAAGAATACACAGTCTGATATAAAGCATCTGGCACATTTTCTTAAAACATAAGAAGGTTTTCATAATTATTGCTTTCGGTTGTTTCCTTCTTCATTAATATCTACTCACCATTATTGCAGGCAGAGACACACCTTGGCACGGAGGATCTGTTCTGTCTCAGGGCTGTCTATAACAGACTCCATGGGAAGTCATCTCTCAACCATCTAAATGTATACCTTTATGGGGATTGTAGAGAAGCATCCGTTCTTAAAACCATCACTTGAAGGGAGTGGGCAATGTAATTTATGATATCTGTCTCAGGTTTATAATTCTAGATAAATTGAAAATATGTGTTGAGACAGTATGATGCTAGTGTCTGCTCCGACTGTTTTCTAGAATTTTTCCTCCATGGGTAATTCAACACAATCTTAGCTCTTCTGCAGATGGAAATTTTAGGGATTCCCCCCCACTCCCCCATAGAGAGAAGATAAAAATATGTTGTATCTTATGATCCTTCTGGGAATTTGAATTCTCAATAGAAACTCCAGAATGTTTTTAATTCATCTGATTCTAAAATAAAACCTATGCCTCTTGGGGTTCTTTGAAGAACCTTAACAAGTCCAACGAGCAATCCATCCTGTGTCTGGAATTCAGTCCTCTGACAGCTGCTGAGGAAGCAGGACTCTGAACCATTTCAGAGGTACTGTGCTCACCCTTGTGGGGTTTTATTCTAGGTCAAAGAAGATTCTTATGAGAAATCCAGAGATAGCATCTCCTGGAGTAGAAGAGATTGATTTATGCTGGGAGGTGATTTCCAGTACAGGTAGGTGAGATAGGACAGGTCAGCAGCAGACACCACTATGGCTCTGGGCACAAGAACAACATCCCTGGGTGATCTTTCCTCCCACTCATATGTGCATTGTAGGTAGGAAAATAAACACTCATGTCTCCCTCCCTGACCTTAGGGAATTTCTGCCTACTGAGCTGTGTGTGTATGTTGTGGGGGTGGTGTTCAGCATCCCTCTCAGAATCACCTCCCAGTGTAACTGAGTGGTAGAGGTCCAAGCTGGCCCCTCTCTCAATGAGAAGGGGTTCAGACAATGAGAGGCTCTATATCCAGGCATTGTCTCTGAAACAGCCAAATTAATAAAATGACTTTATGTATCAGCTGGGCTTCCCTGGTGGCTCAGATGGTAAAGACTGTAATGCAGGAGACCTAGGTTCAATCCCTGGGTAGGGAAGATCCCCTGGAGAAGGGAATGGCTACCCACTCCAGTATTCTTGCCTGGAGAACTCCGTGGACAGAGGAGCCTGGAGGGCTACAGTCCATCATGTCACAAAGAGTCAAACATGACTGAGCAACTAACAAAGATATTGATGTCCAGGGAAGCCTCCCTTAGAAAATAAAATTCTAATAACAATTACAGCAAATCTTTTCTTTGCTGAAATAATGTAAGAGATAAGTTTGCCATATATCTAATCTTTTTGGAACCATCCTTAGGGTATCACCCTGTTGTGATGATGATCAGATTTGAAATCCTAGTATTTTATATAAATATCTTTCCTGTCATAAATAGGATAGAATGAGTTCCAACACATGCATTTTTAGGTAAAAGTATAAACCATTTCTTCATTTTGTTATTTCTTTTAAAGAAAGAATGAATGTAAAATAAAACAGAAAGTAAAATTTAATGCTCTTAAAATAAGGTAATAAAAAAATAGCATCTCTAAACTATTATCTAGTTCAAAATTATTTTTAGAGTATAATTTTTTAGCATAATTTTATTTTCACACTTGTTCTTAGCTATACAGTTTCCCTTCCATTCCTGTAATACTGTCAAGATGTTAGAGCTATATTTTTGTTGTTCTGATGTAGCTGTGAATACCATATTGTACGTTGCATTACTGGAAAGCTTACAGAAACTTTCATTATAGGAGAGGGCCAGTATAGGAGGCTTCTGGTAATTGAAAGTTATGAAGTTTCTGCTGAGTCATAGTGGAGACAAATTCTACCCTGTATCCTGACTGAAAGCTCTCATTCTCACAGAAAAGGTCCTGGAAGAGGGCACACACACACACATTTGGACACAACACTGGCATTATACAAAACAATACAATGACCCAAATGTCAAGGATTCAGAGGTGCATCAGGTTAAAATAGCAGACACTGCTGGGTGGGAGTAAGAGAGACAAGTGAATGAACCCCATTTTCCCCTACTTATTTTGTGGCTGGAATCAGTACTTAAACTATAGGACCCTCATGGTGAAATAGGAACAGTCTTATGTCATAGAAAATTAAGACCTGCCAATAAGATACTGCATCAGCACAGTGCTCAACACATAACATGCACTGAGAAAATGCTGTTCTCAAGTACATAATGTCTAGAGGCCAATGGTGAAGCCTGAAGCCTGAGGGTTGTCCCCAGTTGTGGACACGATATGAAGAGTCATGTGTCCAGCTGCCCAGAAGGCTCTCTCCACTTGAGCTCTGCCTCCAAAATCAGGGGCAAAATCATTCTTCTACTATCTGAGAAAGCAATATCTTTTATGGCCACAAGACAATGTCAGGGGCTCTAAGGGAGGAATATCTTCTATCCAGGTATGGTACCTTTTTTTCCCTTAAGAATAATGTAAAGAACCTGCTAGGTGACCAGCAACATTGACAGTTGATCCTTAAACAACATGGGCTTTTGAAAATCCACGGATAACTTATAGCTGGCCCTCCATACAGGTGGATCTTCTGTATGTGTGGATTCAATCAACCACAGATTGTGTAGCAGCATAGTATTTACTTTTGAACAAATTTGCGTGTAAGTGGGTCCACGCAGTTCAATCCCCATGCTGTTCGAGTGCTAACTGTACATGGGTAGGGGGCTCTCATTTCTCAAAAGAGGTGCTTCTCGGTCACTTTCTCTATCATTTTCTCAAATAAAGACTAATCTCAGTGCCTATGGTGTAGAACAGCAGTCCCCAACCTATTTAGCACCAGGAATCGGTTTCATGGAAGACGATTTTTCCACAGACAAGGTGGGGGTGATGGGTTGGGGATGATTCAAGCATGTTACATTTATTTTGTGTTCATTTATTTTACTTTATTTCAAGGGCTTTCCCTGTGGCTCAGCTGGTAAAGAATCTGGCTGCAATGCAGGAGACCTGGGTTCGATCCCTGGGTTGGGAAGATCTCCTGGAGAAGGAAAAGGCTACCCACTCCGGTATTCTGGCCTGGAGAATTCCATGGACCGTATAGTCCATGGGGTTGCAAAGAGTTGGACAAGACTGAGCAACTTTCACTTTCTTATTTCTATTATTACTATGTTAGCTCCACCTCAGATCGCCAGGCGTTAGACCTTGGAGGTTGGGGACCCCTGACGACAGAAGTTTCAAGCCATGGACATATGACAAATATAAGTACACAAGAATCAGAGCAGGTAGTGGGCAATACAGTTCAATAGAAGAAAATGACCTAGGCTTTAATTCGAAGCCCCAGTGGCTCTAGAGGTAAGAACCTGTCTGCCAATGCAGGAGACACAGGAGACATGGGTTTGATCCCTGGGTAGGGAAGATCCCCTAGAGAAAGAAATTGCAATCCACTCCAGTGTTCTTGCCTGGGAAATTCCACAGACAGAAAAGCCTGGCTGGCCACAGTCCATGGGATTGAAGCCCCATGGAGTCTAGAGCCTGCCAGGCTACAGTCCAAAGCTGGCTACAGTCCAGGTTTAATTACCTGGCCCAGGTGGTTCATTCCCTTCTACTGGGGTTCTCTAAAGTATAACTTATTTACGATTATCTGTCATTGTTTCATCCCTGACAAAGCACAAGCTGATTAGTGGTGAATCAAGCAGTGGGACAGGGTATCAATTAGTAACCATTTATTGAGCACAGTCGTTGAATGCAGATTCCTGAGTTCAAATCCAAGCTCTGGTACTTACCAGACACTGTGTCTGGGCTGGTTACTTAAACAGTGACTCAGTCTCAATCTCTGATTCAGTTCTATCATCTGTAAAATGGGAAGAATTGCACTTGCCTCATCGGGTAATCATGCAGCTTGGGTTAACTTTTGTAACTGCATAGGGCATGCATAAACATAACAGGAACTGTGTGTTTCACTGGTAAATCACATAGAATAAATAAATCTACCATAGCTTGGTATTGTGGTAGGATCAGAATCCAAGAATAGAAAACTTTCCCCTTTAATGTATCTTCCCGACCCAGGGATCGAACCCTGATCTCCCACACTATGGGCATACGCTTTACCCCCTGAGCGACCAGGGAAGCCCAGAGTTTTGATAGTCAGTCATAGACTTTGGAAGACTCTAAAGAGATAGTTGTGTTTTTCCAGCCTTATTCTTTCATTTGGGCAAGAAATTATTTCCCCCACTTTATAGATGAAGCAATCAGGAATATTCAGGAAGTTTAAATTACTGATCAAAAGTGAAAAAAGTAAAAAAGAACTCAATGAGAAGAGAGGAACTAGAAACTGAGGAAGGAGTTGTCTTAAACCTGTAGTGAGACAGGCCTTTTTGGAAGAGGCAATTCACAGCCCCTGCTGAAAGTGATTAGAATTCTGATAAAAATTTCAACAATTTTCTAAGACACTTTGATAATCTTTCAAGATCCTTTCTGGGAATGTAGGGTTGCCCACTCAGCTGACTATCAGTTTTGGAACTTACTTGCATTTTAGTCCATTTTGAGACTAACCTAATCACCTTTAACCAGACATTTCTTTATGGTTATTGCCTCCCTTTTTTCCTACAAAATGCTTTTACCAGCAGGGGGCATCTTTGAGTGAGGCTTATACAGTATCAGTCACTCGGTGCTGTCCAAATCTGCGTCACCATGGGCTATAGCCCACCAGGCTCCTCTGTCCATGGGATTCTCCAGGCAAGGACACTGGAGAAGGTTGCCATTTCCTTCTCCAGGGGATCTTCTTGACCAGGAATCAAACTTAGGCCCCCTATATTGACAAGAACATTCTTTACTGTCCAAACCATCAAGGAAGCCCAGCAACTTCTCATTTACCAGCATATTTAAATGAAACCGTGATGTGGGCACGAAATTATTTTATTGGAGAAGTTGTCTTTAAATATATATGTATTTCCCGACTTAATACGGCATTCCTTTCTATATTCTTTATGATTCTTACTCCTTGCTGCTTCTTATTAATCCTAAAACTCATGGATCCATTGAATTGGAAGAAATATTAA
Organism: Ovis aries; assembly: GCF_016772045.2. NCBI lineage: Eukaryota > Metazoa > Chordata > Mammalia > Artiodactyla > Bovidae > Ovis > Ovis aries. Next base: position 108,531,297 of record NC_056057.1, read on the forward strand.
GGATCAGCTTGGCCAAATTTCTTCATTGAAAGCATAAGCATCTTCTCAACTGCAGCCATGGAGACTCAAAGAGATCTTTAACCAAATGTAAGTATCTTGAATAAGTCATTATTTATCTTTCATATGGGCAAACTTTCTTTTTCTATTTTCAGTGGATTTATTTATTATTTATTTATTGTCTTTCCCTTTCCCATACAGGTTCCAGACAAGAGCGAAAGTAAGTTCTCTTCTTTCTCTCTCTCTCTTTCAAAGGATAAGTCAAGAGAAGACATGAAACAGCAGTGGTTCTCAAACCTTAGTTTGTACCAGAACCACTTGGAGAATTTTTAAAACTCTGATTGCTGGGCTCCACTCTGCGGTCTCTGATTCCGTAAATTTAGAGTGAGGTCCAAGATTTTGCATTTTCAACAAATTTCCAGGTGCTGAAGATGGTGCCAGTCAAGAAATAGCCCATAAGATAAGCTACCTCAAAGGAAAATCCCTCTTTGATCATCCCTGAGAGAGGGGGTGGACAGAAAGAGATGTATAATCCAAAGGCATGATGTTGGGAGACTCTTGGACTGGAGGGGAAGGTGCTGAGTAGATAGAGGGTTAAAGGATGTGGTGGGAGAGGGTGTCAAGAAGATTCCTGTAGGGCTTCGATGGGAAGTTCCATATGCCAGTCAGGTTCTCACCCTAAGAAGCAGATTCCTTTTGATTCTCTACCATCCAGCACTCTTTGTAAGGACTGGAGTGTATCAATGTAAACTGAGAAAAGAACTGGTTGAAGGTATTTTGAAACTGCCTTAGGAAAAGGTCAAGACTCTCCTCTTCTGAGCTTCACAGGTGAAGTGGTGGGGAGACAGATCCACTCTTCAGTTCAGTTCTGTCCAGTTGCTCAGCTGTGTCGGACTGCAACCCCACGGACTGCAGCACGCCAGGCTTCCCTGTCCATCACCAACTCCTGGAGCTTACTCAAACTCCTGTCCATTGAGTCGGTGATGCCATCCAACCATCTCATCCTCTGTTCCCTTCTCCTCCTGCCTTCAATCTTTCCCAGCATCAGGGTCTTTTAAAATGAGTCAGCTCTTCGCATCAGGCAGCCGAAGTATTGGAGTGTCAGCTTCAGCATCAGTCCTTCCAATGAATATTCAGGAGTGATTTCCTTTAGGACAGACTGGTTGGATCTCCTTGCAGGGGAAAGTATCTTTGTTGATTCCTCATATCCAGAGTCCCCTCCCCAGCCCCAAAGGCCTTGATCAACAACACAAAGGGGTGGGGAAAATGAATGCAACTTGATTGTAACGTGGATTCCTTCTCCCCCTTCTAATTTCCTGCAGGTGGGATAGATCTAAGAAAGGCCAGCTTCTCTTAATCAAAACAATCCTCCCTAATGTTCTCCTTTTTAAAGGTTATTTGGGGAACAGAATAAAATTTGGTTTATTTAACAAAAACATCGCTCCCCGCCCCCACCCCCGCCCCCAACATCTAGTAACATCTTCGGAGTTATTTTAACCAGTGTTCCCAGCATCAACCGTTGTCACTACATCACACGGGGAACCTAACAAAACTAGCCGGCCAGGCCCTCGTCCTCAGAATGAGGACTCTGTAGTCTGGCATCTGAATTGTTAAAAGTTCCCAGGTGATTTTGATGTGCCCTTTAAGGGTCCAAAAAAAAAAAAAAAAAAAAAAACAACAATTCCCCTCGCCTCCAAAACCCAGTAGCTAGTCACTGCTTTCTGAAACCTTTAATCCGGGTAGGGAAGAAACGCTTTAACCACTGGCCAGTTTAGACAGAGGAAAAGCTGCAGGAGGTGCTGAGTTTAGGGAAAAAGAAATAAGACTGTAAGTGGGAGAGCTCTTCCGAAAAGGAGCCGCCATTACTGACCGAGAAACTTTGGCAGAAACATCCAGAATTGTACTAAAATTTGCTGCTGAAAGTCACCTGAGTCTTCAATCAGCTGTGGTCGTTGAGAAACACAACAAAGAAAACTTCAGTTTTCCCAAGTCCACGGAGTTTCTGTTCCAGCTCTGAACCTGCAGTGAGTGAGGGAGAGACTGAAGGTAAGGGCCTGAAACTTTTACCTCCAGTCTTTCTTTACTTAAGGGCATAGTTTGCCGTTATTCAAAGGGCTACCCTAATTATGGCTTCTTTATAACTGGCAGACCGCTCTTGGGGTGCTTAAAGGCATTAGTGCTTGGAGGATGCCCAAAAAAGGGAACAGTGGTTATTTCATGTGACATGAGGTGTTTGTTTGTTTGTTTTTTTTAAACTTTGCTAAGAGTTGTGGTTTGAATTTGTCTTGGAGGGAAATGGGATGCATTGATAATAACTTTGGTAACTTGTGTCTCTTACCTGGTGAATAGAACACAAATCTGAAATATTTGGTTAAAATCTCTGTTTATTCAAGAATTTAAAGAAATAAATTTCACTGATTCACATTGTAAATAAACTCCACATCCTTAACTGTAGAAGAAGCTGTTTCTTTTCTAATGCTTTTCTCTTGTGTAGCTGTTTTTGACTAGTTGACTCAAAGAGTCTGGATAAAATGCCTTGAAAAATGGGCTTCTATGGATAACATGTAATGCTTAAGTATTTTTCTTAATCTATACAGACTCTTCATTCCTGGAGGTAGCTTTGTATTTTCCACTAAGTTTGATGGGCAGAATTTTCCCTTCATATCTGGTATTCAGAAATTTTGTGTGTGTGTGTGTGTACATGTGTTTTCCTCAAAGGCTTAAATGCTTGGAAGTTTTTTCTCCCCCTTCCTATAAAGAACATGTGGGCTTCCCTGATAGTTCAGTTGGTAAAGAATCTGCCTGCAATGCAGGAGACTGCAGTTCGATTCCTGGGTCAGGAAGATCCGCTGGAAGAGGGATCGGCTACCCACTTCCGTATTCTTGGGTTCCTTTGTGGCTCAGCTGGTAAACAATCCACTACAGTGTGGGAGACCTAGGTTCAGTCCCTGGGTTGGGAAGATCCTCTGGAGAAGGGAAATGCTACCCACTACAGTATTCTGGCCTGGAGAATTCCATGGACTGTATAGTCCATGAGGTCACAGAGTCGGACAGAGCTGAGTGACTTTCACAAAGAACATGTGGATTCTCAAGATCAGAGTTATTTTCAAAGTAACATCTCTATGCCTAGTAGTGACTCACTTATAAGCCAGCTGGTCTCTATTAATAAGTCTCTCATATAACCATCTTTAAATTTGTTTTTTTTTTTTAAATCCACATTTCTTTTCAAAACCCTGTAACTGATAGATAGCCAAAGTTCTGGTCCATCAAATCCAAATTCTAATTATAGGCATTCACGTTTCATCTTCTGGTGGCACAAGTTTCATTTCTCATGCCTTTTCACTAGGGTGGTCTCCTCAGTGTTTAAACAGCAAGACTCCTTGTTTATTTATTATCCCCTCATTCCTGCGGCTTTCCATGCCAGGTGGCCGCCACATCTTTCCTAATGACAGCTGCCCGCCATAGCTGCCACCAGCCCCATGAGGACCATTGTGCCAGTGTAAATGCTCCCCCCGCCCAAACCACCCACTTGTTTGAAGAAATGGAACACAGAAAAATACTTCACTGTAAAACTGGCAACCCTTCTGCCTTTGAGTGTCTTTAAAATGCCCCCTTGCCCCCTTGTAGCCAACCAAGGACCGCCAACTGTCCTTAAAGTTCAATTAGAAAGACCTCTCCACTTCAGAAAAGAAAATCCCTGCCATGGTAGAGTGTTTGCCGCTCAGAGACTTGTCTCAGTGTTTCCTCTTTTTACTATAGAAACTGACTCACCTTGCTACTGTACCTCTACTGACATAAAGGTAACAAAAAATGGATTTGCCCCAAAAGTCTACGATTAAAAACCCAGGTCTCTTGCACTGCAGGCAGATTCTTTACTGTCTGAGCCACCAGGGAAGCTCACACTTTCAAAAATTGTGTCTCAGATTAGTTTTGTCTTTGACAGCAATCATCTAAATTCTATCAACTTTTCAGAAGTCCTTTTGGTTCCAACCTGTCTATAGCCATCCAGCACTCAGCTTCCCCTTTCCTGCGTTACATACGTCACCCCACCCCACCCCCAGACTCATCCCTACACACCCCTACTCCCTTTGCAGGAACTGTGAAGTCACAAGTGAGGAACTGATGGGAGGGCTGCTGTATCTTCTCTTTTTTCTCCCAGTGTTTCCTCTCTACCATTTCTCTCTTTCTCCCTCCCTTATTTTCTCTCCACTTCCTTTTTGTTTTAAAATATCCATACACTGAACCTAAGCATAGACACACAATGTCCTGTCAATAAATGTTTGAGTATGATCATACTCATCTTCAAGGGCAGTGAGAACAAAGCTAGCCACATTACCATGTTGTTTTGCATATGCAATATTTAGTCACAATATAGAATGTTTAATATCCCTTATACATTATTAGGAACAACTTCAATAGTTCAAATATTCATGTAAATAATATTACATTTTTTTAAACTTAAAAAATTTGTAAATATTCTTAAAAAACAATACTTCTGTCTATTATCCTAATCAGTTGATCTATATCTTTAGTGTTTGAATAGTAATCACAAGTGCTTGACCTATAGTGAAGTCTTACTAAATATTTTTGAATGAACACAAGTATGAAAAAATGGCTGAATGAATGACGTAGTAATCATAATGTATGTTATAAATGAGGAAAAGGACTTACCGATAGGAAAGTGTTAGGAGTTTGGGAGGAGAAATAAAAATATAATTTGAACAGCTGTCAAGGCCAATATGGTGTTGTATATGTACAATTCTAATTCACTGTTTTGATGGACATTATAGTTAATGCTTATCAGTTGTGAAAGAAGCAGCTTGATGTATATTACTTATCAATAGTCCTTTAAACAATAAAACATATCTACTGTCCTGTAGAAAGCAACTTTTCTCATTGAAATTACTAAGCATCCTGAGGAGAGAAAAGAGAAAATGCAAATATCAAGAATTTATTTTTAATGTAAAACATTATTATAATAATATCTGGAAAATATTCCCCAGCTTGATTATTAATTTCAAAAATAGAAACACTGTTTCTAAAGGTTTATAACCCATGATATTACTTTGCATAATATTATACCTGCAGTAGGGACTGAAACAGAAGCTTTTTAAATAAAGGGTGGAGTAAATGAGGTTAAAAGCTCTTCCAACTCTGATTAAGGATTTATTTTCATAAGCTTCTTTGTTTGAGGTTGTATTACTATTATTTTCTAAAATAATTTGCCTTTCATTGTGTTTATTTAATTGGAGGATAATTGCTTTACAGTGTGTTGGTTTCTGCCAAACAACAATCATTATATTTTAAACTGAAATACACTTGACATAGAACATTTTGTAAATTTAAGGTGTACAGTGTTCATTTGTTACATTTATATGTTGTAATGTGATTGTCATTGTAACAATAATTAGCACCTCTTTCACAATACATAATTATCCTTTTTTATAGTGGTTAAAGTATTAAAGTCTAGTAGCTTGCCAAGTTCGATTATAATACAATGTTGTTGTCTGTATTAACTATACTGTCCATCAGGTCTCTAGGGCTGATTTACTACTCACTGTTAAATTTGTACCCTAAGCAACATTGATCCTATCATCTTTTCCAAATCCCTTGGTAACCCCAATTTTACTCTGTTTTTATGAAGTCTGTCTTGTCGAGATTCTTCATATAGTGATACCATACTTGTCTGTCTTGGTCTGGTTTGTCTTAGCATAGTATTCTCGCGGTCCACCCATGTTTTTCCAAATGGCAGAATGTCCTCCTTTCTCATGGCTGAATATGTATATATGCGACATCTTCTTTATCCATTTATCCACTGATGAGCACTTATGTTGTCTCCCTGTCTTGGCTATGGACAACAATGCTGCAGTAAAGACACACGGGGAGGCATGTGTCTTTTTGAAGTCCTGTTTTCATCTCCTTTGGGATTATAATCAGAAAAGGAATTGCTGCATCATATCATGGTTCTATTTTTAATTCCTTAAAGAACCTCCATATGATTTTTCATAATGGTTGAACCAACTTTCATTCCCACCAAGAGCATATAAAGTTTCCTTCCCACCCGCCCCCCCCCCCACCCACATCCTCTCTAGCACTTGTTATCTCTTATCTTCTTGATGATAACCAATTGCATGGGATTCCTCACATAAGTGAAAGGCTGGCCTTTGTTAAACACAAACTAGTGACTCAATAATAACAGCAGAGAAGTTGGGATAAATGCATAGATTTAGTAACTGTGAAAGCTCCAATAATTGGCCACCTGATGTGAAGAGTCAGCTAATTGGAAAAGACCCTGATGCGGGGAAAAATTGAAGGCAAAAGGAGAAGTGGGTGGCAGAGGATGAGATGATTGAATAGTATCACTGACTCAATGGACATGAGTTTGAACAAACTCTGAGAAATAGTGAAGGACAGGGAAGTCGGCATGCTTCAGTCCATGGTGTCACAGAGAGCTGGACATGACTCAGCGACTGAACAGCAGCAAAGTGTGAATGTGACGGTAGAGACTGTGAACATTGTCATGTGATTGCTTTTATGTTCTCAGCTACTATCATTCAGCTGCTGAAAGTGTGAGTGAGAGCATAGGAGGGAGATTTAAAGAGTGAGAAAATAGGGCATTTTCATCTGTGAGAGAAGACTAGAGAAATTTAGTATGATTTATAGCAGTAAGTAAACTCTTGGTGAAAGTGAAAGAGGAGAGTGAAAACGTTGGCTTAGAGCTCAACATTCAGAAAACGAAGATCATGGCATCCGGTCCCATCACTTCATAGGAAATAGATGGGGAAACAGTGTCAGACTTTATTTTGGGGGGCTCCAAAATCACTGCAGATGGTGACTGCGAGCCCTGCAGATGGTGACTGCAGCCATGAAATTAAAAGATGCTTACTCCTTGGAAGAAAAGTGATGACCAACCTAGATAGCATATTCAAAAGCAGAGACATTACTTTGCCGACTAAGGTCCATCTAGTCAAGGCTATGGTTTTTCCTGTGGTCATGTATGGATGTGAGAGTTGGACTGTGAAGAAAGCTGAGCGCCGAAGAATTGATGCTTTGGAACTGTGGTGTTGGAGAAGACTCTTGAGAGTCCATGGGACTGCAAGGAGATCCAACCAGTCCATTCTGAAGGAGATCAGCCCTGGGTGTTCATTGGAAGGACTGATGCTAAAGCTGAAACTCTAGTACTTTGCCCACCTCATGCAAAGAGTTGACTCATTGGAAAAGACTCTGATGCTGGGAGGGATTGGGGGCAGGAGGAGAAGGGGACAACAGAGGATGAGATGGCTGGATGGCATCACTGACTCAATGGATGTGAATCTGAGTGAATTCTGGGAGTTGGTGATGGACAGGGAAGCCTGGCGTGCTGCAAATCATGGGGTCGCAAAGAGTCAGACACGACTGCGCAACTGAACTGAACTGATAGCAGTAAGAGCCAAATTAATGTGAATATTCATGAATTTGAAGGGGTCTCAGGTATTATGATTGCATGCTTTCTCTAGATCTGACAAAGCCATCCATCATCCAAGTTTAACATTTAAATGTTTAAAGCAGAGAGATTACAATGGATTCTCTAAATATAGGATATGTATTTAGGGGAAATGTTTTAGAAAGTGGACAAATACTTGGGGAGTAGCTTGAAACCCAAAGAAGTCAGGAAAGCACTGAGGGACTGGGTTCAATCTCCATTTTTTCCAACTAAAAAGTAGTATTTGCAATGGGAATTAATATAAACTTTCATATTAACACTTTCCAGCAAAACTGTACTCCCGAAGGAAAATACAGTCCTTGGAGGGGTTGGCTTAACAAGCTCCATGGGAGTGACATTTATTATATCATGAAACTTTCCAAAAGTAGGATATGAAGAGAAGCAATTTCAAGAGAAAGTACACAACACATACATATCCTAGGGGATTGTACTGTGGGACATGGTTCATAATGTATGGCTGAGATCTATTAAATTCCTATATCAACATCCTCTTGATGAAGGACAACCTGTAATTGTAACATAGTTCTTACTTCTCAGCATAAGCAGGCACGCGCACACGCACACGCACACACACACTCACACACTCATCACTCATATATACACACACATGCACACTGACAGCAAGCTGAAGACCCAAGAGGAGAGGGGTAGGTTTTGCTCTAGTCTGTAGGGAAGACAGAATGGTGAGAAGACGCTTAGTAATTTGTTCCCTGGACTCGACAGGAATGCCTCTGGGGATGGGCTGGTTTTAAGTGATCAGACTCTAAACCCTCACTTCTAGATGGTCCTGAGCACCCTGAGTTCTTCTCTGTCAGGACAGAAAAGGTGTCTGGGACTCAATCATCCACTGCACTCACTCCAGGGAACAGGTGACTCAGCTCCAGCCATTCCCCATCTCTGTGAGTTTTCCTCTACATTCCAGCCCAAATTGAGAAAAATAACCAGAAATAGTAGCAGCTCCCAGTTATATAAATCCTTGCTCACACATTGATTAATGGTTTAAGAAGAGCAGGAGAGAAGGCTGGCAGAATCATCAGGTTCAGGAAAAAGAAAAAAAAAACCACTCTTTTGAAGACCCCTTTCTTGCTCTGTGCTGGGGTCTCAGAGTCACATCTGATGTCCACATCTGATATCATATCTGATATCCACATGCGATATCTGTGGATATCAGATGTGACTGATATAAGTTTCTTACTCCTCCTAGTCAGAGCCCCTTCCTGGTGCCCCATGTGTGGGCAGAAGCTGGTGAAACTCAGTGTCTCTGAATCGTAGCATCAAACTAAAAGGGACATAAGATCGTCTAGAGTGTTTGCCTCCCTTACATGTGATGAAGCCAGAGGTGTTACGTGACTTGTCCTTCGCTGTCTTTCATTTCTTCTGTGGCTGAGAACCACCTGTTCCTTCCACATCCTAGATACGTCCTCCTGCCAGGGAAGTGAGAACACTGGAGCGCCTTTCCTTTCTGCTCAGCAGAGAGGTGTTAGTAAGTGGCTGGGAGAAACCCTCGAGCCATTTGATAAAGATCCTGTTATTTTTCCTTTTGTAGCAAGGAAGCTGGTACCTGTACCAATTTAGCTTACCGTGATTTGCTTCCAGAATTTCTCTTCAGGGATGGTTGTCCTCATCTGAGGATAACTAAACCTGATATTCTTCACAAGGATATATAATAATTTCCAGAATATCTTAATTACTAATTCCTTCCATGATATAAAGTCCAAGCATAGGAATTAAGACCATATATATCATCTATCTTTAGATATTATTCACATATTATTGAGGAATATGTTAGTGTTTTAGAAACCAGGCTTTGGCCATGAGTGATAAAAGTCACATCATAGTTTGCAACATTTTGTAATTGAAAATTATGATGTTAATTACATAATAATATCGTTTAACCTGGAATAACTATGTTGGTAAAGACATCTCTGTGTAATTGATGGAGTAGTTCTTTAAATAACAAGTCATTCCTTCTTGTCATTCATCTAGGAAACAGAAGTACCTCTTTGAGCCCCAAAGTGAGAAGAAACTATAGATTAGAAGCAAAGTGAGAAATTCATATCTTAGACGTAATTAAAACCATATATGTGAAAAGATGTCTTAAGGAGAAAATGCCTGTAGAATGAACCTCAGGAAATGTATTTTATATCAGGTTTGTCTAAATTGTATTAAAATGTGAGAATCAACGTGATAAAAGTAGAAAAGCTGAAGTGGAACAACTTCACAGGAAAGCTGAACTTGAGGTCACAGTTCTGATTGTTAAATTAGGATCTTTCCCCACTGAATGGTTTCTTCTAGGGCTGATATGTTTTGATTTTTTTTTAATTTGTTTGCTTTTTATAAATGATGATGATGGTGATGGATATAGGTAGAAAGATGATAGAAATCTGAGAACGTCCATGTCTAGGAATATGCAATAAGAAAATAATAAAATATATATGCAAAAATATGTATAAAATTGAATCTATGCCATTACATTACATATAACCTGGTTAGACGGTAATGTATTAAATCAATTAAAATATTTGTATGCAATAAAATAGCATGCAAATGTTTAAAGTATATTGCATTGAAACATTTTGATATGGAAAATGTACCTGGCATGATTTAAATGAGAGAAATAAAACTGTTTATATAATTTAATTATATTTTTAAAAACATACGTACAGTGAATAATGGAAAACTATATGCACAAGTTATTAGCAATGATCACTTTTGGCCATAGGTTTCACACATGTATTATTTTATGGAATGTCATGTTTTACTAAGACTTAGGAAAACTTGATGTCAGGATAAATGTTACTTTGTTCACAGAATGAATCAGACCATTGAAATTTTAATTTGTAATTCTAAAATTTCTAAGAGCCTAGCATTATCTAAATACAAAGAAAACCAAAAAGTGTAAATAATTTTAATTCTAAATATACTTTTGCCTAAAAGGTAAACGTTCATATAATATTTATATCATTTTCTTCAATAGTAGTGTTAAATTAGTGATGTTCTCCAAAAGAAGTCAGTAAATATGTGTTAGGATTAGGTAAGTGAAGCTGAGAATTCATTATTCAGTTAACAACTTAGGTACTCTTCCAAATTGTATATGGTTTCTGTTGAATGAGAATATTAGAAATTTGGCAATAATCCTGATAAATATATTAATAACTTAATATCCAATAAATCCAGATACTGATTTAAAAACATGATTCTTCAATAAGAAACCAAATTTCTTTTTTACTCATATAGATGAACTTTATTTTTTCCCCCTTTTTAAAAAAGTTTTAGTTGGAGGATAATTAGCTTACAATATTGTCTTGGTTTCTGCCATATATCAACATGAATCAGCCATAGGTATACATATGTCCCTTCCCTCTTGAACTTTCATCTCACCCATCTAAGTTGTCACAGAGAACTGGATTTGAGCTCCTTGCATCATACAGAAAATTTTATATATGGTAATGTATATGTCTCAGTGCTACTCTCTCAAACTGTCCTGCCCTCTCCTTCCCCTCACTGTGTCCACAGATCTGTTCTTTATGTCTGCATCTCTTTTGCTGTCCTGCAAATAAGTTCATGAGTACCATTTTTCTAGATTCTGCATATATGCATTAATATACGATATTTGGTTTTCCCTTTCTGAATTGCTTCACTTTGTATAATAGACTCTTAAGTTCATGCACCTCATTAGAACTGATTCCAATGTATTCCTTTTTATGACTGAATAGCATTCCATTGTATATATATGCGCCACAGCCTGTTTATCCATTCATCTGTTAAAGGGCATCTAGGTTGTTTTCATGTCCTAGCTATTGTAAATAGTGCTGTGGGGAACACTGGGGTACATGTGTCTTTTTCAATTATGGAGAAACTAAATGTTTTTAGTGAAATAACTTGATTCAAAGCTGAAGTAAAAAAAACTACAAGATAAGTACAGAATAATTTAAGCCAGAAGGAACAAAGTACTTAAAATTATGAATTCAGTTCAGTTCAGTCACTTAGTCGTGTCCGACTCTTTGCTACCCCATGGACTGCATGCAGCACGCCAGGCCTCCCTGTCTATAACCAACTCCAAGAGTTTACTCAAACTCATGTGCATTGAGTTCATGATGCCATCTAACCATTTCATCCTCTGTCGTCCCCTTCTCCTCCTGCCTTCAATCTTTCCCAGCATCAGGGTCTTTTCCAATGAGTTAGTTCTTTGCATCAGGTAGCCAAAGTATCGGAGTTTCAGCTTCAGCATCAGTCCTTCCAATGAATGTTCAGGACTGATTTCCTTTAGGACAGACTGGTTGGATCTCCTTGCAGTCCAAGAGACTCTTAAGAGTCTTCTCCAACACCACGGTTCAAAAGCATCAGTTCTTTGGCACTCAGCTTTTTTACAGTTCAACTCTCACATCCATACATGACTACTGGTAAAACCATAGCTTTGACAAGACGGACCTTTGTTGGCAAAGTAATGTCTCTGCTTTTTAATATGCTGTCTAGGTTGGTCATAACTTTTCTTCCAAGGAGCAAGCATCTTTTAATTTCATGGCTGCAGTCATCATCTGCAGTGATTTTGGAGCCACCCAAAGTAAAGTCTGTCGCTGTTTCCATTGTTTTCCCATCTATTTCCCATGAAGTGATGGGACCAGATGCTATGATCTTAGTTTTCTGAATGTTGAGCTTTAAGCCAGCTTTTTCACTCTCCTCTTTCACTTTCATCAAGAGGTTCTTAAGTTCTTTGCTTTCTACCATAAGGGTGGTGTCATCTGCATGTTTGAGGTTATTGATATTTCTCCCAACAATCTTGATTGCAGTTTGTGCTTCATCCAGTCCAGCATTTCTCATGATGTACTCTGCATATAAGTTTAAGCAGGGTGATAATATGCAGCCTTGACATACTCCTTTTCCTATTTGGAACCAGTCTGTTGTTCCATGTCCAGTTCTAACTACTGCTTCCTGACCTGCATAAAGATTTCTCAGGAGGCAGATAAGGTGGTCTGATATTCTCATCTCTTTAAAAATATAATGGAATTAACTTGGAGATACCACCTTAACCAAGTAATACACAGTAGCATCACCTATATTGGGCTCACCTATATTGGGATTACTTAACATTATTTGTGTATTCATAAAAAGTTTTAAGATTAACGAGTTACATTTTTTCCTACCAAAAATTTATAATGTTAAATAGAACATGAGAAATCCATGGAAAACTGCAACTGAGAGATATTATACAAAATAAGAACTCATAGTCTTCAAAAATATCAATGTCAAGGAAAGAAAACTGATTAACTTTCAGATTAGAGGTGGTAAAATATTATATGTGACATTGGACTTCAGTCTTGGACCAGAGGGGCTGAAATGCCATACCTAAAATAGTGAATCACGTTATCATCTCATGATTCTTGCTCTTAAAAAGATCAAACAGTTTGAAGATAAGCGGGCCTTAAGATGCACTTAAATGTTTTATGGTTCAGAGAATATTACGAGAGAGAGAGAGAGAAATGATAAAGCAAACATGAAAAAATTGGTAAAGGGTATATACTAATATTGTTTATATTTCTGATATTTATCTTACATTTTGATAACTTCACAATAAAGTAAGAAAAACAAACATGCTGAGAAACGTTTTAGAGAACTCTGAAGTAGGGACAAGCACACAAACTTCTTTTGAATTTACTTCCCATAAGTAACTGGTTTTCCTTGCTGTCCAGCTCTGACCTTCCCATCACAATTCCGTCCCTTAGAGACTGCCTTTGGGAATGGAGAGCAACCAATCGTGGATCGCAGAATTCATTCTGGTGGGATTTCAGCTCAGTGAAGACGTGGAATTGCTCCTCTTTGCTATCTTCATCCTGTTATATGCCTTCAACCTGCTGGCAAATGGCATGATCTTGGGACTCATCTCGCTTGACCCCAGACTGCACACCCCCATGTACTACTTCCTGTCTCATCTGGCCATCACTGACATAGCCTATGCTTCCAGCCATTTACCAAATATGCTGGAAAACCTAGTAAAACACAAGAAAACCATCTCCTATTTCTCATGCACCATGCAGATGGTTTCCTATTTGGCCTTTGCTTCTGTAGAGTGCCTGACTTTGGTGGTGATGTCCTATGACAGGTTTGTGGCGATCTGCCACCCACTGCAGTACACGGTCATCATGAGCTGGAGGGTGTGCACGTTCCTGGCCATCGCTTGCTGGGTGTGTGGATTTTCCCTGGCCATAGTCCAAGTAAGTCTGTTTCTACGGCTGCCCTTCTGTGGGCCCCAGAAGGTAAACCACTTTTTCTGCGAAATTAGCTCTGTCCTCAAAGTGACCTGTGGTGACATCTGGATCAATGAAATGTTCCTCTTTGCTGATGGTGTGTTTATCCTAGTTGGGCCCCTTTCCCTGATGCTGGTCTCCTACGTGCGCATCCTCTGGGCCATCCTGAAGATCCAGTCAAAGGAGGGCCGCAAGAAAGCCTTCTCCACCTGCTCCTCCCACCTCTGTGTGGTTGGATTCTACTTTGGCATAGCCATGATGGTGTACTTGGCCCCTGAGAGTAGTCACCAAGAGGAACAGCAGAAAATCCTTTTCCTGTTTTACACCTTCTTCAACCCATTACTGAACCCCCTTGTCTACAGTGTACGGAATGCTCAGGTGAAGGCTGCCTTCCACAAAGTAGTACAGAAAAATAGATCAGTGTGACACAGAGCAGAATTATGGTGTAGTGAATTTTTCTTCTAACAGTCAAGAAAATTTCCCATCAAAATGCATGACTTAAGGATGAAGATTCTACAAAGTAACATCAGCAAGAAGGCACAAGAGAAACCCCCAACTCCCTTCCTCCATGGAGATGACATAATAAAGATCTAATTGCCTTCATTGAACACCAGACATCACACCGGAGTTTGCAGCACCCCAAACTATCCCAAAGTCAAGAAGATATGCAGTGAAGATTTTAGGCAAACTTATGGCATTTGACCTTCCATAACTGCTTTTCTTCTCTGTCCCAGGGTAGCAGGATCAGGAGTGCCAGGGTCCAGCCCCAGTGGATCCAGGGTGATTCGAAGGGGAGATGGATAGGCGAGGAAAACTTATGTGTTTAGAAAATATAAGATTAGATTAGGAAGAAATAGTATAGTAGGAAATTTAGGTGGAGAAAAAGAGGCTGAATAGCTTGGTTTACGGGGAAAACCAATAAAACCTCGAGACAAGAGGTTTGCACCATCTACGTTAGGCCACCGGCGTCCACTTGAATATCGAAGGGTGCCCCACCTTAGGCTCCCTTTTGCGTGGGTCTTAGCAGCCAGGGCAAGTAAGTAGACACGGTGAGCCTCCCTGCTCCAGATGGAAATTCAGCTGAAAAGGGGGAGAAAAGAATGACATGGGGGAAGCCCAGCATCAGTGCAAGACTCCAAAGACTCCACTTTCAAAATCAGCTTATATACCCCAAGTTGTACATAAAGAAATAATGGAATATGCAGAGTTATGTAGGGGCAGCAGTCCTGACCCTCATTGAGACCAGGCTTTCTTTTTGCATACCTTCCTGTATACAAAAGGTCTCAGGTGGTTTACATTATCTTCTGGCCAAGAGGCCTGTTAACATTTTTATGGCTCTCTTCTTGGATAATTGTCTATCAACCAGAAAACTTTTTTCCTAGAAGTGTTTTTTCTTTACTCTGTATCACCCTCAAAGTACTAAATAAAGTTACATTATTGTAGAACAAAGGTGCAGTGGGTTATAACAAAGAAAGTACTTAAAGATCTAATGTTGCTAATACCAGGTCTACTACCTGTTTTTCTATATACCAACTGTATCTACAAATAAAAGATATGAAAACTTGGCAGCAAGTATTGGCTCAACAAGTGAAACATTTAATCAGTCCTATTCTAATCATTTTGACTCCTTGGAAGCCCCTACATTCCTAGGATGTTTTAAGCTTCCTGTGCCTCCCACGGGAGGCCTCAAACAATCACATGCACAGCTGTATGAGTCCTGCAGGCAGGCTAGAAAGCCATCAGAGGGGTTTGGGATTGAAACACCCTTTCAAATGCAGAAGACTAAAGCCCTGAGCTGACTTTTTTCCAGAGAGTGTCAGGAGAGTGGAAAAGCAGAGTACAAAGGCCAGCGGACTGTGGTTTTTTGGGAACATGCTCAGGAAATACCAGGGGGAAGCCCTGAGATCTGACTCGCCTTGCCCATCAGATCTCTGCCACATGACGTTGTCACAGGTGGGATTCCTCACGCTGGCTCCCGGCACAGGAGAAAATTCCCACTTCCTTAAGAGGGATAGAGAAGAGTGGACCATGAGACCACTTTAGCTTTTCAGGGAATAGTGTGAGGGTTTGTTAGTTATCTTGCCTATGGCTCAGAGCCCTGATGCGACCGGCAGTTTGGATTCCTTGTTGGGACCACCGAGAAACATAGCAAGCACCCAGCTTTTTATGGATATACTGAGATATTTGGGGTTTTCACAGTTCTGACCTATCAGCACTGGTATTTCATTCTTGTGTTAACATGAAATTTCCTGTTGACATTCGATGTTGAGTTTCTTTACATGTGCTTCTTTACCATCTGCATATCTTCTTTGATGAGGCGTTTCTTTACATCTTTTACTCATTTTTAAGTAATAAGCTTTATTTTAAAGTAATTTTAGAATCAAAGAGAAATTGAGTGAAAGGTACAGAAAGTGAAAGTGAAGTCGTTCAGTAGTGTCCGACTCTTTGCGACCCCATGGACTATAGCCTACCAGGTTCCTCCATCCCTGGGATTCTTCCAGGCAAGAGTACTGAAGTGGGTTTCCATTTCCTTCTCCAGGGGATCTTCCCAACCCAGGGATTGAACCCGGGTCCCCACATTGTAGGCAGACGCTTTACCGTCTGAGCCACCAGGGAAGTGTGAAAGGTACAGAGATACCCCCAATACCTCCTTGTCTCCATACATACATAACCTCCCCCGTTATAAACATCCCCCTGCAGAGTGGTACATTTGTTATCATTCATAAAGCTGTCCTGATACATCATCACCCAATTTTCACAGCTTCACAGGATTCATTTGTGTTGTTGTATATTCTGTGTACTGGATGAGTGTATAATTATGTGCATCCACAATTATATTTTCATACAGAGTAGTTTCACTGTCCTGAGAGTCCCCTCTTCCTCTCTCACTACTAGTCCCTGGTAGCCACGATATCTTGATTGCCTCCATAGTTTTGGCTTTTCAGAATGTTGGGATCGTACAGTATATAGTATTTTCACATTGACTTCTGTCACTCAGTGGTGTGCATTTAAGTTTTGTTTTTTTTTTTTTTTACATGCTAGTTCATTTCTTTTTAGTGAAGAATACTGTTCTACTGTCTGCATGCACCACAGTTTATCCTTTACCAACCAAAGGACATCTGGAAGACAATTATAAATAAAGCTGCTTTAAATATTACTGTAATGTTTTTATGTGGATATAAGTTTTCAAATCTTTTGGGTAAATACCTAGTAGTGCAATTTGTAGCTCCTATAGTAAAGTGGTTTTTTTTTAGACGTTTTCAAACCATCTTTTCAAGGTGGCTGTACCATTTTGCAATGAATGAAAATGAATTCCCCTCAGCAGTATATGAAACTTTCTGTTGATCCACATCTGAATCAGTGTTTGGTGTTGTCAATGGTCAGGAGTTTAGCCATTCTGCTAGGTGTACACTGATGTTTCATTGTTGTTTTAATGTTAATTTCTCTGATCACATGGATGTGGACCATCTTTTCATATGCTTCTTTGCTATTTGTGAATCTTCTTTGAATAGGTGTCTGTCAGAGTTTGTTGCGAGCAAAATGACGCAAAGACAAGACACACACAAGAGACAAAGACACAACTCCGGCTGGAGGAAAAGAACTGCGCAAACAAGCTTGCGGTTTATTTTTATAAAGCCCCCTTGGCAGAATTCCAGACTGCATGACTAAGCCTTCTCAGTACAGCACATGTGCATAAATGTTATTGTACAGCAAAAGGGAGTGAAATTCCTGTTTACTGCAGAGTCTGTCCAGAGCCCTTTCTTCCTCCTTATCACAGGAAGGGAATGTTCCCTCATTTGCAAGGGACCATTAAACTCAAGGCTGTGTCCAGACTCCTTGGCAGAACATGTTGTTTGCAAGCACGTTCAGCCTAAGCAGAGAGTCCCATTTGCAGGCACATCTCCGCTTTCCCTATTGTGGCCGCATTAACCTCCTTCAGAGTTTTCTGCCCATTTTTTAACCAACTTGTTTTCCGTGTGTGTGTGTGTGTGTGTGTGTGTGTGTGTGTGTGTGTGTGTGTTTAGTCGCTAAGTTGTATCTGACTCTTTGCGACCCCCATGGACTGTAGCCCACCAGGCTCCTTTGTTTGTGGGATTTTCCAGGCGAGAATATGAAGTGGGTTGCCAGTTCTTCCTCTAGGGCTTCTTCCAGATCAAAACTGCATCTCCTGTGTCTCCTGCTTTGCAGGCAGATTCTTTACCCACTGAACCACCTTCTTATTGTGTTGTAAAAGTCTTTTTTTTTTTTTTTTAGAAACAAGTCCTTTTTCCCTACATATGCAAAAATTTTCTCCCCAGCCTGTGTGTTGCTTATCTTTTCATATTCTTACCACTGTTTGTTTTCTTTTAAACAGAGCAGAAGTCTTTCCATTCAGTTCAGTTCAGTCACTCAGTCATGTCCGATTCTTTGCAACCCATGGACTGCAGCATGGCAGGCCCCCTGTCCATCACCAACTCCCAGAGTTTACTCAAACTCATGTCCATTGAGTTGGTGATGTCATCCAACCATCTCATCCTCTGTCATCCCCTTCTTCTCCAGCCTTCAATCTTTCCCAGCATCAGGGTCTGTTCAAATGAGTCCGCTCTTCACATCAAGTGGCCAAAGTGTTGGAGTTTCAGCTTCAGCATCAGTCCTTCCAGTGAACACTCAGGACTGATCTCCTTTAGGATGGACTGGTTGGATCTCCTTGCAGTCCAAGGGACTTACAAGAGTTTTTTCCAATACCACAGAAGTCTTTTATTCTAATTAAATGCCATTCATCAATTTCTTTTTTAATGCTGAAGAGTTTTTTTATTTTCAGTTCAGAGTTTTCGTTTGTATTTTGAAGGGAGGAAGAGTGGAGTTGTTCTAAATCTCTTGTGGTTCACCCTGAGGCAAGACTTAACAGTGAATATTGAAAGCAGTTATCAGAGGTCCATACCACTTCTGTCCTTTATTGTGCCCATCTTTGCATGAAATGTTCCCTTGGTATCTTTAATTTTCTTGAAGACATCTCTAGTCTTTCCCATTCTATTGTTTTCCTCTATTTCTTTGCATTGATCACTGAAGAAGGCTTTCTTATCTCTCCTTGCTATTCTTTGGAGCTCTGCATTCAAATGGGTACATCTTTCCTTTTCTCCTTTGCCTTCAGCTTCTCTTCTCTTCTCAGCTATTTGTAAGGCCTCCTCAGACAACCATTTTGCCTTTTTGCATTTCTTTTTCTTGGGGATGGTCTTGATCACTGCTTCCTGTACAATGTCATAAACCCTCATCCATAGTTTTTTAAGAATAACAGATGGGTTCCAAATCAGGAAAGGAGTATGTCAAGGTTGTATGTTGTCACCCTGCTTATTTAACTTATATGTAGAGAACATCATGAGAAATCCTGGGCTGGATGAAGTACAAGCTGGAATCAAGGTTGCAGGGAGAAATATCAATAACCTCATATATGCAGATGATACCAGCTTTCTGACAGAAAGTGAAGATGAACTAAAGAGCCTCTTGATGAAAGTGAAAGAGGAGAGTGAAAAACTTGGCTTAAAACTCAATATTCAGGAAACTAAGATCATGGCATCTGGTCTCATCACTTCATGGCAAATAGATGGGGAAACAGTGGAAACAGTGGCTGACTTTATTTTTGGGGGCTCCAAAATCACTGCAGATGGTGACTGTAGCCATGGGATTAAAAGACACTTGCTCCTTGGAAGAAATGTTATGACCAACCTAGACAGCATATTATAAAGCAGAGACATTACTTTGCCAACACAGTTCCAACACAGTCAAGGCTATGGTTTTACCAGTAGACATGTATGGATGAGAGAGCTGGACTATAAAGAAAGCTGAGCACTGAAAAATTGATGCTTTTGAACTGTGATGTTGGAGAAGACTCTTGAGAGTCCCTTGGACTGCAAGGAGATCCAGCCAGTCCATCCTAAAGGAAATCAGTCCTGAATATTCATTGGAAAGACTCATGCTGAAGCTGACACTCCGATACTTTGGCCACCTGATGCAAAGAACTAACTCGTTTTGAAAAGACCCTGATATTGGGAAAGATAAAAGGCAGGAGAAGAAAGGGACGACAGAGGATGAGATGGTTGGATGGCATCACCAACACTATGGACATGAGTTTGAGTATGCTCCAGGAGCTGGTGTCCTGCAGTCCATGGGGTCACAAAGAGTCGGACACAACTGCATGACTGAACTGAACTGAATCCGAGGAGCACGGCTTACAAGTTACTCTCCTACTCTAAAGCAGTGCAACTTGGTAGACTGATGCTTTTCTATAACTTGCTATTAACTTAGACAAAATGAATAGTTGGATCTATATCTGGAATAGAAAAAGGGTGGATGAATGGTTAATGAAAGGAAATCTTTGAGAGTCTGAACTTGCCTATATTTACTGAGAAATATATCCAAGTAAGAAATAATAGATAGGACTAAATCTGGTGGATCCAGTGTAGAAGGAAAAAATTAAGTGTTTATTGCCAGTTTATTGCAAGAAACACTAAACAAAAAAAAATTTTTTTTCCATCTGAAAGAAATGCTTTCTGATGATAATAGTTGTAAATATTTTCCCTGATTTGAAAATAGTTTCTGTTTGGTTTTCGGAAGACTGTATGTTTTAGCTCATTTTAATTCCACCTTTCTTGCCTCCAATTTGCTGAGCTTTCTGTGTTCATGGAAACATAACTTTTTATCATGTTGGGAAATACTCCAAAGTAATTCCCTCAAAATTTGCTTTTCTCCCATTTTTGTTTTTAATTTTAATTTTTCTTCCAGTTTTATTGAGATATAATTGACATAGAGAAGGAAATAACTAACCCACTCCAGTATTCTTGCCTGGAAAATTCCATGGATAGAGGAGCCTGGTGGGCTACAGTTCTTGGGGTCTCGGAGAGCCAGATATGACTGAGCACAAACGAGCACAAGTGTTAATTATATTTATTATGTTGTACATTATATTGCTAGTTCTAATTATCTTATAGTAAGGATTTTGTAATTCTGACTGCCTTTATCCAATTCTCCCAGCTCCCACTGCCCCCTTATCTGATGATAACAAACCTGATTTCTTCTTCTATGAGCCTGATTGTTTTTGAAGTATAATTGACCTATAACACTGTTAACTTTTGCTACACAACACAGCAATTTGATATTTCTGTACATCTCCAAATGATCACCATGATAAGTCTAGCTAGTATTTATCTCTATTCAAAGATATTACATAGTAATTGTCTATATTTCCCATACTGTATATTTCATACCGTGACTCACTTATTTTGCAACTGGAAGTTTGTGTGTCTTTATCTCCCTCCCTCTCCTGTTTTTGTTTCCTCCTCCCTACCTCTCTTCCCTCTGGCCATGACGTATTTGTTCTCTGTATCTATGTCCCTGTTTCTGTTTGGTTGTGTTAGTTCATTTATTTTGTTATTTAGTGAAAACATACAATATTTCTCTGTCTCTTTAGGACTTATTTCACTTAGCATAATAGCTCTGGGTTCCTCAATGTTGTTGAAAATGGCAAGATTTATGGCTGAGTAGAATTCTATCGTGTATATACACTGCATACTCTTTATCCATCCATCTATTGTTGGGCACTTAAGTTACTTGTATATCTTGGCTATTATAAATAATACTGCAGTGAACATAGGGGTACATATATCTTTTCTAACAAGTGTTGCTGTTTTCTTTGGATAAATACCCGGAGTTGGAATTGCTGGATTGTATGGTAATTCTGTTTTCAATTTTTTTGGGGAAAAAATTGTTCCCCCATTGTTTTCCACAGCGTATATACCAGTTTACATTCCTACCAACAGTGAACAAGTATTCCCTTTTCTCCGCATCCTCACCAACACTTGTTATTTCTTGTATTTTTGATAATAGTCGTTTAATGGGTGTGAAGCAATATCTCATCATGGTTTCGATTTGCATTTCTCTGTCGAGTAATGTTAAGCACCTTTTCAAGTGCCTGTTGACCATCTGTATGCCTTCTATGGAAAAAAAGTCTATTCAGACTCTACCCATTTTTTAATGAGGTTGTAGTTTTTTTTAAGGTTGGGATGTATGAGTTTTTTGAATATTTTGAATATTAATTCATTATTAGATCATTTGAAAATATTTTGTCTGTTCAGTATGTGGCCTTTTCATTTTGTTGGTAGTTTCCTTTGTTGTGCAAATGATTTTTCATTTGATGTATTCCCATTTGCTTATTTTTGCTTTTTCTTCCTTTGCCTGAAGCAACATTCAAAAAATCAGTAAGATCAACATCAGAGTACTGCATATATTTTCTTCTAGTTTTTTCTTTTTTTACTGAAGTATAGTAGGTTTATAATATTAGTTTCAGATGTATAGCATAATAATTCAGTATTTTCACAGATTTTATTTCATTAAAAATCATTATGATAATGGCTGCTATAGCAGAATACTCTGCTGTACAATATATCCCTGTTGCTTATCTATTTTGTATATAGTAATTTGTCATCTCTTAACCCCTTATTCATAATTTTCCCTGCCTCTCTTTGCTTTCCACTTGGTAACCACGTTTGTTTTCTATATCAGTGAGTTTTTGTTCTGCATATACATTTGTTTGTATTATTTTTTATATTCCACATGTAGTTGATAACATACAATATGTATCTTTTTCTGTCTAACCTATTTCACTAAGTGTAATAGTCTCTAGTTCTATCCATAATGCTTGTAGGGAACAAGGTATTAGGAAGGTTGAGAAGTGCTTGCAAACGAGACTCTCAACCAGGGCTGAACATTCTTGCAAATGAGATGTTCTGCCCAGTGTAGGGAACTAGGTATAAGGAAGGTTGAGAAGTGCTTGCAAACGAGACTCTCAACCAGGGCTGAACATTCTTACAAATGAGATGTTCAGCTAAGAATCTTCTGTTTGTTCCCGTGGGAAAAGAACATTTCTTGCACACAAGAATGTTTCTCTGATTCCTCAAAAGGAACAGACCCAGGGACAAAACAGATTCTAAGTTGATAAAGAAGTTCCCCAAAACAAAGTCTTAGCTGCAGTAAATAAGACAAGGTAAAGGTTATCTTGCCCTGCGCCTACGCACTGTATAGTCGCTGAATTATGGTGTTTGGCAGCTTGCCCTGTAGGTTGTTGTGCAAAAGATATAAAGCAAAGCAGCTGTAAAAAGCAAGGAGTTAAAATACAAAGATTCGAACCACTCTGCAGTGTTGGTGTTTCATTCCGTCACTAGCAAATGCTGAAAATGACAGAATTTTATTCTTTTTTATGACTGAGTAATATTCCATTACATGTACTTACCATATCTTCATATTCATTTGTTTGGTGACTTGGGTTGCTTTTCTATTTTGGCTATTGTAAATAGTGCTGCTATGAATATTGGGGAGAATGTTTCTTTTCAAATTAGTGTTTTCATTTTTTCCAGATACACACCCAGGAGGAGAATTGCTGGATCACATGGTAGTTCTATTTTCAGTTTTTTGAGGGAACTCCATACTGTTCTCCATAGTGGCTGCAGCAATTCACGTTCTCACCAACAGTGTAGGAGGGTTCCTTTTCCCCATGCTCTCTCCATCATTTATTATTTGTATATTTTTGATGACCATTCTGATTGGTATGAGGTAATACCTCAGTGGTTTTGATTTGCATTTCTCTAATAATTAGCAGTGTTGAGCATGCTTACACTTGCCTCTTGGTCATTCATACATCTTTAGAAAATGTCTATTCAGTTTCCATGGGTAGCTGTGGAACCAGGGATCCCAAGTCTAGTGTCACCCTGCCGCTGGGTAGAGCCAGTTACTGACATAGCTGGCCGTAGCGTCACATGTGTTACAGAGCTTCCATTGGCCTGGTGGTGTGTAAGACTGTGGCCCAGGGGATCCTGGGTGTGATGCCTGCACACTGGTGGATGAGGTGGTTCCCAGGGCTGGTGGCAGCTTTCTGGGATGTGGGATCAGGTCCTGAGTCCTCTGGCAGGTAAGGCTAGGTTCCAGGGTGGCTGTGTGTTGAGAGGGTCTTGAGGCAATCAGCTTGATCATGAGTGGCCGTGTTGCTGCCTGGCTTGCTACTTGGCCCTGAGCATCTAAGGACTGGTGCTACTACTGGTAGGCAGTGGAGCCAGTTCCCTGGACTAAAAGCTAGAGGGATGATTCCAAAATGGTGCTTGCCAGCACCAGCATCCTCATAGAAGAATGAGCTCCCCACAATGGCAGTTTATAGTGTCCATGTCCCCAAAGTCAGTTCTATTTGCCTTGTACCTCTCCAGAAGGCTTCACAAGATTGGAGGTGTGTCTCACCCAGGTTCCATTTAAATGATTGCTTTTGCTCTGAGCCATAGAGCTTCAGTGAGATTTCATGTTTGCTTTTTAAGAGTGGAGTCTTTTTTTGTTGTTGTTGTTAATCCCACAGCCCTATTGCTCTCCCAAAATTCAGCACTGCTGGCCTTCAAAGCCAAATGTTCTGGAGCTCCTCTTCCTAGTACAGGAATCCCAGGCTGAGGAGCAGCTTGAGGTCTGGCTTAGACCCCTTGCTTTTCAAGGAGAAACTCTGAAATTGCAATTATCCTCCTATTTGTGGGTCATCCACCTGAGGATCTAAGTCTTGACTAAATCATGTCACTACCCCTTCTGCCTGTCTCACTGTGGTTCCTTCTTTACATCTTTATAGAAGATCTCTGTTAGTCTTCTGATCTTTTATATTAATAGTTGTTCTATAAATACTTAATAATTTTTTGTTACTGTGGAAGGAGGTGAGCTCAAGGTCTTCCTTCTCCACCATTTTTGCCACTCCTGTCCCATTTTATTTGGCAATTTTCTTCAGGATGATTAGCTTCTAAAAATCACACTCCCATAGGTCTCTACTCCATTTTCTCTCTTTTTTTTCTTTTAATGTTTTTATTTGATTTTTTCCTGTTGATCTTCATTTGAATTCATTGATCTTACACTAGACTGGGTCAAGTGTGCTATTAAATCCACATGCTGTTTTCTTAATTTCACATATTATTATTTGTTCCTTAAGATGGAATATCTGCAGTCCCTCCCATCAGGAAGCTTGCACAAGCCTCTTAGACATAGCCTCATTCACCAGAGGGCAGACAGAAGGAATATCTGATTACTTTTGTGGATTCTAATTTTTCATTGAAATATTGGTTTTTGTATATCTTTTCCCCCATTTTCTTTGATCTAAGTTATTTTGAAGTCTTGAGGCTTCAGTTTCTGTGATATATCTGAGATCTCTTCTATTGGCTCTTTTATCCCTTGGTTATTGATCAAGTCTTCCTGCTTTTTAATATTTGGAATAATAAATCATAAAGAATATAGATTATTTTATCATATATTAAGATTAATGAAGCGAAGCTTAGTTTTTTCTCCCTAATGACAATTAAACTTGTTGAAATCCACCTTGCTCCTTTTAGGGCTTGTTCCTTTTAGAGTTAAGACAAATTTCAGTTGTGTTTTTTCATATTAGGACTTAGGCAATGCCTACGAAAACCTCCACAGACATCTTTAGAATATTTTCAACATATACTTTCTCTCTATAATCTCATCCCCTAAAATTCTAGCTTTCTTATTTGCCCATAACTCCAATCTCTGTTGGAGATTTCAGCTCCTTACTCTTGGGAGAAAGCCTGTGTGAATGTGAAACTTACTTGCACTCCCTTTAAACAAACTTGTCCTACATCGTTCAGTCGTGTCCAACTCTTTGTGACCTGGAGTGGGTAGCCTATCCCTTCTCCAGCAGATCTTCCTGACCCAGGAATTGAACTGGGGTCTCCTGCATTGCAGGTAGAATCTTTACCAGCTGAGCTACCAGGGAATCCCCAGCTTAAAAAGCACGCTCATTCAATTCACTTCTGACTGCATTAACAGTTTTGTATTTCTGAACAAAGTGTTTTTGGGAAAAAATATTTTGGAAAATTGATGTTTTGCACTTAACAAGTATTTTTAAAACTCATTAATAACTAAATCAGGAAAATAGTAGATTGCATCAGTTTGAGGAGGGTTTGGCAAGGGCACATGTACATAGTTATACACCCAACAACCATATTAGATCACAGTTTTCTTTATGTTTAATGCCTGTTTGAGTGGGTAAGTTACAAGGACAATATAATGCTGAGTTTTATCTTCAAAGATATAATTAATCTGAAAGATCAAATCAAGGACTTCCTTGGTTGTCCAGTCAAGACAAGCCTCCACACTGCAGGGGGCATGGGTTTGATCCCTGTTAGGAGGAACTAGGATCCTGCATGTCATGTGCCACAACCAAAAAGCAAACGAAATATCAAGTCATAAGCCTGAGAAGTGAATATTAAGCAAGTTGATTTGTGGCTGTTAAAAAAAAGTAGGGTAAAATAAGGGTAGTTATTATGTGCTAAATTGCATCCCCCCTTTAATGTAAATGTTGAGGTTTTAACTGTCAGAATGTATCCGTAACTAAGCTTGCATATTTAAAATGTAATTAAGCTAAACTGAGATCATTAGGTTGGGCACTAATATGGTACAACTGGTGTCCTTTTAGAGCAGATGATTAGGCTGCAGACATACATGAAAGGAAAAGTGAGTAAAGTCATAGAGAAAAGATTGCCATTACAAGCCGAGGAGAGGCTTCCGAAGAAACTAAACCTGTTGATTCCTTGCTCTTGGACATCTAGCCACTGGGGCAATAAGAAAATATATTTTTGCTGTTGAGTCCATGTAGTTTGTGGTGCTTTGTTATGGCACTCCTAGAAAACTAACACTTTAGCTCAGAGGTATAAGAAATAATCACATAAATGTCAAGTAACAGTGTGCCAAACAATATGTATGGAGTCAGTTATCAAAGGTATTATTAAAGAAGTAATTAAAGAAAAAAGAACAAATAGTACATTGTTTGCAAGTTTGGGAAAAATTTCTTTCTTACTTAAAGGTCCTAAAAATGAAGTCTTCAAGAAAACAATATCGTTCTTTGAATACTAACACAAATATCTCTTAGGTATTTCCAGTTGAACTCTCACTTTAAGAAGTCACAGTAATCATATCAGAATTTCTTATTAAGTTGCCCTTATTAAGCCTGCACTTCTCTGAAGTCCTCTAAAAGGAGCGTATAATCAAAATTTACCTTAAAATTAAAACTATGGGGAAATAGAAACCATTTTGTAGACAAAAAGTACATGTGGATGTGTGTGTGTGTATTCTTCAGTCAGCAAACCAAGATGAAGGTGAGCAAATTAATTTAAAAGCGCCAAAATAAATCTCTGTGTTAAATCTTTCCCAATTTTGTGACATAAATATGACACTGAGATATTGCTATACAATTTGACCTGAAATGCAAAAGTCATCAGGACCACATACCTTCTTCTCAGGCACCTAGACAGGCAGGAGTTTGTCATATGAAAAGTTCCTCAAATTTATCTAAGCTTATATTGTATAAAGAATAGCTTATGGTATCTCTACACAGAAAATATTTGCATAGACAGAAAATACTTTTAAAAAAGCACTGGTCACTAGGAATAAACTGAGTAAAGACCTCCAGAAACTCTGCTCCAGAAAATAAAAAATCACACTGACAGAATCTGTCAAAATCATCTTTTTCAAAACCTAGAAATTAAAGACTTGCAAAAATGTCAGTGTTCATCAGGAAAAACTGCTGACCTTGTTAACAACAGCGAGGTCTGCAGGGTTTTAACTTATTCCGTAGCCATCATCATCACTCCAGCTCCACGGTACCCTGGAAAACAAACAGCCCGAGAGCCGTGGTGAGACCCGGCGTCCTTACAGCCTCTGGAAGGTGTAGCCAAGAGCAAAGGAACAAACTAACTTATGATATGTGGAAAAGAATTTACCATTAGTGTATAAAATTTGGGATTAGGATTAGAACCTAAGCATACCAGAGATTCTGAACTCATAAACTTTAATACGAATTGTGAAATCATGACTGAATTTTATAACCAATGTTGGAAAATGCAAATAATATTTTTATTTATAACTGCAATATAAAATATATATGTGCATATATACTGCATATATATTTTTTATTTATATGTATATGTATACATACTTCTGTCAACAAAGGCAGCTGGAGGAAAGTAAGAAATAAAGAGAAGCATTAAGCATACAC
The DNA here is from genome assembly GCF_016772045.2 of Ovis aries. Taxonomy (NCBI): domain Eukaryota; kingdom Metazoa; phylum Chordata; class Mammalia; order Artiodactyla; family Bovidae; genus Ovis; species Ovis aries. The sequence goes on from NC_056057.1 coordinate 108,559,078, forward strand.
AAGTTAATCCTTAAAATATATATATAATAGAATAGTATCTACTATTATAAACCAGGCACTCTCTTGACAACAAGCAAGAGTAATGCATGAGAAAGAAGCTTATAATCAGCTCCTTGTAGCTGGCTTTTGGGCACTGGAATTACCCTGCAAAATAGAAGTCAGAAGACTTGCTGATTCACTCTGATGTGCAGTAGGTAAGCATTTATTCTGGACCACTGCATTTCTGGAAGAGGCTTGGCTTGTGATATTTACTTATGTTTTATCAGCATATTAAATGTGTTGAAATCCCTGGGATTTATGAAGTCCTATAGAAAGTGAACAGAAAATAGATGATTTCTACGACCTGATCACTGGACCTAGCAAATAGATCATTGTTATCATTGAAATGAAGTTTCATATTCTGACCAGATGTTTTCAAGACAAAATAGGAGCAGAAATTTTCCAGATAGAAATTGCTGGAGAAAAATTCATGAGTAGGCAAGAGTGGTAGAATTTATAGCATAAGTTTTAGACTGGTCTTCTCTGGGAAAAAAATTAGCTCCAAATTCAGATAAATGCACAAATCCAGTAACCCATTCGGTATGTTAGTGCTGTCTGTCATCTTATTGCTTTCATAGTTACTTTCACAGTTGCTTTCTCACCAGCGGAGACTATGGGTGGAAGGAATTATGGGAGATGTAAAGAAAGAAAATTCAAGAAACCATCTGGAAGAAGACTAAGGAAACAGAATGGTTTCTGGGAGCATCAAGGACCAATTGATGTGAATACCCATGAGTTTAAGGGGTCTGAGTTACCATGTTTGTGTGTTGTCTGTGAATCTGTGTGTGCAGGCAAACCCATCCATCATCTAAATTTAATGTTCAAGACACTAAACAGAGAGGAGACAATGATATCTCCCAATGTAGCACATGTGTTTAGGGAAAAAGTGTTATCAAATACTTAAGAGACAAATACTTAAGGAATAAGCGGGAAGGGAAGTGAAAGTGAAAGTCGCTCAGTCGTGTCTGACTCTTTGTGACCCCATGGACCATACAGTCCATGGAATTCTCCAGGCCAGAACTGGAGTGGGTAGCCTTCCCCGTTTCCAGGGGATCTTCCCAACCCAGGGATCGAACCCAGGTTTCCCACAGTGCAGGTGGATTTATTTTTTACCAGCTGAACCACCAGGAGAGGCCAAGAATACTGGAGTGGGTTGCCCATCCCTTCTCCAGTGGATCTTCCTGACCCAGGAATCAAACCAGAGTCTCCTGCATTACAGGAGGATTCTTTGCCAGCTGAGCTTTCAGGGAAGCCCTGGGAAATAGAGTTGCATCTCAAAGAGTTTCCAAGTAATTGCTAATATTTGCAGTAGAAAATTTTGATAATTATTGCACATTAACACTTCCCAGCAGACAAAGATTGTTCACTCCCTGAGTAAGATCCACTCCTTTGAGGGGCTGCAGTAACAAGCTCCTTGGGGATTGCACTTATTACTTCACGAATCTTTCCAACTGTAGCATACGGATGCAGGAGCAAGTGCATAATATCGAGATCAAGTGCATAATACATATCCTTGGGGATTTTACTTATGGGACAAGCACTGAAGTGTGACTTATCTGTAGAAGTTTCATATCAAGATTCTCCTGAGTGCAGACCTCTTTGCCTTTCTTCTTGAGTTCTTATCTCTCTGCATAAACAGGTTCACAAACGGGCACATGCACACCCACACTCCCATAGATGGCGCAGCAGGAGACCCAGGAGAGGAGGGGCAGGCTTTGCGCTCCTTTGTAGGAAAGACATAGAACAGTGAGAGTATGCTTTGCCATTTGTTCCCTGGGCTCTCCAGGAATGTCGCTGGGGAATGGGCTGGCTTTAGGTGATCAGACTCTAAAGCCGTCACACCTAGAGGCTCCTGAGCACCCTGAATCCTGTCCTTTGGTCAGGACAGAAAAGGTGTCTGGGACTCCCCATCTACTGCGCTCACTCCAGGGAGCAGGAGACTCAGCTCCAGCCATTCCCATCTCTGTGAGTTTTCCTCTACATTCAAGTCCAAGTTGAGGAAAAGATCAGAAATAGTAGCAGCTCCCAGTTATATAAATCCTTATTTACACATTGATTAATGGTTTCAGAAGAGCAGGGGAGAAGGCTGGCAGAATCACCAGGTTTAGGAAAAAGAAAAAAGCTACCCTTCTGAAGACCCCTTTCTTGCTCTGTGCTGGGGTCTCAGAGTCACATCTGATACCCACGCTGTCTAAACATAGGTTTCTTACTCATAGTCAGAGCCCCTCCCTGGTGCCCCATTTTACTGGAAGGGGCTGGTAAACTCAGTGTCCCGAAGTCGTGGTGTCAAACTGAAAGGGGCATAAGAACGTCTAGAGCTGATGTCTCTCCTTACAAACGATGAATCCAGAAGTCTCGTATAACTTGTCCTTCATTGTCTTTCATTTCTCCCTCTGCTGAGGACCATCTGCTCCTACTGAATCCTGGAAACGTCCTGCCAGGAAGTGAGAACAACGGGGCTCCTTTCTTTGCTGCCCAGTAGGAAGGTGTTTAATAAAGAGCAGGGAGAAATCCCTCTAGCTACCTGATAAAGGTCCCATTAGTGTTTCTTTTGCAGCAGGGAAGCTGGTAAAGGTTCCATCTAGTTTAACCTGATTTTGCTGTCTAGAATTATTCTCCAGTGATGCGTGTCCTCATTTGAGGGAAATCCTGTGTCATCTTCTAGAGTGTGATAACCTGAGTACCACTGTCACTTATCAGCTTTAGGGGAAAGTTCTAGCTGGTGAAAATATGGTGAAATGTCCCTACTACAATAACAGTTTCTCTATTTACATGTCTGTGCACCTGGCAAGTTTTCAGTGAATATTTTTGTCTTGGTGAAATGTCCCTACTACAATAACAGTTTCTCTATTTACATGTCTGTGCACCTGGCAAGTTTTCAGTGAATATTTTTGTCTTACCCCTTCACATTTAAGTCAATTTTTTAAAATGGAATAAATAAAAATTTCTAAATTTTGCCATTGAAAAAGAAAAGATAATCCATAGTATTTCTATTGTTGTAATGAGGCATAGGATTTCTAATACTTTCCTCTAAACTGCAAAAGCTTGGTTATTTTCATAAATATTTCAGCATTCTAATTTTTAATATTCAAATTACTATTTATGAACCTAACAGTTTTCATGTTCATATGATCTGACTTCTGTTTTATAAAAGATGGGAGTTGATGATCTGTTAACAGGAAATTACTGGAAAGGCATTCTAGGAACCCCTGACCTGAGCTTATAAACCATCAGGGTCCACTGAGGTATGAGGAGTAGGAGCAAAAGATTTCATTTTAGCAACAGGTCAGATAAAGCAGTGATCACTCTGTAGACACGAAGCAGGATAGGAGATGTCCTAGGACTAATAAAGCCTTCTGATAATCATCCTGCAGGATACTGTTTATTAATGCATTTCATTATTTTTTAACTAGAAAAAAATCTCTAAGTACATGTTAAAATTAAGCAGAAATTAAAATATATTAAGTGAATGTCCTTTAAGGTATATTCTTATTTTATATACAATGTAACACATGTATTCTTTTAACTTGTAGTGGAAACATGCCTGAAATATAGATCACATTTTCTAGATATTCAGGCTTTTACAGCTGGACTTAGAAGCTAATATCAGATAAACAGGAGCTCCATGGAATGATGAGGAAGAAAGACAGGCATTAGAGAGCATACATCCGGGAGCCAGAGAATCAGGCAGTGTTATTAGGATACTGATGGTGAAAGGCAAAAGCTGCTGGAGATTTGATTTATGTGTAACTTTTCAATTTGTGTAGAAGACTAATTCTAAGTTAAACTGAATTACTAGGTCCCTCAGCAGACAGGTCAGGTCAGGAAGGCAGATCAGAACTAACGGGTAAACCAGGAGCCAGCATGGAGGCTTTGAATGCTTGTGCTGACATTAGTAACATTTGATGTTTCTGCTAGCATTCATTGTAACATTAGTACCTAAAACTAATATTTTAGAGACATGCACCAAAATAGAATAAGAGCCTTAGAATCATTTTACTAGCTGTCTCACTCCACCTGCTTTAGAACCTGATGCTCTCCTATACTGTCTCTAGAGAGAAACACCTCTGGTCTACTCTGCCTGGCACGAAACACAAATATGTGTCGCTTGAAGAAGTTAATAATTCAATTCCTCCAATATGCTGTATTTACTCATTTGATTTCTTATTTATGGCTCTTATTTGAAATCAGGGTCTGATGATCTATTTGTTTGACAGTGACTAAAAATTAGACTTTTCTTCAGTTTCAAGCTTTGAATGGTGACTCTGTTCCTTGGTAAGTACTCCTGAAAGTGGACTCTATACTCAGTATATAATCGTATTCCATCCTAAACGTGCCTTCCTATTTTTGAAAATCTCCTGAACACATTTCATGTGATAAACAGACAAGAGGCTTTAATTCATTTGCATAAATTTGTCACTTCATTCATAACACATACTGATGCACTCAACTATTTTTCTCATATTATTTATGGCGAATAATAGAGCTAATATTGGATAGTATTGCTTAGATTCTATTGTATCTAAAGAGAACTGTTTTATAAAATGTCCTCAGGTACAAGATACATAATATAAAGGAGGCTAGTAGACTGAATATAAGTAAAGGCAGTTTTTGACATTAGAAATTAAACTTTCTTACTTAGCTGTGGATTAATATCTATATAACTATAACTACAAAATCATTAGAAAGTATTCATTGAATTTTTTAATAATCAATTATCCTCTTCAATTTGACACCAGAAAACCACACTCTTCCCTCTGCCCAATTATGTCCAATCCAATTTTGTATTTCATAGGTGATATACAGACAAGGGACTTTGAAGCTAATGCTACGAATGTCCCATACGTAACGCCTTGCCCTCCCACTTCAGAGCACACTGGCCTGATTTCCAAATGCCAGCAGCTGCATTTCCTTGCTTGCAGGTTCCCCAGAAACCAGAGCCACTTTTCTATCCCATCACCCAGTGAAAAGGAGCCCTAATTCTTGGTCCACCCACCTCAGGGCTCTCACCCAATAATAGATACTGGTTGGTATATAGATACTCTAGGTCCCTTCTACTCCAAGTGGGTTCACACTGAGATGCATATCCTACATGGGCTCTGAGATTTTTCCATTAGGCTCTGATTTCAGTTACTCCTATTTTGTCCTACTGCAGCATCCAAACTTAAAGCAGCTGCCTTGATGTGGTCATGTCACTTTTCCATTCCTTTGTTAATTGATGTTCATAGATTCGAAATCATAGAACTTACTATGGAATTCATTGTTGATCACACTATTTTGAAATGTGACTTTGACTCTCATTTTTTCCCCCTAAAAAATGACTTTATAAAGAGATACCAGCCAGATTATTCTCATCAAGTGAGGTTCCCCAAACTTAATTTTTCTTGGAATAAGTAAATTAAATCATACATTTCTAAAACTAATTATAAGAACCCCTGCAACATATATCTCTTTGCCCACATGAATTATAAGCTCAAGCAAAGAGACAACTGTATGTTTCAACATTTTTAAATAAGCTAAGATAGATATTTTACTTGGAAGGTAGAAAAAATTAGTATATATAATCGTATAAATCTATGTGAAAGTGAAAGTCACTCAGTTGTGTCCAACTCTTTGTGAACCAATGGACTATACAGTCCTTGGACTTCTCCAGGCCAGAATACTGGAGTGGGTAGCCTTTCTCTTCTCCAGGGGATCTTCCCAACCCAAGGATCAAACCCAAGTCTCCCGCATTGCAGGTGGATTCTTTACCAGCTGAGCCACAAGGGAATTAATTTTTATTTTGATATCTCTGGTGACAGAAAATTTACAAACCCCTTTATGTTTTAATGGGCTTGTGGATCGTTTAGATCATTTTTCATGTGAAGTAAGTTCAAGTAAATATTTGCACAATTGGCATTTGATTATTTTTCATTAGTGATTTGCAGAAAATGTTTTATATTCCAAATATGAGCCCTGAATTTATTGTACCTGTTATGAATAATTCATACTTTCTTGATGATGCCTCTAGATAAATAGCTGTTAATTTCTTAGTTTTATCACTCTTTTATGTTGTTTAATATTCCACTCAATTCAAGGTCATAACTATGCCACAAAGCTTATTTCTATCTTTTATATTTAGATCATTACCTACCTGCATTTCTATTTTGGTTTGATTTTATCTCTCCATGTAAATAGACAACTGATCCAGCATTATTATTGAAAACACCTGTGCCTTTGTCTTGGTTCAGATGTGCTTGTGGAGTGATGGGAATGTGCATTTTGAACTTCTGGTTTAATCATGCTATTTCATGAGTCTACTTAATTATCTTTGCCTCAGCAGAACATTGCCTGACTGTAACTTTATAGGTCTCAATATTTCATAGAGTAAATCCTTTTTCTTCATTCTTCTTTATCATTTCCTTCTCTTTTCTTGATCTTTCGTATTTTCTCATAAAACTTATAAGAAAGATTATCAATTTCTGCACATTAAAAACCTCCCTTAAATTCTGATTTGGATTTCATTGAACCTACAGATCAATATGAAGAAATGTGAAATCTTTACAAAGTGTTCATTTATTCCATAAAATATTATGCATGTTCCAGAGTCTGGGTATTTGCTTATTATAATAGGTCATCTACAGAGATTTTAATGTTTTCAGCATTCATTAGTGTGTTGTCAATAAAAACTGAAATTTATTTTCTGAATTATTTTATTGACATATAGTTTGTTTACAATTATATTAGGTTCAGGTGTGCAACCTGGTGATTCAATATTTTGTATTAATAGATTATCCTTCATGTAAAGTTATAACATATTGACTATATTCTTGTGCTCTACAGTGCATTTTCTTTATCCTCTGTGTTGTAGTTTTGACCTCTAATTTCCTATCCCTATATTGCCCTCTATCCATCTTTTATTTAGAATAATCTTAATAAAGTTTGCATACGGCTGCTGCTGCTGCTAAGTTGCGTCAGTTGTGCCCAACTCTGTGTGACCCCATAGACAGCAGCCCAACAGGCTCCTCTGTCCCTGGGATTCTCCAGGCAAGAATACTGGAGTGGGTTGCCATTTCCTTCTCCAATACATGAAAGTGAAAAGTGAAAGTGAAGTAGCTCAGCCGTGTCTGACTCTTTGCGACTCAATGGATTGTAGCCTACCAGGGTCCTCCGTCCATGGCATTCTCCAGGCAAGAGTACTGGAGTGGGTTGCCATTGCCTTCTCCTTTGTATATGGCTAGAAAGTACTTATTGGTTACACCTTAAATTTTTAAACTGAAATTTCAGTCTTCATGTCTATAAGCCATCTATTTCAAATTTCAACCCTTTAACTCCCCACTTCAAAAATGTGGGGAATAGTTTTCTTATTATTCCTTCTCATAATTCTTCTCCTGTATTAGTTGATTTTGCAAACTCATTTTTACATTGTCAAGATTGCATTATAGTTATTTCATACTCAGTCTCCCCTAAGCTATCATTTAATCTGGATAATCTTTAGAATTAGAAATTACTGTATTTGATAGAAATATTTGTTTTAACACAAAATATGTTAGAATGAGTACCAATTCCACTGATTAGTGTCGAGGAACTAGCATAAATCTCTCTAGCTCAGCTACAGGATGGCCCGGGTAGAAAAGTGTACATACTGACCAATGACACCTCCATATTTTGAGGTGCTGTTATTTTATTAGCTCTATTAGGAAGGAGAAATTCTATTTTTGGTATCAAAATTTTCTTCCATTTCAGTGCTGTTCAATTTAAGAAATTTAATCTACCTTCACTATTTTTTTTAACTTTTAGTTGAACTGAAAATGATGGTATTAGAGATGAAGATATAATAAATAGTTTATTCAGACAAAAAAATCACCCTAAATAATTAAGATGTTACCGTATTCATTTTTCACCATCCAATGTGACTTAGTGGTAAAGTCTGCCTGCCAATGCAGGAGACTCAGAAAAGGTGGGTTTGATCCCTGGTTTGGGAAGATTCCCTGGAGGGGGGCCATGGCAACCCACTCTTACCCGGAAAATCCCATGGATAGAGGACCCTGGTGGGCTGTGGCCCATAGGGTCTCAAAGTGTCAGACATGACTGACTGAGCACACACAGCAAAATTTCACAGTATTGGCAACATTATTTATTTAAACCCTTCCAAATGAAATCACATCATAGATACAGGGATCTAGGACTGTTCTTCAACTTTGTTTAAGCTATTGTTCCTAAAGGGCAACAGCCCTCTGAATTGTTGCCTTTCTTTCATTGATATTTTGCAAAGTTGAAAATGCTACCAAATATTTCTTCAGAGTGCCTTCTTAGTTTATTTACTTTCTGGTAAATTTAACTTTTCCATAGGAAATTTCCTGAAACTTTCAACTTTCAGGTAAGCATCGCTTCAAAGCAGGTGTAAGATATTCGTTTATTTAGGTGTTGCCATTTTCTCCACATATATGTTATGGTCCCTGTCCTTATGCATATTCAAGAACACCCAGATGAAACACTTTGCTTAAATTACATGGATTATTCATAGTACTTTTTGTAAGAGAGCAATTTTTAAGTTATTAAATTTTCTAATTATGAACTTTTTCTGGTAATGTTGAACTCACGTCCAGATAAACAGACAGAAAGTAGTGATAGAAGATGCCAACAGAGACTACACAGATGAGTATAGGATAATTTGTTAAGCCAGAAGGAAGAAAGAACTTAAAAATTATGGACTAATAACCTTATAATAAAGATAATTTGGAAATACCACCTCAGCCAATTAATCCACATTAGTATTATCTATATTGAGATTAATTAGCACCATCTGTGTGTATTCATTAAAGGTTTTAAGATTAGGGTCATTTCTTTCTAAAAAAATTTGAACTTAAGTTATGGGCAATCAATGGAAAAATCATAATTGAGAGACATACAAAACAAGAGCTTGTACTCCAAAAATATCACTGGCAAGGCCAGAAAGAGTAACTATTTTGGACTAGAGGAGATAAAATATTTTATGTGATACTGGATTTGAATCTTAGACCAGAGATGCTGAAATCTGTACCTAGAATAGGGAATCATTGGTGTCATATCTCCTGACTTTGGTAAAGATAATGAAAATAAATTAGTGAATATCCTTGTTCTGAGATAATACACAGCTTAGGGATGTGTTGACATTATGGTTTCCCTTATGTGATCCACAGAAAATCAACAAAATACATACAGAGAAAAAAATGATAAAAACATTAAAAATGATCAAATGTATATACTAGGTTTGTTTATATGTTCTGATATTTTCTGAAAATTTGAATTTTCATAATAATAAAAAAGGAAAAGAAGCACTGAAATTAAAAAAACAAACAAACTCAGAGATATAGTGTCAAGCACACAGGCATCCTCCAAATTCTCTTCCTGTAAGTAACTCTGATTTTCCTTGCTGTCCAGCTCTGACCTTCCCATCACACTTCAGTCCCTTAGAGACTGCCTTTGGGAATGGAGGGCAACCAGTCATGGGTTACAGAATTCATCCTACTGGGCTTTCAGCTCAGTGAAGACATGGAATTGCTCCTCTTTGTTATCTTCATCCTGTTATATACCTTCAACCTGCTGGCAAATGGCATGATCTTGGGACTCATCTCGCTTGACCGCAGACTGCACACCCCCATGTACTACTTCCTATCTCATTTGGCCATCACTGACGTAGCCTATGCTTCCAGCCATTTGCCCAATATGTTGGAAAACCTAGTGAAACACAAGAAAACCATCTCCTATTTCTCATGCACCATGCAGATGGTTTCCTATTTGGCCTTTGCTTCTGTAGAGTGCCTGACTTTGGTGGTGATGTCCTATGACAGGTTTGTGGCGATCTGCCACCCCCTGCAGTACACGGTCATCATGAGCTGGAGGGTGTGCACGTTCCTGGCCATCGCTTGCTGGGTGTGTGGATTTTCCCTGGCCATAGTCCAAGTAAGTCTGTTTCTACGGCTGCCCTTCTGTGGGCCCCAGAAGGTAAACCACTTCTTCTGTGAAATCCGATCTGTCCTCAAAGTGACCTGTGGAGAAACCTGGATCAATGACATTTTCCTCCTTGCAGACGGTGTGTTTATCTTAATTGCTCCCATTTCCCTGGTGCTGGTCTCTTACCTGCGAATTCTCTGGGCCATCCTGAAGATCCAGTCAAAGGAGGGCCGCAAGAAAGCCTTCTCCACCTGCTCCTCCCACCTCTGTGTGGTTGGGTTCTACTTTGGCATAGTCCTGATGGTGTACATGATCCCTGATGACGGTAATCGAGAGGAGCCGCAGAAAATCCTTTTCCTGTTTTACACCTTCTTCAACCCATTACTGAACCCCCTCGTCTACAGTCTAAGGAATGCTCAAGTGAAGGCTGCCTTCCACAGAGCACTGCAGAAAAGGACGACAGTGTGATGCAGGGCAGATTTAGGGTTTTGAAAATTTCCAACACAATGCATGACTTAAGGATGAGAATTCTCAATAACATCAGCAAGATGCCAGAATAGGAACCCCAAGCCCCCTTCCTCCATGGAGATGACAACATAGATCTAAGTGCTGTCGTGCAGATACTAGAAAACACAGAGTTTGCAGCACCCCAGACAAGGACAAAGCCAACAAGATATACAGTGAAGCTTTTAGGCGAATGGATGGCATTTGACTCACCAGACCTCCTTCTCCTCCCTGTTCCAGTGATAGGATCTGGAAAAATTCCCAACTCCCAGCTCTCCTGCAGGAGACAGAGAAAAGATAGGCCCGTGCCTATCCTTTCTAGCTTTTCAGGTGGGGCAGGAAGCCTGTAGGCTTGTTTTCTGTCATGCCTGACTTAGAGCACTCGTGGGAAAGGCAATCTGGACTCCTTGTTGGGACCACAAAGAAACATAGCAAGCGCCAACTTTTTACACTTACACAGAGATTTTTAAATATTCACAATTAAGGTAGATGTGTAGTGTTATCTCATTGTTGTAATGGGAGAGTCCCTGATGACATATGATATTGAATGTGTTTGCACCTGCTTCCTTACCATCTGTATATCTTTTCTGGCAAGATATCTCTTTGTATCTTTTGCCCATTATTATGTACTGTAATAAACTTTACTTTTAGAGCAGTTTTAGAGTCACAGAAGAGTTGTGGAAGATACAGATATACCCAATTTACCCCCTGCCTCTGCACACACAAAATGTCCCCCATATCACTCTCTCTCCACAGAATGCTACCTTTATCATCATTCATCAACTTGCATTGACACAATATTATCACCCAAAGTCCATCACTTATGTAAGATTTCAGTCATGGTGTTGTATACTCTCTGTGTTTGCACAAGTGTATAATTGTGTGTATCAAATATGTGAACTGTGAACTTCCAGATGTTCAAGCTGGTTTTAGAAAAGGCAGAGGAACCAGAGATCAAATTGCCAACATCCACTGGATCATCGAAAAAGCAAGAGAGTTCCAGAAAAATATCTATTTCTGCTTTATTGACTATGCCAAAGCCTTTGACTGTGTGGATCACAATAAACTGTGGAAAATTCTTCAAGAGCTGGGAATACAGACCACCTGACCTGCCTCTTGAGAAACCTATATGCAGGTCAGGAAGCAACAGTTAGAACTGGACATGGAACAACAGACTGGTTCCCAATAGGAAAAGGAGGACATCAAGGCTGTATATTGTCACCATGCTTATATAACATATATGCAGAGTACATCATGAGAAATGCTGGGCTGGAAGAAGCGCAAGCTGGAATGAAGATTGCCGGGAGAAATATCAGTAACCTCAGATATGTAGATGACACCGCCCTTACGGCAGAAAGTGAAGAGGAACTAAAGAGCCTCTTGATGAAAGTGAAAGAGGAGAGTGAAAAAGTTGGCTTAAAGCTCAACATTCAGAAAACTGAGATCATGGCATTTGGTCCTATCACTTCATGGGAAATATATGGGGAAACAGTGTCAGACTTTATTTTTCTGGGCTCCAAAATCACTGCAGATGGTGACTGCACTCATGAAATTAAAAGACACTTACTGCTTGGAAGGAAAGTTATGACCAACCTAGATAGCATATTAAAAAGCAGAGACATTACTTTGCCAAAAAACGTCCATCTAGTCAAGGCTATGGTTTTTCCAGTGGTCATGTATGGATGTGAAAGTTGGACTGTAAAGAAAGCTGAGCACTGAAGAATTGGTGCTTTTGAACTGTGGTGTTGGAGAAGACTCTTGAGAGTCCCTTGGACAGCAAGGAGATCCAACCAGTCCATCCTAAAGAAGATCAGTCCTGGGTGTTCATTGGAAGGACTGATGCTAAGGCTGAAACTCCAGTACTTTGGCCACCTTATGTGAAGAGTTGACTCATTGGAAAAGACCCTGATGCTGGGAGGGATTGGGGTCAGGAGGAGAAGGGGATGATAGAGGATGAGATGTCTGGATGGCATCACCTTTTCAATGGACATGAGTTTGAGTGAACTCTGGGAGTTGGTGATAGACAGGGAGGCCTGGCGTGCCTCAATTCATGGGGCTGCAGAGTTGGACACGACTGAGTAACTGAACTGCACTGCACTGAACTATTATGTTATCATATAGAGTAGTTTTACCCTTCTAAAAATCACCTCTTTCTTCCTCCCTTGTTAACCACTCATCTCTTAGTTGCTTCCATAGTTTTGGCTTTTCAGAATGTCATATGGTTGGAAATACAACGTATGTAATTTTTTCTCACATTGGTTCCCTTCACTCAGTTGTATGGATTTAAGTTTCCTCTGTCTTTTTTTTTTTTTTCTTTTGCTTGATCATTCATTTTAGCACAAAGTATAATTCTGTTGCCTGGATGTGCCACAGTTTATCTATTTACCAACTGAAAGACATCTTAATTGCTTCCATATTTAGGGAATTATGAATTTAACTGTTTTAAACATCTCCATGCAGGTTTTTGTGTGGACATAACTTTTCACATCCTTTGGGTAAATACCAAGCCATGTGTTTAAGCAACTGTCAAACACTGCCTTTCAAAGTGATTGTACCATTTTGCAATGAATGAAAATGAATTCTCCTCAGCAGTATATGAAAGTTCCTGTTGATTCACGTCCTAGTCAGTGTTTGGTGTTATTTCTGTTCTGGACTTTAGCCATTCTACTGAGCACAGTGATATTTCATTTTTTAAAAAAATTTGCATTTCACCAATGACAGATACATGTTTTTCATATGCTTATTTTCAACCTAGGTGCCTATTATGGCTTTCACCTGTTTTTAAATTAGGTTGCTTTATTACTATTATGTTTTGAGAGTTCTTTGTAAATATATATATTGGAATCCAGTCATTTATCCTGTGTGAGCAAAGATCTCTGGTTTGTGGCTCCACTTTTTTAATTTTTACTAGTGTCTTTCACAGAGCAACAGCTTTTAAATTTAATTAAACATAATTTATCGACTTCTTTCTTTAACGATGAAGATGTTTGATTTTCAGTTCAGGGAGGAAGGAAGGAGGGAGGAAGAGTGGATAGTTCTTCTAAATCTCTTGTGGTTTACCCTGAGGCAAGACTTAACAGTGATTATTGAAAGCAGCAATCATAAGGGCAAGGCTTACAAATGAGTCTCCTACTCTGGAACAGTGCATCTTGGCACACTGACCTATGCTTTTACATCACTTACTAGCTTACGTGGAATTAGTACTCGAATCCATATCTGGGAACAAAGGAAAAATGAATAAGCAGTCAATTAAAGGAAATTTCTAAGAGCCTAGATTTGCCTATATTTACTGGGAAATACATCTAAGTGAGAAATAATAGATAGGACTAAATCCCAAGGATCCAGTATGGACAAAAATAAAGAAAACAAAACACCAAACAAGTGTTCATTGCCAGTAGGTGCACGGCAAGAAACCACACAAAATATTTTTTCCCTTTGGAAGAAATGCTCCCTGATGGTAATGGGTATAGCTATTTTCTCTGAGATTTGAGGATGTTTTCTCTTTGGTCTTCTGAGTGTGACTGTAACATGCCCGAGGGATGCTTTAGTTTCACTTATCCTGCCTCTTATTTGCTGGACTGTCTGCATTCATGGAAACATAGCCTTCATCATGCTGGGAAATACTTCATAGTAGTTCCCTCAAAATGTGCATTTGTGCCATTTTTAAATTTTAATTTTTGTTTTAGCTTTATTGAGACATAGTTGACACAGGACTATATAAAATATAGAGCATGATAGTTTGATTTACATACAAAATAAATTTTTAATCACAAGTTTAGTAAGCATCCATCTCATATATATAAAAAATTAAACAAAAAATTTTTCCTTGTGATGGGAACTGTTAGAATTTACTCTTCAAAAAACTTTCATATATACTATACATCAGTGTCAACTATATTTGTTGTATTGTACATCACCTCTTTAGTATATATTTACCTGATGACCAGACGTTTGTGGCTTTTGTCTGCCTTCATCCAGTTGTCCCAGTCCCCTCCCCCATATGTAGTAGCCAATAACTTGATCTCTTATCCTGTGAGTTTGGTTGGTTGGTTGTTACTGACGTATAATTGACCTATGTACTCGGTTGTGTCCGACCCTTTGCCACCCCATGGACTGTAGCTGCCAGGCTGCTCTGCCCATGAAGTTTTCCAGGCAAGAATGCTGGAGTGAGTTGCTATTTCCTACTCTAAGGGATCTTCCCAACCCCGGATTCAAACCCACATCTCTTAGGTCTCCTGCATTGGCAGGCAGATTCCTTTCCACTAACAAATTCCCAGGGCACTACCTGGGGAGCCCTAATTGACTTGTAACCCTGTGTTGGTTCATGCTGCCGAGCGTAGTGATTTGCTATTTCTATACATTTCAAAATGTTCACCAGGATAAGGCTACTTGTAATTCATCACTATACAGAGCTGATGCTTGTTGTTGACTGGATTCTCCACACTGTACATTTCATGCCATGACTCATTTATTTTGCCTTAATTCCCTTTTTCACCTATTACTTTCCCTTCCCTACTCTCTGGCACTCACCTGGTTGTTCTCTTTATCTATATCTCTGTTTCTGTTTTAGAATATTTGTTCATTTGTTTTGGTTTTTAAATTCTACATATAAATAAAAACATACAGTATTCATCCTTCTCTGTCTGACTTATTTCATTTAGCATAATGGCTCTAGTTCCATCCATGTTATCAAATGTGGCAAGTTTTCTTCCTTCCTTATAGCTGAGTAATATTCAATTGCATATACCACAGTGTCTCTATTTATCTATTGATAGGCACTTAGACTGCTTCCATATCTTGGCTATTGCAAATAATGCTGCTGTGAACATTAGGGTGCATGTGTTTTTATTAGTATTTTTTGTTTTCTTTGGATAAATATCCAGGGTTTGAATTGCTGAACCATCTAATAGTTCTTTTTCAATGTTTTGAGAAGTCTCCCCATTCTTTTCCATAGTTTGCTGTGTTCCCATTTATTTAGTTTGTTTTGCTTCCATTGTCTGAGGGGATATACACAAAAAAGAACACTAGGATCAGTGTCAAAGAAAATACTGGGTATGTTTCATTCTAGAAGTTGTTTTTTTTTTTTTAAATGAAGTGTCAGTTCAGCTCAGTTCAGTCTCTCAGTCATGTCTGATTCTTTGCGACCCCATGAATTGCAGCACGCCAGGCCTCCCTGTCCATCACCAACTCCTGGAGTTCACTCAGACTCAGTCCAACTCTCACGTCCATACATGGCCACTGGAAAAATCTTAGCCTTGACTAGATGGACCTTTGTTGGCAAAGTAATATCTCTGCTTTTTAATATGCTATCTAGGTTGGTCATAACTAAAGAATAGTTGATTACAGTATTGGCTTCAGGTGTTCAGCTTAATGATTTAGTGTTCAGATTATATCCCATTAACAGTTGTTACAAGATAATGGCTCTAATTACCCATGCTATGCAATATATCCTTGTTGCTTATATATTTTATATAAAGCAGTTTATATCTTGTAATCCTTTGCTCATGCTTTGCCCCTCCCCTCTCCCTTCTTCTCATTAATAATCAGTATTTTTTCTGTATTGGTGTTTCTTTTGTATATATATATGTTGTATTAGTTTTAGATTTCACATATAAGTGATAATGTAAAGTATTGTCTTTGTCTAATTTATTTAACTAAGCATCATATTCTCTAGGTCCATCCATGATGCTATAAATTACAGCATTTCATTCTTTGTGTCATATTCCACTGTATATATGTGTGTGTGTGTGTGTGTGTGTGTGTGTGTGTGTGTGTGTATACACATATATAGGGCTTCCCTGGTAGCTCAGTTGGTGAAAAATCCACCAACAATGCAGGAGACCCCAGTTGATTTCTGGGTTGGCAAGATCTGCTGGAGAAGGGATAGGCTATCCACTCTAGCATTCTTGGGCTTCACTTGTAGCTCAGCTGGTAAAGAATCCATCTGCAATGCGGGAGACCTGGGCTCGATTCCTGGGTTGGGAAGAGCCCCTGGAGAAGGGAAAGGCTACCTACTCCAGTATTGTGGCCTGGAGAATTCCATGGACTGTATAGTCCATGGGGTCGCAAAGAGTCTGACATGACTGAGAGACTTTCACCACCACCATATATGTATGTGTGTATGTATATATATAGGCTTCCCAGGTGGCTCAGTGGTAAAGAATCTGTTTGCCAATGCAAGAGAAGTGGGTTTGAGTCCTGCATTGGAAAGATCCCCTGTAAAAGGAAATGGCAGCCCACTCCAGTATTCTTGCCTAGAAATCCCATGGACAGAGAAGCCTGGTGGGCTACAGTCCATGGGGTCACAAGAGAGTTGTGTTATTGTTTTTTGTTTTGTTATTGTTTTCACCAATAACAAAAATTTTCAAGACTTTGTTATTGTTTTCACCACATCATCACTATTTTGCCTAGAAGGCCCAGAAAGACTTAGTGAATACTTCACTTAGCAACTATATATATATATATATATATATATATATATATATATATGCACGGAAATGGCAACCCACTCCAGTACTCTTGCCTAGAAAATCCCATGGACGGAGGAGCCTGGTGCAGGCTACTGTCCATGGGGTCACAAAGAGTTGGACACAACTGAGCGACTTCATTTCAGGTCCTTCACTTCATATATATATATATATATATAAAATGCCTTCTTAGTGATGTTGAGCATGTTTTCATATACCCGTTAGCCATCTGTACGTCTTCTTTGGAAAAATGCCTTTGAGGTCTTCTGCCCATTTCTGTTTTCTTTTCGGCTGCAGCTTACAGGTCCTTAGTTCCCGAACCAGGAATTAAACCCAGGCCACCTGCAGTGGAAGCACAGTGTCCTAAGCCCTGGGGAATTCCCACTGTCCTTTTCTTGATTGGATTGTTTGTTTTATTCATATTTACTTATGTGAGCTGTTCATATTTTGGTTATTAACCCATGTCAGTCATGATGTCTGCAAAAATTTTCTCCCTTTTTACTTTTTTTTTTTCCGTTTTATCCATTATCCCTTTTCTGCGCAGAAGCTTTTAAATTTAAATCTCATTCATTTAGTTTTGCTTTTATTTCCTTCATATTAGGAGACAGATCAAAAAAATATTGCTATGATTTATGTCAGAGATAGTTCTGCCTATATTCTCTTCTTGGAGTTTTATACATCCAGGTCTTGCATTTAATTACTTGAGACACTTTAAATTATTTTTGTACATGGTGTGAGGGGTAGTCCGGTGTGATTCTTCCATATGTAGCTGTCCAGCTTGATGTAGGGCTCAGACTCCTTGCTTCTTAGGGAGAAATTCTGCACTTGTAATTGTCATCCCGTGGGTCACCCGCCCAGGAGTATAAGTCTTGATTCTACTGTGGCTCAGATCCTCCTGCCTGTCTCGTTGTGGTTCCTTCTGTTTAGTTTTAGTTTTACAAGATCATTCCTGCCATTCTTCTGATCTTTCTCTCAATAATCCCTCTGTAAACACTTAACAATTTTGATGTGCCTATGGGAAGAGATGAACTCTGAGTCTTCCTCCTCCACCTTCTTGACTACATTTTTCACTTTTTATTTGACTTTTCTCTTGAGTATAGCTAACTGTTTTTAACTGTGTCCCCATGGATCTTTCAGACTCTACTTCTTAAATTATTTGTCTTTTAATACTTTGGCTTGAATGTTTTTTGTTGATCTCCATTTAGATTCATTGATCTTGTTCTTGACAGTGCCTAGTCTGCTATTAAATCTGCACAATGTTTCAATTTCACCTATTATTATTTGCTCACATATTATATCTGATTATTTTTGAGGATTCTGATTCTTCATTTA
Organism: Ovis aries; assembly: GCF_016772045.2. Taxonomy (NCBI): domain Eukaryota; kingdom Metazoa; phylum Chordata; class Mammalia; order Artiodactyla; family Bovidae; genus Ovis; species Ovis aries. The sequence goes on from NC_056057.1 coordinate 108,577,335, forward strand.
AATATTAACTTTTAAATCTTGTGCAACTTTGTTCCTATTCTCTTTGATATAAATGACAGTTATTTTGAAGCCTTGTAGCTTCAGTGTCTGTGGTATGTCTGAGACCTCTTCTATTGGCTCTTTTATCTCTTGATTACTGATAAATTTTTACTGCTTTTTTTATATTTGGAATAATAAATTACAAAGACTATAGATATTTTATCATATATTAAGGTTAATGAGACTTTGCTTTTCCCCTCTAAAGGCAATTAAACTTGTTGAAGATCATATTGTTCTTTTAGGGCTTGGTTTTAGATTTGTTAAAGCATGTGTATTTCAGTTACATTTTTGTAAGTTAGGACTTGGGCAATGCCCAAGAAAACACCTCACATATATTTTTGGGAAATCCTCTTCTACGTATACTTTCTTTCTATAATCTCATCCCCTAAATCCTCTCTCTTTTTCTTTGCCAATAACTCCAGTCTCTATGGAGAAGGCAATTGCAACCCACTCCAGTAGTCTTGCCTGGAAAATCCCATGGAGAGAGGAGCCTGGTAGGCTGCAGTCCATGGAGTCATTAAGAGTTGGACACAACTGACTGACTTCACTTTCAACTTCACTTTCATGCATTGGAGAAGGAAATGGCAACCCACTCCAGTGTTCTTGCCTGGAGGATCCCAAGGACGGGGGAGCCATCTACGGGGTATCACAGAGTTGGACACAACTGAAGCGACTTAGCAGTAGCAGCAGCCAATGTCTATTGGAAATTTCAATTCATTTTCTTGAGCACTGTTTGGAAAATACCTGTTGGAAGAAAGTCTATGTGAATGTGAGGTTTACTTGTACTTCCCTTTAAACAAGTTTTACATCCTTGTCCTATCTATCTACTTGTAAAGTACACTCATTCAAAGCCTAAACTCTTCTGATTCCATTAACAACTTGACCTTTCAAACTCTTCTGATTCCGTTAATAACTTGACCTTTCTCCACAAATCATTAAGAGTTGTTGGAAAATCCTGTCTCCTGAAAATTTGAAGCTCTAACCATCAGTACCTCAGAATGTGGCTGTATTTAAGATTTCACATTTAAAAGGTCAGTAACTTATATGCAGAGTACATCATAAGAAATGCTGGGCTGGAAGAAGCACAAGCTGGAATCAAGATTGCCACAAGAAATATCAATAACCTCAGATATGCAGATGACACCATTCTTATGGCAGAAAGTGAGGAAGAACTAAAGAGTCTCTTGATGAAAGTGAAAGAGAAGAGCGAAGAAGTTGGCTTAAAGCTCAACATTTAGAAAACTAAGATCATGGCATCTGGTCCCATCACTTCATGGGAAATAGATGGGGAAACAGTGGAAACAGTGTCAGACTTTATTTTTTTGGACTCCAAAATCACTGCATATGGTGATTGCAGCCATGAAATTAAGAGGCACTTACTCCTTGGAAGGAAAGTTATGACCAACCTAGATAGCATATTCAAAAGCAGAGATATTATTTTGCCAACAAAGGTCCATCTAGACAAGGCCATGGTTTTTCCAGTGGTCATGTATGGATGTGAGAGTTGGACTGTGAAGAAAGCTGAGGGCCAAAGAATTGATGGTTTTGAACTGTGGTGTTGGAGAAGACTCTTGAGAGTCTCTTGGACTGCAAGGAGATCCAACCAGTCCATCCTAAAGGAGTCCAGTCCTGGGTGTTCATTGGAAGGACTGATGCTGAGGCTGAAACTCCAATACTTTGGCTACCTCATGCAAAGAGTTGACTCATTAGAAAAGACCCTGATGCTGGGAAGGATTGGTTGCAGGAAGAGAAGGGGATGACAGAGGATGAGATGGCTGGATGGCATCACCAACTGGACGCACATGAGTTTGGGTGAACTCCGGGAGTTGGTGATGGACAGGGAGGCCTGGCGTGCTGCAATTCATGGGGTCTCAAAGAGTCAGACACGACTGCGTGACTGAACTGAACTGAAGTTAAAATAAGGTCATTGGGTTAGGCACATATGATCTGACTGAGCTCCTCATAGCAGAGGTGATCAGGATGCAGACATATACATAAGGAAAACCAGGGAAAGTCACAAGGAAAAGACTGCCATCTGCAAGCCCAAGAGAGACTTCAGAAGGAACCAATGCGTTAGATCCTTGATCCTGGACGTCTAGCTACTAGGGGAGAAAGAAAGCATATTTTGTTTGTTGAAGCCATGGAGTCTGTGGTCGTTTGATATATATCTGCAAGAAAATTGACACTTTAGTTTAGAGTTATGAGAAATAAATAAATGTCAGTTAACCAAGTGCCAAGCAATGTCATGTGGAAGTCAGTTATCAAATAAATTGTTTACGAATATATTGGAAGAATCTCCACCACGAAATATAATTTTTTTAAGTTTGAAAACAGATTTCTTTTTCTTAATTATAAGTCTTAAAATGAGGTCTTCTAGAAAATTAGATCATCATTTGAATAGGACACACAAAAAATTCTAATTTAGCTGTAAGTCACAATAATAATATCTAAATTCCTTATTAGGTTGCCCATGCCTGCATTTCTCTGAGATCATCTCAAAGGAGCACATAATCAAATTTTACCTTAAAAATTAATTAAAATCACAGGGAAATAAATACATTTTATGGACAAAATGTGTGTGTGTATATGGATTCTTCAATCCACAAACCAAGATAAGGATGAGAGATTGATTCAGAAAAGCAAAAGGCATCTCCTATGTGCTAAATCTTCCTTAGTTTGTTATAAACACTGACAAACCGAGGAACAGTGCTATGCAATTTGGCCTGAAATGGAAGAAGTCATGAGGACCACATAACCTACTTCTCAGGCTCCTAGACAGGCAGGAGTTTGTCATATGAAAATCTACGAAAGATCCTTGAAATTAATCTAAATTGATGTATTTTGAAGACCAGTTATGCTATCTCTGCATAGACAGAAAATATACTTTTCATTTAAAAAAAGTACTGGTCAGTAGGAATAAATGAATAAAGACTTCTAAAATTTCTCTACTCCAGAAAAGCCCGTTGGACTCTGACAAAATTTTTCAAAATCATCTTTTCAAAACCCAGAGGTGAAAGCTTGCAAAAATCTCAGTGTTCATCCAGGAAAACTGCTGATGTTGTTAAGAACAGTGAGGTCTGCAGGGTTTTAAGTTACCCTGTTGCTGTCACCAGCATTCCAGCTCCGTGGTATCCTGGAAAACAAACAGCCCTGTAGCCACAGTGAGAACCAGCATCCTTACAGCCTTTGGAAGGAGTAGTCAAGGTGGAAGGATCAAAAAACATTAAGATTTGATTCTAAGCAGACCACAAATCCTGTACTCAAACACTAATAAAAATTTTGTAATCATGACTAAATTTTATTGTCACCGTCTGAAACTAAAATGATTATTTTAAGTGTAATTAGCAATAAAAAATATATCTACATAGACAAAAATCACCAAATACAGTTAGGATAAGAAAAACATAAAGATAAGTTTAAGTACATAAAAGTACATTAAATATATATATGTGTATATATATATATGTATATATATATATACACTTTATAATGTTATCTGTTATATCCCAGGCACCCTCTTGACACAAGAGAGAATGATGCGTGAGAGAAAAGCTTGTAGTGGCTTTAGGGCATTGGGATTACTCTACAAGACAGGAAGTCAAAGGACCTGCTGATTCATTGTGATGTGCAGAAAGCATTTATTCTGGACACTGCATTTTGGGAAGAGGATTGGCTTTCACTATTAATTTATGTGCTATCGGCCTAAGAAATGTGTTGAAATCCCTGGGGTTTACAAGGTCCTGTACAAAGTGAATAGATACAAAAAATAAACTCTGAAGAACACCAGTGTTGTTAGATATGAGGGAGGAAATGAGGAATGAGCAAGGAGACTGAGAAGGAGCAATAAGAAAAATACAAAGACCACTGAGGAGCATAGTATCATGTTAGTAGGGTGAAGAAAACTTTCAAGGAGAGAGAGTAATCAACAGTGTCAAAAACCTGGCGGGACGAGTCAGATGACAACTGAGAATGATCATTGGATCTAGAAAATACATAACTGGTATATTTGAAATAAATCCAGTGATCTGGCTGAGTAGACAAGATAGGAGGAGAAACTTTAGGGACAGAAATTGCCGGAGAGAAACTCTTGAGTAGGCAAGAGAGGTGGGATTCAGGGCATGAGTTGCAGACTGGCAATGGCTAGTGGGGAAACTCTTTAACTTCATAGTAAGAGCAGAGAAATTGAGATAAATGGACAAATTCAGTGACTCAGTCGGTGTGTTAGTACTGTACAAATTCCCATCTGATTGCTTCCATGTTCTCAATAGCTGAGACAATATGTGGAAGGATTTATGGAAGGTTTAAAGAAAGAGAAAATAAGAAAAAAAAATCGCTTGAGAGAAGGCTAGGGAAATATAGTATGATTTCTGGGAGCCTCAAAATATTTTGTCCACCTAATATGAAGAGCCAACTTACTGGAAATTCAGACCCTGATACTAGGAAGGATTGAGGGTATGAGGAGAACGGGATGACAGAGGATGAGATGGCTGGATGGCATCATTGACTCAATAATGAGCCTGAGCAAATTCTGGGAGGTGATGAAAGACAGGGAAGCCTGGTGTGCTGCAGTCCGTGGGGTCACAAAGAGCCAGACATGACTGAACGACAACAAGGGCTAAAGTGACCTGTATAGTCGTGATTGTAAGCTACCTGAGACATCAAGTTTGTGTGTTTTCCTACGGATCTGTGGGTTCAGGCAAAGCCTCCATTGTCTAAATTCAGTGCTTACAATACAGAGATCACAATGATCTCTCTAAATATAGGATATACCTTTAAGGGAAAAAAATTTTTGAAATGAGACAAATACTGAAGAAGTAACTTAAATCAGGAAAGCATTTAGGCAATAGGATTGCCTAAATGAGCTTCCAAGTAATGATTAACATCTGCAATGAAAAATTTGGTAATTAGTGCCTATTAGCACTTTTCAGCAGACAGAGATCATTCATTCCATTAGAAAAATACAGCCCTTTGAGGAGCTGCACTAACAAGCTCCATGGGGATTGCATTTATTAAATCATGAAAATTTTCAAAAGTAGGACATGGAGACAGGAGCAATTTAAGATCAAGTACATGATACCCTCATATCCTTGGTGAGTTTTGCACTACTTTGTAGGAAAGATGGAGAATGGTGAAAAGACTCTTAATAATTTGTTCCCTGGCCCCACAGGAATGTCTCTGGGGAATAGACTGGTTTTATGTGATCAGACTCTAAAATCCTCACATCTAGAGGCTCCTGAATCCTGTCCTTCCACCAGGACAGAAAAGGCGTCTGGGACTCATTATCCAGTGCACTGGTTTCAGGGTGCAAGTGACTCAGCTCCAGCCATTCCTCATCTCTGTGAGTCTTCCTCTACATTCAAGCCCATTTGAGAAAAATACCAGAAGTATACCAAACCCCTCTTTGAACCAACTATTATTATTTATTTATTTTAATATTAGTTTATTTATTTTAATTGGAGGTTTAATTACTTTACAGTATTGTATTGGTTTTGCCACACATCAACATGAATCCGCCACAGGTATATACGTGTTCCCAATCCTGAACTCCCCTCCCTCCTCACTCCCCGTACCATCCCTCTGGGTCGTCCCAGTGCACCAGCCTCAAGCATCCAGTATCATGCATCGAACCTGGACTGGTGATTCGTTTCATATACTAGTTACTTTGTTTTTTTACAGAAGAGCAAGACAGAAGGCTGGCAGAAATCATCAGGTTTAGGAAGAAGAAAAAGCCACCTTTGTGAAGACCCTTTCTCTGAATAACATCTGATACTCATTCTGTCTAAACATAGGTTTCTTGTTCCTAGTCAGAACCCTCCTGCCCTAATCCCATTTATGGGAAAAGGCTGGTGAAACTCAATGTCCCTGAGCTGTGGTATCAAACTGAAAGATCATCTAAAGCTGATGCCTCGCCCTGCAACTGATGAAGCCAGAGGTATTGTCCAATTTGTCCGTTACTGTCTTTTGTTTTTTCCTCAGCTGAGGACCATCCTCTTCTCCTGCACCCTGGAGATGTCCTCCTGCCTGGGAAGTGAGGAACATTAATGTCATTTTCTTTGCTGCCCAGTAGGGAGTTGTTAATAAGTGACTGGGAGAAATCCTCTAGCTACTTGGTAAAGATCTCTTTATTATTTATTTTATAGCAAGGAAGCCAGTACATGTACCAATTTAGTGTGTCCTGGTTTGCTGTCCAGGTTTACTCTCCAGGGATTATTGTCCTCATCTGGGGATAAACCTTTGCCATCTCCTGGAGTGGGATAACATGACTACCATTGTCACTGATCAAATTTGGGGGAAAAGTTCTAGCTGGTGAAAATGTAAAATGTCCCTGCTACAAAAGCAACTTCTTTACTTGACATGTTTGTAAATGGCAATTTTTCAGTGAATAGTTTTTCTTTTATTCTCTTTACATTTATTTAAGTCAATCTTTAAAAACAGTACAATAAATGAAAATATATCATTCTTAAATTTTACCAAATGCAAAAAGAAAAGAGAATCTTGTCTGTGTTGTAATGTTACAGTGAGGCATAGGATTACTACTACCTTCCTCCACACTGCAGCAATTTGGTTATTTTCACACATATTTCAGCATTTTAATCTTAGAACTCAAGTTACAATTCATGAGGCTAAAAGAGCTTTCATCTTCGTATTCATCTGTCTTCTGCTGTTTGAAAGTGGCAAATGGATGGTTAGCTAACAGGAAGTTACTGGAAAGGGATTCTCACTGACCCTGACCTAAGCTTATAAGCGGTCAGAGTTTACTGAGTCAGTATGAGGTATGAGAACAAAGGGTTTCACTTCTTTTTTAAGAAATTTTATTTTGTATTGGAGGATAGCTGGTTAACATTGTAGTGATAGTTTCAGGGGGACAGCAAAGGAGCTCAGCCATACATGCAACATGTAAAGGAAAGCCGTGGTTGGTCTCTGTAGACAGTAGGTAGGATGGGGAACGTTTTAAGAATAATGAATATAAAGATACAGCTCCATAATTTTCATCATGTAGTATATTTATTAATGTTCCTTATCATTTTCTTACTAAGTAAACATTTCGATGTATATGTTAAAATTAGAATTTTAAAATATATTTACTGAGTTTCCTTTACAGCATGTGTGGGTGAGTGCTTATCACCCAGCCATATCCAGCTCTTTGTGACACCAGGGACCATAGCCTGCCAGGATCCTCAGTCCATGGGATACTCCAGGCAAGAATACTGGAGTAGGTAGCTCTTCCCTTCTCCAGGGGATCTTCCCGACTCAGGGATTGAACCCAGATGTCCTACATTCCAGGTGGATTCTTTCCCATCTAGCCACCAGGGAAGCCCTTCTGTATGGCATGTTGTTATTGTCATTCAGTTGCTCAGTCATGTCTGATGCTTTGCAAACCTATGGACTGCATCACACCAGGCTTTTCTGTCCTTCACTATCTTCCAGAATTTTCTCAGACTCATGTCCATTGACCCGGTGATGCCATCCAACCATCTCATCCTCTGTTGCCCCCTTCTCCTCCTGTCTTCAATCTTTCCCAATATTAGGGTCTTTTCCAATGAGTTGGCTCTTCACATCAGGTGGCCCAAGTATTAGAGTTTCAGCTTTAGCATCAGTCCTTCCAATGAATATTCAGGACTGATTTCCTTCAGGATGGACTGGTTGGGTCTCCTTGCTGTCCAAGGAACTCTCAGGAGTCTTCTCTGGCACCACAGTTTGAAAGCATCAATTCTTCAGTGCTCAGCCTTCTTTGTAGTCCAGCTCTCACATTTGTATATGATTGCTGGAAAAACCACAGCTTCGACTATACAGACCTTTGTTAGCAAAGTGATGTGTTTCCTTTCTAATATGCTGTCTGGGTTTGTCATAGCTTTTCCTTCAAGGAAAAGCATCTTTTAATTTCATAGCTGCAGTCGCCATCCACAGTGATTTTAGATCCCGAGAAATGAAATCTGCCACTATTTCCATTTTTTCCCCATCTATTTGCCATAAAGTGATGGGACAGGATGCTGTGATCTTGGTTTTTTGAATATTGATTTTTAAGCCAGCTTTTTTACTTTCTTTTTTCACCTTTATCAAGACGCTCTTTTGTTCCTCTTCACTCTCTGCCATTAGGGTGGTATGGTGGCGCTAGTGGTGAAGAATCTGCCTGCCAGTGCAGGAGACCCAAGAGGTGCAGGTTTGATCCCTGGATCGGGAAGACCCCCTGGAGAGGAAGTGGCAACCCACTCCAGTATTCTTGTCTGAAAATCCCAAGGACAGAGGAGTCTGGCAGGCTACAGTCCATAGGGTCACAGAATTGGATGTGACTGACGCAGCTTAGCAAATACACATCTGCATATCTGAGGTTGTTGATATTTCTCCTGGAAATCTTGATTCCAGCTTGTGATTCATCTAGCCTGGCATTTCATATGCCTGGATTATAGAATAAAAGTTAGAAAGATAGACTCTTTGGAGAGGTATATCTAAAGATAATATGAGATAATGGGGAGCTCTGTGCAGATATGATGAAGAAAGACAGGCATTTGAGAGCGCAAGTCTGGAAGTTAAAGAGTCAGGCAGTGTTGTCGGGTATTACAGGAAAAAACTTCTGGAGATTTGATTTATATGTCAACTTGTGAACTGTATAGAAGGCCAATTCTACATTAAACTTAGTTCAGTTCAGTCGCGCAGTCATGTCTGACTCATTGTGACCTCATGGACTGCAGCATGCCATGCATCCCTGTCCATCACCAACTCCCAGAGCCTACTCAAACTCATGTCCATCGTGTTGGTGATGCAATCCAACCATTTCATCCTCTGTCGTCCCCTTCTCCTGCCTTCAATCTTCCCCAACATCAGGGTCTTTTCCAATGAGTCAGTTCTCATCAGGTGGCCAAAGGATCAGAGTTTCAGCTTCAGCATTAGTCCTTCCAATGAATATTAAGGACTGATCTCCTTTAGGATGGACAGGTTGGCTCTCCTTGCAGTCCAAGGGACTCTTAAGAGTCTTCTCCAATACCTCAGTTCAAAAGCATCGATTCTTTGGCACTCAGCTTTCTTTACAGTCCAATTCTCATATCCATACATGACTACTGGAAAAACCAAAGCTTTGACTAGACAGACCTTTGTTGGTAAAGTAATGTCGCTGCTTTTTAACATGCTGTCTAGGTTGGTCATAGCTTTTCTTCCAAGGAGAAAGCGTCCTTTAATTTCATGGCTGCTGTCACCATCTGCAGTGACTTTGGAGCCCCCCAAAATAAAGTCTCTCACTGTTCCCATTGTTTCCCCATCTATTAGCCATGAAGTGATGGGACTGATGCTATGATCTTAGTTTTTTGAATGTTGAGTTTTTTTTTTTTTTTTAGTTTTTATTTTTAAATTTTAAAATCTTTAATTCTTACATGCATTCCCAAACATGAACCCCCCTCCCACCTCCCTCCCCATAACATCTTTCTGGTCATCCCCATGCACCAGCCCCAAGCATGCTGCATCCTACGTCAGACATAGACTGGTGATTCAATTCACATGATAGTATACATGTTAGAATGTCATTCTCCCAAATCATCCCACCCTCTCCCTCTCCCTCTGAGTCCAAAAGTCCATTATACACATCTGTGTCTCTTTCCCTGTCTTGCATACAGGGTCGTCATTGCCATCTTCCTAAATTCCATATATATGTGTTAGTATACTGTATTGGTGTTTTTCTTTCTGGCTTACTTCACTCAGTATAATCGGCTCCAGTTTCATCCATCTCATCAGAACTGATTCAAATGAATTCTTTTAACGGCTGAGTAATACTCCATTGTGTATATGTACCACAGCTTTCTTATCCATTCATCTGCTGATGGACATCTAGGTTGTTTCCATGTCCTGGCTATTATAAACAGTGCTGCGATGAACATTGGGGTACATGTGTCTCTTTCAATTCTGGTTTCCTCGGTGTGTATGCCCAGAAGTGGGATTGCTGGGTCATAAGGTAGTTCTATTTGCAATTTTTTAAGGAATCTCCACACTGTTTTCCATAGTGGCTGTACTAGTTTGCATTCCCACCAACAGTGTAGGAGGGTTCCCTTTTCTCCACACCCTCGCCAGCATTTATTGCTTGCCAACTTTTCCACTCTCCTCTTTCACTTTCATCAAGAGGCTTTTTAGTTCTTCTTCACTTTCTCCCATAAGGATGGTGTCATCGGCATATCTGAGGTTACTGATATTTCTCCCAGCAATCTTGATTCCAGCTTGTGCTTCATCCAGCCCGGCATTTCGCAGGATGTACTCTGCATATAAGTTACATAAGTAGGGTGACAATATACAGCCTTGGCATACTCTTTTCCCAATTTGGAACCAGTCTGTTTCTTGTCCAGTTCTAACTGTTGCTTCTTGACCTGCATACAATTTTCTCAGGAGGCAGACCAGGTGGTTCTCGTGTTCCCATCTCTTTAATCATTTTCCACAGTTTGTTGTGATCTACACAGTCAAAGGCTTTGGTGTCATCAATAAAGCAAAAGTAGATATTTTTCTGGAACTCTCTTGCTTTCTTGACGATCCAGCAGACATTGGCAATTTGATCTCTGGTTCCTCTGCCTTTTCTAAAACCAGCTTGAATATCTGGAATTTCACAGTTCATGTACTATTGAAGCCTGGCTTTGAGAATTTTGAGCATTACTTTACTAGTGTGTGAGATGAGTGCAATGGTGCAGTAGTTTGAACATTCTTTGCCATTGCCTTTCTTTGGGATTGGAATGAAAACTGACCTTTTCCAGTCCTGTGGCCACTGCTGAGTTTTCTAAATTTGCTGACTTATTGAGTATAGCACTTTCACAGCATCATCTTTTCGGATTTGAAATAGCTCAACTGGAATTTCATCATCTCCACTAGCTTTGTCTGTAGTTATGCTTCCTAAGGCCTACTTGACTTCACATTCCAGGATGTCTGGCTCTAGGTGAGTGATCACACCACCATAATTATCTTGATCGTGAAGATCTTTTTTGTACAGTTCTTCTGTGTATTCTTGCCACCTCTTCTTAATATCTTCTCCGTCTGCTAGGTCCATACCATTTCTGTCGTTTATTGAGCCCATCTTTGCATGACATGTTCCCTTGGTATCTCTAATTTTCTTGAAGAGATCTCTAGTTTTTCCCATTCTATTGCTTTTCTCTGTTTCTTTCCATTAGTAACTTAGTTACTAAATCCCTAAACAGACAACTCAGAACAGGAGGGCAGACCAGAGCCAGCAATTAAAGCAGCAGACACCCTGTAGGCTTTTAATGTTTGTGCTGATGTTAATAACCTTTGATATATATGTTAACATTAATTGTGACATTAGTAACTAAAATTTGAGTTTAGAGAGATGCTCTGAAATTGGATGAGGGCCTTTGAATAATTTTACATGCTGGCTGACTCATCCTGCTCATAAACTTTCAAATGGTAAATCCTGTGGTCTATTCTCCCTGGCATATAACACAGAGATGTATCACTCTAAGAAGTTAGAAAATCAGTATCTGTGTTACGCTATATTTGCTCTTTCTTAAATTTAGGGTTCATATTTGAAATCAGTGTCTGGTTATCTATTTGTTTTACCCCAATGGTAGTGATTAGAAATTAGATTTTTCTGAAGTTTAAGGCTTTGAATGAAGACTATCTTCTTTGGTGAGTGCCCTGAATGTGGACTTAATGCACAATATGTGTTCTCCATCCTATCCTAAATATGCCTTCCTATTGTTGAAAATCTGCTGAGCACCTTTTATGTAGTAAACAGACCAGAAACTTCAATTCATTTACATACATTTCCCTTATTATTCTCAACACATACTAATGCACTGAAATATATTTCTCATATTGTTAGTGGTAAGTAATAGAGCTAATATGATGCCCTTCAGATTGTATTTTATTGTAATAGAGTTTTATAAAATTCTTTCAGGTACAAGATAGGTGATATAAAGAAGACCTGTATGTTAAATATAAGTGAAACCAACTTTTGAAATTAAATTAAACGTTCTTTTCACTTAACTATGAATATCTAGTCTACTTTAGTTTTAAAAACTCATTAGTGAATATTTTAAAACTTGACAATTATCCTCTTCATTTAAAACCAGAAAACCACACCTATCCTTCTGCCCAATTATGTCCAATCCAATTTTGGATTTGAGAGATGATGTACAGACAGGAATTTCATAGCTGATGCTGCAGGTGGCCCATATATCATGGCCCTCCCACTTCAGTGCACACTGAATTGACTTCCAAATGGCTCCACGTGCATTTCTCTGCCTGTAGCTTCCCCAGAAACCAGAAGCACTTTAGTAGCCCATCACATAGGGAAAAGAAGCCCTAATACTTGGTCCACCCACCTCAGAGCTCTCACCCAGTAATGGACACTAGTTGGTATATAGACACTCCAGGTCCCTTCCTCTCCAGGTAGGTTAACAATGAAATATATATTCTTTTCTGGCTCCAGGATTTTTCCATCAAGGACTAACTTTTGTTAAGATCTACAATTTAGCCCTACTTGATCATCCAAACTTAAGTGGCTATCTTTTCTTGGTTGTCCCTCTTTTCCACTCCTCTAGTTGTATCATTAGCAACTACTTCCTAAAACATACTTGTAATTGAGTGATTGTCCCAGGGTTGGCTTCTGGGGGAACCCAAACCAAGATATATCTTTAACTAGAGCCAATATTTATATTCATTTAATTCATGATGGGAAAATATATTCACAGACACAGACAGTTTTTTATGTGGACAGAATCTTGACGTGATTGTTCATTTAAAGATATTAAAGGTATGTGTGGAAAACTTGTTATTCTACCCCCAAAATACTTTGTTGTAAATTATCAGATTTCTCATTTATACCATTTCGTTCAAATTACAAGGACAAACAATGTTAATTGCTATTCAAATCTTTTGAAATCAAAGAACTTTTTATAGATTTCAGTGTCAATCACATAGTTTTGGGAATGCACCTATGACTCTTTTATTTTTATTTCTAGAGAAAAAATTTTGCACACAGAAATAGACCAGATTATTCTCATCAAGAGTTAATTTTTCTAGGAATAGATTAAATCATATATTTCTAAGACTAGTTACACAAGCCCCTGCAATAAATATTTGTGTGGTCACATGGACTGTATGGTCAGGTAAAGACATAAGTCCTTGTTTCAGTCTTCTTTAATAAGCTATGATAGGATTTCCCCTTTGAAGATAGTTTAAAAAGAAGTTATAATTATCTTATGAATATTCATATACAATCATTATATAAATTTATACACATGTATATTGGAGGAGGAAATGGCAACCCACTCCAGTGTTCTTGCCTGGAGAATCCTGGGGACGGGGAAGCCTGGTGGGCTGCCGTCTATGGGGTCGCACAGAGTCAGACACGACTGAAGCGACTTAGCAGCAGCAGCAGCAGCATACACATGTATTATATATATGTATGTATATATATATATATAGGCACTTACTTTGGGCATATTTGAAAGTAGAACCCATGAATTATTGGTATGCATATGTTAAAGACAGTCGGTTCTTCCAGAGTTTCCCAAATGGGTGCACAAAATTGTATTCTCGATAGTAATGCCTCCTTGCTCCACAGTCTTGTCAAGTCCCTGTACTTTCAAACTTTTGGATTTTTACTATTATTGTGTTTTGCATTTTAATTTCTATCTCCTTGGTGGCTTAGTTTAATACCTCTTAATCTTTTAATGAGCCCATGGGTCATTTGAATGTTCTTTCATGTGAAATGTTAGTTCAGGTATTTTGCCCAACTTAGATTGGATTATCTATCTTTTCATTAACAATCTGCAGGAATCCTTTAAATATTCTGAATATAGGCCCTCAGTTAGTTATACTTTTATAAATAGTTCCTTCGTTTCTATGGACTTCATTTTTACTCTTAATGTTGCCTCTAGATAAACAGGCGTTAGTTCTTAATCTTGTCAGTCTTTTGTTTAATGCTGTTTTAATTCTGTTTCAAAAATTTTCTGCTCCCTCTTAGATTTTTCACTAATTAGTTACTAACTAATGTTCTACAAAACTTGTTTTTAATCATTATAGTCTAAAACCTACCTAATTTTTTATAGTATACTGATAGAAGTCATGTTTTAGTTTTTATCCACATGGATAGCCAATTGATCCAGCATTATTTATTGAAAACACCAGTGCCGTTGTCTTGATTCAAATATGTGTAGTTGTTATTTATATTTATTGAGAATTTATTTTTTATCATAATCAAATTTTTGATCTAAATATTCATTTTATCTTCAGTTATCAGAAGTTCTTCAGTGTCCTTATGAATGCATTATCTTTATTGTACTATTTCAGAATACACTTTTATCAGTTTGGAGACCAAATTCCTTCAGTTTGGAACATTTTTGATGAAGTCTCTTCTAATACTACCTCTTTACCATCCTTATCTTTCTCTGGAAATTTTATCATGTTTATATTTAGCTTCTCAATCTATCATTCTTGCCTATAAACTAAGATTTAAAGGATTTCTCCATCTGTTGAGCACCTAGAACTAACATAGTCTTGAAGGTCAACTATACCTCAACTTAAAAACAAACCAACAAAAAACTAAAAACATAGGAAAGGAGATCAGATTTGTAGGACTAGAAGTGGCAATGAGAAAGGAGAAATGAGATGAAGGTGATCCAAAAGTATAAATTTTCAGTTATAGATCTAGGGATGTAATTTATTATACAACATGATGAATATAATTAATACTGTTGTATGTTATCTCTGAAAATTAACAGAGAAAATCCAAAAGTGCTCACAAGGAAAAGTAATTTTTTTCTTTTATTCTGCATCTATATGAAATTATGGATGCTCAATAAACTTACCACAGTAATCACTTCATGATGTATGCAAGTCAAATGATTATACTGTATGCCCTAAACTTTTGAAGTGTTATGTCAGTTATGACTCAGTACAACTAGAAAAAAATGGGTAGAATAAATATAACAAAACATTCCCCCCAAACAATTTATCCCTTGTCTATATATGTTGAGATCTAGGTAGATTATTAAATGTAATCTTTCACTGCATTATTTTCCCTCTTTTAATGTTCAGTACTTTATCTTCTTCATTGGATTTGATATGCTTACATTAGATTATTTGTAATTCTGTTCTTACATTCAATTTCATCTTAAGTAAATATAGGGTTCCGTTGTTTAACTTGCGTATCTTTAGCACTCAACTTATTAGTGTTTGAAAATTGTTTTTTAAGCATGAGTAGAAGTTTTATTAACATTATTTGATTTTAATTTGGCTTTCTTCACCCATTCTTTTGCCGTTTTGTGTTTTTGAGTTTTTATTTTTCTTCACCCTACTCCATGATCTCTGATAAAGAATCAGATCTTATAAGGGTATTTTGGGCTCTGGTAGTCCAGTGAACAAGCAAGCATATTGACTGATATATATATATGTATATGTATATATATATCTCCAGCAGCTCTGTGTGTATTTTCAGCCTCCTTACCTATTTTTGTAAATGACTTTTTCTGAGTTTGGGACATGCCTTCTTCCCTCATTCAGGTCATTTACAACTTAGACAATTTCCTGCTTCTACAACCTGAAGCTTAGACAGACATGAGACATCAGGACCTTTTTAGATTCCTTGTAAGCATTTTCCTCATCCTGGTCAAATGGGCAGCCTTTTAGTTTCCCAGCAATGTCTTGGGGCTATTCAAGTCACTTTTATTTCCAAATCATCTCATTTCCAGTTTTTCCATTCACAGTTGAAGTTAGTCTATACTTCACTCCAACTTTTATTCCTTGTCTCTTATGACCAGCAATGTGGGAGACTCGAGTTGGATCCCTGGGTAAGGAAGACACCCTGGAGAAGGGAATGGCAACCCCCTCCTGTGTTCTTGCCTGGAGAATCCCATGGGCAGAGGAGCCTGAAGGGCTACAGTCCATGGGGTCCCAAAAGAGTCAAACATGACTTAGCCACTAACCCATTCACTTTTTTTCAGTGGCAGCAGCTGATACTTTTGCCTTTAAAGGCATCTAACAAATGCCTTCTGCATAGCTGCATCAGCCCTGGAGAGTTTTTGAGTTAGTCAAAATAAGGGCAAGTCCTTTGAGATGATCCTTCAAGGCCTTCTATTCCTCAGCAGCTTTCTCAACATCACTTCCTAATGTGACTGAGTGGTGGTCCTTCATGTTAGCCCAACTGAATTGTTTGGGAGTAATCTGGTTATAGTCTTCATAGGTAGGCATTTCTTCTGGATAAGGCACTGACATGGTGAAAGAACAAAATAACCTTATAGTATGTAACAGATGAATATATTCGCAGAGTAACCTGAGATTCTAGAAAACAGAACTCTGGTAATAATTACAGTAAACTTTTTGCTTTGAAATAGGTGAGAGTTTTATAATATAGTTTTATTTCTTACCAAAACTTTTCTATGCTGTCATCCAATGTGGATAATTATTAGACTCAGGATTATTGTTTTGATAGAAGTAATTGTCCTACTATAAAATAGGATAGGATGAGTGCCAATTTCACTGACTAGGGTTGGAGAAATAGTTTTAAACTCCCTAGCTCAGTTACTAGACTGCCCTAATAGAGAACAGCATATCCTTGTCATTCATACTATATTTTCCTGAGCTGCTATTATTTTAATGACAATTGGAAAGGAGACATTTTATTTAGACTATCTTAAAATAGGTAGACAGAATGATAAGTAGGTAGCTGGGTAGAAAGAAGAATGAAAGGAAGCATGTAAGGACAACAGGAAGGGAGGGAAGGAGGAAGAGATGAAGGAAAAGGAAGGCAGAAAGGAAGATATAGATTTGACCGAGAACTTACTTCCACATGCTAGAATTTTGTATAAGAAGACAAGTTTACACAAAAAATGTATAAAATTTAGACACTGTGGCATTACCTCACATACAACCTAGTCAGAAGGTAATATACTAAATAAAATAATATGTAACAAAATAGTGTATGACTGTTTAGATTATGTTGCAGAGAAATATTTGTCATGGAAAACAGACATGTTATTCTTAATGAAAGAAATAGATAAGGAATACTGCTCATATACTTTTAATTACATATGTAAAATTTATGTACAGCTAGTAATGGAAAATAGTATATACAAATTATTAGCAATGATAACTTTAATCTGTGTGTTTCATTTAGGTATTATTTCATAGCATCTTATCCAATTTCATGTGTTTCTACGAGACTTAAGAAAACAATGTCAAAATTTGTTAAGGCTGAAGGAAGAAGGAACTTCAAAATTATGGATTAATAACTTTATAATGGAAATAACTTGGAGAGAGCATCCTGACCTAGTAATCCACATGAAAATCACCAATGTACAAATTAACATTATCTGTGTATTAATGGAAAGCATTAAAATGACATTTTTTTTCTTTAAAAAAGTTTCATTTCAACAAAATATGGAGAATCAATGGAAAACAACAGTTGAGAAACATACAAAATAAGAGCTCGGAAGTATAAGAGTCAAGGCAAGAAAGACTAGCTACTTAAGATTACAGGAAATGAGTATGATATGTGATATTGGACTTGAACTTTAGACTGAGGCAGAAAATGCTGTACTTAGAACAGTGACTCATGTTAAAGTTCCGTCTCCAGATTTTTGGTAATCATACTGAAAACAGACTAGTGACTATGCATGTCATGGAGAAAAAATTCAAAAGTTTGGGAATAAATTGTCAATGTGTGATTATGGTAGCATTTTAGTCATATGTGGTCTACAAAGAATTAATAATTTACAGACAAAAGATATCATAAAGAAAACATGAAGAATTGGTGAAATGTATATATGAGTATTGTTTATGATTCCTTGTGATACTTGTCTAAAACCCAGAGGGATGGTACGAGGAGGGAGGGGGGTTCAGGATAGGGAACACCTGTATACCTGTGGTGGATTCATGTTGATGTATGGCAAAACCAATATAATATTGTAAAGTAATTAGCCTCCAATTAAAATAAATAAATTTATGTTAAAAATAAATA
This sequence comes from Ovis aries, assembly GCF_016772045.2. Classification (NCBI taxonomy): domain Eukaryota; kingdom Metazoa; phylum Chordata; class Mammalia; order Artiodactyla; family Bovidae; genus Ovis; species Ovis aries. The sequence continues at coordinate 108,595,321 of NC_056057.1, forward strand.
AAAAATAAAAGGAAAAATAAATAAATAAGGTGAAGAAACATTGGAGGAAAAAAACTCAGTGATGTAGGGACAACATGAGCTTCCTCTGAATTCACTTCACGTAAATAATTCCTATCTTCTTTGCTATCCAGCCCTGACCTTCCCATCACACTTCAGTCCTTTGCAGACTGTCACTGGCAATGGAGGCCAACCAATCACAGATCACAGAATTCATCCTGGTGGGATTCCAGCTCAGTGAAGACTTGGAGTTGCTCCTCTTTGGTATCTTCTCCGTGTTATATACATTCAACTTGCTGGCAAATGGCATGATCTTGGGACTCATTTGCTTTGATCCCAGGCTGCACTCCCCCATGTATTTCTTCCTTTCCCACTTGGCCCTCATTGACATATTCTATGCTTCCAGAAATTTGCCCAATCTGCTGGCAAATCTAGCAAAACACAAGAAAACCATCTCCTTTGTCCCATGCAATTTGCAGATGCTTCTCATATTCAGTTTTGGTTCTGTAGAGTGTCTGATTTTGTTGGCAATGTCCTATGACAGGTATGTGGCGATCTGCCATCCCCTCCAGTACACGGTCATCATGAACTGGAGAGTGTGCTCCATCCTGGCCGTTGCTTGCTGGGTGTGTGGATTTTCCCTGGCCCTGGTCCAAGTAATTCTCTTGTTAAGATTACCCTTCTGTGGCCCCCAGAAGGTGAACCACTTCTTCTGTGAAATTCGCTCTGTCCTCAAATTGGCCTGTGGTGACATCTGGATCAATGAAATGTTCCTCTTTGCTGATGGCGTTCTTATCTTAGTTGGGCCTCTTGCCCTGATGTTGGTCTCCTATATGCGCATCCTCTGGGCCATCCTAAAGATCCGGTCAAAGGAGGGCCGCAAGAAAGCCTTCTCCACCTGCTCCTCCCACCTCTGTGTGGTTGGGTTCTACTTTGGCTTAGCCATGATCGTTTACATGGTCCCCGACAACAGTCAACGAGAAGAACACCTGAAGATCCTTTTCCTGTTTTATGCTCTTTTCAACCCATTGCTGAACCCTCTTGTCTACAGTGTACGGAATGCTCAAGTGAAGGCTGCCTTCCACAGAGTATTGCAGAAAAGGAGGACAACGTGAAGGAGGGCCCAGTTTTGGTTCAGTGCATTCTTTTCCCTTCACAGATGTGATTGCTGGTGCAAAATTCCTCAGAAAGAGACATGATTTAATGAAGTGCATTAACATCAGCATGATGGAAGAATAGGAATCCCTAAGCCTCCATTCCTCCATGGAGACAAGAACATATAGACACAATTTCCCTTGTGAAAACACTGGAAGTCAGATAGTAGGTGGCAGCACCCCAGAAAAGCACAATGCCAAGTAGAAATTCAGTAAGCATTCAGGCAAGTTTATGCTGCTTCACCCTCCATACCTACTTTCCTTTCCTGGCAGTGTGTCAGTATCAGGAGAATATCTCCAACTCCCAATACTCCCTCAAAGGGGAAAGATAAGAATGGATCACGCAGACTAGTTCTGAGTTTTCAGGGAATGGCTTGAGGATTTGTTAGTTGTCTTGCCTGACTCAGAGCACCGATGGGAATGCCAGCGTGGACTCCTGATTGGGATCTCTAAGATGAAAAGCACCAAGCTTTCTACAGCTGAATAGGGATATTTTCACACTTCTCATAAATCTGCACTGGTATCTCATTCTTGTTTTCAAATGAAATTCCTTGATGACATGTAATGTTGAGTTTTTTAGTGGTTGTTTCCTTGCTATCTGTGTATCTTCCTTGGTGAGATGTCTCTTTACATCTTTTCCCCATTGTTATGTAACAAACTTCACTTTTCAGCACAATTTCAGAGTCACTGCAAAATTGAGTGGAAGTTGCAGACACCCTGCATAGCACTCTGCTTCCGTACATGATAACCTCCCCTGTTATCAATATCCCCCTTCAGAGCATCATATTTGTTATTCACACACCTATACTAACACATCATTATCACCCAAAGTCCATAATGTACATTTGAACTCACTCATGGTATTATACATTCTGTGTGTTGGCATGGGTGTATACGTATGTACATCCACCATTATATTATCATACACAGTATTTTCACTGCCCTAAACGATTACCTCTTCCTTCCTCCCTTCTTGCAAATCTCTGGCAACTACTTATCTCTTAATTCCCTCCAGAAAAAAAGAAAAAAAGGTAGCCACTCAATCATGTTCTACTCTTTGTGACCCCATGGACTGTAGCCCACCAGGCTCCTCTGTGCATGGAATTCTCCAGGCAAGAATGCTTGAATAGGTAGCCATTCCCTTCTCTAGGGGATCTTCCCAGCCTAAGTATCAAACCTGGGTCTCCTGCATTGCAAGCAGATTCTTTACCATCTGAGACATCAGAGAAGCCCAATTCCCTCCATAGTTTTGGCTTTCCCAAATATCATATGGTAGGAAAAATATGTAACTTTTTTCATATTGGTTCCTTTCACTCAGCTGTATGCATCTGTTTCCTCTGTCTTTATTTTTGCTTGATAGTTCATTTCATTTTCATGCAGAATATATTTCCATTGTCTGAATGCACCATATTTTATTTATCCATTTACCTACCAAACAACATCTTGATTACTTCCAGATTTAAGCAATTATGAATAAAGTTACTTTAAACATCTCTGTGCAGGTTTTTGTGTTGACATAAATTTCAAATCCTTTGGATAAATACCAGGCAGTGCAATTGGTAGATCCTGTTGTTAAGAGGATGCTTGGTTTTTTGAGAAAATATAAAAATTTCAAAGTGACTATATGATTTTCTTGAATGAAAATGAATTTTCTTCAGCAATATATGAAAGTTCCTGTTGATTTGCACACTAGTCATCATTTGGTGCCATCAATTTTCTGGATTTTAGCCATTCTACTCAGTGTATAATGATATTTCATTGTTTCAATTTGTATTTTCCTGATGACAGAGATATGGAGTGTCTTTTCATCTGTTATTTACCATCTGTCTGTCTGTCTTTGAATAGATGTCTGTTAGGAGTTTTGGCTCATTTTTAAATACAGTTGCTTGTTTTCTTACTGTTTTAAGAGTTCTTTGTATATTTCAGAATCAAATTATTGTTCCTATATGTACAAAGATTTTCCTCCATTCTACAGCTTGAGATTTTATATTCTTACCAGTGTCTTTCACAGAGCAGGAATTTGTCTTTTGATCACTATTTGTTTCTATTATCAATTTTTAATTGATGTATAATTTATTTATGATGTGTTTCTGCTGTACAGCAAAGTGATTCAGTTATGCATATGTATATATATGTACATTCTTTTTTCTATCTTTTCCATTATGGTTTTTCATGCAATATTGAATATAGTTCCCTGTGCTATACAGTAAGACCTTGTTGCTTATCCATTCTATATATAATAGTTTTCAACTGCTAACCCCTAAATCCCACTTCATCCTTCCCCCATCCTTCTTCCCCTTAGCAACCATAAATCTTTTCTCTATGTCTGAGAGTCTGTTTCTTTTTTATAGTTTGTTTCATCTGTGCCCTGTTTTAGATTCCACATATAAGTGAGACTGTATTGTATTTGTTTTTCTCTTTCTGACTTACTTCACTTAGTATGATAATCTCCAAGTCCATCCGTGTTGTTGCAAATGGCATTATTTCATTCTATTTATTGCTGCATATTACTTTGCCAGCAAAGGTCCGTCTAGTCAAGGCTATGGTTTTTCCTGTGGTCATGTATGGATGTGAGAGTTGGACTGTGAAGAAGGCTGAGCACTGAAGAATTGATGCTTTTGAACTGTTGAACTGTGGTGTTGGAGAAGACTCTTGAGAGTCCCTTGGACTGCAAGGAGATCCAACCAGTCCATTCTGAAGGAGATCAGCCCTGGGATTTTTTTTGAGGGAATGATGCTGGGACTGAAACCCCAGTACTTTTGCCACCTCATGTGAAGAGTTGACTCATCGGAAAAGACTCTGATGCTGGGAGGGGTTGGGGGCAGGAGGAGAAGGGGACGACCGAGGATGAGATGGCTGGATGGCATCACTGACTGGATGTACCTGAGTTTGGGTGAACTCCGGGAGATGGTGATGGACAGGGAGGCCTGGCGTGCTGCGGTTCGCGGGGTCGCACAGAGTCGGCCACGACTGAGCGCCTGAACTGAACTGAACTCATGCTGGAAAAGATTGAGGGCAGGAGGTGAAGGGCATGAGAGAGGATGAGATGGTTTGGATGGCATCACCGATTCAATGGACTGGGTTTGGGTGGACTCCGGGAGTTGGTGGTGGACAGGGAGGCCTGGCGTGCTGCGGTTCGCGGGGTCGCACAGAGTCGGTCACGACTGCGCGCCTGGCCTGCCTGATACCGTTGTCTGTGCGTGCTGCATCTTCTTTATCCACTTATCTGTCAACGGACTTAGGTTGCTCCCATGTCCTGGCTGTTTTGAGTGGTGCTATTGTGAAAATAGGAGTGCGTGGATTTTTTAAATTATTATTTTGTCCAGATACATTGCCAGGAGTGGAATTGCAGGATCAGATGACACTTCTGTTGTTAGTTTTCTGAGGAGCTTCCGTGCTGTTTTCCACAGGGCAAGACTAACTTACATTCTCACCAACACTGTAGCAGCATTCCCTTTTCTCCATACCCCCTCGAGCATTTGTTATTTGTAGACTTTTCAATGATAGCCCTTCCGTCTGGTGTGAGGTGGTTCCTCACTGCGGTTTGATTTGCATTTCTCCAGTAATCAGCAATATTGAGCACGTTTTTGTGTGTCCATTGGCCATCTGTATGTGTTCTTTAGAGAAATGTGCATATAGGTCTTCTTCCCATTTCTTCATTGCATTATAAAAAAATTCATATTGAATTGTATGAGTTGTTTTTCCATTTTGGATATGAAACCCTTATAGTCATATCAGCTATAAATATTTTCTTCCACTCCATATCTCTACATATTGGAACAGTTTTCAAATTTAATTAAATGCACCATATTAATTTTTTATGATGAAGAGCTTTTGACTTTCAGTTTAGGGTTGTCATTTTGTGTTTAGGAGGAAAGAGGAGTGAATAGCTGTGTATCTCTGTGGTTCACCCTGAAGCAAGGCTTAACATTGAATGTTTAAAACAGTAATTCCAAGAGCAAGGCCACAAATAACCCATCTACTGTAAAGTGCAGAATAATGGTAGACTGAAGGATACTCTTATATCACTTATTAACTTACACGATATTAGTAGTTAAATCTATATCTGGAAACAAAGAAAAGGTGAATTGATGTTTACTGAAAGGAAATTTCTGAGTCTGAATTTTCCTATGCATATGTGCATGCTAAATCACTTCAGCCATGTCTGACTCTTTGCAACCCCATGGACCATAGCCCACCAGGCTCCTCTGTCCATGGGATTCTCTTGACAAGAATACTGGAGTGGGTTGCTGTGCCATCCTCCATGGGATCTTCCTGACCTAGGGATCGAACCTGGGTCTCTTAAGTCTCCTGCATTGGCAGGCAGGCTCTTTACTACTGTCTCCATCCGGGAAGCCATATATTTGCTGGGAATTAAATCCAAATGAGAATTATTAGGTGGGCCAAATTTCAAGGAGCCAAAGTGGGCAAAAAATAAAACCAAACAAAATTAAGTGTTCATTGCCTGGAAGGAAACACTAAATGAAGCAAACTTTTTTCCATCTAAAAGAAATGATAATGGGTATAAATATTTTCTCTCATTTTTTAGGATATTTTATTTTTGATTTTTAGAAGTGTGACTATAATATGTCCAAATGACATTTTAGTTCCACTTACCCTGCCTGTGATTTGCAGAGCTTTTTCTATTCGTGAAAAATAACTTTTATTGTGCTGGGAAATACTCTGAAATAATTTCCTCAAATTTTGGTTTGGCTCCATTGTATTTTTTAACTTTATTTTTTCCAGTTTTATTGTGATATAATTGACATATAGCAGTGTTTAAATTTAAGGTATAAAGCCTAATGATTTGACTTTCATATATGTGATTTTATCGCAAGTTTAGTAAACATTTAACGTTTCATATAGACACAAAATTATAAAAAGAGATTTTTTTTCTAGTGATGGAAACTCTTAGCATTTACTCCCTTTAAAACTTTCAAATTTAATATATAACAATGGTGAAAATATTTATTCTGCTGTACATCATATCCCTGGTAATTATTAATCTTATAAGTGGAAGTTTATAACTCTTGACTGCCATCATCCAGTTTCTCTAGTCTCATCCCACTGTATCTGATAACCAGAACCTGATCTCCTTTTCTTTGAGTCTGTTTGTTTGTTTGTTTGTTTTATATAATCGACCAATAACTCTATGTTAGTTCCTGCTATACAACATGGATATTCCTATACAGCTCAAATTGATTGCCATGATAAGTCCAGTTAAAAGTTATCACTATAAAACTATATTACGTAGGTATTAACTATAAATCCCACACTGTTCATTTCATACTCCAGCTCACTTATTTTCCAACTGGAAGTCTGCACTTCCTAATTTCTTTCACCTATTTCTTTTCTGCTCTTCCCCCTTTCCCCCTCTAGCAACCTCCTGTTTGTTCCCTGTATCTGTATCTCTATTTCTGTTTTGTTATATGTTTGTTCATTTTTGATTCCACATATAGGTAAAATCATGACTCTTTGTCCTTCTCTGTCGGACTTATTTCACTAAGCTTAATAACACTGGGTTCATCCAACCATCTCATCCTCTGTCATCCCCTTCTCCTCCCACCTTCAATCTTTCCCAGCATGAGGGTCTTTTCAAATGAGTCAGCTCTTTGCATCAGATCACCAAAGTATTGAAGTTTCAGCTTCAACATCAGTCCTCCCAATGAACACTCAGGACTGATCTCCTTTAGGATGGACTGGTTGGATCTCCTTGCTGTCCAAGGGACTCTCAAGAGTCTTCTCAAACACCGCAGTTTAAAACATCAGTTCTTTGGTGCTCAGTTTTCTTTATGATCTAACTCTTGCATCCATACACAACTACTGGAAAAACCATAGCCTTGACTAGATGGATATTTGTTGGCAAAGTAATCTCTCTGCTTTTTAATATGCTGTCTAGGCTGGTCATAAATTTCCTACCAAGGAGAAAGCGTCTTTTAATTTCATGGCTGCAATCACCATCTGCAGTGATTTTGGAGCCCCCAAAAAGAAAGTCTGTGACTGTTTCCCATCTATTTGCCATGAAGTGATGGGACCAGATGCCATGATTTTAGTTTTCTTGAATGTTGAGCTTTAAGCCAGTTTTTTCACTCTCCTCTTTCACTTTCATCAAGAGACTTTTAATTTCCTCTTCACTTTCTGCCATAAGGATGGTGTCAACTGCATATCTGAGGTTACTGATATTTCTCCCGGCAGTCTTCATTCCAGCTTATACATCTTCCAGCCCCGCGTTTCTCATGATGTACTCTGCATATAAGTTAAATAAGCAGGGTGACAATATACAGCCTTGACGTCCTCCTTTTCCTATTTGGAACCAGTCTGTTGTTCCATGTCCAGTTCTAACTGTTGCTTCCTGACCTGTATACAGGTTTCTCAAGAGGCAGGTCAGGTGGTCTGGTATTCCCAACTCTCTCAGAATTTTCCAAAGTTTACTGTGATCCACACAGTCAAAGGCTTTGGCATAGTCAATAAAGCAGAAATAGATGTTTTTCTGGAACTCTCTAGCTTTTTCGATGATCCAGTGGATGTTGACAATTTGATCTCTGGTTCCTCTGCCTTTTCTAAAACCAGCTTGAACATCTGGAAGTTCACGTATTGCTGAAACCTGGCTTGGAGAATTTTGAGCATTACTTTACTAGCGTGTGAGATGAGTGCAATTGTGGAGTAGTTTGAGCATTCTTTGGCATTGCCTTTATTTGGAATTAGAATGAAAACTGACCTTTTCCAGTCCTGTGGCCACTGCTGAATTTTCCAAATTTGCTGGCCTATTGTGTGCAGCATTTTCACAGCATCATCTGTTAGGATTTGAAATAGCTCTACTGGAATTCCATCACCTCCACTAGCTTTGTTAGTAGTGATGCTTTTTAAGGCCCACTTGACTTCACATCCCAGGATGTCTGGCTCTACATGAGCGATCACACTATCGTGATTATCTTGGTTGTGAAGCTCTTTTTGTACAGTTCTTCTGTGTATTCTTGCCACCTCTTCTTAATATCTTCTGCTTCTGTTAGGTCCATACCATTTCTAACCTTTATCTAGTCCATCTTTGCATGGAATGTTCCCTTGGTATCTCTAATTTTCTTCAAAACATGTCTAATCTTTTGCATTCTGTTGTTTTCCTCTATTTCTTCGCATTGATCGCTGAGGAAGGCTTTCTTCTCTCTCCTTGCTGTTCTTTGGAACTCTGCATTCAGATGCCTATATCTTTCCTTTTCTCCTTTTCCTTTCACTTCTCTTCCATTTGCAGCTATTTTTAAGGCCTCCCCAGGCAGCCATTTTGCTTTTCTGCATTTTTTTCCCCCTTGGGGATGGTCTTGATCCTGTCTCCTGAACAATGTCACAAACTTCTACCCGTAGTTCATCAGGCACTGTCTATCAGATCTAGTCCCTTAAATCTATTTCTCACTTCCACTGTATAATCATAAGGGATTTGATTTAGGTCATACCTGAATGGTCTAGTGGTTTTCCCTACTATCTTCAATTTAAGTCTAAATTTGGCAATAAGGAGTTCATGCTCTGAGCCATAGTCAGCTCACAGTCTTGTTTTTGCTGACTGTATCGAGCTTCTCCATCTTTGGCTGCAAAGAATATAATCAATCTGATTTCGGTGTTGACCATCTGGTGATGTCCATGTGTAGAGTCTTGTCTTGTGTTGTTTGAAGAGGTTGTTTGCTATGACCAGTGCATTTTCTTGACAAAATTCTATTAGCTTTTGCCCTGCTTCATTCTGTAGGCCTTCATTCTTCAAGGCCAAATTTGCCTGTTACTCCAGGTATTTCTTGGCTTCCTACTTTTGCATTCCAGTCCCTTATTATGAAAAGGACATCTTTTTTGGGTGTTAGTTTTAAAAGGTCTTGTAGGTCTGCTTCTCCAGCATTACTGGTTGGGGCATAGACTTGGATTACTGTGATATTGAATGATTTGCCTTGGAAATGAGCAGAGATCATTCTGTCATTTTTGAGATTGCATCCAAGTACTGCATTTCAGACTCTTTTGTTTACCATAATGGCTTCTCCATTTCTTCTAATGGATTCTTACCCACAGTAGTAGATATAATGGTCATCTGAGTTAAATTCACCCATTCCAGTCCATTTTAGTTCACTGATTCCTAGAATGTCGATGTTCACTCTTGCCATCTCCTCTTTGACCACTTCCTATTTTCCTTGATTCATGGACCTGACATTCCAGGTTCCTATGCAATATTGCTCTTTAAAGCATTGGACCTTGCTTCTATCACCAGTCACATCCACAACTGGGGATTGTTTTTGCTTTGGCTCCCTCCCTTCATTCTTTCTGGAGTTATTTCTCCACTCATCTCCTGTATCATATTGGGCACCTACTGACCTGGGGAGTCCCTCTTTCAGTATCCTATCATTTTGCCTTTTCATACTGTTCATGGGGTTCTCCAGGCAAGAATACTGAAGTGGTTTGCCATTCCCTTCTCCAGTGGACCACATTCTGTCAGACCTCTCCACCATGACCCTCCCGTCTTGGGTGTCTCCACACAGCATGGCTTAGTTTCATTGAGTTAGGCAAGGCTGGGGTCCATGTGATTAGATTGACTAGTTTTCTGTGATTATGGTTTCAGTGTGTCTGAGAGACATCAGAGGCAGACACACTGAAACCATAATCACAGAAAACTAGTTAATCTAATCACACAGACCACAGCCCTGCTATTTACCTGGGGCCAAACTATGGTGGAGGTAATGAAGCTAATGGTGACTTCCTCCAAAGGGTCCCATGCATGTACTGCTACACTCATCACCCCCAACCCTACAGCAGGCCACCACCAACCCACGTCTCCTCTGGAGACTCCTGGACACTCACAGGCAAGTATGGGTCCATCTCCCATGGGGTGACTGCTCCCTCCTTCTGGGTCCTGGTGCACAAGGTTCTGTTTATGCCCTCCAAGCATCTTTTTCCCAGTCCTGTTTAAGTTCTGGTAGCTTTATGTTGGGTTTAATGGCGACCTCCTCCAAGAGGGCTTATGCTATACCCAAATCTGCTGCACCCAGAGCCCCTGTCCCTGTGGCAGTCCACTGCTGACCCGCACCTCCACAGGAGACACTCAAACACAGTTCTGTCTCAGTCTCTGTGGAATCCCTGGGCCCTGGCGCACACAAGGTTGGTTTGAGCCCTCTTAGCGTCTCTGGCGGGAAGGGGGTTTGATTCTAAACATCAATTCACCCCTCCTACCGTCTTGCTGGGGCTTCTCCTTTGCCCTTGGATGCCGGGTATCTCTTCACTGTCACTCCAGCGCCTACCATCTTACTGGGGTTTCTCTGACCTTGGACGTGGGGTATCTCCTCAAGGCCAGTGCAGCAAAGCACAGCCACTGCTCCTGACCTTGGATGTGGGGTAAACAGATAATTAGTGTCTTTAAAATTTAGACTTTCACATTCTAACCCACTGTGTGCAAGTCAGATAGGAACAGAGATTTTATTGCTGGAGAGAAGTTGTTGAGAGAGAGTTTGAATTCATAGCATAAGTTGGAGGCTGGCCTTCACTAGGGAGAAAACTCGTGACTCCTTAGTAAGAGAAGGCAAGTGGGATAAATGCAAAGATTAATTAATTAATGTGTTAGTAGTGTACAAACTCATCGTTTCTGTGTTCTCAGTTACTCTCACTTACTAGCTGAGACTGGGTGGAAGGACTTACAGAAGCTTAAAAAAGAAAATAAGAGAAAAAGTCATCTGAGAGAAGACCAGCAAAATACAGCATACTTTCTGGGAATATCAAAGGCCAAATCAATGTGAATACTCATGAATTTAAGGGATCTGAGTCCTCATGTTCTGTGTTGTCTCTGGATGCAGGCAAAGCCACGCCTCATCTAAAGTCAGTGCTTGCAACAATGTGTTTACAACAGAAAGGGACAGTGGCCTCTCTAAATGTAGAACATATATTTCTGGAAAAAGTGGTTTCAAAATGGGACACATACTCAAAAAGTAGATTAAAGCAGGAAAGCACTGAGGCCATAGGAGTCCATCTCCAAAGCTTCCCAAGTTAATGATTAGTATTTGCAATGAAAATTTTCTATAATTATTACACATTAACACTTCTCAGCAGACAGGGATTGTTCACTCCCTGAGAGAGATAGAGTTCTCTGAGGGGCTACTTTAATAAGGTCCATGGGAGTCATATTTATTACATTATGAATCTTTCTAAAATTAGGATATAGAAGCAGAATCAATATCAAGTATGTACTGCATTCCTATCCTTGGGGACCGTACTATGGGACATAATCAATAAAGTATGACTTATCTGTTAAACAATTTTATAGCAAGATTCTCTTGAATACAGAGATCTTTGCCATTTTTCTTGAGATTTTCTCCTGCATAACCAGGTGTGCACACACACAGAGAGAGAGACACAAACTCTTTTAGATAACAAATCAGCAGACCCAGAGGGAAGGGAGAGTGTTTGTACTACTGTGTAGGAAAAAATGGAGAAAGGTAAAAAGCGACATCGTAATTGTTCTCTGAGCTCCGCAGGACTGTGTCTGGGGAATGGGTTGGTTTTAGGTAATCAGACTCTAAAGCACGCAAACCTAGAGACTCCTGAACTCTGTTTCCTCTGTCAGTACAGAAAAGGTGTCTGGCACTTATCATCCTTGTACTTGCTTCAGGGAGCAGGCAACTCAGCTCCAACCATTTCCATCTCTGTGAGTTTCCTATACATTCAATCCCAGTTTAATTAATTCCATCAATAGTACCACAACGCCTTTGTATAAATTATTATTTGTACAATGGTTACCAGGTACAGAAGAGCAGGGCAGAAGACTGGAAACAATTATCAGGTTTAGGAAGAAGGAAAAGCCACCTTCATGAATACCCTTGCACTGTGCCTGGGGTCTCAGAATACCCTCTGATACTCATGCTGTCTAAATGTAGGTTTCTTACTCAGCCTGGTCAGAGTCCCTCCCTGGTCCTGCTTATAGGAAAGGGCTGGTGAAACTCAGTGTCCCTGAGTCTTGGTATCAAACAAAAATGGGCAGAAGAGCCATCTAGAGCTGATGCCTCTCCTAACAAATGATGAAGCCGGAGGTGGTGTGTGACTTGTCTTCCACTGTCTTTCATTTCTTCCTCTGCTAAGGACCATCTGCTCCTGGAAATGTCCTCCTGCCACAAAGTGAGAACACTGGGGCTCCTTTCTTTGCTGCCCAGTGGGGAGATGTTAGTAAAGAACAGGGAGAAATTCTCTAGCTACCTGATAAAGATCCCATTAGTATTTCTTTTGTAGCAGAGAAGCTGGTATAAGTACCAGTTTAACTTATCGTGGTTTGTTGTCCAGTGTTACTGGCCAGGGATGGTTGTCCTCCTCTGAGGATAACCCTTTGTCATCCTCACACAAATGTGACTGCCATTGTCACTTACCAATTTGGGCAGAAAGTTCAAGCTGGTAAAATGTCCCTACTGAAAAAGATATTTCTCTATTTTGTAATGGTTGAAATTAAAATAAATCATTGTTAAGTATCCAAATGCATAAGGAAAATCAAGGTAATCCTATCTTCGTGATGTTACAGTAAGGTGTAGTATTTCTAACAACTTCCTCTCAGTTCAGTTCAGTTGCTCAGTCGTGTTCGACTCTTTGCAACCCCATGAATCACAGCATGCCAGGCCTCCCTGTCCATCACCAGCTCCCAGAGTTTACTCAAACTATGTCCATCGAGTCAGTGATGCCATCCAGCCATCTCATCCTCTGTCATCCCCTTTTCCTCCTGTCTTCAATCTTTCCTAGCATCAGAGTTGATTCCAATGAGTCAACTCTTAGCATAAGGTGGCCAAAGTATTGGAGTTTCAGCTTCAACATCAGTCCTTCCAATGAACACCCAGGACTGATCTCCTTTAGAATGGACTGGATGGACCTCCTTGCAGTCCAAGGGACTTTCAAGAGTCTTCTCTAACACCACAGTTCAAAAGCATCAATTCTTCAGTGCTCAGTTTTCTTCACAGTCCAACTCTTACATCCATACATGACTACTGGAAAAACCGTAGCCTTGACTAGACGGACCTTTGTTGGCAAAGCAATGTCTCTGCTTTTTAATACGCTATCTAGGTTGGTCATAACTTTCCTTCCAAGGAGTAAGCAGTGATTTTGGAGCCCGCCAAAAGAAAGTCTGACACTGTTTCCACTGTTTCCCCATCTATTTCCCATGAAGTGATGGGAACAGATGCCATGATCTTCGTTTTCTGAATGTTGAGCTTTAAGCCAACTTTTTCACTCTCCTCTTTCACTTTCATCAAGAGGCTTTTTAGCTCCTCTTCACTTTCTGCCATAAGGGTGGTGTCATCTACATATCTGAGGTTATTGATATTTCTCCTGGCAATCTTGATTCCAGCTTGTACTTCTTCCAGCCCAGCGTTTATCATGATGTATTCTGCATATAAGTTAAATAAGCAGGGTGACAATATACAGCCTTGATGTACTCCTTTCCCAATTTTGAACTAGTCCATTGTTCCATGTCCAGTTCTAACTGTTCCTTCCTGACCTGCATACAAATTTCTCAAGAGGCAGGTCAGGTGGTCTGGTATTCACATCTCTTTCAGAATTTTCCACAGTTGATTGTGATCCACACAGTCAAAGGCTTTGGCATAGTCAATAAAGCAGAAATAGATGTTTTTCTGGAACTCTCTTGCTTTTTCCATGATACAGCAGATGCTGGCAATTTGCTCTCTGGTTCCTCTGCCTTTTCTAAAACCAGCTTGAACATCTGGAAGTTCATGGTTCATGTATTGCTGAAGCCTGGCTTGGAGAATTTTGAGCATTACTTTACTAGCATGTGAGATGAGTGCAATCGTGCAGAACTTTGCGCATTCTTTGGCATTGCCTTTCTTTGGGATTGGAATGAAAACTGACCTTTTCCAGTCCTGTGGCCACTGTTGAGTTTTCCAAATTTGCTGGCTAACTTCCTCTACACTACAGTAATTTCATTATTCTTACCCCTATTCCAGCATTTTAACAGAATCATTCTAGTCAATATTCAGGAGGCTAACAGAGTTATTGTGTTCATAATGTCTGATTTCTGTTGTGCATAAGATAAGAGTAGATGGTCTGCTAACACGAAGTTACTGGAAAGGCATTCTCCATAGACCTGACCTGAGCTTATAAGCTATCAGAGTCCCCTCAGCTAGTTGAGGTGTTGGACCAAAGGGTTTCACTTCTGCAGCAAGTCAAGGAAAGCAGTGATTATTTCCTATAAATGTGAGGTAAGATCATTGGAAAAAACCCTGTTTCTGGGCAAGATTGAAGGCAGGAGGAGAGGGGGAGGATAGAGGATGAAATGGTTGGATGGCATCACCGGCTCTATGGACGTGAGTTTGAGCAAGCTTCAGGAACTGGTGATGGGCAGGAAAGCCTAGTGTGCAGTAGTCCGTGGAGTCACAAAATAGCTGGACATGACTGAGTGACTGGACTGAAATGAACTGAGGAGATGTTCTAGGACTAATGCATATATAAAGATACAACCCTCTGATAGTCATCTTGCAATGTAAAATGATATATAATGCTTATTAATGCTTATAATTTTCTTACTAAATAAAATTTTCTCAGTATATATAATATAATGTAGTAATTTAAATATATTAACTGAATCTCCTCTAAGGTATATTCTAATATGTGACAAGTATATTCTTTTAACCTGTAACGACAACATATCTGAAATACAGAATGAATTTTAGAGATATAGAGTATTGGGAGCTGGACTTAGAAACTAATGTCAAATGACTGGGAGATCTCAATAGAGATGACAAAGAAAGACAGTTGTTTGAGAGCACAAGTCTGGGAGTCAAAGAATCAGGCAGTGTTATCAGGGAGCTACTACTTGTAAGATAACTCAAGCTACTGTAGATTAGATTTATCTGCAAATATATGAATTTGTACTGAAGGAAAATTCTACATTAAACTAAGTTGCTAAGTCCCTAAGTAGACAACTCAAGACAGGATAATAGACCAGAACCGGCAGTTAAACCAACAGCCAGTGCAGAGAGCGTGAATGCTGTGATGTTTATGCTCACATTTATTGTAACATTAACACCTGAAACTTGAATGTTACAGGCATGCACTGATATAGGGTGAAGGCTTTGGAGTCACTTTTATTAGCTGGCTGACTCAACGTGCTTGAGAGTATCTATGATTTCATGTATGTATGATGTACGTTCACATATTTTGCCCAGTTTAAATTGGATTATCCAGCTTTTCAGTATCAATATACAGAAATTCCTTACATATTCTGAATATGAACACTATTGATTGCATATGTTATAAATATTTCCTTCCACTCTGTAGATTTCATTTTTATTCTCTTAATGATGCCTCTAGGTAGACAGGAGTTAGGTTCTTAATTTTATTAATCTTTCCGTTCTGTTTTTTATTTTGTTGCAGAAACTTTTCTTCTCTCTGAGGCTTTCACTATAAATCATTAATTAATGTTCGACAAAGCTTGTTTTCATCTTTTATGATTAATTCTAAAACCTACTTGAGTTTTTGTAGTATACTGGTAGAAGTCATGTTTTAGGTTTTATGCACTTTGATAGTCAATTGATCCAGAATTATTTATTAAAAACACCAGTGCCTTTGTCTTGGTTCAAGTATGTACGTATAAGCGTGTTTGTGTGCATACATTTCTGAATTTCTGAGTAAACCTTGCTGTTTGATGGGTCTGTTTATTTATCTTGCTCCAATACAATATTGACTGACTGTATAAAGGCAGTATAACCTTGTAGGTCTCAGTATTCCACAGAGTAAGTACTTTTACTTCATTCTTTAAAATTGCCTTATTCTTCTTCATCTTTTATAATTTCATATGAAATTTATAGTTAGGTTCCCAGTTTCTATACCTGAGCTAACATTGGGTTCTGATTTTTATTTTATTGAACCAATAGAACAATTTGGAGAGATTTGCAATCTTTACAAAATGATCATTTCATAAACAAAGTATGTAAGTCTCCCCATTTGAACATCATCCTTGAGCCCAAATTCTTCGATATTTACTTGTTTGTAATAGTAGACCATCTATAAATATTTATTTTTAATATATGCAAGTGGGTTTTCAATAATTATATTTTATTTTCCATTTTAAATCCTAGCCCTTCTATTTTTTCTTTTTGTCTTAATGTCAGATGGTTTCTGAATCAACATTAAAAAGAAGTGGTTTTAATAAAGCATGTTAAAATCATTTCCTAACTCAAAGGGAAAGCTTTTAAAGTTTTACTATCATTATTAATGTTCTTGTATGTTTTTCTGGGATAAACACGTTTCCTGCTATATAAAACTTACTTATTTCATAGGGAATAAGCACACCATGCATTTTCATCTTTTAGCAGATTGTTCATTTTATCATGACTTTGTAGCATCTTTTATATGCCTGCCTATGCTTAGGTCTTATATCAGTATTGTTACTACAGTCACTGTAGGCATAAACCCTTTTTTTCCAGTATTTTATTATCAGTCTTTTGGGGTTGGGGTGTTCATGTATACTTGTGTGCATTTATGTTTAGGTGTGAGTGTTCTAAGAAGTTCATAAGTAGATTTTCTGTTTTTAATCTGATATGGTCATCTCTGTCTTTTGCTGGATGAATATAATTCATTTACATCTGACACATTAATGGATATACATAGACTTATTCATATCAGCATATTTTGTGTTTCCGAATATCAACAAATTTTTGCTTCTCTTTTTCTATTTTCTTGCCTTTTACCTTCCTTTTGATTGCTAATGCTTTAGTGTTTCATTTGTTGGCACTGCAATTTGAAAATCATAGATTCTACATCATTTTCTATTGATGGTAATCTATAAGTGCTAACATCAACATTAATAATTTATTGTAATGAATTTAAAATCTTTCAGTATTATGAACCTCTTCAAAAAGGTAGCATTCTTCATGTTCCAATACATCTCTTCATTTATTTTTAAACTTTACTTTTATAATTTTAAGCATCAAAATCATTTTATAGCTCATAAGTTATTAAATATAAGGTCATATTTTATAATGTTTGTTCAATATTGTTTATATGTGTTTGCTTAACTCTGAATTCACTTCTGTGCTTATTAAGGAAGAATTTTTATTAGAATACTAAAAGGATATATGCCCTAAAAGCTTATAATTTACATATGATGAATCTCTTCTTTTGTTCTCATTCCTTCAAGAGAGTTCCTGCAGTTGTCACATTCTTGACTGAGAGCTTCTCTGCCTCTTGGTGTGTATTTAATACCTTCTGTCTTCAGATCTTGTGCTGTTGATAAGAAATCTGCTGTCAGTGAAATTGTTATTCCTGTGTAGATACTTTTCTTTTACCTTTAATGTTTTTTTAATATTTCCTTTTGATCTCGGAACAATTAAATACTGAAATACTGTAAGGAAAAATTTTTAAAGGCAAATAAAATTATAGCTTTTATTAAATATTAAAACTTATTTTAAAAACTAAGACTAATTTGTAGGTAGCCCTAAGAAACTACTTTTTTTAAACAGGAAGATAGTGGTCAAATATGTGTGTTTGTTTGTATTTATTAAGAATTTATATTTAATCTATCTTAATCTCAAATTTTTGATATAAAGATTAATTTTATCTTCAATTATCAGAAGTTCTTCGATGGCGTTATGGGTACATTTATCTTTATTGTATTCTTTCGGAATACATTTTTATCATTTTGGAGATTAAGTAAGGTCTTTTTACAATTTGGAATATTTTTGGTAAACCTCTTCTAATACGGCTTCTTCAGTTCAGTTCAGTCACTCAGTTGTGTCTGACTCTTTGCAACCCCATGGACTGCAGTATGCCAGGCCTCCCTGTCCAGTCACCAGACAGGTCAAATCCAACATCCAGAAATCTGTGAGTGTAAAGTATATTCTGCTCCTTTTGGTAGTGAGTGTACATCAGAAGTGCAGACTATCTTGCTTAGAACTGCTCCTGAGCTAGGGAGTAGGGGATGGAATCAGGGCAAGTTAAAATGCTACAGATCTCTCCCGTTGATTTCCAGGTCGATGGTTTGTTTTCCGTATTAAGCACGTGTGCTGCAGCTATAGCTTTTGATTAGACTCCAGAAATCCAAAGAAGCTTATTTTGACAGGGTTTTCCATTTTATCTGTTGCTTTTCTAGAGAGAAGTACTTTTTTGATTTTTCTATCCCATCTTTTAACCCATGTCCCTCCAGGGAGTTAATAATTTCCTGATCTTACTCAGACAGTTTAGCAAGCGGTCTGTAAAGATATGTAATTTTTCAGTTAATGACAGGTGTCGATCCCTTACTTTTTCTTAAAGCAGAATTTTTACATTTCTATATAGAAATATGTACTGCTCATGGCTCAAATTTTTCAGTACAGTTGAGTGATTAATGTTGTGTGGTAAAAGGCTAATGAAAGTCAGTAGCTATATTATCTATCAAAATGCATGGAAATTAGAACTTTTAATTCCCATTAGCCTCTTCCCAATATATACACTGTTGCTGCTGCTGCTAAGTCACTTCAGTTGTGTCCGACTCTGTGCAACTCAGAGACAGCAGCCCACCAGGCTCCTCCGTCCCTGGGATTCTCCAGGCAAGAACACTGGAGTGGGTTGCCATTTCCTTCTCTAATGCATGAAAGTGAAAAGGGAAAGTGAAGTCGCTCAGTCGTGTCCGAATCTTCATGACCCCATGGACTGCAGCTCACCAGGTTCCTCCATCCATGGGATTTTCCAGGCAAGAGTACTGGAGTGGGGTGCCCTATATACACTGTTATGTATCTAGTTCAGTCTTGTTCTAGGTTCCAGAGGACACTTCCAGAATTCTTTGTTGTTACTTTCCTTGATCTGTATTTTTACAGTGTGATTTTTCTTTCTAGGATCACTTCTTCCCTGTTTGAAATGAAATCTTGGAATTTCCTTCAGTAAGAATAGTTAAATCCAGACTATCTCAGCTCAAGACTAGTTTTGTGTGCATGCTAAGTCACTTCAGTTGTTTCTGCCTCTTAGCTGTTTTTAAAGAAGAATGTGGTGTAGGGTATGTAGTCTCTCATCTCACCAGAAACTGAAGTCTAAATCTCAATGTTTGTAAACTATATCCTTCAAATTTGAACACTTGACTTTTAACTTCCCATTTTGCTTCCTTGGTGGCTCAGAGGTTAAAGCGTCTGCCTCCAATGCGGGAGACCTGGGTTTGATCCCTGGGTCGGGAAGATCCTCTGGAGAAGGAAATGGCAACCCACTCCAGTATTCTTGCCTGGAGAATCCCATGGACTGAGGAGCCTGGTGGGCTGCAGTCCACGGGGTCACAAAGAGTCAGACACGACTGAGTGACCTTACTTTACTTTACTTCACAATTGGGGAAAATGGTTTTCTTATGATTTCTTGTAATTCACCTCCCATAACAGCTGATTTTTGCTGGCTTTGTAATATTCATTTTACATTGTTAAGATCTGTACTGTTTACATTCTGTTTAGTCATTATCCTTACCACAATTTTGACCATTCTTCCCCTGCTAAAATGAATTTAATGCTGCATGATAGTTCTCTAATCATAATTCATGCATATATCTGCAATATACAATTGACTGAAAAAGATTTTTTTCCATGATATATGTTAGGGTCATATTTTATGAGTTTATACATGTATCAAAATTACATATAAGTATGTGCATCTCTGAATGTATATATGGTGACTCTATTTTACTGTAATAATATATTAATAGTAATTTTATATATTATACATAATATATATGGGGCTTCCCAGTGGGGTGCTAGTTGTAAAGAACCCACCTGCCAATGCAGGAGATGTAAAAAATGTAGGTTTCATCCCTGAGTTCGGAAGACAGATCACCCGGATGAGGGCATGGTGACCTAGTGTTCTTGCCTGGAGAATCCTATGGACAGAGGAGCCTGGTGGGCTACAGTTCACAGGGTCACAAAGAATCAGACACAACTGAAGTGACTTAACACACACACACACACACACACACACACATACTCTGATACATGTAAATGTGTTGTTGTTGTTCTTGTTCAGTCGCATAGTCCTATTCAACTATTTGCAACCCCATGGACTACAGCATGGCAGTCTCCCCTCCTTCACTGTCTCCTGGTTGTTCAAATGCATGTCCATTGCGTGATGATTCCATCCAACCATCTCATCCTCTATCACCCCTTTCTCCTCCCACCTTCAATCTTTCCCAGCAGGGTCTTTTCCAATGAGTCAGCTCTTCGCATCAGGTGGCCAAAATATTGGAGTTTCAGCTTCAGCATCAGTCCTTCCGATGAATATTCAGGTTTGATTTCCTTTTGGAGTGACTAATTTGATCTTGCTATCCAAGGACTCTCAAGAGTCTTCTCTAACACCATGGTTCAAAAGCATCAGTCTTTCAGTGCTCAGCCTTCCTTATGGTCCAACTCTCACATTCGTACATGACTACTGGAAAAACCATAGTTTTGACAATACGGACATGTGTCAGCAAAGTGATGTCTCTGCTTTTTAATATGCTGTCTAGGTTTGTCATCGTTTTCCTTCCAAGGAGGAATTATCTTTTAATTTCATGGCTGCAGGCACTGTCCAACCAAGATCTGGAGGATTTTGGTTCATCTACTTTTGAAGCCTATGCATAAGTCATTTGGGAGCCCAAGAAAATAAAATCTGCCACTGTTTCCATTTTTTCCCCATCTATCACCATCAAGTGAAGGGACAGGTGCCATGATCTTCGTTTTTTGAATGCTGAATTTTAAGCAAGTTTTTTCACTCTCCTCTTTCACTTTCATCAAAAGGTTCTGTATTCCTCTTTGCTTTCTGCCATTAGGGTAGTATCATCTGCATATTTGAGATTATTGATATTTCTCCTGGCAATCTTGATTCCAGGTTATGATTCATCCAGCCTGGCATTTCACAGATGTACTCTGCATATAAGTTAAATAAGCTGGGTGACAATATACAGCCTTAACAAACTCCTTTCCCAATTTTGAACCAATCTATTGTTCCATGTCCAGTTTTAACTGTTGCTTCTTGACCTGAAAACAGGTTCCTCAGGAGGCAGGTAAGATAGTCTGGTATTCCCATCTCATGAAGACTTTTCCACAGTTTGTTGTGATCCACACAGTCAAAGGCTTTAGCATAGTCAGTGAAGCAGGAGTAGATTTTTTCTGGAATTCTCTTGCTTTTTTATGAACCAATGGATATTGTTAATTTGATCTCTGGCTACTCTGCCTTTTGAAAATCCAGCTTATAGATCTGGAAGATTTTGGCTTATGTACTTTTGAAGCCTAGTTTGAAAGAGTTTGAGCATTACTTTGTTAGCATTTAAAATGTGTGCAACTGTACGATAGTTTGAATATTCTTCCGTGTTGTCTTTCTTTGGGATTGGAATGAAAACTGACTGTTTCTAGTCCTGTAGCCACTGCTGAGTTTTCCAAATATGCTGGCATGTGGAGTGCAGCACTTTAACAGAATCATCTTTTAGGATTTTTAATAGCTCAGCTATATTTCCATCACTGCACTAGCTTTGTTTATATATATCATATACTGCTATTGCTACTGCTAAGTCACTTCAGTCGTGTCCGACTCTGTGTGACCCCGTAGACGGCAGCCCACCAGGCTCCCCTGTCCCTGGGACTCTCCAGGCAAGAATACTGGAGTGGGTTGCCATTTCATTCTCCAAAGCATGGAAGTGAAAAGTGAAAGTGAAGTCGCTCAGTCGTGTCCGACTCTAAGCGACCCCATGGACTGCAGCCTACCAGGCTCCTCCACCCATGGGATTTTCCAGGCAAGAGTTCTGGAGTGGGGTGCCATTGCCTTCTCCCTATATTATATAAACATATAATATGTGTAATATAATAATGTTGCAGGAAAAAGGACCCCTCCAAGAGTCTAGGAATAAATTGTCAATATGTGAATATGGCTTTACTTTAGTCTTGTGTTCTATAGAAAGGTAATACATTGTTCATTTGAAGAAATAAAGTGATAAGCCAAAAATGAATAAAAATTAGTGAAACCTATATACTATATACTACTTATCTGTAATAGCAACCCACTCCAGTATTCATGCCTGGAAAATCTCGTGGACCGAGGAGCCTGTGGGGCTACAGTCCATGGGGTTGCAAAGAGTCGGACATGACTGAGCAACTTCACTTTCACTTTCACAATAAAAAGTAAGAAACAAAAAGGCAAAGAAATTTTGAAGAAAAAAACTTCAGGGAGGTAGGGACAACACAAGCGTCCTCTGAATTCACTTCACATAAATAACTCCTATTTTCATTGCTATCCAATCCTGACTTTCCTATCATACTTCAGGCCTTTGCAGACTGTCATTGACAATGGAGGGCAACCAATCACAGATCACAGAATTCATCCTGGTGGGATTCCAGCTCAGCAAAAACATGGAATTGCTCCTCTTTGGTGTCTTCTCCCTGTTATATATCTGCAACCTGCTGGCAAATGGCATGATCTTGGGACTCATTTGCCTTGACCCCAGACTGCACTCCCCCATGTATTTCTTCCTTTCCCACCTGGCCATCATCGACATATCCTTTCCTTCCAGCAATTTGCCCACCTTGCTGGAAAACCTAGTGAAACACACAAAAAACATCTCCTTTGACCCTTGCACTGTGCAGATGCTTTTCAATTTGACTTTTGGATCTATAGAGTGCCTCATTTTGTTGGCGATGTCCTATGACAGGTATGTGGCGATCTGCCATCCCCTCCAGTACATGGTCATCATGAACTGGAGAGTGTGCTCCATCCTGGCCGTTGCTTGCTGGGTGTGTGGATTTGCCCTGGCCCTGGTCCAAGTAATTCTCTTGTTAAGATTACCCTTCTGTGGCCCCCAGAAGGTGAACCACTTCCTCTGTGACATTCGCTCTGTCCTCAAATTGGCCTGTGGTGACATCTGGATCAATGAAATGTTCCTCTTTGCTGATGGCGTTCTTATCTTAGTTGGGCCTCTTGCCCTGATGTTGGTCTCCTATATGCGTATTCTCTGGGCCATCCTGAAGATCCGGTCAAAGGAGGGCCGCAAGAAAGCCTTCTCCACCTGCTCCTCCCACCTCTGTGTGGTTGGGTTCTACTTTGGCTTAGCCATGATCGTTTACATGGTCCCCGACAACAGTCAACAAGAAGAACACCTGAAGATCCTTTTCCTGTTTTATGCTCTTTTCAACCCATTGCTGAACCCTCTTGTCTACAGTGTACGGAATGCTCAAGTGAAGGCTGCCTTCTACAGAGTATTGCAGAAAAGGAGGACAACGTGAAGGAGGGCCCAGTTTTGGTTCAGTGCATTCTTTTCCCTTCAGAGATGTGATTGCTGATGCAAGAAAACTCAAAATTCCTCAGAAAGAGACATGATTTAATGATGAGCATTACTTCAGAGTAGCATCAGCATGATGGAAGAATAGGAATCCCTAAGCCTCCATTCCTCCATGGAGGCAAAAACATATAGACCTAATTTCCTTTTTGAAAATACCGGAAGTTGGATAAAAGAGTGCTGTACCCCAGAAAAGCACATTGCTGAGAAGAGATACAATAAGTGTTGAGGCGAATTTATGGTATTGTATCCTCCATACTTACTTCCCTTCCATGGCAATGTGTCAGGAATAGGAGAAAATCTCCACCTCCCAGATGTCTCTCAAGGGGGGAAAAGAAGAATGGATCATTCAGATCATTCAGATCTGAGAGTTTGTTAGTTGTCTTGCCTCTGAAGCACTGATGGAAGCAGCAGTTTGGAGTCCTGGTTAGGATCCCTGAGAAAACCTGCAAGGAACGAAACTTTTTAAAGATATAGAGATACTTTGGATTTTCAAAATTCTCGGAGATGTGCACTGGTATCTCATTCTTGTCTTAACGTAAAATTTCTTGTTAATGTGTGATGTTGAGTTTCCTTGCAGTTGCTTCCTGGCCATCTGTATATCTTCTTTGATGAGCTGTCTGTTTAGAGCGGCAGAGGATGTGATGATGGTTAGATAGCATTACTGACTCAGTGGACATGAATTTGAGCAAATTCCTGGACGTAGTGAAAGTCAGAGGAATCTGGCATGCTCCGTCCATGGAGTCGCAGATTTGGACATGACATAGCAAATGAATAAAGCACCAACAACTCTTTACATCTTTTGCCCATTTTTATGTAATGAATTTTATTTTTAAAGAAATTTTTGATTACAGCAAAATTCAGTGGAAGGGACAGAAATGCCCTATACACCCCCTACCTCCCCGCATGTATAAGCTCCCCCATTACCAACAACCCTCCTTAGAGTGGCATGTTTGTTATATTCATGCACCTATATTAACAGATCATCATCACCCAAAGTCTATAGTGTACATGCGAATTCACTCATGATGTTGTATATTCTGTGTTTTGGACAAGTGTTTAATTATGTGTATCCACATTATATTATCATACTCAACATTTTCAGTGCCCTAAAAATCACCTCTTCCTTCTTTCCCTTCAGTTCTAATCCCTGACGACCACTGATCTCTTAATTGCTTCCACAGTTTTGGCTTTTCCAGATATCTGGGGAGGAATTGTAGAGTATGTATATATCAACTAGTTTTTCCACAGTGGCTCTGCTCACCCAGTCGAATGCCTCTACGTTTCCTCTTTTTTTTCTTTGCTTGATGGTTCATTTCCGAACTCTCTTCCACCATCTGGACACACCACAGTTTATCCACTTGCCAACTGAAGCACACTTTGATGGCTTCCAAGTTTAGGCAATTATGAACAAAGCTGCATTAAACATCTCTGTGCAGGTTTTTGTGTAGACACATGTTTTCAAATCCTTTGGATACATACCAAGTACTGCATTTGGTAGATTGTATAGTAAGAGTAGGTTTAGTTTTGTTTTTTTTTTTTAAACTATGAAATAGCCTTTCAATGTGACTGTATCATTTGACATGAATGAAAATGAATTCCACTTCAGAAGTCTGTGGAAGTTCTTATTGATCCACATCATTATCCGTGGTGGTGTCGGTGCTCTGGAGTCTAGCCATTCCACTAGGTGTATAGTGATAATTCATTGCCGTCTTCATTTACTTCCCTCGTGACAGAGATATGGAGCATCTTTTCATGTGCTCATTTGCAATCTGTATTATTTTTTTTTCAGTAACTGATTTTTCATTTTTAAAATTTATTTCTAAATTAAACACTGTTTTTCTTTTTTTAATTTTAGAGTTGGAGGAAAATTGCTTTACAGTGTTGAATAAATGTTGTAAATATGCTGCCATACAACATGAGTCCGCCACAAGTATACATAAGCCCCCTCCTTATTGAACCTCCATTCCCCACTGCTGACCCATTCCATCCCTCCAGGCTGCTGCAGAGCAGGCTGAGTCCAAGCGTTATAGAGCAGCTTTATGCTCACGATCGATGTGAACACGGTCATGTGTGTGTCTCAGCGCTACTTCCTCATTTCACCCCACCCTCTCCTTTCCCCACTGTGTCCACAACCCTTTTCTCTGTGTCTGCTTCTCTGTTCCTGCCCTGAAAATAGGTTCATCAGTACCATTCTTCTAAATTACATATAGCTATATAAATATGGTAATATACAATATTTGTTTTCCTCTCTCTGACTTACTTCACTCTATAACAGATTCTAGGTTTATCTACCTCAGTTTCAGTTCAGTTCAGTTCAGTCGCTCAGTCATGTCGGACTCCTTGCGACCCCATGAATCGCAGCACGCCAGGCTTCTCTGTCCATCACCATCTGCCGGAGTTCACTCAGACTCATGTCCATTGCGTCGGTGATGCCATCCAGCCATCTCATCCTGGGTCGTCCTCTTCTCCTCCTGCCCCTAGTCCCTCCCAGCATCAGAGTCTTTTCCAATGAGTCAACTCTTCACATGAGGTGGCCTTATGATCATACAGTGGAAGTGAGAAATAGATTTAAGGGACTCCCTCAGTGTAGCTGACTTAAATTCATTCTTTTATATGGCTGCATAATATTCCATTGTATGTAAGTAGTCTGTCTTCCTTATCCATTTATCTGTCAGTGGACATCTAAATTTCCTCTGTGTCCTGGCTTTTGTAAATAGGGCTGCAATGATCACTGGGGTGCCAGTGTCTTTTTGCTTAGAGTACATGCCCAGTAGCGGGATTGCTTGCTCACATGGTAGTTTTATTCCTAGTTTTTAAAGGAATTTCCATAGTGGCTGTATCAGTTTACATTCCAACCAATAGTGCAGAAGGATTCCCTTTTCTCCACATCCTCTCCAGCACTTTTTGCTTGTAGATGATAGCCATTCTGACCACTATGACGTGATACCTCATTGGAGTTTTGATCTGCATCTCTCTAAAATGAGTGATGCTGTGCATGTTTTCACGTGTTTAATGGCCATTGGTATGTCTTCTTTAGAGAAATGTTTGTTTAGGTCTTGTGCTCATTTTTTGACTGGGCTGTTTGTTTTTCTGATATTGAGCTTGCATAAGCTGTTTGTATATTTTGAAGATGAATCCTTAATTTGCAATTATTTCTCCCATTCTGAGGGTTATCTTTTCATCTTGTTAATGGTTTCCTTTGCTATGCAAAAGCTTTTAAGGGTACTTATGTTGCATTTATTTATTTTGCTTTTATTTCCATACTCCAGGAGGTGGGTCAAAGAATGTCTTACTGCAGTTTATGTCAAAGAATATTCTGCCTATGTTTTCCTCTAAGAGTTTTATTGTTTCTGGCCTTTCTTTTAGATCTTTAATCCATTCTGAGTTTATTTTTGTGTATGGTGTTAGGGAGTGTTCCAATTTCATTCTTTTACATGAAGCTGTCCAGTTTCCCCAATACCACTTATTAAAGAGACTGTCTTTTCCCCATTGTATATTCCTGTCTCCTTTGTCAAAGATAAGGTGCCCTTAGGTGTGTGGGTTTATCTCTGAGCTCTCTATCTTATTCCATTGGTCTATATTTCTGATTTTGTGCCAGGACCATACTGTCTAGATTACAGGAAGGTTGATTCCTCCTACTCCATTTTCCTTTCTCAAGATTGCTTTGGCTATTCAGAGTCTCTTGTGTTTCCATACAAATCATAAAATTTTTTGTTTCAGTTCTTTGGAAAATGCCATTGGTAATTTGGCAGGGATTTCATTGAATCTGAATATGATTTTGTGTAGTATAGTCATTTTGACAATATTAATTCTTCCAATCCAAGAACATGAGCATCTCTCCATCTGTTTGTGTCATCTTGATTTCTTTCAACAATGTCTTAGAGTTTTCTGCATGCAAGTCTTTTGTCTCCTTGAGTAGGTTTATTCTTCAGTATTTTATTCTTTTTAATGCAGTGGTCATTAGAATTATTTTCTGAATTTCTATTTTGATCTTATATTGTTAGTATATACAAAAGCAACAGATTTCTTTGTATTAATTTTGTATCCTGCAACTTAACCAAATTCATTGATGAGCTCTAGTAGTTTTCAGGTAACATAGATTTTCTATGTATACTGTAATATCATCTGCAAAAAGTGACTTTTTTACTTCTTTTTTCAGCTTGAAGTCACTTTATTTCTTTTTCTTCACTGGTTTCCATGTCTAGGACTTTCAAAATTATATTGAATAAAAGTTGCAAGAGAGGATTCCTTGTCTTGTTCCTGATCTTAGAAAAAGAGCTTTCAGCATTTCGCTGTTGAGTATGATGTTAGAGTTTGTCACATATGACCTGTATTATGTTGAGGTGTGTTCCCTCTGTGCACAGTTTATGGAGAGTATTTATCATAAATGGATATAGAATTTTATCAGAAACTTTTTCTTCATCTATTAAGATAATCGTATAGTTGTTATTATTCACGTTTGTTAGTGTGGAGTATCACATTGATTAATTTGCAGATATTGAAAAACTCTTTGCATCCCTGGGATAAATCCCCCTTGATCATGGTGTATGATCCTTTTAATGTACTGTTAGATTCATTTCCTGGTATTTTGTTGAGGATTTTCTGTCTATGTTCATCAATAATATTGGCTGTACTTTTCTTTTCTCATGGTATCATTGTCCAGTTTGGGTATCAGGGTGATTGCAGCCTCATAGAATGAGTTTGGATATATTCTTTCCTCTGAAATTTTTTGAAATAATGTTGGAAGATTAGGGGTTAATTCTTTTCTACATTTTGGATGAATTCACCTGTGAAGGCAACTTATGCTGGACTTTTGTTTACTGGGAACTTTTAAGTTATTGACTCCATATCACTACTTGTATTATAGTTGGTCGGTTCATATTTTTTCAGTTCTTCCTGTTCAGTCTTGAGAGACTGTACCTTCCTAAGAATTTGTCCATTTCTTCTAAGTTATATATTTCATTGGCATATAGTTGTTTTGGGCCCTTAGAGTCCATGAACTTCCCCACTTTGGGGCTAGGACACTGGCTTTTTGCTGCTGCCCTCAGACTGCAGCTTACACTATCCACTATCCTGGCTACCAGACCTTTGATTCAGACTGAACTGCAACACTGGTTCTCTTGAATATCCAGCTTGAGGAGTGCAGGCCTGGGGGCTTCTCAGCCTCAAGCAGCAGGATATTAGACATCGGACAGGGAAGCAGGGGTGACTTAAGGTTTCTGCTGTGCTGTCTTTTCCACCCCTGGCTACCGAGCTGCAGAGAAGGCAGTAGCTGCTGCCCCTGTAGGCTGCCCTGTTCTCCCTGAAGAGTTTCAATTGCTGACCGGGTGCATTCAAGAAAATATAGGGGTAAGACATTTGAGACAGAAATTGCTGGAGAGAAGTTCTTGAGTTCTCAAGAGGGATGACATTTATAGTATTAAGTGGTAGACTGGCCTTTGCTGGAGAAAACTAATAACTCCTTAGGAAGAGCAGATGAGGTACGTACACAAATTCCTTAACTTAGTCAGTGTGTGTGTTAGGATTGTATAAACAGTCATCTGATTGCATCCATTTATCAGTTACTCTTATTCAGTAGCTAAGACTATGCATGGAAGGATTTATGGGAGATTTATTGAAAGAGAAAAAACAAAACAAAAAAACACCTGAGAGAAGAGACTAGGAAATGCAGTAGGATTTCTGGGAACCTCAAAGGCCAAATCGATGTGAATTCTCATGAATTTAGGGGACGGAGTCATCATGTGTGTGTGTTTTTCTGGGGATCTGTGGACGCAGGCAAAGCCTTGCATCATCTAAACTCAATGCTTACAACACTGCACTTACAACAGAGAGGGGACAATGGCCTCTCTAAATGTAAGATGTGTATTTAGGGGAAAATGTTTTCAAAATGGGACAAATACTGAAGGAATAGTATACAGCAGAAAAGCATTTAGGCAATAAGATTCAGTCTACATCATTTTCCAAGCAGCGAGTAATACTTGCAATGGAAAATTTTAATAATTATTACATATTAACACTTTTCAGCAGATGGAGATAATTCACTCCCTGAGAAAGATCCAGTCTTTAGAGGGGCTACGTTAATAATCTCCATGGGAGATCATATTTATTGCATCATGAATCCATCTTTCCAAAAGTAGGATATGGAGACAGGATCAGTTTCAATATCAAAGACATAATACACGTATATCCTTGGGAATTCTACTGTGGGACATAATTAATGAAATGAAATGTATCGCTTAGAGTTCTATTTCAAGAGTCTCTTGAGTACAGACGTCTTGCCATTCTTCCTCAGTTCTTACTTCTCTGCAAAAGCAGGTTCACACGTGTGCACACACACGCGTGTGCACACACACACTCACAGATGATAATGCAAGAGACCCAAGAGAGGAGGAGGAGGAAAGACACAGAATGGTGAGAATATGGTTTGTAATTTGTTCCCTGGACACCACAAGCATGTCTCTGGGGAATGGGTTGCTTTCATTTAATCAGACCATAAAGCCCTCACGTATATAGAAGATCCCGGGCACCCCTGAGTCCTGCCCTCTCCGTCAGGGCAGAAAAGGGATCACTCACCATCTACTGCACTTGCTTCTGGGAGCAGGTGACTTAACTCCAGCCACTCCCCATCTCTGTGAGTTTTCCAGCCCAGCTTGGGAAAAATACCAGAAGGAGTACCACGACTCCTCTTTATGTTAATAGAAATCATTACTTTTATACTGGTTAATGACTGACAGAGGAGCAGGGCAGAAGGCTGGCAGAAATCGTCAGGTTTATGAAGGAGGAAAAGCCACCTTTGTGAAGACCCCTTTCTTGAACTGGTGCTGAGGTCTCAGAGTCACATCTGATACCCACGCTGTCTAAACATAGGCTTCTTTTTCTTCTTAATCAGACCCCTTCCCTGGTCACACGTATGGGAAGAGGCTGGTGAAACTCAATGTCCCTGAGTCGTGGTGTCAAGCTGAAAGGGATGTAAGAGACCTCTGACCCTGTTGTCTCCTGAAGCTGGGGGTGTGCCATTTACTACTTTCCATTTCTTCCTCTGCTGGCCAGCTTCTCACACTACACTTGGAAACATCCTCCTGCAGGGAAGTGAGGAAAGCTAGCATCCGCTTCTTCTGCCCACGAGGGAGATGTTAGTAAGTGGCAGGATGGAATCCTATAGCTACTTGATAAAGATCTCATCATTGTTTCCTTTGCAGCAGGAAAGCAGGTACACGAGCCCGTTTAACTTACTCTGATTCCTTTTCCAAAATTTCTCTCCAGGGATGGTTGTCCTCATCTGAGGAAAATCCTGCAGCATCTCCTGGAGTAGGTTAATGACTACCATTGTCACTTATCAAATGTTGGGGGAAAGTTCTAGTTGTTGAAAATATGGCAAAATATCCCTACTATAAAACCAGTTTCTTAGTTTGAAATGTGTTTGTACCTGGCAGATTTTCAGTGAATGTTTTTGCTTTTATTCTCTTCGCATTTAAGTCAGTTTTTTAAAATAATGAAAAAATGAAAATATATCATTTTAAAATTTTACTGAATGCAAAAATAAAGTCAAGAGAATCCTGTCAGTGTTTATAATGTTACCTAAAACACAGGACTCCCACAGACTTTCTCTAAGCAGCAGTAATTTGGTTATTTTCATCAATATTTCAGCATTCGAATCTTAGGATTCAATTTAATATTACTGAGGCTAACAGAGTCTTCATATTCATACTAATCTGGCTTGTGCTGTGTAAAAGTGGAGAACTGATGGTATGCTAACAGAAAGTTACTGGAAGAGCATTCTAGGTATCCCTGACTTGAGTTTATAAGTGGTCAGAGTCCACTGAGGTATGAGGTATTGGAGCAAAGGGTATCACTTCTGCAGCAGGTCAGAGAAAGCAGTGATCTTTCTCTGTAGACACCAGGGAAGGTGGGAGATGTTCTAAGACTAATGAAGATAATGATATAGCCCTCTGATAATCATCTTGCAATATGTTTATTAATGTTCTTTTTATTATTTTCTTACTAAATAAAACTTCTAAGCATATATATAATTGTATAGAAATTTAAATGTATTAACTGACTCTCCTCAATGGCATATTACTATATGATGTAGAATGCGACAAATACTTTCTTTTAACTTACAATAACAACATGCCTGGACTGTAGAATGAATTTTAGATATACTGAATCTCTTGAAAGCTGGACTTAGAAGGTAATAGCAGATAACTGGGCTTCTTGGAGAGATGGTGAAAAAAGACAGACATTCACAAGCACAAGTCTGGAAGCCAAGAAATCAGGCAGTGTTACCAGGGTATGACTACTTGTAAAATTACACTGGCTAATGGAGATTAGATTTGTCTGCAAATACATGAATTTGTTTAGGAGGAGATTCTTCATAAACTCAGTTACTAAGTCCCTCAGCGGACAACTCAGGACAGGAGAACAGACCAGAACTAACAGGTACCATGTAAGCTCTTAATGCTTTGCTGACATTTCTAACATGTGATGTTTATGCTAAGGTTAGCTGTAACATTAGGACCTAAAACTTGGGGGTTAGAGACACGCACTGAAAATGGACGCGGGCCTTGACGTCACTTTACCAGCTGGCTGACAGCCTGCTTGAGAGCCTCATCCACAGACATTCAGTAGAGAAATCTCTGGTTAATTCTGCCTGGTACGCAACACAGAGACCTGTCACTCTAAGAAGTTAGTAAATCAATGCCTGAAATATGCTGTATTTGCCCATTTGTGTCCTTTTAATTAATTAATTTATGTTAATTGAAGGATGATTACACTATGATATTGTGGTGGGTTTTGCCATCCATCAACATGAATCAGCCACGGGTGCCCGTTTGATTTTTAACTTAAGGTTCATTTTTAAAAGAGTGTCTGATTATCTGTTTGTTTTACTCCAACAGCAATGATTAAAAATAAGACTTTTCTGCCATTTCAGGCTTTGAAGGATGACTGTATTCCTTGGCGAGTATCCCTGAAACAACTATGTACAGATTATGTAGCCTACAACCCATCCTAAATGTGCCTTCCTGTTAAAAATATGGTGAGCACTTTTCATGTGGTAAATGTGCCAGAAACTTTTAATTCATTTACATAGATTTACCACATAATTCTCAATACATAGCAATGCACTTAAATATTTTTCTCTTTTTATTTATGGTGAACAACAGAGCTAATATTCAATAATATCCCCTAGATTACGTTTTATCCAAATACAGAAGTTTCATCAAATTCCCTCAGGTGCAAGATAGATAAATTATGCTAGTAGGTTAGGTGTAAGTAAAGTCAACTTTTGAAATAAAAAAATTAAACTTTCTTTTTACTTAGCTATGGATAAATATCTATGTTGCTCTAACATTTAAAAATCATTAGAAAATATTTTTTCAAAAAGTTTGGCAATTGCCCTCTTCATTTAGAACCAGAAAATCACACCTGTTCATCTGCCTAAGTATGTTCATCAAATTTTGGATTTCAGAGGTGATGAACAGGGACTTTATAGCTGATGCTGTGGGTGCCCTGTCCATAACACCATGCCCTCCCACTTCAGTGCACACTGGCCTGATTTCCCAATGCCAGCACCTCTATTGTTTGCCTGGACAGGTTCCTGAAAACCAGAGACACTTTACTACCTTCTTAAACCGGGAAAAGGAGCCCTGATATCAATCCTTGGTCCACCCACCTCAAGGCACTTATCCAATAACAGATACTAGTAGGTGTATAAACACCCCAGCTCCCTTCCAACTAAAGGCAGGTTAACACTGAGAAACATATTCTACCCTGGCTTCAAGATTTTCCCATTGGGATCTATCTTCAGTTACAACAATTTTGATCTACTTGGTCATCCAACCTTCAGTGACCACCTTTTCTCAATTTTCCCCATTTGCTAATCTTCTGTGTTTTCTGGGATTACTTCCTAAGAACTACTTATAGTTGAATAACTGTCTCAGGGGTTGGCCTCTGGAGGATCCCAAACAATATTTCTCTTAACTGGACCAATATTTATATTTATTTAATGCATAATGGGAAAAATATTCACCAACATTGGTAATTTTGAACATGGAGAGAAAATTGACATGGTGAATTTTATGTTTACTAATATTAAAGATATTTCTAGAACACTGTTTAGCAACAAAATGCTTTGTTGTCAGAATATATTGCACTACAAGTTCAAGGTCCTCATTTACACCATTTCGTTTATATTACAAGGACAGACTAAACAGTGTTAATTGATGGTCATAGATTTTAAAATCAGAGCACCTTTTACAGAAATCCTTATTGAGTATATGAGGACTGTTCCTTTGACTCAATTTTTTTATTTCCAGAGAAAAATTTTGCATATAGAAATAGGCCAGTTATTCTCACTGGGTAGTTTTCCAATACAAATATTCTGTTAGGAATAATTAACTTAAATCATTTATTTCTAAAACTAATTATGGGAGTTCTGCAATAAATATTTGTGTAGTCACATTGATTGTAAAGTGAAACAAAGAGTTAAGTCCTTGTTTCAATCTTCTCTTATAAGCAGTGATAGATGTTTCCTTTGGAAGGTATGAAAAAATGTTATTATAATTATTTTAAGAATATTCATATGTAAACTTTATATATAAATCTAAATATGTGTATCACATTTGTATGTATCTATGTGGGGGGGCATATCTGAAGATAGAATCCATGAGCCATTGTTATGCATATGTTCAAATAGAGTCAGTTCTTCTTGACTTTTCCAAAACGGGGGCACTGTATTATGTTCTCAGTAGTAATGTATCCCTGTTTCATATCCTTGCCAAGTCCTTGTAGTTTCAAACTTTTGAATTTTGTCCGCCAGTGTGTTTTGCATTTTAATTTCTTTCTCTTTGGAGATCTAGGAAGGTTAGTACCTCTTAATCTTTTAATGTGCTCAGGGGTTATTCGGATAATCTTTCATGTGAAATGTTTGTTCAAGTGTTCAAGTGTTGCTCAGTTTAAACTGGGTTATCTATCTTTTCATTAAAAATGTGCAGAAAATCTTTAAGTATTCTGAATATGAGCCCTGTATTGGTTATGTGTTAGTTGCTCAGGCTTGTCCGACTCCTTGCAAACCCTTGAACTGTAGCCTGCTGAGCATCTCTGTCTATGGAATTCTTGAGGGAAGAATATTGGAGTCGGTTGTTATTCCCATCTTCAAGGGATCTTCCTAACACCAGGGATTGAACCTGTGTCTCTTGGCAGGTAGGTTCTTTAGCACAACCTGGAAAGCCCATATTGGTTATACACATTGTAAATATTTCCTTCCACTCTGGATTTCATTTTTACTCTCTTAATGATGGCTCTTGATAAACACAAGTTAGGTTCTTAATCTTATCAATCAATTCTTTAATACTGTTTTAATTCTGTTTCAGAAATCTTTTCTCCGTCTGAGGTTTTCACTATGTCACTAGTGTTCTACAAAGCTTTTTAAATATTTTATGCCTAGATCTAAAACCCATCTGATTTTTTTAGTATGTTGGTAGAAGTCATGGTTTGTTTCTATCCACATAGCTAGCCAACTGATTACTTATTAAAAACACTGGTGCCTTTATTATGGTTCAAATATATGTGTGTGTGTGCATGTGTGTATACACATTTCTGAATTTCTGAGTTAACCATGCTATTTCTTGTATTTGTTTATTCTTGTTCTGCTAAAACATTGAATGACTGCATAAAGTCACTGTAACCTTGTAAGTCTCAATATTCCATAGAGTGGTTCATTTCATTGATACTTTAGTCTTCTTCAAGATTGTTTTGTCTCTTCTTGAACTTTTGTGATTTCACATCAAATTTATAATGAGATTCTCAGTTTCTATACATGAAAAATCTTCTTGGATTCTGATTTTGACTTTACTGAACCAAAAGGACAGTTTGAAGAGTTTTGCCCTCTTTACAAAATGCTCATTCTGTAAACAAGGTATGTAAGTCCTCCCACTTTGTACATCATCCTTGAATGCAGATTATTTTTGTGTGTGTATACACCTCTAATAATAGATTATTCATAGAGATTCCGTTTTTAACATATACAAGTTTTATCAGTAATTATATTTTCTTTTCCATTTTAAATCTAGCCCTTCTTTTTCTTCCTGTTGCCTTATTGACGGCTAGTCCTTAGGTCAACGTTAAAAGAAGTGGTTTTAGGGGAGCATGTTAAAATTGTATCCTAACTCTAAAGGAAAATTTTTAAAGTTTTACTGTTAATAATGAAAAAATAATGTTTTTGTTTGAATAGATGAAAAACCTTGTCTTCTATATAACATTTGCTGAGTTATTTTACAGTGAATTTATAGTGAATTTTCTTCTTTTGGCAAATTGTTCATTTTATTACAACTTTGTAGTATCTTATATGGGTCTCCCTGGTGGCTCAGACAGTAGAGAATCCTCCTGCAGTGCAGGAGACCTGGGTTCGATCCTTGGGCTGGGAAGATCCCCTGGAGGAGGGTATGGCAACTCACCCCCGTATTCTTGCCTAGAGAATCCCCATGGACAGAGGAGCCTGGCGGGCGACAGTCCATGGGGTTGTGAAAAGTTGGACATGACTGAGTTGACTAAGCACAACACAGTATCTTATTTATATCCTTCTATCCTTTTGCCTGATATCAGTATTGCTATTACCAGTCACTGTTGGCATGAAACATGTTTTCTCATAATTTTACCATCAATCATCTTTTTTGGTTTTGAATGTGTGTGTACGTCTCTGTGCATTTATGTTTAAATGTGACTGTTATAAAGGTTTGTATGTGGATTTTCTGTTTTTAATTTGATATGGCTATCTCCATCTTGATGGAAATTTAATTCATTTACATTTAATGCACTAACAGTGTTATTTTTATTTTGCTTTTTCTGAATATCAACCATCTTTTTCTCTTTTTCTGTTTTTCTCTTGCATTCTGCCTTCTTTTTTGATTGATAATGCTTTAATGCTTTTGCAGTATAATTTTTAAAATCATGGATTCTATCATTTTTTGATTGATGGTTTCTTGAAGTGCTAACATCAAAATGCATGATATATGGTAATAAATTCAGTACCATTCAGTATTTTGAACCTCTTCAAGAATTTAGCACTCTTTATTTTCAAAGTCTTTTATCCTTCATTTATGATTTTCAAATTTTACTTTAATCCTTTTTGAATATCAAAATAATTATTTCATAGCCAATTAGTTATGAAATATAGATTATATTTTATTACTTTGTTCAATAGTATTTGTATGTATTGCTTCATTCTGAATTAAATTCTACCATAATGGGGAATTTTCTTTATTGGTATGCTAAATAGCTATAGGCTCTAAACATTTATAATTTACATGTGAAAAAATTTCATTTTGTTCTCATTCATTCAAGAAAGTTCTTGCAATTATAAAATTCTTGATTGACAGCTTCTCTGCTTCTTGAGACATTAAAGATAATACCTTACTGTCTTCAGATCTTACTGATAAGAAATTTACTGTTAGTCAAATTGCTGACCCTATATAGACACTTTTATCTTTAATGTTTTAAATATTTCCTTTTGATCTTGGGACAATAGTGCAACAAAATATTTTAAGAGACAAATGAAACTATTGCTTTTATTAAAAATTGCAAAACTTATGAAAGAAAACTAAGATTTTAATTTGTTATGGCAGCCCTAGGCAACTATTTTTTGTAAGGAAAATGATAGGCAAGCATTTGTTAATTGATATCTATTGAGAATTTATTTTTAACCAATCTTAATCTAGAATTTTTGATCTAAAGATTTATTTTATCTTTAATTATTAGAAGGTCTTCAAGTCCTTATGGGAGCATTTACCTTTACTGTTTTCTTTCAGAATGCATTTTTATCAGTTTGGAAATTAAGTCTTTGTTCCATGTGGAACATTTTTGGCAAAATCTCTTCAAATATTGCTTTTTTTTAATCGCATCCCTTATTATCTCTCTGGAAAGTTTATCTTGTTTATGTTTTACATCTCAATCTTTATCATGCCTATGAGTTAAATTTCCAAAAATGTATCCCTCTATTGTCCACCCAGCACTAATGTAGTGTTACATTTCAATTTTACTTCAAATAACAAAAAACCAAACTTGTAGAAAAAGACATCAGATTTGTAGGACTGAAGGTGAGGAATAGTTGAGGGGGACTTGGATGAAGGTGATCCAAAGGTACAAACTTATAGAATAAGTAAGTCATCTAGGAATGTAATGTACATGATGAATATAATTAACACAGCTGTATACTCTATGTGAACATGAATAAGAGAGCTAATCCCAAAATTCTCACAGGGAAAAAATACCTTTCTGTCTATATGAGGTGATGGGTGTTTACTCTGCTTATCGCGGTCATCATATCACAAGGTACGTAAGTCAAATTGTTATGCTGTACACCTTAAACTTATAACGTGTTGCCTGTCAATTATAATTCAATACAATTAGAAGGGAATAAATGAATAAAATGAAATATCCAGATGAAGAAGGTACGCCTTGTCTATATGTGTTGAGATCTAGGTAGATTTGTTTTTATATAAATTTATTTATTTTTAAATGTAGGATAATTGCTTTAGAGTATTGTGTTGGTTTCTGCCAAACATTAACATGGATCAGCCACAGGTATTAAATACAATCTTTCAGTGCATTATTCTCCCTTTTAATGTCCAGTATTTTATCCTCTTTATTGAGTTTTAAAGAATGAATGACACTGCTTATTTCCTGAATGCCTCATAGATCCTTTTTTCATGTGCAGTGACTATTTTTTCACCCCTATTTCCTTTCCTGCTTATAATTTATTAAATTTTAATAAATGCAAGACTTTCATTGATCTATTGGAATAGTTAACCATGCAGCATGCTTACATTAGATTCTTTGTAAGATTGCTCACCACATATACAGTTTCACCTTGGGTGAACATAAGGTTTCATTGTTTATCTCGTACACCCTTAGCACTAACTGGTTTGTATTTGAATATTGTTTTTTAAATCACATTTTGAGTTGGGGAGTTTTATTAAAATTATTCAAAATTAATTTGATTTTTCATCCTACCTTCTCTCTGCTTTGTGATGATGACTTTTTGTGTTTCTTCATTCTATTTCATAATCTCCTGATAGAGAATCAGATCTCATAAGGGCATTTCAGGCTCTGGTAATCCAATGAGCAAGCAAGCATATTGAAAACTATATATATGCCTATAATCCAGCAACTCTATCAGTATTTTCAACCTCCTTTCATATTTTTATGAATGGCTCTCTTTGTGTGTTGGGACTTGCCTTCACCCCTCATCCAGGTCATTTACAACTCTGACAGCTTCCTGCCTGTGCAGAATCTGGAGTTTAGACAGAGGCAAGGCATCCAGACCTTTTCAGATTCCTCTGAGCATTTTCCCAGCCCTGGTCATGTGTGTGGCCTTCTAGTTTCTCAGCAGTATCTGGGAGCTATTCAAGTCATCTATTTACCAAATCAACTTATTTGCAATTCTTCCACTCAGGGTATTATGTTAGTCTATAGTTTACCCCAACTTTTATTACTTGCCTCATGTGACAGCAGCTGATAGTTTTGCCTTCAAAGGTTTTCAGCAATTGCCTCTGCATAGCCACCTCAGCAGTGGGAGAGTTTTGAGTTAATTAAAATAAATGAAGTTCTTTGACTGCATCCTTCAAGGAGTCACCAGACAGGTCAAATCCAACATCCAGAACCCTGTGAGTATGAAGTATATTCTGCTCTTTTTGGTAGTGAGTGTGCATCAGAAGTGCAGACTATCTTGCTTAGAACTGCTCCTGAGCTAGGGAGTAGGGGATGGTATCAGGGCAAGTTAAAATGCTACAGATCTCTCAGGATGGTTTTCACGTTTGTTTTCCATATTAAGCAAGAGTGTGGTTGCTATGGCTTTTGATTAGATTCCAGAATTCCCAAGAGGATTATTTTGACAGGTGTTTCCATTCTATATGTTGCTTTTCTAGAGAGAACTACGTCTAATTCTTCTATTCCATTTTTCTTTTCCCTGTGTCCCTCCGCAGAGTTAATGTTTTCTTGATCTTCTAACTCAGATGTAGATTTAACATGTTGATTTGTAAAGACAGGTAACAGGCTTTAATCCCATACAATTTTTTTAAAGACGAATCCTTACATTTTTGAATGGAAATATGGATTGCTCATGGGCTAAATTTATCAGTACAATTAAGTAATTAATACTGAGTAGAAAGAAAAGCTAATGAAAGTCAGTAGTTACACTTTTCTGTCAAAACGCATGGAAATTAGAACCTTTTACCTTCTATCAGCCTGTGCCCCGCATGTGTGCTACTGTTGTGTATTTAGTTCAGTCTTATTCTAGGTACCAGAGAACACCACCAGTATTCCTACTGTCAATATCTGCTTAGTTTACAGACATATGTACTACCTTCTTTGCTCTTTATTTCTTTTTACAGTGTGAACTTTCTTTCTGGGATTACTTCTTTTCTGCTTGAAATGAAATGTTAGAATTTCCTTCAGTGAGAAGAGTTGAATCCAGGCTGGCTCTGCTCAAGGGTAGGGTTAGTTGTTTTTAATAGATGAGTATGGTGCAGGGCATGTAGTCTCTCCTCTTGCCAGAAACTAAAGTCTAAATCTCAGAGTTTGTAAATGGCATCCTTCAAATTTGAAACTTTGGTTTGTAATTTCCACTTCAAAATGGGGAGATTTTGTGGGGTTTTTTATGATTTTTCATGCTTCTCCGCTAACAGCTGATTTTTTCAGTTTCTGTAATACTGTTTTTACATTGAAAGTGAAAGAAAGTGAAAGCACTAGTCACTCACTTGTGTCTGACTCTTGGCAACCCCATGGACTGTAGCCCACCAGGCTCCTCTGTCCATGGAATTCTCCAGACAAGAATACTGGAGTGGGTTACCATTCCCTTCTCCAGGGGATCGCCAAATCCAGGGTTCAAACCCAGGTCTCCTGCATCGCAAGCAGATTCTTTACTGTCTGAACCACCAGGATTTTTGTTATTTATGTTCTGTTAATCTGCCATCATGCTCACAATTTTAACTGTTTCTTCTCTATTTAAATGAATAATGTTGCACAATAGTCCTGCTATCACAGTTTATGTATATATCTGTAATTTACAGTCGACTGAGAAATAATTTTTCAGAATATCTAATAGGACATATTTTACAAATTCCTGTGTATATAGAAATTACATATATGTGTGTATATATACATATTTATTTAATAACTGTTTATTATTGTAATCATATTACTAAATGTATTACAATAATGACTACCCCCACGCCAGCTCCTAGAGCTTCTGAGTGCTGGGCTGCGGCAGGTGTCTTCTATTCCTCAGCAGCTTTCTTGGCATCCCTTCCCAGTGTGGTCGAGTGGTGGTCCTTCTCAGCCAATAGACCAACTCTATTGTTTTGAGAACAACCTGGCTACAGGCTTCATATACAGATATTTCTCCTGAATAAGGCTCTGACATGGCCAAAAAAGCGAAAGGACCTTATAACCTAATAGATAAATGTATTGATAGAGTAATGACTGATGCTGGAAAACAGAATTCGGATAACAGTTATAGTAAACTCTGCCGAAACAGTGTAAGAGTTTACAATATAGTTATTTCTTACTATTTCCTACACTATCATCTAATATGGATAATTATTAGACTCAAGATTACTGTTCTGATAGAAATATGTGTCCTACCACAAAATAGGATAGAATGAGTGTGCCAATCCACTGGCTAAAAGAATATTTTAAAGCTCCCTAGCTCAGTTACTGAGTTGTCCCAGTAAAGAATAGCATATCCTTTGTTTACTGAGCTGCAATTATTTTAATGACTCTATTGGAAAGAAGAAACTTTATTTAGGCTATTTTAAACTAGATATGTAAACAGAAAGATAGATAAATAGCTAGTATGGACAAAGAAAGAATAAAAGGAAGCATGGAAGGGAAGGAATAAAGGAAGGAATAGATTTGACCAAGAGTTTCCATTTCCTGGAAATTAGTATAAGAAAAGAAAATATACATTAAAAATATATGTATGAAATTTAGTCACTGTAGCATTATAATCCAAACAACCTAGTTAGAAGGTGATATAGTAAATAAAATGTTCATATGCAACAAAATATTATACAGATTTTTAAAGTATATTGCAAAGAAATAAGTGATATGAAAAATGTACATGATGTTATTCTAAATGAAA
Source organism: Ovis aries (assembly GCF_016772045.2). NCBI lineage: Eukaryota > Metazoa > Chordata > Mammalia > Artiodactyla > Bovidae > Ovis > Ovis aries. Next base: position 108,636,866 of record NC_056057.1, read on the forward strand.
GAGCAGATACACAGTATTGTTCATATAATTTTAAATATGTGAAAATATAGGTACAGTGAGAAATGGAAAATTGTTCATAGAAATTACTAAAAATCATCAGCTTTGGACATATATTTCACATATGTATTTTCTCTTCAATATTTTATGAATTTTTATGTTTCTCTAAGATACTTAGAAAACTTGATGTTAGAATCTCATATGACGTAGATGCCTCTTTACCCACAAAGTAAGCCAGATCATTGAAACATTAATTTGTAAGTCTAAAATTTCCAGAAGACTATAATTACCTGAAAACAAAGAAAATCAAAACCGATTAGCAAGATAATATGATTTGAGATACTAAATCTACATTGCCAAAAAAACTACTGTATAAGATTGAGATCATTCTTTATGATGTAATGTTAATTTAGTAATAGATTTTGTTCTCCAAAAGAAGTCAGTAAATGTGTTAAGATTAAACAGGTCAAGGTAAGAATCCATTATCCACTTAGTAATCTATATACTGTCCCAAATTATATTTATCCCTATTGCATGGGGATATCAGAAATGTGGCCAAAGTAATGATAAAAAAACTACTATTAAACACCCAGTATAAGCAGATTTTTTTTAATGATTCTTCAATACAAGAAGACATACTTTGAGTGAAATAATCAATTCCAAGCTGAAGTGGGAAATGTACAAGATGAGTATAGGATAGTTTGTTAAGCCAGAAGAAAGAAAGTACTTAAAATTTTATGGATTAAAAACTTTATAATGAAATAACATGGAGGCACCACCTTAGCCAATGATCAACATCAACATTAACATTACTGGGACAAATTATCATTATATGTGTATTAATGGAGAGTATTAAGAAGGATACTTTTTTGTGTTAAAAAATGTTTCATCTGAATTAGAGCATGGACAATAAATGGAAAAATGCATTGAGAAACACTGTACAAAACAAGAACTCATACTCTTCAAAAATATCACCGTCAAGGCAAGAAATGCAAAGAATGTAAAATTAGAGGAAATGATAGGCTATGTGATGTTGAATTTGAACCTTAGACTACCAGGGCAGCAAATGCTGTATTTAGAGTAGTGAATTATCTTAATGTTACATCTCCTGTTTTTGGTAATTATACTGAGAATACATTAGCAAGTATCCATGTTACAGAGAAAAAATTCCAAAGAGTTTGGATGTAAATTGCCAATAGGTGAATATGGTTTCCCATTAGTCTTATGTGGTCTCCAGAAAATTAGCACTATGTGCACACAGAGAAAATAAATGATAAGGCAAACATGATAAAGCATTTTGGCAAATACTATATACTAGTATAGTTTATAGTCCCTGATACTTATCTGAAATTTTAGATTACTTCACAATAAAAAGAAAACAAAAAAGTGAAGAAACTTAGGGAAAAAATTCAGTAATGCAGGGATAAGCATACCAGCTTCCTCTTCATTCCCTTCTGATAAATAACTCCTGTTTTCATTGTTATCCAGCTGTGACCTTCCCATCACACTTCACTCCTTGACAGACTGTCTTTAGGAATGGAGGGCAATCAATCATGGATTGCAGAATTCATCCTGGTAGGATTCCAGCTCAGTGAAGACATGGAATTGGTCCTGTTTGGTATCTTCTCCCTGTTATATACCTTTAACCTGCTGGCAAATGGCATGATCTTGGGTCTCATCTGCCTCGACCCTAGACTGCACACCCCCATGTACTACTTCCTGTCTCATCTGGCCATCATTGACATATCCTATGCTTCTAGCAATTTGCCCAATTTGCTGGCAAATCTAGCGAAACACAAAAAAAGCATCTCCTTTGTCTTATGTACTTTGCAGATGATTTTTAACTTGATTTTTTCTTCTATGGAGTGTTTGATTTTGGTGGTGATGTCCTATGACAGGTTTGTGGCGATCTGCCACCCCCTACAGTACATGGTCATCATGAACTGGAGGGTGTGCACGTTCCTGGCCATTGCTTGCTGGTCATGCGGATTGTGCCTGGCCATAGTACAAGTAAGTCTGTTTCTAAGGCTGCCCTTCTGTGGGCCCCAGAAGGTGAACCATTTCTTCTGTGAGATTCAATCTGTTCTCAAAGTGACCTGTGGTGACATCTGGATCAATGAAATGCTTCTCTTTGCTGAAGGTGTGTTTGTTTTAGTTGGGCCCCTTTCCTTGATGTTGGTCTCCTATGTGCACATCCTCTGGGCAATCCTGAAGATCCAGTCAAAGGAGGGCCGCAAGAAAGCCTTCTCCACCTGCTCCTCCCACCTCTGTGTGGTTGGGTTCTACTTTGGCATAGCCATGATGGTGTACTTGGCCCCTGAAAGTAGCCACCGAGAGGAACAGAAGAAAATCCTTTTCCTGTTTTACAGTCTTTTCAACCCATTACTGAACCCTCTTGTCTACAGTGTACGGAATGCTCAAGTGAAGGCTGCCTTCCACAGAGTATTGCAGAAAAAGAGGACAGTGTGAGGGAGGGTCTAGTTTTGGTTCAGTGCATTTTTCCCCCCAGTGAGATGTGATTGCTTGTATAAAAAACTCAACAAAATTTCCCGAGAAGATGCATGATTTCATGATGACAATTACTCAAGAGGAACATTGATATGATATCAGAATACGAATCCCTAAGCCATTGTTCCTCCATGGAGATGGGAAAATATCGGCCAAATTTCCTTTGTAAACATAACAGAAGTCAGATAAGAGGTGTCAGCACTCCCGACAAGCACAAAGCCAAGAAGAGATACAGTACATGAAGAGTTTACGCAAATTGATGACACTTTGCCTCTCATAGCTACCTCCTGTTTCTGCCACCATGTGTCCAGATCAGGAGAAAATTCCCGACTCCCATCTCTTCCTCAAGAAGGAAAAAGAAAAATGGACACTGTCGACTATTTTGTAGCTTTTCAGAGAGTGGCCTGAAGGTTAGTTAGGTGTCTCACTTGTTTCAGAACACTGATGGGAGTGGCAATTTGGATTCCTTGTAGGGGCCACTGAGAAACATCGCAAGCATTCCAACTTTTTATAGCTATATAGAGATTGTAGCATGTCAGACAAACACCAGGTAGAGCACATCTGTACAGGCTTCAGGAAAAAAAAAATGGGCAAACCTCTTTAACTGAGAAAGTACATAAACCGATTCAGAGAAGCTGCATCCACAGTCAAGGCTAGGAGATCCCCAGAATCTCTAGGAGAGCTTATTGCTGAAGACCTTCCCCTTCTCAAAGTCAGTCAATTGATTGCAAGAAGTAGCTGTTTTTCTAAATGCCCACATCTCAGCTAAAGTTCACAAGATATACAGTGAAACAGGGAAATCATGGACCAATTAAAGGAGCAAACTAAATCTCAAGAAACTATCCCTAAGGAAATGTAGATATGAGTCACCTGGCGAAAATCCAGGATCATCATTTTAACCATATTGAATAATCTATAAAACATATAGACAACAAATAAAATGATATATGAACAAATGAAAATATCACAAAGAGATAAAAACTATAAGAAAAACCAAACATAAATTCTGGGACTGAGTTGAAAAATTGATTAAAGGGGTTCAAGCGAGAAATTAGGAACTGGCTGGAGACTGATGAAAATAAGACACAGCATGCCAAAAATGTGTGGCTACAAAAGCAGTACTGAGAAGTAAGCTTTCAGTAGCATGTGCTCATGCATTTATAAAGAGAGAAGATTGAAAACCAACACCCTCACTTTACATCTGATCCAGAAATAGAAGAAAAACCAACCCCAATATGGCAGAAATAAGAAAGTAATAAATACTGGAATGTAGATAAGCAAAATAGAAAACAGCCAACTGGTAGAAAAAAGAAGTCAATGAAACTAAGAAATAGTATCCCAAGAAACTCAAAATGTTGGCAAACCCTTATCTAAACTGAAAGAAAAAGAGATATATGTAGGATATTCAGATACCTAGAAACATGAAGTAGAATAATGGTTACAAGTGACTAGGAAACAAGAATGAGAAGTTATTTAATTGGTACAGAGTCTCAGTTTGAGGTGGGAAAGTTCTGAAGATGGATATTGATGATGGCGTCACACAGTGTTATTGACAATGTCACTGAAGTGTTCATTTAAAATTTTTAGAAGACAAGTTCAAGACAGCAGAGTTGTAAGACCCTGAGTGTATCTCTCATGAATATATCAAAGCTAAAACTACATATGAAGGAGCTCTCTTTGAGAACTAAAGTAGAACAACTTTTATACAACCGTGAATACAAAAAAAATAATAAAAATTCCACACCAAACATGTAGGAGAGGAAGAGAAACAGTCTAGTTGGGACCCACACACCCACTGAGCATCCTGGAAGGAGAGGAGGTTATCCCAAGATGGGCATATTCTCCAAGGAACAAGGAGTTCAAGCACCATGTTGGGCACCCCAGCCCTGGGGCCCTGCACTAACAAGATAAAATGCTTTTGCTGGTTTTGAAACCGGTGAGGCTTATAACTGAGAGAGCCCAGGGGCTGTTGGAAATCTAAATTTCCCTGTTAAAGGGTGTACTCATGGACTTGCTTCCTCCCAGGTCCTGTGCAGAAACAGCAAGATGAAAAGTGCCCGGTGCTATGGCCAGCTTGCCAAGACCACCCCGGTGAACCTCACCCCCCAGCCTGCCTGGACTGTAGCTCTAGCCTCTCTGGCTCTGGCCACATATCCCACTAAGGCAGTGGCCACCAATACCCCTGCCCCCAGGAGAAGCAGCAGCTCTCCTCAGGCCCCGGCCCCAGCCATTCTCTCTTTGGTCACAGTCCCGGTCAAGGTAGTGGCCACGAGCACGGCCTGGGGGCTCCCATCAGCTAATGGCTCCCGTCTCTCGGGCTCCAGCTCTGCACCCACCAAAATGGTTACTTCAGTGTGATCCAGGAGAAGCCTCAGCCCACGACTAATCCTAGGTCTAGTCCCCAGCAGCAGCTCATGGCTCACTGAAGCAAGGCCTCACAGTGTGCCCTCAAAAGGGCCTCAGCCTACGTCAGACTCTAGCTCTAGCCCCACCCAGCCCTGGCTCCAGTTCTGACCCCTGTAAGTGGAGGCCCCAACAGGCCCTGAAAAAAGCCTCAGCACAGACTTGTGTCAGTTCCAGATCTTGCCCAAAGGCACTGGGCACATGTAGACTACATAAGGAGTCTCCCACACAAGACATGCCTTTAAGACTGAGATAGGAAATGATTCTGCCTAATTTGAAAGACAAAGTCAAACAAAATGAGTAGACAAAGGAATATGTCCCAGATGAGAGAACAAGATGAAAAACCAAAGGAAACCTGGATGACATAGAGATAAATACTTACCCCGAAAAAGAATTCAAACCCTGGTTATAAAAATGGTCATTGAGCTCAGGAATAGAATAGAGGAACACTGTGAGAACTTTAAGAAAAATGAAAAAGAATAATATAAGAAATACAAATCAGAGCTGAAGAACACAAGGTCTGAAATCAAAAATACACTAGAAGGAATCAACAGCACATTAGTAAATGGATGCATAAGTGATCTGCAAGGTTGATATCAAAATCACTCAACCAGAACAAAAACAAAGATAATTAAATCAGGATAGCTTAAGGGACCTGCGAAACAACAATAACTGTATTAACATTTTCATTATAGGAATACCAGAAGGTGAAGAGAGAGAGGGGTAGAAAATGTACTTGAAGATATAATGGCTGAAAAATTCCCTAACCTAAAGGAACTAGATATACAGGTCCGGGTAACACAGAGCAATACCCACTGAGACATATCAATATTAAAATAGCAAAACTTAAAGATCTCCCAGGCAACAAGAGAAAACCAAAGAGTCACATGTAAAGAAACCTCCATAAGGCTATCAGTTGATTTTTCAGCAGAATATTTGTAGGCCAGAAGGGACTGGCATTATATAAAGTGCTGAATAAAAACCCTATGACCAAGGATACTCTACCCAGCAAGGTTATCATTGATTTGAAGAAGAGTTTCCTAGGCAAACAAAAACTGAGTTCCTCACTACTGGACCAACCTTATAAGAAATGTTAAATGGCCCTCAAGTGAAAACTAAAAACCATAACAAGAAATAAGAAAATACATGTATGAAAAATCTCCCTGATAGAGGTAAATTAAAGACAGTGTATCAACCACTCAAATAAGATGGTATAAAGCTTGAAAGACAAAATTTATAAAATCAACTATAATTAAAATAATCAGTTAAGGGATGTGAAAACACATGTAAAATATGATACCAAAAGACAAAACTTGTGGGAAAGGGAGTAAATATGTAGAGCCTTTAAAATGTTTAAACTTGAACAGCTATCAATATAAATATTGAAATATATTTATATTGTATATAAACACATACATATATATGTAAAACTATAAACATATATATTGAGAAGTGAAAATACCTTTCAAAAAATAACAGAAAATGAGTAACAAAATAGCAGTAGTTATATACTTCAAATGGGCTTCCCTGGTGGCTCAGCTGGTAAAGAATCCACCTGCAATGTGGAAGACCTGGATTCGATATCTGGGTTGGGAAGATCCTCTAGAGAAGGGAATGGTTACCCACTCCAGTATTCTGGCCTGGAGAATGCCATGGACTCTATAGTCTATGGGATCACAAAGAGTCAGACACAACTGTGTGACTTTCACTTTCATATACTCATCAATAATCACTTTAACTGTAAATGGACTAAATGCTCCAGTGAAAGGACATAGGATGGCTCAATGGGTTGAAAAGCAGAAAACAAGCGAAAAAAAAAGAGACAAGAAAACCACCAACAGCAAAAAAAAAAAAAAAACAAAAAAACAAAAAAACAAAAACAAAAACCACCAATCTATATGCTACTTGCAAGACATCCGGAACGGAACTAAACACACACAAGGACTGAAAACAAAGAGATATCCCATGCAAATGGAAATGAAAAGAAAGCTGGGGTAGCAACACTCATATCAAACAAACTAGACTTTTTAAAACATCTATAACGAAAGACATTAAGAAGACAGAAATCATTTCAAACATGTTTCCTGACTACACAGTATTAAACTAGAAATAAATTATAGGAAGAACACTGGAAAAAATACAAATGTAAGGAGACTAGACAACATGCTACTAAAAAGGATGCTACTAAAGGATCAACTTGAAAAAAAAAAAGAAATTTATAAAATATGAAAAGAGAAACACGGCTTTTCAAAATCTATGGAACACAGCAAAAGCAGTTAAAGAATACAGGGCTATGTTAAGAAACAAAAATCCCAAGCAATCTTAACTTACAGCTAAAGGAGTTAGAAAAAGAATGATAGACGTCCCTGGTGGCTCAGTCATAAAGAATCCACCTGTAATGCAGCAGTGAAGAAAGTGAAAGTGAAAGTTGCTCAATTGTGTCTGACTCGTTGTGACCCCTGGACTGTAGAGTCCATGGAATTCTCCAGGCCAGAATACTGGAGTGGCTAGTCTTTCCCTTCTCCAGGGCATCTTCCAAACCCAGAGATTGTACCCAGGTCTCCCCCATTGGAGGTGGATTCTTTACCAGGTGAGCTACAAGGGAAGCCTTGTGCTTCTGCTTTATTGACTACACCAAAGCCTTTGACTGGGTGGATCACAATAAACTGCAAAGATGCACCACAAGCTGGAATCAAGATGGCTAGGAGAAATATCCATAATCTAAGATATGCAGATGACACCACCATTATGAAAGAAAGCAAAGAAGAACTAAAGAACCTCTGTCTGGATGAAAGTGAAAGAGGAGAGTGAAAAAAGCTGGCTTAAATCTAACATTCAGAAAACTAAGATCATGGCATCTGGTTCCATCACATTATGGTAAAAAGATGAGGAAACAATGGAAACAGTGAGAGACTTCATTTTGAGGGTTCCAAAATCACTGCAGATGGGGACTGCAGCCATGAAATTAAAAGACGCTTCCTCCTTGGCAGAAAAGCCATAACCAACCTAGATAGCATATTAAAAAGCAGAGACATTCCTTTGCCAACAAAGCCCATCTACTCAAAGCTATGGTTGTTCCAGTAGTCATGTATGGATGTGAGAGTTGGACTGTGAAGAAGGCTGAGCACCGAAGAATTGATGCTTTTGAAGTGTGGTGTTGGAGAAGGCTCTTGAGAGTCCCTTGGACTGCAAGGAGACCCAACGAGTGCATCCTAAGGGAAACCAGTCCTGAATATTCTCTGGAAGGACTGATGCTGAGGCTGAAGCTCCAATACTTTGGCCACCTCATGTGAGGAACTGAGTCATTGGAAATACCCTGATGCTGGGAAAGATTGAAGGCGAGAGGAGAAGGGGACGACAGAGGATGAGATGGTTGGATGGCATCACTGACTAGATGGACGTGAGTTTGCGTAAGCTCCAGGAGTTCGTGATTGATAGGGAAGCCTTGCGAGCTGCAGTCCATAGGGTCGCAAAAAGTGGGACAGGACTGAGCAACTGAACTGAATGCACGAGTCCCTGGTTCGATCCCTAGGTTGAGAAGATCCCCTGGAGAAGGAAATGGCAACTCACTCCAGTATTCTTGCCAGAGAATTCCATGAACAGAGGAGCGTGACTGTCCATGAGGTCACAAAGGTGTTGGACACAACTTCGCAACTAAACAGCAAAAATCTTCAAAGTTAGTGGAAGGAAATAATAAAGACCAGAGTGGAAATTAATGACATGGTGACCTAACAAATGAGTAAATAAAAGAGATCAATGAAATTAAAAGCTGGTTCTTTGAAAACATAAACTCAATAGACCTTTAGCCAGATTCATCATGAAAAAAAGAGGGCTTAAATGAATAAAATCAGAAATTAAAGAGAAGTTCCAACTGATATCACTGAAAAGCAAATAACTATAAGGGGATACTACAAACCGTTATCAGCCAACAAAGTGGGTAATCTACAAGAATTGAAAATTGCCAGAAATAGATAGCTTTCCAGGCCTAAATCTGGAAGAAATAGAATGCCTTCATAGGTCAATTGCTACTAATGATATTAAATGAGTAATAAAATCTCCCAACAAACAGAAGTATGGGATCAAAGGACTTTACAGACAAATTCTACTAAATATTTAAAGAAGAGTTAATACCTCTAGGTATTCCAAAAAATTGAAAAGTAGGAAACTTTTCAAATTTCAAAAAGTTGAAAAGGGCTTCCCCAAAAGCTCAGTTGATAAAGAACCCACCTGCAGTGCAGGAGACCCCAGTTTGATTCCTAGTTCAGGAAGGTCCCCTGGAGAAGGGATAGGCAACCCACTCCAGGATTCTTGGCCTTCCCTTGTCGCTCAGCTGGTAAAGAATCTGCCTGCAATGCGGGAGGCCTGGGGAAGATGTTGGGAAGATCCCCCAGGGAAGGGAAAAGCTACCCACTCCAGTACTCTGGCCTGGAGAATTCCATGGAGTCACAACGAGTCAGACACAACTGAGCGACTTTCACTTAATACCCATCCTTCTCCAGCTATTCCCAAAAATTGAAAAGGAGGAAACACTTTCTAATTCATTCTACCAGGTCAGCAATACCCTGATACCAACCCCATATAAAAATACTTCAAAAAAATAAAATAAAAATTACAAACCCTTATCCATGATTAATATAGATGAAAATCCTCAACTAAATATTAGCAAGCTGAATTCAATAATACACAAAAATTCATACATCATGATCAAGTGAGATTTATTTCAGGGATGCAAGGAGGGTGCAGTATCTACAAATATGTCAACATGAGACACCACATTAACAAATGAGGTGTCATTTTGATAATGACATGAGATGACATGGTCATCTCAATAGATGCAAAAAAGCACATAACAAAATTCAACATCCGTTCATGATAAGACCTCTAAGCAAGATTGATATAGAGGGAATATACCTCAACAAAATAGAGGCCATTTATAACAAACGCCTGGTGAACATCACACTCAATGAAATGAAATCTTCTCCTCTAATATCAGGAACAAGACAAAAATGCCCACTCTCACCATGTCTGATTAACATAGTATTGGAAGACTTACACTCCACAATTGAAAAAGGTATAAAATGCATGTAAATTGGAAGGAAGTAAAACTATTGCTGTTTCAGATGATGTGATGATATATACAACTCTGAAGACTCCACCAAAAAAATATTAGAAATAATAAATGAATTTAATAAAGCTTCAGGATAAAATATTAATACACACTAATTTGTTAAATTTCTGTACACTAATAATGAGCTATCAGAAATAGAAATCAAGAAAAAAAATCCCATTTACAATTGCATCAAAAAGAATAAAATACCTAGGAATAAATTTAACCAGGAAGGGGAAAGATTTGTACTCCAAAAACTATGAACATTAGTGAAAGAAACTCAAGATGATAGAAATAAATTGAAAGATACCCCATATTCATGGATTAAAAGAATTAATATTATTAAAATGCCCATATTATCCAAAGCAGTCTATAGATGCAATGCAGTTCTTCAAACAACATGGTATTTTTCATGGAACTACAACAAATTATTCAAAATTAGTATGGAGCCACAAAAGATCCTCAAAGAGTCAAACCAGCCTTCAGAAAGAAAAGCAAAGCTGGAGATAATCACATTTCTGTCTTCAGATTATACTACAAAGTTATGACAATCAGAACAGTAAGGTACTAGCACAAAAACAAACACACAGATCAATGGAACAGAATAGAGAACCCAAATATAAACCTGCACGCATATGGCCAATTTATGACCAATGAAGCAATAATGTAAAGAATATCGATCTTTTCAATAAGCAGTTTGGAGAAACTGTACACTTATATGCAAAAGAATTAAGCTGGACTACTTTCTCATGCCATATGCAAAAATAAATTCAACATGGTTTAAAGACTTAAATGTAAAACCAGAAACCATAGAAGTCATAGAAGAAAATGTAGGCAGTAAGCATTTTGAAATAAGTCTTAATATTATTTTTTGAATCTGTCTCCTCAGGCAAATAAAGCAAAAGTAAAAATAGATAAACGGGACCCAGTCACAATAAAGAACTTTTACAGAGCAAAGGAAAGCATCACCAACTAAAGAGCAGTTTATTGAATGGGAGGAAATCTTGGCAAAAAAATATTTCAGATAAAAGGTTAATATCCAAAACATATAAAGAAGTCACAGAACTCAATATAAGAAGTAAACAATATGATTAAAATATGAGCAGAGGACCTCGATTCTAGTTTTTTTCCAAAGAAAACATACTGATGACCAACAGACGTATAAAAAGATATTCTGACAAAGATGTATAGAACAGACTTTTGGACTCTGAGGGAGAGGGAGAAGGTGGGATGATTTGGTAGAATGGCATTGAAACATGTATACTATCATGTAAGAAACAAATCACCAGTCTATGTTCGATGCAGGATACAGGATGCTTGGGGCTGGTGCACGGGGATGATCTGGAGAGATATTATGGGATGCGAGGTGGGAGGGGGGGTTCAGGATTGGGAACTCATGTACACCCGTGGCGGATTCATGTCAATGTATGGCAAAACCAATACAGTCTTGGAAAGTAAACTAAAGTAAAAATGAAAAAAGACAACAACAACAAAAAACAAATGAACAAGCAAAAAAGATACTCCACATTACTAATCATCAGGAAAATGTAAAACAAAACCACAATGGGGTATCACCTCACAACTGTCAGAGTGACTCATCAAAAAGATAAAAGTAACAGGTGTTGGGGAGGATCTGAAGAAAAGGGAACCCTGGTGCAGTGTTTGTGGGAATGTAAATTAGTGCAGGCACCATGGTAAACAGTATGGAGTTTCTTCACATAATTAAAAATAGAACTACCACGAGGTTCAGCAGTTCCGCTGCTGGATAGTTACCCAAAGAAAAGGAAAACGTTAATTCAAAAAAATACACGCACCCAAATGTTCATAGCAGCATAGTAGATACAATAGATACGAGATGAAAACAATGCTCATTGACAGATGAACAGATAAAGAAGATACACTGTGTATATGTACAATGGAATATTTCTCAGGAATAGAAAATGAAATTTTGCCATTTGCAGCAATTTGAATAAAACACAGAGATTATTATGATTAGTGAATAAGTCAGAAAGACATCTTACATGACATCTTAGATGTCACTTCCATCTAAAAAAAAAAAAATGAAGCAAATGTGTAGAACGAAACAGAAGCAGACTCACAGACACAGGCTTCGAGTAGAACCAGGTGTAAGGCAGGGCTTTCCTTCTGCTTGGCCACTGTCATCACCCTGTCAGGGACAAGGTCAAGGTCCACATTGCTGGCACAGAAGCCCTGGGGGAGCTGATTCAATTCACTTTGGGTGTGTGCTCTTCCTGTACCCAACAACTCCTTGCCCCAGAGGGGAGCAGTGCTGGAGCAAGAGGGGCTGGCGGGGGTATTGCACGAGGGTCCTGACACAGGCCATTACAGTCTGATCACCATCAGAAATCCAAATTGTCTCTGATGGATGACCCGTGCAATCGTCCTTGGTCTTGGCAACACTCACTTTGGTGCTGGAGTGTTTGCTTGGCTCAGGCTGGGCCAGACACCTCCCTGGTCTCAGGAACCAGTCACATCACTCATTTGGTTTTAACCTGTCATTTCTGCCCTGCTTCGGGAGCAAGGAAGTGTTCGCTCTCCCTGCAAGCAGAGTTCAGGCATCCTCTGGGCCATCAAACACCCAAGGGGGCCTGTCTTCACTTTGTCAGACCCCAGAGCCCAATATGTGGTTCTAATAGCTGACTCACAAGGGAGGGTCTCCACTAAAGTAATTCACCATTTCCTCTGAGTTCCCTCCCAAGTGTGTAGGTCCTGATATTGCTTCTCTGCCCTTCCTGTCTGCTTTTGTATGGATATTTTTGCAGCTTTGGTGGAACAGGAGTCTTTCTGCTAATCTCTAGTTAGTTTTTACTGAGAGTTGTTCCACATTAAGATGTATCTTTGATGTGTTTGTGGGAGGAGGTAAGTTCTCTGTCCTCTTACTCTACCATCTTGCTTTGAGTTCTAATAGACTCTAGTTCACCTTTAAGTTCAGTTCAATTCAGTCGCTCATTCGTGTCCGACTCCTTGTGACCCCACGAATCGCAGCAAGCCAGGCCTCCCTGTCCATCACGATCTCCCGGAGATCACTCAGACTCACGTCCATCGAGTCATTGATGCCATCCAGCCATCTCATCCTCTGTCGTCCCCTTCTCCTCCTGCCCCAAATCCCTCCTAGCATCAGAGTCTTTTCCAATGAGTCAACTCTTCGCATGAGGTGGCCAAAGTACTGGAGTTTCAGCTTTAGCATCATTCCTTCCAAAGAAATCCCAGGGCTAGTCTCCTTCAGAATGGACTGGTTGGATCTCCTTGCAGTCCAAGGGACTCTCAAGAGTCTTCTCCAACACCACAGTTCAAACGCATCAATTCTTCAGTGCTCAGCCTTTTTCACAGTCCAACTCTCACATCCGTACATGTCCACTGGAAAAACCATAGCCTTCACTAGACGGACCTTAGTCGGCAAAGTAATGTCTCTGCTTTTGAATATACTATCTAGGTTGGTCATAACTTTTCTTCCAAGGAGTAACTGTCTTTTAATTTCATGGCTGCAGTCACCATCTGCAGTGATTTTGGAGTCCCCCAAAATAAAGTCTGACACTGTTTCCACTGTTTCCCATCTATTTCCCATGAGGTGATGGGACCAGATGCCATGATCTTCATTTTCTGAATGTTGAGCTTTAAGCCAACTTTTTCACTCTCCTCTTTCACTTTCATCAAGAGGCTTTTTAGTTCCTCTTCACTTTCTGCCATAAGGGTGGTGTCATCTGCATATTTGAGGTCATTGATATTTCTCCCATCAATCTTGATTCCAGCTTGTGTTTCTTCCAGTCCAGCGTTTCTCATGATGTACTCTGCATATAAGTTAAATAAACAGGGTGACAATATACTGCCTTGACATACTCCTTTTCCTATTTGGAACCAGTCTGTTGTTCCATGTCCAGTTCTAACTGTTGCTTCCTGACCTGCATACAGATTTCTCAAGAGGCAGGTCAGGTGGTCTGGTATTCCCATCTCTTTTAGAATCTTCCACAGTTTATTATGATCCACACAGTCAAAAGCTTTGGCATAGTCAATAAAGCAGAAATAGATGTTTTCTGGAACTCTCTTGCTTTTTCTTTGATCCAGTGGATGTTGGCAGTTTGATCTCTGGTTCCTCTGCCTTTTCTGAAACCAGCTTGAACATCAGGAAGTTCACAGTTCACGTATTGCTGAAGCCTGGCTTGGAGAATTTTGAGCATTACTTCACTAGCGTGTGAGATGAGTGCAATTGTGGAGTAGTTTGAGCATTCTTTGGCATTGTCTTTCTTTGAGATTGGAATGAAAACTGACCTTTTTCAGTCCTGTGGCCACTGCTGAATTTTCCAAATTTGCTGGCATATTGAGTGCAGCACTTTCAAAGCATCATCTTTCAGGATTTGAATAGCTCAACTGGAATTCCATCACCTCCACTAGCTTTGTTCGTAGTGATGCTTTCTAAGGCCCACTTGACTTCACATTCCACGATGTCTGGCTCTAGATTAGTGATCACACCATCATGATTATCTTGGTTGTCAAGCTCTTTTTGTACAGTTCTTCTGTGTATTCTTGCCACCTCTTCTTAATATCATCTGCTTCTGTTAGGTCTATACCATGCCCATCTTTGCATGAAATGTTCCCTTGGTATCTCTAATTTTCTTAAAGAGATCTCTAGTCTTTCCCATTCTGTTGTTTTCCTCTATTTCTTTGCACTGATCGCTGAGAAAACCTTTCTTATCTCTTGCTATTCTTTGGAACTCTGCATTCAGATGCTTATATCTTTCCTTTTCTCCTTTACTTTTCATTTCTCTTCTTTTTCACAGCTATTTGTAAGGCCTCCCCAGACAGCCATTTTGCTTTTCTGCATTTCTTTTCCATGGGGATGGTCTTGATCCCTGTCTCCTGTACAATGTCACGAACCTCATTCCATAGTTCATCAGGCACTCTATGTATCAGATCTAGTCCCTTAAATCTATTTCTCACTTCCACTGTATAATCATAAGGGATTTGATTTAGGTCATACCTAAATGGTATATTGGTTTTCCCCACTTTCTTCAATTTAAGTCTGAATTTGGTAATAAGGAGTTCATGATCTGAGCCACTGTCAGCTCCTGGTCTTGTTTTTGCTGACTGTATAGAGCTTCTCCATCTTTGGCTGCAAAGAATATAATCAATCTGATTTTGGTGTTGACCATCTGGTGATGTCCATGTGTAGAGTCTTCTCTTGTGTTGTTGGAAGAGGGCGTTTTCTATGACCAGTGCATTTTCTTGGCAAAACTCTCTTAGTCTTTGCCCTGCTTCATTCTGCATTCCAAGGCCAAATTTGCCTGTTACTCCAGGGGTTTCTTGACTTCCTACTTTTGCATTCCAGTCCCCTATAATGAAAAGGACATCTTTTTTGGGTGTTAGTTCTAAAAGGTCTTGTAGGTCTTCATAAAACCATTCAACTTCAGCTTCTTTAGCATTACTGGTTGGGGCATAGACTTGAATTACTGTGATATTGAATGGTTTGCCTTGGAAATGAACAGAGATCATTCTGTCGTTTTTGAGATTGCATCCAAGTACTGCATTTTGGACTCTCTTGTTGACCGTGATGGCTACTCCATTTCTTCTGAGGGATTCCTGCCCGCAGTAGTAGATACAATGGTCATCTGAGTTAAATTCACTCATTCTGGAATGATTCCTAGAATGTCGATTTTCACTCTTTCCATCTCCTGTTTGACCACTTCCAATTTGCCTTGATTCATGGACCTGACATTCCAAGTTCCTTTGGAATATTGCTCTTTACAGCATTGGACCTTGCTTCTATCACCAGTCTCATCCACAACTGGGTATTGTTTTTGCTTTGGCTCCCTCCCTTCTTTCTTTCTGGATTTATTTCTCCACTTATCTCCAGTAAAATATTAGGTACCTACCGACCTGGGGAGTTCCTCTTTCAGTATGCTATCATTTTGCCTTTTCATACTGTTCATGGGGTTCTCAAGGCAAGAATACTGAAGTGGTTTGCCATTCCCTTCTCCAGTGGACCAGGTTCTGTCAGACCTCTCCACATGCCTGCACCCACAGGTAATGGCTTAGTTTCATTGCGTTAGACAGGGCTGTGGTCCTAGTGTGATTAGATTGACTAGTTTTCTGTGATTATGGTTTCAGTGTGTCTGCTCTCTGATACCCTCTTGCAACACCTACCATCTTACTTGGATTTCTCTTACCATGAACCTTCTTCATGGCTGCTCCAGCAAAGCGCAGCCACTGCTCCTTACCTTGGATGAGGGGTATCTCCTCACTGCCGCCCCTCCTGATCTTAGGGTGGAGTAGCTCCTCTAGGCCTGCCTGTGCAGCCGCTGCTCCTTGGATGTGGGGTTGCAGTTTTAGTTTTATAGAAAATTTGAGTCCTGAACTCAGAGTTCTATGTATTCATTCTCTCCTCCCCAGTTTCTTATATAGTTAATATCTTGCAATGTGTTGGTGTTTTTGTTTAAACCGATGAGCCAATATTGATACATTATTAACAAAATTTCATAGTTAGAGTTCACTCTTTGGGTTATATATTCCATCAGTTTTTGACAAAGGTATCATGTATATACCTTTATATACATATAAAGGTGGACATATATCCACCATTATAACACCATACCGAATAGTTTCACAGCCCTACAGATCTTCTGTGTCTCACCAATGCACCCCACTTTCTCTCCCCAAAACCTCTGACAATCACTAATCTTTCAAATATCTCCATCAGTTCTGTCACTCAGTTATGTCCCACTCTTTGTGACCTGGTGGACTGCAGCAAACCAGGCTTCCCTGTCCACCACCAACTCCCAGAGTTGACTCAAACTCATGTGCATTGAGTCAGTGATGCCATCCAACCATTGCATCCTCTGTCATCCCCTTCTCCTCCTGCCTTCAATCTTTCCCAGCATCAGGGTGTTTTCCAATGACTCAGTTCTTTGCATCAGGTGGCCAAAGCACTATAATTTCAGCTTCAACATTAATCCTTCCAATGAATACTCAGGACTAATTTCCTTTAGGATAGACTGGTTTGATCTCCTTGCAGTCTAAGGGACTCTCAAGAGTCTTCTCCAACACCACAGTTCAAAAGCATCAGTTCTTCGGTACTCAGCTTTATTTATAGTCCAACTCTCACATCCATACATGACTACTGGAAAAACCATAGCTTTGATTAGATGGACCTTTGTTGACAAAGTAATGTCTGTTTTTTAATATGCTGTCTAGATCAATCATAGCTTTCCTTCCAAGGAGCAAGCATCTTTTAATTTCATGGCAGCAGTCACCATCTGCAGTGATTTTGAGCCCCCAAAATAAAGTCTCTCACTGATTCCATTGTTTCCCCTTCTGTTAGCCATATTTCCATAGTTTTACCTTTTCTGGAATGTTATATAGTTGAAATCATCCAATGTATATAGCATTTTCAATTTGACTTCTTTTACACAGCAATATTCATTTAAGGTTTCTCCATATTTTGGGGACTTAATAGGCCATTTCTTTTTATCACTGAATAATACCACTGATAAAATAATATTGTCTTGGTGTACAGTTTGTTTATCCATTTACTTGTTGAAGGACATAATTATTACTCCCAAGTTTTGGTAATTGTGAATAATGTTGCTATAAACATTTGTTTGCAGGGTTTATGGGGATATAGTTTTACCTCCTTTGAATGAATGAAAACCAAGTAGGGTGATTGGTAGTTCGTATAGTAAGAGTATGTTTAGTGTTTTAAGAAACTACTAAACCGCCTTCCAAACTGACTACCAGGTTACAGTGAATGAAAATCAATTCCCTTAGTAATGGATAAAGATTCCTGTTGGTCCATATCCTAAACAGTGTTTGATGTTGTCCATGTTTGGATTTTAGCCATTCTACTAGGTCTATAGAGATGTCAGTCTTATTTTAATTTGCATTTCCCTGATGACATGGATGTGGAATATCATTTCAATGCTTATTTACCATCTGTATATTCTCTTTAAAGGGATGTCTGTTAGGGACTTTGGCCCGTTTCTAAATTGAGTTGTTCATTTTCTTATTGTGTTTTAGGGCTCTTTGTGTATTTTGGAATCAAGTCATTTTTCCAACATGTGAACAGATTTTCTCATCTTTGGCTCAACATTTAATATTTTTTCACAATGTCTTTCACAGAGCAAACCTTTTTTTAAGATTTTAATGAAGTGCAGGTTATCAATTATTTTAATGATGAAGTGCTTTTCATTTTTTAGTTTCATTACATTTTCGCAAAGCTATATAGAATCAAGTGTTATGTACTATGAATTGTGATATTTACCTCATGTTATAGCCTTTGAGATGTTTGAAAAATCTTCTTAAAATCTGTGATAACATGTCTTCTCCTGACTTTCATTCAAATATTTCCTGCACAGACAGTCAAACACAGGCAATCTCTGTTTTCCTCCAGGGAGAATGTTCAGGAAAATGTTTTCTCTCAAGAAAGGTGTAATAACTAATGGGGCCCCTTGGAAAATCTAAATTCTCAAGAGAGTCATGAGAATTGTTTGTTTCTAACTGATGGTAAAATACAAACTTTGGTAGATCGAAAACATTACATTTAGAATGGATAAGCAATAAAGTTCTACTGTATAGCACAAGGAACTGTATTCCATCCCCAGGGATAAACCATAATGGAAAAATAACATTTAAATAAAAGGATTTATGTGTGTGTAACTGAGTCACTTTGCTGTACAACAGAGATTGGCAAAACATTGTAAATCAACTATCAGTTCAGTTCAGTCACTCAGTCGTGTCCAACTCTTTGCGACCCCATGAACTGCAGCACACCAGGCCTCCCTGTCCATCACCATCTCCCGGAGTTCACCCAAACTCACATCCATCGAGTCAGTGATGCCATCCAGCCATCTCATCTCTGTCGTCCCCTTTCCTCCTGCCTCCAATCCCACCCAGCATCAGAGTCTTTTCCAATGAGTCAACTATTCCCATGAGGTGGCCAAAGTACTGGAGTTTCAGCTTTAGCATCATTCCTTTCAAAGAACACCCAGGACTGATCTCCTTTAGAATGGACTGGTTGGGTCTCTTTGCAGTCCAAGCCAAATCAACTATACTTCAGTTCGAAGCATGATACAGGATGTTTGGGGCTGGTGCACTGGGATGACCCAGAGGGATGGTATGGGGAACAAGGTGGGAGGGGGTTTCAGGATGGGGAAAATGTGTATACCTGTGGCAGATTCATGTTGATGTATCACTAAACCAATACAATATTGTAAAGTAATTAACCTCCAATTAAAATAAATAAATTTGAAAAAATAAAAATTAGAAAAAGAAACACACACACAAAAATAAATTTAAAAAAATTTTAAAAAATACAACCTTTGCTCCCAAAAGTGCAGACAGCAACATTTTTATTATTCTCCAACATCATCAGAAAGTGAAGTAAACATTTTTAACCCTGGAGTTTCTCACTACAGAAAGTGAAAGTGAAAGCATTTGTTGCTCAGTCCTGTCCAACACTTTGTGACCCCATGGCTGATCCAGGGCTATTAGAAGAAGGAACAGTCTACCTTCTGTGGGATTGTCTCAAGGTTAAAGCAGACTCTTAAGGTAACAGCCTACCCCTAACATCATCATGTGTAGCTGAGATCTGTCTGCCCTGAGAGGTGGTTTGGGGTAAGGATTATTGCATTAGGACGAGGGCTATGGTGAGAGAGGAAAATTATGCCCTGGGTGTCTGTCTTTCTGAGCCAGAGTTTGTATTCAGTGCAACTGGATTGGCAAATAAAGATTTTCTCATGGGGAGCTCTTCTTACCTGAGCTGTAAACATGACCCTCTTGGACCTGGTTCCCATCTTTCTCCACATCACTTCCAATAATGTGATTAAGGATGGAGGCCAGAGCTGGCACTAATGAAAGGAGACAAAGAAAATGAGAGCCTCCTTGCCCAGGCTGTGACCTCTGCATGTGGCTCTCTGAACTCAGCCAGAGGGAAAAGATTCTTTTAGGACTATACTAAATACTTTGTACTTCCTTTATAAATGTGATTAAAATATTTGCTACATTTGGCTCAGTTCAGTTCAGTCACTCAGTCCTGTCTGACTCTTTGCAACCCCATGAAATTCAGCACGCAGGCCTCCCTGTCCATCACCAACTCCTGGAGTTTACTCAGACTCGTGCGCATTTAGTCAGTGACGCCATCCAACCATCTCACCCTCTGTCATCCCCTTTTCCTCCCACCTTCAATATTTTCCAGCATCATGGTCTTTTCCAATGAGTCAGTTTTTCACATCAGGTGGCCAAAGTATTAGAGTTTCAGCTTCAGCATCAGTCCTTCCAATGAATATTTAGGACTAATTTCCTTTAGGATTGGCTGGTTAGATCTTTTTGCAGTCCAACGGACTCTCAAGAATCTTCTCCAACACTACAGTTCAAAAACATCAATTCTTCAGCTCTCAGCTTTCTTTATACTCCAACTCTCACATCCATACATGACTCCTGGAAAAACCATAGCTTTGATTAGATGGCTTTTGTCACAAAGTAATGTCTCTGCTTTTTAATTTTCTGTCTAGGTTGGTCATAACTTTTCTCCAAAGGAGTAATCATCTTTTCATTTCATGGCTGCATGAAATCACTATCTGCAGTGATTTTTGAACCGAAAAAGATAAATTCTCTCACTGTCTCCATTGTTTCCCTATCTATTTGCCATGAAGTGATGGGACCAGATGCCATGATCTTTGCTTTCTGAACATTGAGCTTTAAGCTAAAATATTCACTCTCCTCCTTCACTTTCATCAAGAGGCTCTTTAGTTCTTCTTTGCTTTCTGGCATAAGGGTGGTATCATCTGCATATCTGAGGTTATTGATATTTCTCCTGATAATCGTGATTCCAGCCTGTGCTTCATCCAACCCAGCATTTCTCATGATGTGCTCTGCATATAAGTTAAATAAGCAGGGTGACAATATACAGCCTTGACATACTCCTTTACCAATTTGAAACCAGTCTGTTATTCCATGTCCAGTTCTAACTGTTGCTTCCTGACCTTCATATAGATTTCTCAAGAGCTAGGTCAGGTAGTCTGATATTCCCATCTCTTTAAGATTTTTCAACAGTTTGTTGTGACCCAACAGTCAAAGATTGAAATAGTTTAATAAAGCAGAAATAGATATTTTTCTGGAGGTCTCTTGCTTTTTCCATGATCCAGCGGATGTTGGCAATTTGATCTCTGGTTCCTCTGCCTATTCTAAATCTAGCTTGAACATCTGGAGCTTCATGGTACACATACTGCTGAAGTCTGGCTTGGAGAATTTTGAGCATTATTTTACTAGCATGTGGGATGATGACCATTATATCCACTAATGTGGGCAAGAATCCCTTAGAAGAAATGGAGTAGCCATCATAGTCAATAAGAGAGTCTGAAATGCAGTACTTGGATGCAATCTGGAAAACAACAGAATGATCTCTGTTTATTTCCAAGGCATACCATTCAGTATCACAATAATCCAAGTCTATGTCCTGACCAGCAATGCTGAAGAAGCTGAAATTGATCGGTTCTATGAAGATCTACAAGACCTTTTATAAGTAACACTCCACAAAAAAAAAAAAAAAAAGTCCTTTTCATTATAGCAGACTGGAATGCAAAAGTAGGAAGTCAAGAAACACCTGGAATAACAGGCAAATTTGGACTTGGAGTACAGAATGAAGCAGTTCAGTTCAGTCACTCAGTCATGTCCAACTCTTTGTGACCCCATGAATCGCAGCACAGGCCTCCCTGTCCATCACCAACTCCCGGAGTTCACTCAGACTCACGTCCATTGAGTCCGTCATGCCATCCAGCCATCTCATCCTGGGTCATCCCCTTTCCTCCTGCCCCCAATCCCTCCCAGCATCAGAGTCTTTTCCAATGAGTCACCTCTTCACATCAGGTGGCCAAAGTACTGGAGTTTCAGCTTCAGCATCATTACTTCCAAAGAACACCCAGGACTGATCTCCTTTAGAATGGACTGGTTGGATCTCCTTGCAGTCCAAGGGACTCTCAAGAGTCTTCTCCAACACCACACTTCAAAAGCATCGATTCTTCGGTGCTCAGCTTTCTTCACAGACCAACTCTCACATCCATACATGATCACTGGAAAAACCATAGCCTTGACTAGACGGACCTTAGTCGGCAAAGTAATGTCTCTGCTTTTGAATATGCTATCTAGGTTGGTCACAATTTTTCTTCCAAAGAGTAAGTGTCTTTTAATTTCATGGCTGCAATAACCAACTGCAGTGATTTTGGAGCCCAAAAAAATAAAGTCTGACACTGTTTCCACTGTTTCCCCATCTATTTCCCATGAAGTGATGGGACCAGATGCCATGATCTTCATTTCTGAATGTTGAGCTTTAAGCCAACTTTTTCACTCTCCTCTTTCACTTTTATTAAGAGGCTTTTTAGTTCCTCTTCACTTTCTGCCATAAGGGTGGTGTCATCTGCATATGTGAGGTTATTGATATTTCTCCTGGCAATCTTGATTCCAGCTTGTGTTTCTTCCAGTCCAGTGTTTCTCATGATGTACTCTGCATATAAGTTAAATAAGCAGGGTGACAATACACAGCCTTGACGTACTCCTTTTCCTATTTGAAACCAGTCTGTTGTTCCATGTCCAGTTCTTACTGCTGCTTCCTGACCTGCATACAGATTTCTCAAGAGGCAGGTCAGGTGGTCTGTATTCCCATCTCTTGAAGAATTTTCCACAGTTTCTTGTGATCCACACAGTCAAAGGCTTTGGCACAGTCAATAAAGCAGAAATAGATGTTTTTCTGGAACTCTCTTGCTTTTTGGATGATCCAGCGGATGTTGGCAATTTGATCTCTGGTTCCTCTGCCTTTTCTAAAACCAGCTTGAACATCTGGAAGTTCACAGTTCATATATTGCTGAAGCTTGGCTTGGAGAATTTTGAGCATTACTTTACCAGCATGTGAGATGACTGCAATTGTGTGGTAGTTTGAGCATTCTTTGGCATTGCCTTTCTTTGGGATTGGAATGAAAACTGACCTTTTCCAGTCCTATGGCCACTGCTGAGTTTTCCAAATTTGCTGGCATATTGAGTGCAGCACTTTCACAGCATCATCTTTCAGGATTTGAAAGAGCTCAACTGGAATCCCATCACCTCCACTAGCTTTGTTCATAGTGATGCTTTCTAAGGCCCACTTGACTTCACATTCCAGGATGTCTGGCTCTAAATGAGTGATCACACCATCGTGATTATCTGGGTCATGAAGATCTTTTTTGTACAGTTCTTCCATGTATTCTTGCTACCTCTTCTTAATATCTTCTGTTTCTGTTATGTCCATACCATTTCTGTCCTTTATCGAGCCCATATTTGCATGAAATTTTCCCTTGGTGTCTCTAATTTTATTGAAGAGATCTCTAGTCTTTCCCATTCTGTTGTTTTCCTCTGTTTCTTTGCACTGATCGCTGAAGAAGGCTTTCTTATCTCTTTTTGCTATTCTTTGGAACTCTGCATTCGGATGCTTATATCTTTCCTTTTCTCCTTTGTTTTTCACCTCTCTTCTTTTTGCAACTTTTTGTAAGGCCTCCCCAGACAGCCATCTTGCTTTTTTGCATTTCTTTTCCATGGGGATGGTCTTGATCCCTATCTCCTGTACAGTATCATGAACCTCATTCCATAGTTCATCAGGCACTCTATTTACCAGATCTAGTCCCTTTAATCTATTTCTCACTTCCACTGTATAATCATAAGGGATTTGATTTAGGTCATACCTGAATGGTCTAGAGGTTTTCCCTACTTTCTTCAATTTGAGTCTGAATTTGGTAATAAGGAGTTCATGATCTGAGCCGCAGTTAGCTCCTGGTCTTGTTTTTGTTGACTGGATAGAGCTTCTCCATCTTTGGCTGCAAAGAATATAGTCAGTCTGATTTTGGTGTTGACCATCTGGTAATGTCCATGTGTAGAGTCTCCTCTTGTGTTGTTGGAAGAGCATGTTTGCTATGACCAGTGCATTTTTTGGCAAAACTCTATTAGTCTTTGCCCTGCTTCATTCCACATTCTAGGTGTTTCTTGACTTCCTACTTTTGCTTTCCAGTCCCCTATAATGAAAAGGACATCTCTTTTGGGTGTGTGTTCCAAAAGGTCTTGTAGGTCTTCATAGAACCGTTCAACTTCAGCTTCTTCAGCGTTACTGGTTGGGGAATGGAATTGGATTACTGTGATATTGAATGGTTTGCCTTGGAATCGAACAGAGATCGTTCTGTTGTTTTTGAGATTGCATCCAAGTACTGCATTTTGGACTCTTTTGTTGACCATGATGGCTACTCCATTTCTTCTGAGGGATTCCTGCCCGCAGTAGTAGATATAATGGTCATCTGAATTAAATTTACCCATTCCAGTCCATTTTAGTTTGCTGATTCCTAGAATGTCGACATTCACTCTTGCCATCTCTTGTTTGACCACTTCCAATTTGCCTTGATTCATGGACCTGACATTCCAGGTTCCTATGCAATATTGCTCTTTACAGCATCAGATCTTGCTTCTATCACCAGTCTCATCCACAACTGGATGTTGTTTTTGTTTGGCTCCTTCCCTTCATTCTTTCTGGAGTTATTTCTCCACTGATCTCCAGTATCGTGTTGGGCACCTACTGACCTGGGGAGTTCCTCTTTCAATATCCTATCATTTTGCCTTTTCATACTGTTCATGGGGTTCTCAAGGCAAGAATACTGAAGTGGTTTGCCACTCTCTTCTCCAGTGGAAATTCTGTCAGACCTCTCCACCATGACCCGCCTGTCTTGGGTTGCTCCGCGGGCGTGGCTTAGTTTTATTGAGTTAGACAAGGCTGTGGCGCTAGTGTGATTAGACTGACTAGTTTTATATGAGT
This sequence comes from Ovis aries, assembly GCF_016772045.2. Classification (NCBI taxonomy): domain Eukaryota; kingdom Metazoa; phylum Chordata; class Mammalia; order Artiodactyla; family Bovidae; genus Ovis; species Ovis aries. Next base: position 108,661,711 of record NC_056057.1, read on the forward strand.
ATGGTTTTAGTGTGTCTGCCCTCTGATGCCCTCTTGCAACACGTACCATCTTACTTGGGTTTCTTTTACCTTGGGCATGGGGTATCTCTTCATGGATGCTCCAGCAAATTGCAGCCACTGCTCCTTACTTTGGGCAAAGGGTATCTCCTCACCGCCGATACTAAGTCCTAATCTAATGAAATTATTGATTTTGTTTTTATGTTTAGATAAACAGAACAGTACAAATCTATTCGGTCATTCATATAAATATTCATCTGAATATTGGGGAAAACTCAATGTGAAAGAAACAGATTGTAGGCTGAAAACAGTTTTTACATTTGAACAAGCAAGAGATTTTGTGCAATATTAGTTGTGGAGGTAACCACTTAGAGGCAGAAGTGAAAAGTGTGTCTCAACAGGCAGGCAAGTGGTTAATTGCTAATGATGTATTTATATAGGAAGATGATATGTCTATCCTTAGTATGTAGTGTCCTTGATAAACCCCTCTAACCCAAAATTTGATGTATTGCAGCTTAAGGACATTAGCATGTATATCAGGTAAGGGTCATAGTTTTTGGGAAAAAATACAGATAACCTTAATATAAGCAAAGAAGAATATAATTTATTTCAATGATATGAGGTATTTCACTGAATGAAACAAAACTCTATATTTGACTAACATGTGGCAAAATATTTATTTTGAAAATTTAGCCTCTTAAAAACTTAACAAGAAAGAAAATATATGTACATATGTGTTTATGTATATGTATGCATTTTAGGATTACCAAATATATTATTTAAAATTCCATTTAAAAACACAAAATATCACTGAAAGTGGTTCTGAATACATTTTTACACCACAGAAAGGTATAAGGTGACATAGCTCTCTTTGCAGAGACTTCTCTTTAACCCTGGACATTAACTCAGTTCCTTCTGTCGTAGGGCTATGGGAGACAATATGACCTCTGTCACTGAGTTCATCCTACTGGGATTTCCCCTTAACACAAAGACTCAGATGCTCCTCTTTGGGCTCTTCTCCCAGTTCTATGTCCTCACCGTGCTGGGGAACGGGGTCATCCTGGGGCTCATCTCACTGGACTCCAGACTGCACACCCCCATGTACTTCTTCCTGGCCATTGCTGACATGGCCTACGCCTGCAGCACGGTGCCCCAGATGCTGGTCAACCTCCTGAGTCCAGCCAAGCCCATCTCCTTTGCTGGCTGCATCACACAGACCTTTCTCTTCTTGACATTTGCTGTCACAGAATGTCTTCTCCTGGTGGTGATGTCTATGATCGGTATGCGGCCATCTGCCACCCCCTCCGGTATTCAGTCATCATGAGCTGGAGAGTCTGTATCATGCTGGTGGTGACTTCCTGGACCATCGGAGTCCTTCTGTCTTTGGTTCATCTAGTGTTACTTATACCCTTACCCTTCTGCATGACCCAGAAAATCGATCATTTCTTCTGTGAAATCATGGCTGTTCTCAAACTTGCTTGTGCAGACACGCACATCAATGAGCTTATGGTACTGGCTGGAGCAGTTTCTGTGCTAGTGGGACCCTTCTCCTCAGTTATAATCTCATATGTGTGCATCTTCCGTGCCATCCTTAGGCTCCAGTTGGGGGAAGGGCAAAGCAAAGCCTTCTCCACCTGCTCATCTCACCTCTGTGTGGTCGGACTCTTTTATGGCACAGCCATTATCATGTATGTTGGACCCAGATATGGGAACCCCAAGGAACAGAAGAAATATCTTCTCCTGTTTCATAGCCTTTTCAACCCCATGCTTAATCCCCTTATCTATACTCTTAAGAATTTAGAAGTTAAGAATGCCATGAAGAGAGTGCTAGGAATATAGAGTTTTATGAAAGGATGATCACATCAGGGTTGACAATGACTTAGGAGGATATTATTTCAGAAGCTCTTAAACCCAACCCTGCATAAGATTATCTGAGATGCTTATTAAAAATAGAGTAAATCTCCTGACCCACCGTTAGATCACTGATTCAGTAGATGTGGGAAGTATTTTAGAAAACTGTACCTTTAAATATTATCATTATCCAAATATTACCAATAGCAATTTGTGATGCTTCTGAATGTCATAGGCCAATATTTGGAAGTCACAGATCTAGAATAACACAATTTGTAATTTCTTCATCAAGCTATGTTCCAGCCCCATATCTCCCAAAATGTTTTCCTCAAACCCTGCAGTATTTGTCCTTCTCTGTCTCATTTATCTCACTAAGCACAATGCCCTCAAGGACCATTTGTGTCACAAATGGCAGGATTCCTTTTTTTGTGTGGCTGAACACACACACTCTCTCTCTCTCTCTCTATTTCTTGTCCTCTCATCAGCTGGTGAATGCTTAGGTGGTTTCCTTTTCTTGACTATTGTGAGTAATGCTGATATGAACATGGGGGTACAGATAATTTTTGAGTTAGTGTTTTTTGTTTCCTTCAGATAATGCCCAGGAGAAATTCCTAGATCATATGGTAATTCCATTTTTATTTTCAGGGAAATTTTCCATATTATTTTTCACAGTAACTGTAACAATTTTCACTTCCACCAACAGTGTAAAAGGATCCCTTTTCTTTATATCTTTCTCAACATTTGTCATCTCTTATCATTTTGATCGTAACCATTCTATCAGGCATGATGCGATATGTCACTGTGATATTGATTTGCATTTGTCTGATATTGAGTGATACTGAGTAACATTTCAGGTCCCTTTGGTTATCTGTATGTATTCTTTGGGAAAATGTCCATTCAGATTCTTTATTCACATTCAGATTGGATTATTGGCAACAAAGGTCCATCTAGTCATGGCTATGGCTTTTCCAGTGGTCATGTATGGATGTGAGAGTTGGACTGTAAGAAAGCTGAGCACCGAAAAATTGATGCTTTTGAACTGTGGTGTTGGATAAGACTCCTGAGAGTCCCTTGGACTTCAAGGAGATCCAACCAGTCCATCCTAAAGGAGATCAGCCCTGGGTGTTCATTGGAAGGACTGATATTGAAGCTGAACCTCCAATACTTTGGCCACCTGATGTGAAGAGCTGACTGATTGGAAAAGACCGTGATGGTGGGAAAGATTGAAGGCAGGAGGAAAAAGGGACAACAGAGGATGAGATGGTTGGATGGCATCACCGACTCAATGGACATGGGTTTGGGTGGACTCCAGGAGTTGGTGATGGATGGGGAGGCCTGGCGTGCTGCAGTTCATGGGGTCACAAAGAGTTGGACATGACTGAGCAACTGAACTGAACTGATTGGCTTTTTTGCTGCTGAATTGTATTGGGACTTTTTAATATATATTTTGAATATTAGCCCCTTGTTCAATATATATGGTTTGCAAGTATCTTTTCCCATGCCTTATATTGTCTTTTCATTGTGTTAATCTTTTTATTTCTTTGCTGTGCAGAACCATTTTAGTTTGAGGTAGTTCCACTTGTTTATTTTTTATTTTGCTTTAGATGTTATGTCAAAAAATTCATTGCCAAGAGCCACGTCAAGGATCATTTATTTTATGTTTCATTTATTTCTTTGTAGTTTCAGTTCTTTTGTTTAAGACTTTAATCCACTGTGTGCTAATTTTTGTGAGTGGTGTAGGATAGGAGTCTACTTTCATTCTTTTATATATGAATATCCAATTTGCACATTTACTGAAGAGACGGTCCTTTCTCCACTGGGTATTCTTGGCTCCCTCGTTAAATATTAGTTGAATGTATTTGCAGGGATTTATTTCTGTGCCCACAATCCTGTTTATTTGGTCTGTGTTTCTGTTTTTAGGCCAGTAATGTATTGTTTTGACTACTGTAACTTTGTAATATGGCTTGAGATCTAGAAGTAGAAAGCCTTAAGCTTTGATCTTCTTTCTCAGGATGGCTAGGCTATTTTGGTATTTTGGTGATTCCTTAAAGATCTAGGATTATTTTTCTAGTTCTGTTAGAAATACCATGGGAATTTTGATAGGGGCTGCATTGAATCCATCTATGGCTTTTGGCAGCATGTACTAATTCTTCCAATCTGTGAACATGGGATTTAAATACCAATTACTTCTGATTCTTTCTACTACCGGGTAGTTCTCCCACTGACTTGGACATAAGCAGCTCTTAGACAATCCATATTTCATGATTATTTTCTCATAATCTGGTTTGATACTTCTTAATTTCAGGACAGTGTCAGTGGCTCTAGGTAAGTCTTTATTGATGACATATTTCTCTTCTGTAAAATTAAATATTATATTGAGAATTTAGTTTATTGAACACTTAAGTTTATTTAGATAGGTAAGTCTGTCTTTCTTTTCTTTTTTGCTTCCTTCTTTCTTCCTTTCCCCTTCCTTAACCTTCCTATTCTTTCTTACCTTGTTCATAATTCAATGAGTTCTTAAAGATGTTTATTAATTGTTTTCCACATACCAATATTATTTGAAGTATTAAATAAAATAGATGTCATGTAGCTGTCTGATTCTCTCTTAATAGTGAAATGGAGAAGAATTAGACAACGGTTACAGAGTTCATCCTCTGGGGATTTTGTCTTGGTCCAAGATTCCACTTATTCCTTTTTGGGCTCTTCTCCCTGTTCTATGCCCTCACCCTGCTGGGGAACAGGGTCATCCTGGGCTTGTCTCACTGGACCCCAGACTGCGCACCACCATGTTCTTCTTCCTGTCACACCTGGGCATCACTGACATGGCCTATGCCTGCAGCACAGTGCCCCAGATGCTGGTCAACCTCCTGAGTCCAGCCAAGCCCATCTGCTTTGCTGGCTGCATCACACAGACCTTTCTCTTTCTGGGTTTCGCTCACACCGAGTATCTGCTCCTGGTGGTGATGTCCTATGATCGGTATGTGGCCATCTGCCACCTGCTCTGATATTCTGTCATTGTGAGCTGGAGAGTCAGCATCAGCCTGGTGGGGACTTCCTGGGCATGTGGCTCCCTCCTGGCCCTGGTCCATTTGGGTCTCGTCCTGAGGCTGCCCATCTGTGGGCCTCATGAAATCAACCACTTCTTCTGTGAAATCCTGTCTGTCCTCAAGCTGGCCTGTGCTGATACCAGGCTCAACCAACTTGTCCTCTTTGCTGCTTCCGTGTTTGTCTTAGTCGGGCTCCTCTGCCTGGTGCTGGGCTCCTATGGGTGCATCCTGGCCTCCATCCTGAGGATCCAGTCCGCTGAGGGCCGCAGGAAGGCCTTCTCCACCTGCTCCTCCCACCTCCGCATGGTCGGGCTCTGCCTTGGAGTGCCATCGTCATGTCCATGGCCCCCAAGTCCCGCCACCTTGAGGAGCAGCAGAAGATCCTTTCCTGTTTTATAATCTTTTCAACCTCATGCTGAACCTGCTGATCTACAGCCTGAGGAGCAAAGAGGTCAAGGGTGCCCTGAGGAGAGCACCGTTCAAGAAGAGTCATTTCTAACTGGTGACATTTGAATCCAAAAAAGTTCTCTGCTCTCTTATATGTGCCTTGATGATACAAGAATAAGACTTCCCTCTTCCTTTGACATTTTAGCTATATTGCTTTCATTGATTTTTCTTTCAGATGTGATTTTATTGTTATTGTTCCGTCACTAAGCATGTCCCATGAATTCCATGAACTGCACTCCAGGCTTCCCTGTCTCTCACTGTCTCCCAGAGTTTGCTCAAACTCATGTCCATTGAGTCAGGGATGCTATCCAACCATCTCATCTTAGGTCACCCACTTCTCCTGTCCTCAGTCTTTCCCAGCATCACAGTCTTCCAATGAGTCAGCTCTTTACATCAGGTGGCCAAAGTATTGGAGCTTCGACTTCACCATCAATCCTTCCAGTCAACATTCAGGGTTGATTTCCTTTGGGGTTTACTGGTTTGATGTCCTTGCAGTCCAGGGGACTCTCCAGAGTTTTCTCCAGCAACGCACTTCCAAAGCATCAGTTCTTTGGCACTCACCCTTCTTTATGCTCCAACTCTCATATCAGTACGTGACTTTTGGAAAAACCATAGCTTGGATTATACTATGATCTTTTGCTTTGATTGCTCTGAATTTAATATCTCTGAAATTAACATTTATTTAAATTGATTTCCTGAGTCTACAAATTTGAATTGTCTTTCTGCTGCCCTAACTATATTAGCTCATCAATGGAATAGGTCACAAGACTTGGAAGAAAAAACAAAGTTATGAAGGGAGGTGACCTTGAAAGCCTGGATGCACCCTTGTCCACTCACAAAAATTGCACTCCCCCTGTTCAAGAGTCAGTCAGAGATGTCTAGCTAGTTGTGCTCCATAATGTTGAACAATCTCATATGAAAATTGTTGAGTCATATTGGGGAGCAGGCTTATTGAAGGAACATAATTAATACAAGGTATTTTGGAGATCCAAACCAGTCAATCCAAAAGGAATTGGACTGCAAGGAGATCCAACTAGTCAATCCTAAAGGAAATCAGTCCTGAATATTCATTGGAAGGACTGATGCTGAAGCTAAAACTCTAATACTTTGGCTACCTGATGTGAGGAACTGACTTCTTGGGAAAGACCCTGATGCTGGGAAGTATTGAAGGCAGGAGAAAGGGACAAGAGAGGATAAGATGGTTGGATCGCATCACCTACATGATGGACATGAGTTTGAGCAAGTCTGGGAGTTGGTGAAGGGCAGGGAAGCCTGGCGTGCTTCAGTCCATAGGGCTGCAAAAAAGTCAAACACGACTGAGCGACTAAACTAAACTGAACTGATTTTGGAGAAAGCAGGAAAGATAAAGGGAAAGCTTGCTGATGGAGTGGAAATAGTATGTTGTTTACAGCTCTGGGGGTAAACTGGTTAGCTCATGGCTGCTAAAAGAATAAAACTAGGCAGGTAATGGGTACAAACAAAAAATTTCTGTTGTTTTTTAGATTCCCAGAAAATTTTGTGGGTTGAATGTAAGTTATGTAGATGTACAAATTGTCTCTGAATATTATTTTCTAGTGTCTTTTCAACAGTAATTTCATAGGAAATTTTACCTGATGGTATAAGTGGCTAGCATGGTATGACTGGCTCTTCTGCCTTGTGGTAATTCGGTTTTACAAACCCAATGGTCCCAGTGCAGTCCCATATATTTGACATAATTTTTTCAGGGTGTTACTTTTACATCCACTTTATAACTTGCCCTGAGACAAGGATGGCCACTTTCCTCCAGACTCTTCCTCAGTTTCACAGTAACAGTGAACAGAAGGCTTGTTCAGTAAAATAAGGGTGTGTCCTTCATTTGGGCTTTAATAAGTTCTCAACCCTACTCTTAATTACTGTGTGTGGGCAACAGCACTTACTGAATGTAGAAACAAAGCGGATTTTTACAAGAGTTAAGGCTCGAATTGACCACTCAGTGCTGCACATTTCATGCTCATATCGACCATTTACATGGACCATCTCACTCAGTCATCATAACATATCCCAGAAGAGGGTCCTATTATCAGTTTGTTTTATGTATGCATGTGCCAGAAAAACAGTGTCAGACTTTTACCTGGACAGTCTGACTCCCAAGCCTTGTGTACTTAACCATAACAATGTCATAGCTCAATATCATTGTAATTCAGTAAAGAAGAAGTCTAAGATATCCCAAGGAAGAATATGTTAACTGAAGGAGTATCTCTGCGCTGTCTCATGTATGCAAAGTGAGCTGCTCTTTGCTCTCTGAGGCCTGGAAGAGACTGTTTATGAGAGGTCGGTTGTCCTGGATGGTAAAACCTATGGACAGAGTTGCAAGAGTTATGGGACTTCTAGAGGAATACAGACCATGAAGAAGGTGAGAATTAAGTCTACTCTCACTGAGATTGGTGATTTAGTTCAGCTAAGATCAAAAGTCATTACAAAGACATCAACACCCTGTGTCTTTCTCTCTCTGTATCTCCATCTCTGCTTTTGTCTCTCTGTTTCTCTCACTATAAGCCAGGCACTGCACTTTACAAGAATTATTTCATTTCATCCTCAAAATAGCCCTTCGAGGCAAGAGACAATCCCCACTTTACACATAAGGAAATGGAGGCAAAGGGATTGAGTAACTCACCTTGTTCACAGCGAATGACAATCCAGTTCATTGTACTAAGGCAGTCTGATTCTTGAGCCTATAGTCATTACCATTGGGTAATGGCCTCTTTAGAGCAGATCTATGGGTAAAAATCAGGGGAATCGAGAGGCTAAAACAAATCAAATGACTCAGACCAGTGAGGGCATTGGGATTTAGAAAGAAAGGACTTTCATTTGCTAAAGAAAGCAGCTTGACTCCAAAGTGAGATGTGAACAGTGGGTGTAGTAACAAGGAAGAAGTGTAACTCCAAGGGTCAGAGATGGAGGTGGTTCTCTGGAAACGAGCTGGGAAGTGAAAGAGAACCAGTGCAAGGGAAGACTGATGCCGCAGTTTCTCACTGGTTCCTCACCAGCAGAGAACAGGCAGAATGGATGTTTGACAGTATTTTGTCTAAAAAGTGCCCTTTCCCAAGACAAATGTCCCTTTTGTTTATTTTTTTATTTTGCTTTTATTTCCATTACTCCAGAAGTGGGGTCAAAGAATATCTTACTGCAGTTAATGTCAAAGAGTGTTCTGCCTATATTTTCCCCTAAGAGTTTTATAGCTTCTGGCCTTTCATTTAGGTCTTTAATCCATTCTGAGTTTATTTTTGTGTATGGTGTTAGGGAGTGTTCTAATTTCATTCTTTGGGTGAGCTGCCTGTTTTCCCAACACCACTTATTAAAGAGACCATCTTTTCTCCATTGTATATTCCTGTCTCCTTTGTCAAAGATAAGGAGCCCTTCGGTGTGTGGGTTTACCTCTGGGCTCTCTGTCTTACTCCCTTGGTCTGTGTTTCTGATCTTGTGCCAGGACCATGCTGTCTAGATTACTGTGGCCTTGCAGTCTAGTTTGGAATCAGGAAGGTGATCCCTCCCACTCCATTTTCCTTTCTCAAGATTGCTTTGGCTAGTCAGTCTTTTGTGTTTTCATACAAATTGTAAAATTTCTTGTTCCAGTTCTGAGGAAAATGCCATCGGTAATTTGACAGGGATTTCGTTGAATCTGAAATTGAAATAGATGACAGCTTAGATCAAGATGAAGTTGGAGATGGTTCCTGTATTTTACTGGTCTTGCTGTGCATAATGACGGTTTTGCTTAGTGTGGGAGGAACTGTGTTATACTGCACTTTTGGTGACATGGAGTCACCCGTTTGAACAGACTTTGCAGACGACATGAACTTCTATTACACTAAGTTACTACTGCTACTGCTAAGTCGCTTCAGTTGTGTCCGACTCTGTGCGACCCCATAGATGGCAGCCCATGAGGCTCCCCCATCCCTGGGATTCTCCAGGCAAGAACACTGGAGTGGGTTGCCATTTCCTTCTCCAATACGTGAAAGTGAAAAGTGAAAGTGAAGTCGCTCAGTCGTGTCTGACTCAGTGACCCTCTGGACTGCAGCCCACCAGGCTTCTCCGTCCATGTGATTTTCCAGGCAAGAGTGCTGGAGTGGGGTGCCATTGCCTTCTCCGTAAGTTACTACAGGGAATAGCAGAACTTAAACATTGGATCTCCCTCTCCTAGCAAGCGTTCAAGAGGGACAGGCATGCTGACAGTGAGCATCAAAGAGTGAAACTTTCTAAGCAGCTTTTATTTCAGGAGTTCTGTAACATGCGCCACGCCCCCCCACCCCCCACCCGCCATCTCCCCACAGAGGAACAACATCAGAAACAGCAACTGTAAATGGCAATCCAGAGAAACTCTCAGAATAATCACATCATGAAACGATATTGATCTGAGCACTGTGGATAGAAGGAATGGTCTTTGGACAGCATGTCCACCTCCTCCTCGCTGCTTCCTAGTGTAATGAGCTACACTGAGCAGAATTAGACAGGGCAGTGTTGGAGCCAAACCATTTTTGGCTACCTTCAAGCTAATGGTTGATTTCCCTGGTGGCTCAGATGGTAAAGCATCTGCTTACAATGCGGGAGACCGGGGTTCAGTCCCTGGGGTGGGAAGATCTCCTGGAGAAGGAAATGGCAACCCACTCCAGTACCCTTGCCTGGAAAATCTGATGGACAGAGAAGCCTGGTAGGGTACAGTCCACGGGGTCGCAAAGGGCCGGACACGACTGAGCGACTTCACTTCACTTCACTTCACATCATTGAATCTGAGGATTATTTTGTGTGGTATAGTCGTTTTGACAATATTAATTCTTCCAGTCCAAGAACCTGATATCTCTCTCCATCTGTTTGTGTCATCTTGATTTATTTCAACAGTGTCTTAGAGTTTTCTGCATACAAGTCTTTTTCTCTTTAAGTAGGTTTATTCCTCAGTACTTTATTTTTTTTAATGCAAAGATCAATAGAATTATTTTCTGAATTTCTACTTTTGACCTTGTATTATTAGTATATACAAATGCAACAGATTTCTGTGTATTAATTTTGTATCCTGCAACTTTACCAAATTCATTGATGAGCTCTAGCAGTTTTCTGGCAGCATCTTTAGGATTTTCTATGTATACTGTAATGTCATTTGCACACAGTGACATTTTTACTTCTCTTCCAGTTTTGATTCACTTTATTATTTTTTTCTTCACTGGCTTCCATGTCTAGGACTTCCAAAGTTACATTGAATAAAGTTGCAAGAGAGGAATCCTTGTCTTGTTCCTGATCTTAGAAAAAGTGCTTTCAGCTTTTCACTCTTGAGTATGATGTTAGAGTTTGTCATGTATGACCTGTATTATGTTGAGGTGTGTTCCCTCTGTGCCTACTTTATGAAGAGTTTTTTTTTTAAATCATAAATGGATATTGAATTTTATCAGAAACTTTTTCCTCATCTACTGAGATAATAGTATGATTTTTATTATTCAGTTCATTAATGTGGTGTATCACACTGATTAATTTGCAGATACTGAAAAACTCTTTGCATCCCTGGGATAAATCCCCCTGGATAATGGTGTATGATCCTTGTAATGTACTGTTAGATTCATTTCCTGGTATTTTGTTGAGGATTTTCTGTCTATGTTCATCAATAATATTGGCTGTACTTTTCTTTTCTCATGGTGTCTTTGTCCAGTTTGGGTATCAGGGTGATTGCAGCCTCATAGAATGAGTTTGGAAGTATTCCTTCCTCTGAATTTTTTTGGAATAACTTTGGAGGATTAGGTGTTAATTCTTTTCTACATTTTGGATGTAACTCACCTGTGAAGGCAACTTATGCTGGACTTCTGTTTACTGGGAATTTTAAAATCATTGATTCCATATCAGTGCTTGTATTATAGTTGGTCTGATCATATTATTTCATTTCTTCCTGTTCAGTCTTGAGAGACTGTACATTCCTAAGCATTTGCCCATTTCTTCTAAGTTATATATTTTATTGGCATATAGTTGTTTGTGGCCCTTATGGTCCACGAACTTCCCACTTTGGGGCTAGGACACTGGCCTTTTGCTTCTTCCCTCAGACTACAGCTTATACTATCTGCTATCCTGGTAACCAGACCTTTGATTCAGACTGAACTGCAGCACTGGTTCTCTTGAATATCCAGCTTGAGGAGTGCAGGCCTGGGGGCTTCTCAGCCTCAAGCAGGAGGAAATTAGACATTGCACAGGGAAGCAGGGGTGACTTAAGGTTTCTGCTGTGCTGTCTTTTCCACCCCTGGCTACCGAGCTGCAGAGAAGGCAGTAGCTGCTGCCCCGTAGGCTGCCCTGTTCTCCCTGAAGAGTCTCACTTGCTGACTCGGTGTATTCAAGAAAATATAGGGGTAAGACATTTGAGACAGAAATTGCTGGAGAGAAGTTCTTGAGTTGTCAAGAGGGATGACATTTATAGAATAAGTTGTAGACTGGCCTTTGATGAAAAAAAAACTAATAACTCCATAGGAAGAGCAGATAACTTAAGATAAATGCACAGATTTAGTAACTTAGTCAGTGTGTGTGTTAGGATTGAATGAACTGTCATCTGATTGCATCCATTTTCTCAGTTACTCTCACTCAGTAGCTAAGACTATGGGTGGAAGTGATTATGGGAGATTTATTGAAAGAGGAAAAAAAACCACACACACCTGAGAGAAGAGACTAGGAAATGCAGTAGGATTTCTGGGAACCTCAAAGGCCAAATCGATGTGAATTCTCATGAATTTAAGGGACGGAGTCATCATGTGTGTGTGTTTTTCTGGGGATCTGTGGACGCAGGCAAAGCCTTGCATCATCTAAACTCAATGCTTACAACACTGCACTTACAACAGAGAGGGGACAATGGCCTCTCTAAATGTAAGATGTGTATTTAGGGGAAAATGTTTTCAAAATGGGACACATACTGAAGGAGTAGGGTAGAGCAGGAAAGTATTTAGGCAATAAGATTCAGTCTACATGATTTTCCAAGTAGTGAGTAATATTTGCAACGGAAAATTTTAATAATTATTACATATTAACACTTTTCAGCAGATGGGGATAATACACTCCCTAAGAAAGACCCAGTCTTTAGAGGGGCTACGTTAATAATCTCCATGGGAGATCACATTTATTGCATCATGAATCCGTCTTTCCAAAAGTAGGATATGGAGACAGGATCAATTTCAATATCAAAGACATAATACACGTATATCCTTGGGAATTCTACTGTGGGACATAATTAATGAAATGAAATGTATCGCTTAGAGTTCTATTTCAAGAGTCTCTTGAGTACAGACGTCTTTGCCATTCTTCCTCAGTTCTTACTTCTCTGCAAAAGCAGGTTCACACGTGTGCCCACACACGCGTGTGCACACACACACACTCACAGATAATAATGCAAGAGACCCAAGAGAGGAGGAGGAGGAAAGACACAGAATGGTGAGAATATGGTTTGTAATTTGTTCCCTGGACGCCACAAGCATGTCTCTGGGGAATGGGTTGCTTTCATTTAATCAGACCATAAAGCCCTCACATATATAGAAGATCCCGGGCACCCCTGAGTCCTGCCCTCTCCGTCAGGGCAGAAAAGGGATCACTCATCATCTACTGCACTTGCTTCTGGGAGCAGGTGATTTAACTCCAGCCACTCCCCATCTCTGTGAGTTTTCCAGCCCAGCTTGGGAAAAATACCAGAATGAGTACCACGAATCTTCTTTATGTTAATAGAAATCATTACTTTTATACTGGTTAATGACTGACAAAGGAGCAGGACAGAAAGCTGGCAGAAATCGTCAGGTTTATGAAGGAGGAAAAGCCACCTTTGTGAAGACCCCTTTCTTGAACTGGTGCTGAGGTCTCAGAGTCACATCTGATACCCACGCTGTCTAAACATAGGCTTCTTTTTCTTCTTAATCAGACCCCTTCCCTGGTCACACGTATGGGAAAAAGCTGGTGAAACTCAGTGTCCCTGAGTCATGGTATCAAGCTGAAAGGGATGAAAGAGACCTCTGACCCTGTTGCCTCCTGAAGCTGGGGGTGTGCCATTTACTACTTTCCATTTCTTCCTCTGCTGGCCAGCTTCTCACACTACATCTTGGAAGCATCCTCCTGCAGGGAAGTGAGGAAAGCTAGCATCCCCTTCTTCTGCCCACGAGGGAGATGTTAGTAAGTGGCAGGATGGAATCCTATAGCTACTTGATGAAGATCTCATCATTATTTCCTTTATAGCAGGAAAGTGGGTACAGGAGCCCATTTAGCTTACCTTGATTCCTTTTCCAGAATTTCTCTCCAGGGATGGTTGTCCTCATCTGAGGAAAAGCCTGCAGCATCTCCTGGAGTAGGTTAACATGACTACCATTGTCACTTATCAAATGTGGTGGGAACGTTCTAGGTGTTAAAAATATGGCAAAATATCCCTACTATAAAACCAATGTCTTAGTTTGAAATGTGTTTGTACCTGGAAGATTTTCAGTGAATGGTTTTGCTTTTATTCTCTTCGCATTTAAGTCAATTTTTTAAAATAATGAAAATATATCATTTTTAAATTTTGCTGATGCAAAATACAGTCAGGAGAATCCTGTCAGTGTTTATAATGTTACAGAAATCACAGGACTCCCACAGACTTTCTCTAAGCTGCAGTATTTGGCTATTTTCATCCATATTTCAGCATTCTAACCTTAAGATTCAAGTTAATATTACTGAGGCTAACAGAGTCTTCATATTCATACTAATCTGGCTTGTGCTGTGTAAAAGTGGAGAACTGATGGTTTGCTAACAGGAAGTTACTGGAAGAGCATTCTAGGTATCCCTGACTTGAGTTTGTAAGTGGTCAGAGTCCACTGAGGTGTGAGGTATTAGAGCAAAGGGTATCACTTCTGCAGCAGGTCAGAGAAAGCAGGGATCTCTCTGTAGACACCTGGGAAGATGGGAGATGTTCAAAGACTAATGAAGATAAGGATATAGTCCTCTGATAATCATCTTGCAACATGTTTATTAATGTTGTTTATTATTTTCTTACTAAATGAACCTTTCTAAGCATATATATAATTGTATAGAAATTTAAATGTATTAACTGACTCTCCTCAATGGCATGTTACTATATGATGTAGAATGCGACAAATACTTTCTTTTAACTTACAATAACAACATGCCTGGACTGTAGAATGAATTTTAGATATACTGAATCTCTTGAAAGCTGGACTTAGAAGGTAATAGCAGATAACTGGGCTTCTTGGAGAGATGATGAAAACAGACAGACATTCGCGAGCACAAGTCTGGAAGCCAAGAAATCAGGCAGTGTTACCAGGGTGTGACTACTTGTAAAATTACACTGGCTAATGGAGATTAGATTTGTCTGCAAATACATGAATTTGTTTAGGAGCAGATTCTTCATAAACTCAGTTACTAAGTCCCTCAGCAGACAACTCAGGACAGGAGAACAGACCAGAACTAACAGGTACCATGTAAGCTCTTAATGCTTTGCTGACATTTCTAACATGTGATGTTTATGCTAAGGTTAGCTGTAACATTAGGACCTAAAACTTGGGGGTTAGAGACACGCACTGAAAATGGACGCGGGCCTTGACGTCACTTTACCAGCTGGCTGACAGCCTGCTTGAGAGCCTCATCCACAGACATTCAGTAGAGAAATCTCTGGTTAATTCTGCCTGGTACGCAACATAGAGACCTGTCACTCTAAGAAGTTAGTAAATCAATGCCTGAAATATGCTGTATTTGCCCATTTGTGTCCTTTTAATTAATTAATTTATGTTAATTGAAGGATGATTACACTATGATATTGTGGTTGATTTTGCCACCCATCAACATGAATCAGCCATGGGTGCCCATTTGGTTTTTAACTTAGGGGTTGTTTTTTAAATCAGTGTCTGATTATCTGTTTGTTTTACTCCAACAGCAATGAATAAAAATAAGACTTTTCTGTAGTTTCAGGCTTTGAAGGATGACTGTATTCCTTGGTGAGTGTCCCTGAAATGAATTTGTACAGATTATATAGCCTACATCCCATCTAAAATGTGCCTTCCTGTTGTTAAAAATACGCTGAGCACTTTTCATGTGGTAAATGTGCCAGAAAATAATTCATTTACATAGATTTACCA
Organism: Ovis aries; assembly: GCF_016772045.2. Taxonomy (NCBI): domain Eukaryota; kingdom Metazoa; phylum Chordata; class Mammalia; order Artiodactyla; family Bovidae; genus Ovis; species Ovis aries. The sequence goes on from NC_056057.1 coordinate 108,677,156, forward strand.
TATAATTTTCAAAAAATAGTGATGAACTTAAATGTTATTCTCTTTTTATTTATGGTGAGCAATAGAGCTAATATTCAGTAATATCCCCTAGATTATATTTTATCCAAATACAGAAGTTTTGTCAAATTCCTTCAGATGCAAGATAAATAAATTATGCTAGTAGGTTAGGTGTAAGTAAAGTCAACTTTTGAAATTAAAAAATTAAACTTTCTTTTTACTTAGCTATGGATAAATATCTGTGTTGCTCTAACATTTAAAAATCATTAGAAAATATTTTTTTAAAAAGTTTGGCAATCACCTGCTCCATTTAGAACCAGAAAATCACACCTGTTCATCTGCCTAAGTATGTTCAATCAAATTTTGGATTTCAGAGGTGATGAACAGGGACTTTATAGCTGATGCTGTGGGTGCCCTGTCCATAACACCGTGCTCTCCCACTTTGGTGCACACTGGCCTGATTTCCCAATGCCAGCACTTCTATTGTTTGCCTGGACAGGTTCCTGAAAACCAGAGACACTTTACTACCTTCTTAAACCGGGAAAAGGAGCCCTGATATCAATCCTTGGTCCACCCACCTCAAGGCACTTATCCAATAACAGATACTAGTAGGTGTATAAACACCCCAGCTCCCTTCCAACTAAAGGTAGGTTAACACTGAGAAACATATTCTACCCTGGCTCCAAGATTTTCCCATTGGGATCTATCTTCAGTTACAACAATTTTGATCTACTTGGTCATCCAACCTTCAGTGACCACCTTTTCTCAGTTGTCCCCCTTTGCCAATCTTCTACCTGTGTTTCCTGGGATTCGGTTCAGTTCAGTCTCTCAGTCGTGTCCGAATCTTTGGGACGCCATGAACCACAGCACACCAGACCTCCCTGTCCCTCACCAACTCCTGGAGTCCACTGAAAGCCATGTCCACTGAGTCAGTGTTGCCATCGAACCATCTCATCCTCTGTTGTCCCCTTCTCCTCCTGCCCCTAATCCCTCCGAGCTTCTGGGTCTTTTCAAATGAGTCAGCTCTTTGCATCAGGTGGCCAAAGTATTGGAGTTTCAGCTTCAAAATCATTTCTACCAATGAACACCCAGGACTGATCTCCTTTAGAATGGACTGGTTGGATCTCCTTGCAGTCCAAGGGACTCTCAAGAGTCTTGTCCAAAACCACAGCTCAAAAGCATCAATTCTTTGGCGCTCAGCCTTCTCCACAGTCCAACTCTCACATCCATACATGACCACTGGAAAATCAATAGCCCTGACTAGATGGACCTTTGTTGGCAAAGTAATGTCTCTGTTTTTAAATATGCTGTCTAGGTTGGTCATAACTTTCCTTCCAAGGAGTAAGCGTCTTTTAATTTCATGGCTGCAATCACCATCTGCAGTGGTTTTGGAGCCCCCCAAAATAAATTCAGCCACTGTTTCCACTGTTTCCCAATCTATTTGCCATGAAGTAATGGGACCAGATGCCATGATCTTCATTTTCTGAATGTTGAGCTTTAAGCCAACGTTTTCACTCTCCTCTTTCACTTTCAGCAAGAGGCTCTTTAGTTCCTCTTCACTTTCTGCCATAAGGGTGGTGTCATCTGCATATGTGAGGTTATTGATATTTCTCCCGGCAATCTTGATTCCAGCTTGTGCTTCCTCCAGCCCGGTGTTTCTCATATTGTACTCTGCATAGAAGTTAAATAAGCAGGGTGACAATATACAGCCTTGACATACTACTTTTCGTATTTGGAACCAGTCTGTTGTTCCATGTCCAGTTCTAACTGTTGCTTCCTGACCTGAATACAGATTTCTCAAGAGGCAGATCAGGTGGTCTGGTATTCCCATCTCTTTCAGAATTTTCCACAGTTTATTGTAATCCACACAGTCAAAGGCTTTGGCATAGTCAATAAAGCAGAAATAGATGTTTTTCTGGAACTCTCTTGCTTTTTCGGTGATCCAGCAGATGTTGGCAATTTGATCTCTGGTTCCTCTGCCTTTTCTAAAACCAGCTTGAACATCTATCTGCAAGTTCATGGTTCACCTACTGCTGAAACCTGGCTTGGAAAATTTTGAGCATTACTAGCGTGTGAGATGAGTGCAATTTTGAGGTTTTGAGCATTCTTTAGGATTGCCTTTCTTTGGGATTGGAATGAAAACTGACCTTTTCCAGTCCTATGGCCACTGCTGAGTTTTCCAAATTTGCTGGCATATTGAGTCCTGGTATTACTTCCTAAGAACTACTTGTAGTTGAATAACTGTCTCAGGGGTTGGCCTCTGGAGGATCCCAACCAATGCTTCTCTTAACTGGACCAATATTTATATTTATTTAATGCATAATGGCAAACAATATTCACCAACATTGGTAATTTTGAACATGGAGAGAAAATTGACATGGTGAATTTTATGTTTACAAATATTAAATATATTTATAGAAGACTCATTATTTAGCAACGAAATGCTTTGTTGTCAGAATATATTTCACTACAAGTTCAAATTCATTTATGTCATTTCATTTATATTACAAGGACAGATTAAACAGTGTTCATTGATGGTCATAGATTTTGAACTCAGAGCACCTTTTATAAAAATCCTTATTGACTATATAATTTCAGGAATGTGACTTTGACTATTTTTTTTTATTTCTGGAGAAAATTTTGCATATCCAAATAGGCCCATTGTTTTCACTGAGTAGTTTTCCAAAACATATATTCTCTTCAGTTCAGTTCAGTCACTCAATCGTGTCCAACTCTTTGCAACCCCATGAATCGCAGCACGCCAGGCCTCTGTGTCCATCACCAACTCCCCGGAGTTCACTCAGATTCATGTCTATCAAGTCAGTGATGTCATCCAGCCATCTCCTCCTCTGTGGTCTCCTTCTCCTCCTGCCCCCAATCCCTCCCAGCATCAGGGTCTTTTCCAATGAGTCAACTTTTCGCATGAGGTGGCCAAAGTACTGGAGTTTCAGCTTTAACATCTTTCCTTCCAAAGAAATCCTGAAATAATTAAATTAAATCATGTATTTCTAAAACTAGTTATAAGAGTCCTGCAGTAAATATTTATGTGGTCACATGGATTGTAAAGTCAAGCCCAAAGATAAGTCCATGTTTCAATCTTCTCTTATAAGCAATGATAGAGTTTTCCTTTGGAAGGTATTAAAAAAAAGTTATTATAATTATTTTAAGAATATTCATATGTAAACTTTATATATAAATCTAAATATGTATATGACATTTGTATGTATCTATGGGGGCCATATCTGAAGATAGAATCCATGAGCCATTGTTATGCATATGTTCGAATAGAGTCAGTTCTTCTTGACTTTTCCAAAACGGGGGCACTGTATTATGCTCTCAGTAGTAATGTATCCCTGTTCCATATCCTTGCCAAGTCCTTGTAGTTCCAAACTTTTGAATTTTGCCCGTCAGTGTGTTTTGCATTTTAATTTCTTTCTCTTTGGAGATCTAGGAAGGTTAGTACCTCTTAATCTTTTAATGTGCTCAGGGGTTATTCGGATAGTCTTTCATGTGAAATGTTTGTTCAAGTATTTTGCTCAGTTTAAAATGGGTTATCTATCTTTGCATTCAAAATGTGCAGAAAATCTTTAAGTATTCTGAATATGAGCCCTGTATTGGTTATGTGTTAGTTGCTCGGGCTTGTCCGACTCTTTGCGAACTGTAGCCCACCAGGCTTGTCTGTCCAATTCTTAAGGAAAAAATGTTAGAGTGTATTGCCATTCCCATCTCCAGGGGATCGTCCTGATATTAGGGATCGAACCTGTGTCTCTTGGCAGGTAGATTCTTTACTACTAGCACAACCTGTATAAGTTATACATGTTGTAAATATTTCCTTCCACTCTGTGGATTTCATTTTTGCTCTCTTAATGATGGCTCTTGATAAAATGCAAGTTAGATTCTTAATTTTATCAATCTATTCTTTCAGTTCAGTTCAGTTGCTCAGTCATGTCTGACTCTTTGCGACACCATGAATCGCAGCACGCCAGGCTTCCCTGTCCATCACCAACTCCCGGAGTTCACTCAGACTCATGTCCATTGAGTCTATGATGCCATCCAGCCATCTCATCCTCTGTCATCCCCTTCTCCTCCTGCCCCAATCCCTCCCAGCATCAGGGTCTTTTCCAGTGAGTCAACTCTTCGCATGAGGTGGCCAAAGTATTGGAGTTTCAGCTTTAGCATCAGTCCTTCCAGTGAACATCCAGGACTGATCTCCTTTAGGATGGACTGGTTGGATCTCCTGGCAGCCCAAGGGACTCTCAAGAGTCTTCTCCAACACCACAGTTCAAAAGCATCAATTCTACGGCGCTCAGCTTTCTTCACAGTCCAACTCTCACATCCATACATGAACACTGGAAAAACCATAGCCTTGACTAGACCGACCTTTGTTGGCAAGGTAATATCTCTGCTTTTCAATATGCTATCTAGGTTGATCATAACTTTCCTTCCAAGGAGTAAGCGTCATATAATTTCATGGCTGCAGTCACCATCTGCAGTGATTTTGGAGCCCCCAAAATAAAAGTCTGACACTGTTTCCACTATTTCCCCATCTATTTCCCATGAAGTGATGGGACCAGATCTTTAATACCGTTTTAATTCTCTTTCATAAATTTTTTCTCCCTCTGACATTTTCACTATGTCACTAATATTCTACAAAGCTTTTTTTTAAATATGTGATGCTTAGATCTGAAACCCATCTGATTTTTTTAGTGTGTTGGGAGAAGTCATGGTTCGTCTTTATCCTCATAGCTAGCCAACTGATTCAGCATTATTTATTAAAATCACTGGTGCCTTTATCTTGGTTCAAGTATGTATGTGTGTGTGCATGTGTGTACACATTTCTGAATTTCTGAGTTAAACATGCTATTTTTTGTGTTTGTTTATCCTTGTTCCAATACAACATTGATTGAAAATGTAAAGTCACTGTAACCTTGTAGGTATCAATATTCCCAAGTGGGTCATTTTATTGATACTTCATTCTTCTTCAAGATTGCTCTGTCTCTTCTTGAACTCTGATAATTTCACATCAAATTTATAATGAGATTCTCAATTTCTATACATGAAATTTCTTCTTGCATTCTGGTTTTGGCTTTATTGACCCAAAAGAACAGTTTGAATAGATTTGCAGTCTTTATAAAATGCTCATTCCATAAGCAGGGTATATAAGTCCTCCCATTTTGTACATCATCCATGAATGCCTATTTTTTTTAGTGTACATCTGTAATAATAGATCATCCATAGAGATTCTGTTCTTAACATACACAATTTTTATCAGTAATTATATTTTATTTTCCACTTTAAATCCTAGCCCTTCTTTTTCTTCCTGTTGCCTTATTGACAGCTAGTTCTTAGGTCATATTAAAAAGAATTGGTTTTAGGGGAGCATGTTAAAATCATATTCTAACTCTAAAGGAAAAATTTTAAAGTTTTACTGTTAATAAAAAAGTAAAGTTTTTGTTTGAATAGATGAAAAAACTTGTCTTCTATATAAAATTTGCTAAATTATTTTATAGTGAATTTTCTTCTTTTGGCAAATTGTTTATTTTATTACAACTTTGTAGTATCTTATATGGGCTTCCCTGGTGGCTCAGACAGTAAAGAATCCTCCTGCAGTGCAGGAGACCTGGGTTTGATCCTTGGGTTGGGAAGATCCTCTGAAGGAGGGCATGGCAACTCACCCCAGTATTCTTGCCTAGAGAATCCCCATGGACAGAGGAGCCTGGCAGGCTACAGTCCACGGGGTCACAAAGAGCTGGACACGACTTAGCAACTAAGCACAGCACAGTATCTTGTATATATCCTTCTATCCTTTGGTCTGATATCAATATTGCTATTACCAGTCACTGTTGGCATGAAGCATGTTTTTTCATCATTTTGCCATCAATCACTTTTTTTGGTTTTGAGTGTACGTGCATGTCTCTGTGTATTTGTGTTTAAAAGTGACTGTTGTAAAGGTTTGTATGTGGATTTTCTGTTTTTAATCTGATATGACCATCTCTATCTTGATGAATATATTTAATTCATTTACATTTAATACATTAATGGAAACACTTATTTCTGTTATTGTATTTTGTGCTTTCTGAATATCAACCATTTTTTTTCTGTTTTTTCCTTGTATTCTACCTTCTTGTTTGATTGACAATGCTTTTAATGCTTGATTTGTTTGCAGTATAATTTTGAAAATCATTGATTCCATCCTTTTTTGATTCATGGTTTTTTGAAGTGTTAACATAAAAATGCATGATGTACAGTAATAAATTTAGAATATTCAATATTTTGAGCCTCCTCAAGAATTTAGCACTCTTTATTTTTAAATAGTCTCTTTTCCTTCATTTATGTTTTTCAAATTTTAGTTTCACCCTTTTTAAATATAAAAATAATTATTTCATAGCCCATAAGTTATCAAATATAAGATTATATTTTATTACTTTGTTCAGTATTATTTGTATGTATTTGATTCATTCTGAATTCACTTCTACTCAGTGCGGAATACTTTTTATTGGTATGCTAAATAGTTATAGGCTCTAAACATTTGTAATTTACATGTGAAATAATTTCATTTTGTTCTCATTCATTCAAGAGAGTTCTTGCAGTTATAAAACTCTTGATTGAGAACTTCTCTGCCTCTTGAGACATTAAAGATATTACCTTTTTGTCTTCAGATCTTGCTGATAAGAAATTCACTGTTAGTCAAATTGTTGATCCTATATAGACACTTTTATCTCTAATGTTTTTAATATTTCCTTTTGATCTTCAGACAATAATGCAACAAAATATTTTAAGAGACAAATGAAACTATCACTTTTCTTAAAAATTGCAAAACTTATGAAATAAAAACTAAGATTTTAATTTGTTATGGCAGCCCTAGGCAAAGATAAGCAAACATTTGTTTATTTATATTTATTGAGAACTTGTTTTTAACCAATCTTAATCTCAAATTTTTGATCTAAAGATTTTATCTTTAATTATTAGAAGGTCTTCAAGTCCTTATGGGTGCATTTACCTTTACTGTTTTCTTTCAGGATGCATTTTTATCAATTTGGAAATTAAGTCTTTGTTCAATTTGGAACATTCTTGGTAAAGTCTCTTCAAATATTGCTTTTTAAAAAATCACATCCCTTATTATCTCTCTGGAAATATTATCTTGTTTATGTTTCACCTCTCCATCTTTATCATGCCTGTGAGTTAAATTTTCAAGGTCTCCCCCTATTTTCCACCTGGCACTAATGTAGTGTTACAGGTCAATTTTACTTCAAATAACAAAAAAGCAAACTTGTAGAGAAAGACATCAGATTTGTAGGGCTGAAGGTGAGGAATAGTTGAGGGGGACTGAATGAAGGTGATCCAAAGGTACAAACTTTTAGTTATAGGATAAGTAAGTCTTCTAAGAATGTAATGTACATGAAGAATATAATTAACACAGCTGTATACTACATGTCAATGTGAATAAGAGAGTTAATCCCAAGATTCTCACAAGAAAGAAATACCTTTATATCTATATGAGAGGCTGGATGCTTACTGTGCTTATCACGGTCATCAGGTCACAAGGTATGTAGGTCAAATTGTTATGCCATACACCTTAAACTTATAAAGTGTTGCATGTCAGCTGTAACTTGATACCATTAGAAGAGAATAAATAAATTAAATAAAATATCCAAATGAAGAATCTACCCCTTGTCTATACATGTTGAAATCTAGGTAGATTCTTTTTAATATAAATGTATTTATTTTTAATTGTAGGATAATTACTTTACAGTATTGTGTTGGTTTCTGCCAAACATTAACATGGATCAGCCACAGGTATTAAATATAATCTTTCAGTGCATTATTTCCCTCTTTTAATCTCCAGTATTTTATCCTCTTTATTGAGTTTTAAAAATGAATGACACTGCTTATTTCCTGAATGACTCATAGATTCTTTTTTCATGTGCAGTGACTATTTTATACCTCCATTTTCTTTACTGCTTATAATTTATTAGAACTTTAGTAAATGCAAGACTTTCATTGATCTATTGGACTATTTAATCATGCTTACATTAGATTCTTTGTAAGACTGTTCAACACATTCAGTTACAACTTGGGTAAACAAAAGGTTTCATTGTTTAACTCGTACACCTTTAGCACTAACTGGTTTGTATTTGAATATTGTTTTTTTAATCACATTCTGAGTAGGAAAGTTTTATTAGTATTATTCAAAATTAATTTGATTTTTCATCCTATCTTCCCTCTGTTTTGTGATGATGACTTTTTGTTTTCCTTCCTTCTATCATAATCTCCTAATAGAGAACCGGATCTCATTAAGGGCATTTCAGGCTCTGATAAACCAATGAGAAAGCAAGCATATTGAATATTATATATATGCCTTTAATTCAGCAACTCTATAGGTATTTTCAACCTCCTTTCATCTTTTTATAACTGGCCCTCTTTATGTGTTGGGACATGCCTTCACCCCTCATCCAGGTCACTTACAACTCTGACAGCTTCCTGCCCTTGCAGAGTCTGGACTTTAGACGGAGGCAAGGCATCAGGACCTTTTCAGATTCCTCTGAGCATTTTCCCAGCCCTGGTCATGTGTTTGGCCTTATAGTTTCCCAGCAGTATCTGCTGCTGCTGCTGCTGCTGCTGCTACTGCTAAGTCGCTTCAGTCGTGTCTGACTCTGTGCAACCCCATAGACAGCAGCCCACCAGGCTACCCTGTCCCTGGGATTCTCCAGGCAAGAACACTGGAGTGGGTTGCCATTTCCTTCTCCAATGCATGAAAGTCAAATGTGAAAGTGAAGTCACTCAGTTGTGTCTGACCCTCAGGGACCCCATGGACTGCAGCCTTCCAGGTTCCTCCATACATGGGATTTTCCAGGCAGAGTGCTGGAGTGGGGTGCCATTGCTTTCTCTGAATAGTATTGGGGAGCTATTCAAAACATCTATTTACCAAATCATCTTACTTCCAATTCTTCCACTCAGGGTATTATGTTAGTCTATAGTTTACCCCCAACTTTTATTACTTGCCTCATGTGGCAGCAGCTGATAGTTTTGCCTTCAAAGACTTTCAACAGTTGCCTCTGGGTACTTATATGCAGAGTACATCATGAGAAACACTGGGCTGGAAGAATCACAAGCTGGAATCAAGATTGCCAGGAGAAATATCAATAACCTCACATATGCAGATGACACCATTATGGCAGAAAGTGAAGAAGAACTAAAAAGCCTCTTGATGAAAGTGAAAAGAGGAGAGTGAAAAAGTTGACTTAAAGCTCAACATTCAGAAAATGAAGATCATGGCATCTGGTCCCATCACTTCATGGGAAATAGATGGGGAAACAGTGGAAACAGTGTCAGACTTTATTTTGTGGGGCTCCAAAATCACTGCAGATGGTGACTGCAGCCATGAAATTAAAAGACGCTTACTCCTTGGAAGGAAAGTTATGACCAACCGAGATAGCATATTTAAAAGCAGAGACATTACTTTGCCAGCTAAGGTCCATCTAGTCTAGGCTATGGTTTTTCCAGTGGTCATGTATGGATGTGAGAGTTGGACTGTGAAGAAAGCTGAGCGCCAAAAAATTGATACTTTTGAACTGTGGTGTTGGAGAAGACTCTTGAGAGTCCCTTGGACTGCCAGGAGATCCAACCAGTCCATTCTGAAGGAGATCAGCCCTGGGATTTCTTTTGGAAGGAATGATGCTAAAGCTGAAACTCCAGGACTTTGGCCACCTCATGCGAAGAGTTGACTCATTGGAAAAGACCCTGATGCTGGGAGAGGCTGAGAGCAGGAGGAGAAGGGGACAACAGAGGATGAGATGGCTGGATGGCATCATTGACTCAATGGACGTGAATCTGAGTGAACTCCGGGAGTTGGTGATGGACAGGGAGACCTGGCGTGCTACAATTCATGAGGTCGCAAAGAGTCAGACACAACTGAGCAAATGAGCTGAACTGAAGTGAACTGAGCCACCTCTGCAGTGGGAGAGTTTTGAGTTAATTACATAAAGGAAGTTCTGTGAGTGCATCCTTCAAGGACAGGTCAAATCCAACATCCAGAATTCTGTGAGTATAAAATATATTCTGCTCCTTTTGGTAGTGAGTGTACATCAAAAATGCAGACTATCTTGCTTAGAACTGCTCCTGAGCTAGGGAGTAGGGGATGGTATCAGGGCAAGTTAAAATGCTACAGATCTCTCAGGTTGATTTTCAGGCTTGTTTTCCATATTAAGCAAGAGTGTGGTTGCTATGGCTTTTGATTAGATTCCAGAATTCCAAAAAGGATTATTTTGACAGGTGTTTCCATTCTATATGTTGCTTTTCTAGAGAGAACTACGTCTAATTCTTCTGTTCCATTTTTCTTTTCCCTGTGTCCCTCCGCAGAGTTAATGTTTTCTTGATCTTCTAACTCAGATGTAGATTTAACATGTTGATTTGTAAAGACATGTGACAGGCTTTAATCTCATCCAATTTTTTAAAAGAAGAATCCTTACATTTTTGAATGGGAATATGAACTGCTCATGGGCTAAATTTATCAGTGTAATTAAGTAATTAATATTGAGTAGAAAGAAAGGCTAATAAAAGTCAGTAGTTGTACTTTTCTGTCAAAATGCATGGAAATTAGAACCTTTTACCTTCTATCAGCCTGTGCCCCGCATGTGTGCTACTGTTGTGTATTTAGTTCAGTCTTATTTTAGGTACTAGAACACCACCAGTATTCCTACCATCAATATCTGCTTAGTTTACAGACATATGTACTACCTTCTTTGCTCTTTATTTCTTTTTACAGTGTGAACTTTCTTTCTGGGATTACTTCTTTTCTGCTTGAAATGAAATATTAGAATTTCCTTCAGTGAGAAGAGTTGAATCCAGGCTGGCTCTGCTCAAGGGTAGGGTTAGTTGTTTTTAATAGACGAGTATGGTGCAGGGCATGTAGTCTCTCCTCTTGCCAGAAACTAAAGTCTAAATCTCAGAGTTTGTGAACTCTTTCAAATTTGAACCTTTGGTTTTTAACTTTCCACTTCAAAATGGGGAGATTTTGTGTTTTTTTTTATGATTTTTCATACTTCTCTAACAGGTGACTTTTTCGGATTCTTTAATGCTATTTTTACATTGTAAATGTAAGAAAGTGAAAGCGCTAGTCACTCACTTGTGTCTGACTCTTGGTGACCCCATGGACTGTAGCCCACCAGGCTCCTCTGTCCATGGAATTCTCCAGACAAGAATACTGGAATGGGTTGCCATTCCCTTCTCTAAGGGATCATCCCAACCCAGGTTCAAACCCAGGTCTCCTGCATCGCAGGCAGATTCTTCACTGTCTGAGCCACCAGGATTTGTTATTTATATTCTGTTTATCCACCATCATGCTCACAATTTTGACTGTTTCTTCTCTATTTAAATGAATAATGTTGCACAATAGTCCTGCTATCACAGTTTATGTATATATCTGTAATTTGCAATCGACTGAGAAATAATTTTTCATAATATCTAATAGGGCATATTTTACAAATTTCTGTGTATATAGAAATTACATATATGTGTGTATATATACATATTTGTTTAATAACTATTTATTATTATAATCATATTACTAAATGTATTACAGTAATGACTACCTCCACCCCAGCTCCTAGAGCTTCTGAGTGCTGGGCTGTGGCAGGTGTCTTCTATTCCTCAGCAGCTTTCTTGGCATCCCTTCCCAGTGTGGTTGAGTGGTGGTCCTTCTCAGCCAATAGACCAACTCTATTGTTTTGAGAATAACCTGGCTACAGGCTTCATATACAGATATTTCTTCTGAATAGGGCTCTGACATGGCCAAAAAAGCAAAAGGACCTTATAACCTAATAGATAAATGTGTTAATAGAGTAATGACTGATGCTGGAAAACAGAATTCGGATAACTGTTATAGTAAGCTCTTTACTGAAACAGTATAAGAGTTTTACAATATAGTTATTTCTTACTATTTCCTACACTATCATCTAATATGGATAATTATTGGACTCAAGATTACTGTTCTGATAGAAATATGTGTCCTACCACAAAAGAGGATAGAATGAGTGTGCCAATCCACTGGCTAAAGGAATATTTTAAAGCTCCCTAGCTCAGTTACTGAGCTGTCCCAGTAAAGAATAGCATATCCTTTGTTTACTGAGCTGCAATTATTTTAATGACTCTATTGGAAAGAAGAAACTTTATTTAGGCTATTTTAAACTAGATAGGTTAACAGAAAGATAGATAAATAGCTAGTAGGAAGAAAGAAAGAATGAAAGGAAGCATGGAAGGATGGAAGAGAGGGAAGGAAGGATGGAAGAGAGGGAAGGAAGGAAGGAATAGATCTGACCAAGAATTTCCATGTCCTAGAAATTAGTGTAAGAAAGGAATGTAGACATGAAAGTATATGTAGAAAATATAGTCACTGTAGCACTATAATCCACACAACCTAGTTAGAAAATGATATACTAAATAAAATGTTCATATTGTACAGATGTTTAAAGTGTATTGCAAATAAATAATTGATATGAAAAATATACATGATGTTATTCTAAATGAAAGAAGACAGAGGATGAGATGACTGGATGGCATCACCGACTCGATGGACATGGGTTTGGGTGGACTCCGGGAGTTGGTGATGGACAGGGAGGCCTGGCATGCTGCGATTCATGGGGTCGCAAAGAGTTGGACACGACTGAGTGACTGAACTGAACTGAACTGAGATACACAGTATTGTTCATATAATTTTAAATATATATGTGAAAATATAGGTATAGTGAAAATGGAAAATTGTTTATAGAAATTATTAACAATCATCAGCTTTGGACATATATTTCACATATGTATTTTCTCTTCAATGTTTTATGAATTTGTATGTTTCTCTAAGATAATTAGAAAACTTGATGTTAGAATCTCATATGATGTAGATGCTTCTTTACCCATAGTGTAAACCAGATCATTGAAACATTAATTTATAAGTCTAAAATTTCCAGAAGACTATAATTACCTGAAAACCAAGAAAATAAAAAACGGTTAGCAAGATAATATGATTTGGTGATACTAAATCTACATTGCCAAAAAAACTACTGTATAAGATTGAGATTGCTCTTTATGATATAATGTTAATTTAGTAAAATAGATTTTGATCTCCAAAAGAAGTCAGTAAACGTGTTAAGATTAAACAAGTCAAGGTAAGAATCCATTATCCACTTAGCAATCTATATACTGTCCCAAATTATGTTTATCCCTATTGCATGGGGATATCAGAAATGTGGCAAAAGTGATGATAAAAAAATTATTATTAAACACTCGATATAAGCAGATATTTTTAAATGATTCTTCAATACAAGAAGACATATTTTAAGTGAAATAATTGCTTCCAACCTGAAATGGGAAATGTACAAGATGAGTATAGGATAGTTTGTTAAGCCAGAAGAAAGTACTTAAAACTTTACGGATTAAAACCTTTATAATGGAAATAACATTGAGGAACCACCTTAGCCAATGATCAACATCAACATTACTGGGACAAATTATCTGTGTATTAATGGAGGGCATTAAGAAGGACATTTTTGTTTCTGCTAAAAAAATGTTTAATCTGAGTTAGAACATGGACAATAAATGGAAAATGCATTGAGAAACACTTTACAAAACAAGAACTCATACTCTTCAAAAATATCACCGTCAAGGCAAGAAATGCAAAGAATGTAAAATTAGAGGAAATGGTAGGATATGTGATGTTGAATTTGAACCTTAGACTACCAGGGCAGGAAATGCTGTATTTAGAGTAGTGAATCATCTTAATGTTACATCTCCTGTTTTTGGTAATTATACTGAGAATACATTAGCAAGTATCCATGTTACAGAGAAAAAATTCCAAAAGGTTTAGATGTAAATCGCCAATAGGTGAATATGGTTTCCTGTTAGTCTTATGGGGTCTCCAGGAAATTAACACTATGTGCACACAAAGAAGATAAATGATAAGGCAAAATTTAAAAAAACAGTCTGGTAAAATCTATATAGTAGTATAGTTTATAGTCCCTGATACTTATCTGAAATTTTGGATTACTTCACATTAAAAAAAAAAAAAGGGCGAAGAAACTTAGAAAAATTAAAATCAGTAATGCAGGGACAAGTATACCAGCTTCTTCTTCATTCCCTTCTGATAAATAACTCCTGTTTTCATTGTTATCCAGCTGTGACCTTGCCATCACACTTCACTCCTTGACAGACTGTCTTTAGGAATGGAGGGCAATCAATCATGGATTGCAGAATTCATCCTGGTAGGATTCCAGCTCAGTGAAGACATGGAATTGGTCCTGTTTGGTATCTTCTCCCTGTTATATACCTTCAACCTGCTGGCAAATGGCATGATCTTGGGTCTCATCTGCCTCGACCCTAGACTGCACACCCCCATGTACTACTTCCTGTCTCATCTGGCCATCATTGACATATCCTATGCTTCTAGCAATTTGCCCAATTTGCTGGCAAATCTAGTGAAACACAAAAAAGACATCTCCTTTATCTTATGTACTTTGCAGATGATTTTTAATTTGACTTTTGCTTCAATAGAGTGTTTGATTTTGGTGGTGATGTCCTATGACAGGTTTGTGGCGATCTGCCACCCCCTACAGTACATGGTCATCATGAACTGGAGGGTGTGCACGTTCCTGGCCATTGCTTGCTGGGCGTGTGGATTTTCGCTGGCGATAGTACAAGTAAGTCTGTTTCTAAGGCTGCCCTTCTGTGGGCCCCAGAAGGTGAACCATTTCTTCTGTGAGATTCAATCTGTTCTCAAAGTGACCTGTGGTGACATCTGGATCAATGAAATGTTTCTCTTTGCTGAAGGTGTGTTTATTTTAGTTGGGCCCCTTTCCTTGATGTTGGTCTCCTACGTGCACATCCTCTGGGCAATCCTGAAGATCCAGTCAAAGGAGGGCCGCAAGAAAGCCTTCTCTACCTGCTCCTCCCACCTCTGTGTGGTTGGGTTCTACTTTGGCATAGCCATGATGGTGTACTTGGCCCCTGACAGTAGCCACCGAGAGGAACAGAAGAAAATCCTTTTCCTGTTTTACACTCTATTCAACCCATTGCTGAACCCTCTTGTCTACAGCGTACGGAATGCTCAAGTGAAGGCTGCCTTCCACAGAGTATTGCAGAAAAAGAGGACAGTGTGAGGAAGGGTCCAGTTTTGGTTCACTGCATTTTCCCCCAGTGAGATGTGATTGCTGGTATACAAAACTCAACAAAATTTCCCGAGAAGATGCATGATTTCATGATGACAATTACTCAAGAGGAACATCAACATGATGGCAGAGTAAGATCCCCTAAGCCATTGTTCCTCCATGGAGACCAGAATATACCAGCCATATTTCCTTTCTGAAAATAACAGAAGTCAGATAAGAGGTGTCAGCACCCCAGACAAACACAACGCCAAGAAGAGATACAGTAAGTGAAGAGTTTACGCAAATTGATGACACTTTACCTCCTATAGCTACCTCCTGTATCTGCCACCATGTGTCCAGATCAGGAGAAAATTCCCAACTCCCATCTCTTCTTCAAGAGGGAAAAAGAAAACTGAACAATGTGGATATTTTGTAGCTTTTCGGAGAGTGGCCTGAAGGTTAGTTTTCTCACTTGTTTCAGAGCACTGATGCGAATGGCAATTTGGATTCCTTGTAGATATCAAGGGAAAGTTTCATGCAAAGATGGGCTCGATAAAGGACAGAAATGGTCTGGACCTAAGAGAAGCAGAAGATATTAAGAAGAGGTGGAAAGAATACATGGAAGAACTGTACAAAAAGATCTTCAAGACCCACATAATCATGATGATGTGATCACTCATCTAGAGCCAGACATCTTGGAGTGTGAAGTCAAGTGGGCCTTAGAAAGCATCACTACGAACAAAGCTAGTGGAGGTGATGGAATTCCAGTTGAGCTATTTCAAATCCTGAAAGATGATGCTGTGAAAGTGCTGCACTCAATATGGCAGCAAATTTGGAAAACTCAGCAGTGGCCACAGGACTGGAAAAGGTCAGTTTTCATTCCAATCCCAAAGAAAGGCAATGCCAAAGAATGCTCAAACTACCACACAATTGCACTCATCTCACATGCTAGTAAAGTAATGCTCAAAATTCTCCAATACATGAATCGTGAACTCCCTGATGTTCAAGCTGGTTTCAGAAAAGGCAGAGGAACCAGAGATCAAATTGCCAACATCCCCTGGATTATGGAAAAAGCAAGAGAGTTCCAGAAAAACATCTATTTCTGCTTTATTGACTATGCCAAAGTCTTTGACTATGTGGATCACAAGAAACTGTGGAAAATTCTGAAAGAGATGGGAATACCAGACCACCTGACCTGCCTCTTGAGAAATCTGTATTCAGGTTAGGAAGCAACAGTTAGAACTGGACATGGAACAAAAGACTGGTTCCAAATAGGAAAAGGAGGACGTCAAGTCTGTATATTGTCACCCTGTTTATTTAACTTACATGCAGAGTACATCATGAGAAATGCTGGAGTAGAAGAAACACAAGCTGGAATCAAGATTGCCAGGAGAAATATCAATAACCTCACATATGCAGATGACACCATCCTTATGGCAGAGAGTGAAGAGGAGCTAAAAAGCCTCTTGATGAAAGTGAAAGAGGAGAGTGAAAAAGTTGGCTTAAAGCTCAACATTCAGAAAACGAAGATCATGGCATCTGGTCCCATCACTTCATGGGAAATAGATGGGGAAACAGTGAAAACAGTGTCAGACTCTATTTTTGGGGGCTCCAAAATCACTGCAGATGGTGACTGCAGCCATGAAATTAAAAGACGCTTACTCCTTGGAAGAAACGTTATGACCAACCTAGACAGTATATTCAAAAGCAGAGACATTACTTTGCCGACTAAGGTCCATCTAGTCAAGGCTATGGTTTTTCCTGTGGTCATGCATGGATGTGAGAGTTGGACTGTGAAGAAGGCTGAGCACCAAAGAATTGATGCATTTGAACTGTGGTGTTGGAGAAGACTCCTGAGGGTCCCTTGGACTGCCAGGAGATCCAACCAGTCCATTCTGAAGGAGATCAGCCCTGGGATTTCTTTGGAAGGAATGATGCTAAAGCTGAAACTCCAGGACTTTGGCCACCTCATGGGAAGAGTTGACTCACTGGGAAAGACTCTGATGCTGGGAGGGATTGGGGGCAGGAGGAGAAGGGAATGACCCAGGATGAGATGGCTGGATGGCATGACGGACTCAATGGACGTGAGTCTAGGGAACTCTGGTATTAAGTGATGGACAGGGAGGCCTGGCATGCTGTGATTCATGGTGTCGCAAAGAGTCGGACACGACTGAGCGACTGAACCGAACTGAACTGTAGGGGCCACTGGGAAACATCGCAAGCATTCCAACTTTTTATAGATATATAGAGATTGTAGCATGTCAGACAAACACCAGGTAGAGCAAGTCTGTACAGGCTCCAGGAAAAAAAAAAATAAAGGGCAAACCTCTTTAACTGAGAAAGTACATAAACCGATTCAGAGAAGCTGCATCCACAGTCAAGGCTAGGAGGTCCCTAGAATCTCTAGGAGAGCTTATTGCTGAAGACCTTCCCCTTCTCAAAGTCAGTCAATTGACTAGGAGAAGTAGCTGTTTTTCCAAACGCCCACATCTCAGCTACAGTTCATAAGATATATAGTGAAACAGGGAAATCATGGACCAATTAAAGGAGCAAACTAAATCTCAAGAAACTATCCCTAAGGAGATGTAGATATGAGTCACCTGGCGAAAATCCAGGATCATCATTTTAACGATATTGAATAATCTATAAAACATATAGACAAATAAAATGATACATGAACAAAATGAAAGTATCACAAAGAGATAAAAACTATAAGAAGAACCAAACATAAATTCTGGGACTGAGTTGAAAAATTGATTACAGGGGTTCAAGCGAGAAATTAGGAACTGGTTGGAGACTGATGAAAACAAGACACAGCATGCCAAAAATGTGTGGCTGCAAAAGCAGTACTGAGAAGGGAGCTTTCAGTAGCATGTCCTCATGCATTTATAAAGAGAGAAGATTGAAAACCAACACCCTCACTTTACATCTGAACCAGAAATAGAAGAAAAATCAACCCCAATATGGCAGAAATAAGAAAGTGATAAATACTGGAATGTAGATAAGCAAAATAGAGAATAGAAAACAGCCAACTGGTAGAAAAAGAAGTCAATGAAACTAAGAAATGGTATCCCGAGAAACTCAAAATATTGGCAAACCCTTATCTAAACTGAAAGAAAAAGAGATATATGTAGGATATTCAGATACCTAGAAACATGAAGTAGAATAATGGTTACAAGTGACTAGGAGACGAGAATAAGAAGTTATTTAATTGGTACAGAGTCTGTTTGAGGTGGGAAAGTTCTGGAGATGGATATTGATGATGGCGCCACAGTGTTATTGACAATGTCACTGAAGTGTACATTTAAAATTTTAGAAGACAAGTTCAAGACAGAAGAGTTGTAAGACCCTGAGTATATCTCGCATGAATATACCAAAGCTGAAACTACATATGAAAGAGCTCTCTCTCTTTGAGAACTAAAGTAGAACAAGTTTTGTACAACCGTGAATACAAAAGAAATAACTCCACACCAAACATGTAGGAGGGAAAGAGAAACAATCTAGTTGGGACCCACACACCCATTGTGCATCCTGGAAGGGGAGGAGGTTATCCCAAGATGGGCATCCTCCCCAAGGAACAAGGAGTTCAAGCACCATGTTGGGCACCCCAGCCCTGGGGCCCTGCACTAGCAAGACAAAACGCTTTTGCTGGTTTTGAAACCTGTGAGGCTTATAACTGAGAGAGCCCAGGGGCTGTTGGAAATCTAAATTTCCCTGTTAAAGGGTGTACTCATGGACTTGCTTCCTCCCAGGTCCTGTGCAGAAACAGCAAGATGAAAAGTGCCCGGTGCTATGGCCAGCTTGCCAAGACCACCCCAGTAGGCCCCACCCCCAGTCTTCCTGGACTGTAGCTCTAGCCTCTCTGGCTCTGGCCACATATCCCACTAAGGCAGTGGCCACCAATACCCCTGCCCCCAGGAGAAGCAGCAGCTCTCCTCAGGCCCCGGGCCCCGGCCACTCCCTCCATGGCCACAGTCCCGGTCACGGTAGTGGCCACGAGCACGGCCTGGGGGCTCTCATCAGCTAATGGCTCCCGTCTCTCGGGCTCCAGCTCTGCACCCACCAAAATGGTTACTTCAGTGTGATCCAGGAGAAGCCTCAGCCCACGACTAATCCTAGGTCTAGTCCCCAGCAGCAGCTCATGGCTCACTGAAGCAAGGCCTCACAGTGTGCCCTCAAAAGGGCCTCAGCCTACGTCAGACTCTAGCTCTAGCCCCACCCAGCCCTGGCTCCAGTTCTGACCCCTGTAAGTGGAGGCCCCAACAGGCCCTGAAAAAAGCCTCAGCACAGACTTGTGCCAGTTCCAGATCTTGCCCAAAGGCACTGGGCACATGTAGACTACATAAGGAGTCTCCCACACAAGACATGCCTTTAAGACTAAAAAAAAAAAAAAAAAAGAATAATATAAGAAATACAAATCAGAGCTGGAGAACACAATGCCTGAAATAAAAAATACACTAGAAGGAATCAACAGCACATTAGTACATAGATTAGGTAATATAGATGCATAAGTGATCTGCAAGGTTGATTGCGAAATCACTCAACTAGAACAAAAACAAAGATAATTAAATCAGGAAAATTTAAGGGACCTGTGAAACAACAATAACTATACTAATATTTGCATTATAGGAGTCCCAGGTGAAGAGAGAAAGGGGTAAAAAATGTACTTGATGACATAATTGCTGAAACATTCCCTAACCTAAAGGAACTAGATATACAGGTTCAGGTAACACAAATACCCACCAAGACATATCAATATTAAAATAGCAAAATTTAAAGATAAAGAATTTCAAAGGCAACAAGAGAAAAACAAAGAATCACATATAAAGGAACTTCCATAAGGCTATCAGTTGATTTTTCAGCAGAATATTTGCGGGCCAGAAGGGACTGGCATTATATAAAGTGCTGAATAAAAGCCCCTATGACCAAGGATACTCTACCCAGCAAGGTTAGCATTGATTTGAAGAAAAGAGTTTCCTAGGCAAACAAAAACTGAGTTCATCACTACTGGACCAGCCTTATAAGAAATGTTAAATGGCCCTCAGGTGAAAACTAAAGACCATAACAAGAAATAAGAAAATACGTGTATGAAAAATCTCCCTGATAGAGGTAAATTAAAGACAGTGTATCAACCACTCAAATAAGGTAGTATAAAGCTTGAAAGACAAAAGTTATAAAACCAACTATAATTAAAATAATCAGTTAAGGGATGTGAAAACACATGTAAAATTTGATACCAAAAGACAAAACTTGTGGGAAAGGGAGTAAATATGTAGAGCCTTTAAAATGTTTAAACTTGAACAGCTATCAATATAAATATTGAAATATATTTATATTGTATATAAACACATACATATATATGTAAAACTATACACATAAATATAGAGAAGTGAAAATACCTTTAAAAAAATAACAGAAAATGAGTAACAAAATAGCAGTAGTTATATACTTCAAATGGGCTTCCCTGGTAGCTCAGCTGGTAAAGAATCCACCTGCAATGTGGAAGACCTGGATTCGATATCTGGGTTGGGAAGATCCCCTAGAGAAGGGAATGGTTACCCACTCCAGTATTCTGGCCTGGAGAATGCCATGGACTCTATAGTCTATGGGATCACAAAGAGTCAGACACGACTGTGTGACTTTCACTTTCATATACTCATCAATAATCACTTTAACTGTAAATGGACTAAATGCTCCAGTGAAAGGACATAGGATGGCTCAATGGGTTGAAAAGCAGAAAACAAGCCAAAAAGAGAGAGAGAGAGAGAGACAAGAAAACCACCAACAGCAAAAAAATACACAAAAACCCCACCAATCTATATGCCTCTTACAAGACATCTGGAACAGAACTAAACACACACAAGGAGTGGAAACAAAGAGATATCCTATGCAAATGGAAATGAAAAGAAAGCTGGGGTAGCAATACTCATATCAAACAAAATAGACTTTTGAAACATCTATAACAGAAGACATTAAATTAAGAAGACAGAAATTAAATGTTTTCTGACTACACAGTATTAAACTAGGAATAAATTATAAGAAGAACACTGGAAAAAATACAAATGTAAGGAGGCTAGACAACATGCTACTAAAAAGGATGCTACCAAAGGATCAACTGGAAAGAAAAAAAAGAAATTTATAAAATACCTTCAAGATGAATGAAAAGAGAAACACAGCTTTTCAAAATATATGGAACACAGCAAAAGCAGTTAAAAAAAGAATACAGGGCTATGTCAAGAAACAAAAATCTCAAGCAATCTTAACTTTACAACTAAAGGAGTTAGAAAAAGAATGATAGATGTCCCTGGTGGCTCAGTTGTAAAGAATCCACCTGTAATGCAGCAGTGAAGAAAGTGAAAGTGAAAGTTGCTCAATTGTGTCTGACTCATTGCAACCCCATGGACTGTAGAGTCCGTGGAATTCACCAGGCAAGAATACTGGAGTGGCTAGTCTTTCCCTTCTCCAGGCGATCTTCCAAACCCAGGGATTGAACCTAGGTCTCCCCCATTGCAGGTGGATTCTTTACCAGCTGAGCCACAAGGGAAGCCTTGTGCTTCTGCTTTATTGACTACACCAAAGACTTTGACTGGGTGGATCACAATAAACTGCAAGGATGCACCACAAGCTGGAATCAAGATGGCCAAGAGAAATATCCATAATCTCGAGTATGCAGATGCCACCACCACTGTGACAGAAAGTGAAGAACTAAAGAGCTTCTTGATGAATGTGAAAGAGGAGAGTGAAAAGTTGGCTTAAAACTCAACATTCAGAAAACGAAGATCATGGCATCCGGTCCCATCACTTCATGGCAAAAAATGAGGAAACAATGGAAACAGTGAGAGACTTCATTTCAAGGGCTCCAAAATCACTACAGATGGGGACTGCAGCCATGAAATTAAAAGACGCTTACTCCTTGGCAGAAAAGCCATAACCAACCTAGATAGCATATTAAAAGGCAGAGACATTCCTTTGCCAAGAAAGCCCATCTACTCAAAGCTATGGTTGTTCCAGTGGTCATGTATGGATGTGAGAGTTGGGCTATAAAGAAAGCTGAGCACCGAATAACTGATGCTTTTGACTGTGGTGTTGGAGAAGACTCTTGAGAGTCCCTTGGACTGCAAGGAGACCCAACGAGTGCATTCTAAAGGAAATCAGTCCTGAATATTCTCTGGAAGGACTGATGCTGAAGCTGAAGCTCCAATACTTTGGCCACCTCATGTGAGGAATTGAGTCATTGGAAAAGACCCTGATGCTGGGAAAGATTGAAGGTGGGAGGAGAAGGGGACGACAGAGGATGAGATGGTTGGATGGCATCACTGACTAGATGGACGTGAGTTTGAGTAAGCTCCAGGAGTTCGTGATTGATAGGGAAGCCTTGCGAGCTGCAGTCCATAGGGTCGCAAAAAGTGGGACAGGACTGAGCAACTGAACTGAATGCAGGAGTCGCTGGTTCGATCCCTAGGTTGAGAAGATCCCCTGGAGAAGGAAATGGCAACTCACTCCAGTATTCTTGCCAGTAGAATTCCATGAACAGAGGAGCATGACTGTCCATGAGGTCGCAAAGGTGTTGGACACAACTTCGCAACTAAACAGCAAAATTCTTCAAAGTTAGTGGAAGGAAATAATAAAGACCAGAGTGGAAATTAATGACATGGTGACCAAATAAATGAGTAAATAAAAGAGATCAATGAAATTAAAAGCTGGTTCTTTGAAAACATAAACTCAATAGACCTTTAGACAGATTCATCATGAAAAAAAGAAAGAGGGCTTAAATGAATAAAATCAGAAATTAAAGAGAAGTTTCAGCTGATATCACTAAAAAGCAAATAACTATAAGGGGATACTATAAACCGTTATTCACCAACAAAGTGGGTGATCTAGAAGAATTGAAAATTGCTAGAAATAGATAGCTTTCCAAGCCTAAATCTGGAAGAAAAAGGATGCCTTCACAGGTCATTATTAGTAAATAATGATGTTAAATGAGTAATAAAATCTCCCAACAAACAGAAGTCTGGGACCAAAGGGCTTTACAGACAAATTCTACCAAATATTTAAAGAAGAGTTAATACCTATGCTTCTCCAGCTATTCCAAAAAATTGGAAAGTAGGAAACTTTTCAAATTTCAAAAACTTGAAAAGGGCTTCCTCAATAGCTCAGTTGATAAAGAATCCACCTGCAGTGCAGGAGACCCCAGTTTGATTCCTGGGTTGGGAAGATCTCCTGGAGAAGGGATAGGCAACCCACTCCAGTATTCTTGGGCTTCCCTTGTCACTCAGCTGGTAAAGAATCTGCCTGCAATGCGGGAGGCCTGGATCCAACCGCTGGGTTCAGAAGATCCCCCAGAGAAGGGAAAAGCTACCCACTCCAGTATTCTGGCCTGGAGAATTCCATGGAGTCACAACGAGTCAGACACAACTGAGCGACTTTCACTTTCACTTAATACCCATCCTTCTCCAGCTATTCCCAAAAATTGAAAAGGAGGAAACACTTTCTAATTCATTCTACCAGGTCAGCAATATCCTGATACCAACTGCATATAAAAACATTTCAAAAAAATAAAATAAAAATTACAAACCATTATCCATGATTAATTTAGAAGAAAAATCCTCAATTAAATGTTAGCAAGCTGAATTCAATAATACATAAAAAATCATACATCATGATCAAGTGAGATTTATTTCAGAGATGCAAGGAGGGTGCAGTATCTACAAATATGTCAACATGAGACACCGCATTAACAAATGAGGTGTCATTTTGTTAATGACATGAGATAACATGGTCATCTCAATAGATGCAAAAAAGCACATAACAAAATTCAACATCCAATCATGATAAAAACTCTAAGAAAGATTGATATAGAA
Source organism: Ovis aries (assembly GCF_016772045.2). Taxonomy (NCBI): domain Eukaryota; kingdom Metazoa; phylum Chordata; class Mammalia; order Artiodactyla; family Bovidae; genus Ovis; species Ovis aries. The sequence goes on from NC_056057.1 coordinate 108,701,145, forward strand.
AGAATATACCTCAACAAAATAGAGGCCATTTATAACAAATGCCTGGTGAACATCACACTAATGAAATGAAATCTTCTCTAAGATCAGGAACAAGACAAAAATGCCCACTCTCACCATGTCTGTTTAACATAGTACTGGAAGACTTATGCTCCACAATTGAAAAAGGTATAAAATGCATCTACATTGGAAAGAAGTAAAACTGTTGCTGTTTGAGATGATGTGATAATATATACAACTCTGAAGACTCCACCGAAAAAATATTAGAACCAATAAATGAATTTAATAAAGCTTCAGGATAAAAAATTAATGCACACTAATTTGTTAAATTTCTGTACTCTAATAATGAGCTATCAGAAATAGAAATCAAGAAAAAATCCCATTTACAATCACATCAAAAAGAATAAAATGCCTAGGAATAAATTTAACCAGGAAGGGGAAAGATTTGTACTCCAAAAACTATGAACATTAGTGAAAGAAACTCAAGATGATAGAAATAAATTGAAAGATACCCCATGTTCATGGATTAGAAGATTTAATATTATTAAAATGCCCGTATTACCCAATGCAGTCTACAGATGCAATGCAATTCTTCAAATAACATGGTATTTTTCATGGAACAAGAACAAATCATTCAAAATTAGTATGGAACCACAAATAATCATCAAAGAGTCAAACCAGCCTTCAGAAAGAAAAGCAAAACTGGAGATAATCAAATTTCCTGTCTTCAGATTATACTACAAAGTTATGACAATCAAAACAGTATGGTACTAGCACAAAAACACAGATCAATGGAGCAGAATAGAGAACCCAAATATAAACCTACACACATATGGCCAGTTTATGACCAAAGAAGCAATAATATAAAATAAAGAATATCGATCTCTTCAATAAGCAGTATTGGACTACTTTCTCATACCATATGCAAACATAAATTCAACATGCTTTAAAGACTTATATGTAAAACCAGAAACTGTAAAAGTCATAGAAGAAAATGTAGGCAGTAAGCATTTTGAAATAAGTCTTAATATTATTTTTTGAATCTGTCTCCTCAGGCAAATAAAGCAAAAGTAAAAATAGACAGTTGGGACCCAATCACAATAAAGAACTTTTATAGAGCAAAGTAAAGCATCACCAACTGAAGAGCGGTTTATTGAATGGGAAGAAATATTTGGCAAACAACATTTCAGATAAAAGGTTGATATCCAAAACATATAAAGAAGATATATATATCATATATATATACATATATATCAAAGAACATATATCACACAACTCAATATAAAAAATAAACAATACAATTAAAATACGAGCAGAGGACCTCAATTATAGTTTTTTTCCAAAGAAATCATACTGATGACCAACAGACATATAAAAAGATACTCCACATCACTAATCATCAGGAAAACGCAAAACAAAACCACAATGGGGTATCACCTCACAACTGTCAGAGTGACTGTCATCAAAAAGATAAAAATGACAGGTGTTAGTGAGGATCTGAAGAAAAGGGAACCCTGGTGCAGTGTTTGTGGGAATGTAAATTAGTGCAGGCACCATGGTAAACAGTATGGAGTTTCTTCACAAAATTAAAAATAGAACTACCATGCAGTTCAGCAGTTCCACTGCTGGATAGTTACCCAAAGAAAAGGAAAACGTTAATTCAAAAAAATACACGCACCCAAATGTTCATAGCAGCATAGTAGATACAATAGATACGAGATGAAAACAATGCTCATTGACAGATGAACAGATAAAGAAGATACACTGTGTATATGTACAATGGAATATTACTCAGGAATAGAAAATGAAATTTTGCCATTTGCAGCAATGTGAATAGAACACAGAGATTATTATGATTAGTGAATAAGTCAGAAAGACATCTTACATGACATCTTAGATGTCACTTCCATCTAAAAAAAAAAAAAATGAAGCAAATGTGTAGAACGAAACAGAAGCAGACTCACAGACACAGGCTTCGAGTAGAACCAGGTGTAAGGCAGGGCTTTCCTTCTGCTTGGCCACTGTCATCACCCTGTCAGGGACAAGGTCAAGGTCCACACTGCTGGCACAGAAGCCCTGGGGGAGCTGATTCAATTCACTTTGGGTGTGTGCTCTTCCTGTACCCAACAACTCCTTGCCCCAGAGGGGAGCAGTGCTGGAGCAAGAGGGGCTGGCGGGGGTATTGCACGAGGGTCCTGACATAGGCCATTACAGTCTGATCACCATCAGAAATCCAAATTGTCTCTGATGGATGACCTGTGCAATTGTCCTTCGTCTTGGCAACACTCACTTTGGTGCTGGAGTGTTTGCTTGGCTCAGGCTGGACCAGACACCTCGCTGGTCTCAGGAACCAGTCAGATCACTCTTTGGTTTTAACCTGTCCTTCCTGCCCTGCTTCAGGAGCAAGCAAGTGTTCCCCACAAGCAGAGTTCAGGCATCCTCTGGGCCATCAAACACCCAAGGGGGCCTGTCTTCACTTTGTCAGACCCCAGAGCCCAATATGTGGTTCTAATAGCTCACTCACAAGGGAGGGTCTCCACTAAAGTAATTTACCATTTTATCTGAGTTCCCTCCCAAATGTGTAGGTCCTGGTATTGCTTCTCTGACCTTCCTGTCTGATTCTGTATGGATCTTCCTTGCAGCGTTGGTTGTACTGGAGTCTTTCTGCTAATCTCTAGTTAGTTTTTACTGAGAGTTGTTCCACATTAAGATGTATTTTTGATGTGTTTGTGGGAGGAGGTAAGTTCTCTGTCCTCTTACTCTACCATCTTGCTTTGAGTTCAAATAGACTCTAGTGCACTTTTCAAGTCAGTTCAGTTCAGTCACTCAGTCATATCCAACGCCTTGCAACACCATGAGTCGAAGCACACCACGCCTCCCTGTCCATCACCAACTCCCAGAGTTCACTCAGACTCATGTATATTGAGTTAGTGATGCCATCTAGCCATCTCATCCTCTGTCATCCCCTTCTCCACATGCCCCCAATCCCTCCCAGCATCAGAGTCTCTTCCAATGAGTCAACTCTTCGCATGAGGTGGCCAAAGTACTGGAGTTTCAGCTTTAGCATCATTCCTTCCAAAGAAATCCCAGGGCTGATCTCCTTCAGAATGGACTGGTTGGATCTCCTTGCAGTCCAAGGGACCCTCAAGAGTCTTCTCCAACACCACAGTTCAAAAGCATCAATTCGTCAGTGCTCAGCTTTCTTCACAGCCCATCTCTCGCATCCATACATGACCACTGGAAAACCGTAGCCTTGACTAGATGGATCTTAGTCGGCAAAGTAAATGTCTCTGCTTTTGAATATGCTATCTAGGTTGGTCATAACGTTTCTTCCAAGGAGTAAGCGACTTTTAATTTCATGGCTGCAGTCACCATCTGCAGTGATTTTGGAGCCCAAAAATAAAATCTGACACTTTTTCCACTACTTCCCCATCTATTTCCCATGATGTGATGGGACCAAATGCCATGATTTTAGATTTCTGAATGTTGAGCTTTAAGCTAACTTTTTCACTCTCCTCTTTCACTTTCATCAAGAGGCTTTTTAGTTCCTCTTCACTCTCTGCCATAAGGGTGGTGTCATCTGCATATCTGAGGTTATTGATATTTCTCCTGGCAATCTTGATTCCAGCTTGTGCTTCTTCCAGCCCAGCGTTTCTCATGATGTACTCTGCATATAAGTTAAATAAGCAGGGTGACAATATACAGCCTTGACATATTCCTTTTCCTATTAGGAACCAGTCTGTTGTTCCATGTCTAGTTCTAACTGTTTTTTCCTGACCTGTATATAGGTTTCTCAACAGGCAGGTCAGGTAGTCTGATATTCCCATCTCTTCCAGAATTTTCCACAATTTATTGTGATCCACACAGTCAAAGGCTTTGGCATAGTCAATAAAGCAGAAATAGATGTTTTTCTGGAACTCTCTTGCTTTTCCATGATCCAGCGGATGTTGGCAATTTGATCTCTGGTTCCTCTGCCTTTTCTAAAACCAGCTTGAACATCAGGAAGTTCACGGTTTATGTATTGCTGAAACCTGGCTTGGAGAATTTTGAGAATTACTTTACTAGCATGTGAGATTAGTGCAGTTGTGCGGTAGTTTGAGCATTCTTTGGCATTGTCTTTCTTTGGGATTGGAATGAAAACTGACCTTTTCCAGTCCTGTGGCCACTGCTGAGTTTTCCAGATTTCCTGACATATTGAGTGCAGCACTTTCACAGCATCATCTTTCAGGATTTGAATAGCTCTACTGGAATTCCATCATCTTGACTAACTTTGTTTGTAGTGATGCTTTCTAAGGACCACTTGACTTCACATTCCAGGATGTCTGGCTCTGGTGAGTGATCACACCATCGTGATTATCTTGGTCGTGAAGATCTTTTTTGTACAGTTCTGTGTATTCTTGCCACCTCTCCTTAATATCTTCTGCTTCTGTTAGGTCCATATTTCTGTCCTTTATTGAGCCCATCTTTGCATGAAATGTTCCCTTGGTATCTCTAATTTTCTTGAAGAGATCTCTAGTCTTTCCCATTCTGTTGTTTTCCTCTATTTCTTTGCATTGATCGCTAAGGAAGGCTTTCTTATCTCTTCTTGCTATTCTTTGGAACTCTACATTCAGATTCTTATGTCTTTCTCTTTCTCCTTTGCTTCTCTTCTTTTCACAGCAATTTGTAAGGCCTCCCCAGACAGCCATTTTCTTTTTGCATTTCTTTTCCATGGGGATGGTCTTGATCCCTGTCTCCTGTACAGTGTCACGAACCTCAGTCCATAGTTCATCATGTACTCTATCTATCAGATCTAGGCCCTTAAATCTATTTCTCACATCCACTGTATAGTGGGGATTGTATAGGGATTTGATTTAGGTCATACCTGAATGGTCTAGTGGTTTTCCCTACTTTCTTCAATTTGAGTCTCAATTTGGCAATAAGGAGTTCATGATCTGAGCCACAGTCAGCTCCTGGTCTTGTTTTTGCTGACTGTACAGAGCTTCTCCATCTTTGGCTGCAAAGAATATAATCAATCTGATTTCGGTGTTGACCATCTGGTGATTTCCATGTGTAGAGTCTTCTCTGTGTTGTTGGAAGAGGATGTTTGCTATGACCAGTGCATTTTCTTGACAAAACTCTATTAGTCTTTGCTCTGCTTCATTCCGCATTCCAAGGCCAAATTTGCCTGTTACTCCAGGTGTTTCTTGACTTCCTACTTTTGCATTCCAGTCCCCTATAATGAAAAGGACATCTTTTTTGGGTGTGTGTTCTAAAAGGTCTTGTAGGTCTTCATAAAATTGTTCAACTTCAGCTTCTTCAGCATTGCTGTTTGGGGCATAGACTTGGATTACTGTGATATTGAATGCTTTGCCTTGGAAACAAACAGAGATCATTCTGTCATTTTCCAGATTGCATCCAAGTACTGCATTTCAGACTCTTTTGTTGACCATGATGGCTACTCCATATCTTCTGACAGATTCCTGCCCACAGTAGTAGATATAATGGTCATCTGAGTTAAATTCATCCATTCCAGACTATTTTAGTTCACTGATTCCTAGAATGTCGATGTTCACTCTTGCCATCTCTTGTTTGACCACTTCCAATTTGCCTTGATTCATGGACCTGACATTCCAGATTTCTATGGAATATTGCTCTTTACAGCATCGGATCTTGCTTCTATCACCAGTCTCCTCCACAACTGGGTATTGTTTTTGTTTTGGCTCCTTTCCTTCATTCTTTCTGGAGTTATTTCTCCACTGATCTCCAGTAACATATTGGACCTGGGGAGTTGCACCTACCGACCTGGGGAGTTCCTCTTTCAGTATCCTATCATTTTGCCTTTTCATACTGTTCATGGGGTTCTCAAGGCAAGAATACTGAAGTGGCTTGCCATTCCCTTCTCCAGTAGACCACATTCTGTCAGACCTCTCTACCATGACCCACCCATCTTTGGTTGCCCCACAGGCATGGCTTGGTTTCATTGAGTTAGACAAGGCTGTGGTCCTAGTGTGATTAGATTGACTAGTTTTCTGTGGTTATGGTTTCAGTGTGTCTGTCCTCTGATGCCCTCTTGCAACACCTACCATCTTACTTGGGTTTCTCTTACCATGGACGTGAGGTATCTCTTCATGTTTGCTCCAGCAAAGTGCAGCCTCTGCTCCTTACCTTGGATGAGAGGTATCTCCTCAATGCCGCCCCTCCTGATCTTAGGGTGGAGTAGCTCCTCTAGCCCTCCTGTGCCCACAGAGCCACTGCTTCTTGGACACGGGGTTGCACATTTAGGTTTATAGAAAATTTGAGTCCTGAACTCAGAGTTCTGTATATTCCCTCTTTTCCTCCCGTTTCTTATATTGTTAATATCTTGCAATGTGTGTGTTGTGTTTGTTTAAACTGATGAGCCAATATTGATACATTATTAACAAAATTTCATAGTTAGAGTTCACTCTTTGGGTTATATATTCCATCAGTTTTGACAAAGGTATCATGTATATACCTTTATTACATATAAAGGTGGACTTATATCCACCGTTATAACACCATACCAAATAGTTTCACAGCCCTACAGATCTGCTGTGTCTCAACAGTGCACCCCACTTTATCTCCCCAAAACCTCTGACAACTACTAATCTTTTAAATATCTCCATCAGTTCTGGCACTCAGTTGTGTCTGACTCTTTGTGACCTGGTGGACTGCAGCAAACCAGGCTTCCCTGTCCATCACCAACTCCCACAGTTGACTCAAACTCATGTGCATTGAGTCAGTGATGCCATCCAACCATTGCATTCTCTGTCATCCCCTTCTCCTCCTGCCTTCAATCTTTCCCAGCATCAGGGTGTTTTCCAATGACTCAGTTCTTTGCATCAGGTGGCCAATGTATTGGAATTTCAGCTTCAACATTGGTCCTTCCAATGAATATTCAGGACTGATTTCCTTTAGGATAGATTGGTTTGGTCTCCTTGCAGTCCAGCGGACTCTCAAGAGTCTTCTCCAACACCACAATTCAAAACCATCAGTTCTTCGGCACTCAGCTTTATTTATAGTCCAACTCTCACGTCCATACATGACCACTGGAAAAACCATAGCTTTGACTAGATGGACCTATGTTGACAAAGTAATGTCTCTGCTTTTCAATTTGCTGTCTAGATCAATCATAACTTTACTTCCAAGGAGCAAACGTCTTTCAATTTCATGGCGGCAGTCACCATCTGCAGTGATTTTGAGCCCCCCAAAATAAAGTTTCTCACAGTTTCCATTGTTTCCCCATCTATTAGCCATATCTCCATAGTTTTACCTTTTCTGGAAGTCATATAGTTGAAATCATCCAATGTATATAGCATTTTAAATTTGACTTCTCTATGGTTTTTCCAGTAGTCATGTATGGATGTGAGAGTTGGACTGTGAAGAAGGCTGAGCACCGAACAATTGATGCTTTTGAACTGTGGTGTTGGACAAAACTCTTGAGAGTCCCTTGGACTGCAAGGAGATCCAACCCGTCCATTCTGAAGGAGATCAACCCTGGGATTTCTTTGAAAGGAATGATGCTAAAGCTGAATCTCCATTACTTTGGCCACCTCTGTGGAGAGTTGACTCATTGGAAAAGACTTTGATGCTGGGAGGTATTGGGGGCAGGAGGAGAAGGGGATGACAGAGGATGAGATGCCTGGATGGCATCACGGACTCGATGGACGTGAATCTGAGTGAACTTTGGGAGGAGGTGATAGACAGGAAGGCCTGTCGTGCTGCAATTCATGGGGTCCCAAAGAGATGGACACGACTGAGCAACTGAACTGAACTGAACTGACACAGCAATATTCATTTAAGGTTTCTCCATATTTGGGGGACTTAATAGGCCATTTCTTTATATCACTGAATAATATCACTGATAAAATAATATTGTATTGGTGTACAGTTTGTTTATCCACTCACATTTTGAAGGAGATCATTTTTACTCCCAAGTTTTAATAATTGTGAATAATGTTGCTATAAACATTTGTTTGCAGGGTTTGTGTGGACATGTTTTCACCTCCTTTCAATGAAGGAAAACCATGTAGGGTGATTGGTAGTTCAGAGAGTAAGAGTATGTTTAGTATTTAAGAAACTATTAAACTGCCTTCCAAACTGACTCTACTAGGTTGCAGTGACTGAAAATGAATTCCCTTAGCAATGGATAAAGATTCCTGTTGGTCCACATCCTAAACAGTGTTTGATGTTATCCATGTTTGGATTTTGGTAATAAGGAGTTCATGATCTGAGCCACAGTCAGCTCCTGGTCTTGTTTTTGTTGCCTGTATAGAGCTTCTACATCTTTCGCTGCAAAGAATATAATCAATCTGATTTTGGTGTTGACCATCTAGTGATGTCCATGTCTCTTGTGTTGTTGGAAGAGGGTGTTTGCTATGACCATGCATTTTCTTGGCAAAACTCTATTAGTCTTTTCCCTGCTTCATTCCGTATTCCAAGGCCAAATTTGTCTGTTACTCCAGGTGTTTCTTGACTTCCTACTTTTGCATTCCAGTCCCCTATAATGAAAAGGACACCGTTCTTGGGTATGTGTTCTAAAAGGTCTTGTAGGTCTTCATAGAATCATTGAACTTCAGCTTCTTCAGCATTACTGGTTGGGGCATAGACTTGAATTAATATGATATTGAATGGTTTGCCTTGGAAACAAACAGAGATCATTCTGTCGTTTTTGAGATTACATCCAAGTACTGCATTTCAGATTCTTTTGTTGACCATGATGGCTACTTCATTTCTTCTGAGATGTTCCTGCCTGCAGTAGTAGATATAATGGTCATTTGAGTTAAATTCACCCATTCCAGTCCATTTTAGTTCGCTGATTCCCAGAATGTCGACGTTCACTCTTGCCATCTCCTATTTGACCACTCCAATTTGCCTTGATTCATGGACCTGACATTCCAGGTTCCTATGCAATATTGCTCTTTACAGCATCGGATCTTGCTTCTATCACCAGTCACATCCACAGCTGGGTACTGTTTTTGCTTTGGCTCCATCCCTTCATTCTTTCTGGAGTTATTTCTCCACTGATCTCCAGTAGCATATTGGGCACCTACTGACCTGGGGAGTCCCTCTTTCAGTGTCCTACCATTTTGCCTTTTCACACTGTTCATGAGGTTCTCAAGGCAAGAATACTGAAGTGGTTTGCCATTCCCTTCTCCAGTGAACCACATGGAGAAGCTCTATACAGTCAACAAAAACAAGACGAGGAGCTGACTGTGGCTCAGATCATCAACTCCTTATTACCAAATTCAGACTTAAATTGAAGAAAGCAGGGAAAACTGTTAGACCATTCTGGTATGACCTCAATGAAATCCCTTATGATTATACAGTGGAAGTGAGAAATAGATTTGAGGGCCTAGATCTGAAAGATAGAGTGCCTGATGAACTATGGAATGAGGTTCATGACATTGTACAGGAGACAGGGATCAAGACCATCCCCATGAAAAAGAAATGCAAAAAAGCAAAATGGCTGTCTGGGGAAGCCTTACAAATAGCTGTGAAAAGAAGAGAAGCAAAAAGCCAAGGAGAAAAGAAAAGATATAAGCATCTGAATGCAGAGTTCCAAAGAATAGCAAGAAGAGATAAGAAAGCCTTCCTTAGCGATCAGTGCAAAGAAATAGAGGAAAGCAACAGAATGGGAAAGACTAGAGATCTCGTCAAGAAAATTAGAGATACCAAGGGAACATTTCATGCAAAGATGGGCTCGATAAAGGACAGAAATGATATGGACCTAACAGAAGCAGAAGATATTAAGAAGAGGTGGCAAGATACACAGAAGAACTGTCCAAAGAAGATCTTCATGACTTGGATAATCATGATGGTGTGATCACTCACCAGAGCCAGACATCCTGGAATGTGAAGTCAAGTGGGCCTTAGAAAGCATCACTATGAACAAAGTTAGTCAAGGTGATGGAATTCCAGTAGAGCTATTCAAATCCTAAAAGATGATGCTGTGAAAGTGCTGCACTCAATATGTCAGGAAATCTGGAAAACTCAGCAGTGGCTACAGGACTGGAAAAGGTCAGTTTTCATTCCAATCCCAAAGAAAGGCAATCCTAAAGAATGCTCAAACTGCCACACAATTGCACTCATCTCACATGCTAGTAAAGTAATTCTCAAAATTCTCCAAGCCAGGCTTCAGCAATACGTGAACCATGAACTTCCTGATGTTCAAGCTGGTTTTAGAAAAGGCAGAGGAACCAGAGATCAAATTGCCAACATCCACTGGATCATCGAAAAAGCAAGAGAGTTCCAGAAAAACATCTATTTCTGCTTTATTGACTATGCCAAAGTCTTTGACTGTGTGGATCACAATAAACTGTGGAAAATTCCGAAAGACATGAGAATACCAGACCACCTAATCTGCCTCTTGAGATATCTGTATGCAGGCCAGGAAGCAACAGTTAGAACTGGATGTGGAACAACAGACTGGTTCCAAATAGGAAAAGGAGGATGTCAAGGCTGTATATTGTCACCCTGCTATTTAACTTATATGCAGAGTGAAAGTGAAGTCACTCAGTCGTGTCCAACTCTTTGCAACGCCATGGACTGTAGCCTACCAAGCTCCTCCCTCCATGGGATTCTCCAGGCAAGAGTACTGGAGTACATCATGAGAAACGCTGGACTGGAAGAAACACAACCTGGAATCAAGATTGCCAGGAGAAATATCAATAACCTCAGATATGCAGATGACACCACCCTTATGGCAGAGAGTGAAGAGGAACTAAAAGCCTCTTGATGAAAGTGAAAGAGGAGAGTGAAAAAGTTAGCTTAAAGCTCAACATTCAGAAAACGAAGATCATGGCATCTGGTCCCATCACTTCATAGGAAATAGATGGGGAGACAGTGGAAACAGTGTCAAACTTTACTTTTGGGGGCTCCAAAATCACTGCAGATGGTGACTGCAGCCATGAAATTAAAAGACGCTTACTCCTTGGAAGAAAAGTTATGACCAACCTAGATAGTATATTCAAAAGCAGAGACATTACTTTGCCAACCAAGGTCCGTCTAGTCAAGGCTATGGTTTTTCCTGTGGTCATGTATGGATGTGAGAGTTGGACTGTGAAGAAGGCTGAGCACCGAAGAACTGATGCTTTTGAACTGTGGTGTTGGAGAAGACTCTTGAGAGCCCCTTGGACTGCAAGGAGATCCAACCCGTCCATTCTGAAGGAGATCAGCCCTGGGATTTCTTTTGGAAGGAATGATGCTAAAGCTGAAGCTCCAGCACTTTGGCCACCTCATGAAAAGAGTTGACTCATTGGAAAAGACTTTGATGCTGGGAGGGATTGGGGGCAGGAGAAGAAGGGGACGACCAAGGATGAGATGGCTGGATGGCATCACGGACTCAATGGACGCGAGTCTGAGTGAACTCTGGGAGTTGGTGATAGACAGGGAGGCCTGGCGTGCTGCGATTCATGGGGTCGCAAAGAGTCGGACACGACTGAGCAACTGAACTGAACTGATGTTTGGATTTTAGCCATTCTACTAGGTCTATAGAGGTGTCTCAATCTTACTTTAATATTCATTTCCCTGATGACATGGATGTGGAATATCATTTCATACGCTTATTTACCATCTGTATATTTTCTTTAAAGGGGTATCTGTTAGGGACTTTGACCCATTTCTAAATTGAGTTGTTCATTTTCTTATTCTGTTTTAGATTCCTTTGTGTATTTTGGAATCAAGTCATTTTTCCAACATGTGAACAGATTTTCTCATCTTTGGCACAACATTTAATATTTTTTCACAATGTCTTTCACAGAGCAAAAGCTTTTTTATTTTATTTTAATGAAGTGCAGGTTATCAATTTTTTAAAATGATGAAGTGCTTTTCATTTTTTAGTTTCATTTCGTTTTGCAAAGCTATATAGGACCAAGTGTTATGTACTATGAATTGTGATATTTACCTCATGTTACAGTCCCTGAGGTCAGGGGCAGCTTCTGAGAGGAGCAGCCCCATGTCCAAGGAGGCACAGGGTGGCTGCATGGGCGCAGGAGAGCCGAGAAGACCTACTCAACGTTAAAGGTCAGGAGGGGCAACTGTGAGGAGATACCTCTCATCCAAGGTAAGGAGCAGCGGCTGCACTTTGCTGGAGCAGCTGTGAAGAGATACCTCACGTCCAAAGTAAGGGAAACCCAAGTAAGACGGTAGGTGTTGCAAGAGGCATCAGAGGGCAGACACACAGACCATAATCACAGAAAATTAGTCAATCTAATCACACGGACCACAGCCTTGTCTAAGTCAATGAAACTAAGCCATGCCCTGTGGGGCCACCCAGACAGGCGGGTCATGGTGGAGAGGTCTGATAGAATGTGGTCCACTGGAGAAGGGAATGGCAAACCACTTCAGTATTCTTGCCTTGAGAACCCCATGAACAGTATGAAATGGCAAAATGATAGGAAGGATACTGAAAGGGGAACTCCCCAGGTCGGTAAGTGCCCAATATGCTACTGGAGGTCAGTGGAGAAATAACTCAGAAAGAATGAAGGGATGGAGCCAAGGCAAAAACAGTGCCCTGTTGTGGATGTGACTGGGGATAGAAGCAAGGTCCGATGCTGCAAAGAGCAATATTGCATAGGAACCTGGAATATTAGTTAGGTCCATGAATCAAGGCAAATTGGAAGTGGTCAAACAGGAGATGGCAAGAGTGAATGTCAACATTCTAGGAATCAGCGAACTAAAATGGACTGGAATGGGTGAATTTAACTCAGATGGCCATTATATCTACTACTATGGACAGATTCCTTAGAAGATATGGAGTAGCCATCAAGGTCAACAAAAGAGTCTGAAATGCAGTACTTGGATGCAATCTGGAAAATGACAGAATCATCTCTGTTCGTTTCCAAGGCAAACCATTCAATATTACAGTAACCCAAGTCTATGTCCCAACCAGTAATGCTGAAGAAGCTGAAGTTGAATGATTTTATGAAGACCTACAAGACCTTTTAGAACACATACCCAAGAAAGATGTCCTTTTCATTATAGGGGACTGGAATGCAAAAGTAGGAAGTCAAGAAACACCTGGGGCAACAGGCAAATTTGGCCTTGGAATATGGAATGAAGCAGGGCAAAAGCTAATAGAGTTTTGCCAAAAGAATGCACTGGTCATAGCAAACACCCTCTTCCAAAAACACAAGAGAAGACTAACATGGACATCACCAGATAGTGAACACAAAAATCAGACTGATTATATTCTTTGCAGCCAAAGATGGAGAAGCTCTATACAGTCAACAAAAACAAGACCAGGAGCTGACTGTGGCTCAGATCATGAACTCCTTATTGCCAAATTCAGACTCAAACTGAAAAAAGTAGGGAAAACCAATAGACCATTCAGGTATGATCTAAATCAAATCCCTTATTATTTTACAGTGGCAGTGAGAAATAGATTTAAGTAACTAGATCTGATAGATAGAGTGCATGATGAACTATGGACTGAGGTTCGTGACATTGTACAGGAGACAGGGATCAAGACCATCCCCATGGAAAAGAAATACAAAAAAGAAAATGGCTGTCTGGGGAAGCCTTACAAATAGCTGTGAAAAGAAGAGAAGCAAAAAGCAAAGGAGAAAAAGAAAGACGCAAGCATCTGAATGCAGAGTTCCAAAGAACAGCAAGGAGAGATAAGAACGCTTTCCTCAGCGATCAATGCAAAGAAAGATAGGCAAACAATAGATTGGGAAAGACTAGAGATCTCTTCAAGAAAATTAGAGATACCAAGGGAACATTTCATGCAAAGATGGGCTCGATAAAGGACAGAAATGATATGGACCTAGCAGAAGCAGAAGGTATTAAGAAGAGGTGGCAAGAATACACAGAAGAACTGTACAAAAAAGATCTTCACTACTTGGATAATCATGATGGTGTGATCACTCACCAGAGCCAGACATCCTGGAATGTGAAGTCAAGTGGGCCTTAGAAAGCATCACTACGAACAAAGCTAGTGGAGATGATGGAATCCCAGTGGAGCTATTTCAAATCCTAAAAGATGATGCTGTGAAAGTGCTGCACTCAATATGTCAGGAAATCTGGGAAACTCAGCAGTGGCCACAGGACTGGAAAAGGTCAGTTTTCATTCCAATCCCAAAGAAAGGCTATGTGAAAGAATGCTCAAACTACCACACAATTGCACTCATCTCACATGCTAGTAAAGTAATTCTCAAAATTCTCCAAGCCAGGCTTCAGCAATATGTGAACTGAGAACTTCCAGATGTTCAAGCTGGTTTTAGAAAAGGCAGAGGAACCAGAGATCAAATGGCCAACATCCACTGGATCATGGAAAAAGCAAGAGAGTTCCAGAAAAAAAAACATCTATTTCTGCTTTATTGACTATGCCAACGCCTTTGACTGTGTGGATCACAATAAATTGTGGAAAATTCTGGAAAAGATGGGAATACCAGACCACCTGAACTGCCTCTTGAGAAATCTGTATGCAGGTCAGGAAGCAACAGTTAGAACTGGACATGGAACAACAGACTGGTTCTAAATCGGAAAAGGAGTACATCAAGGCTGTGTATTTTAACCTGACTCTTTTAACTTCTATGCAGAGTACATCATGAGAAACGCTGGGCTGGAAGAAGCACAAGCTGGAATCAAGCTTGCCAGGAGAAATATCAATAACCTCAGATATGCAGATGACACCACCCTTATGGCAGAAAGTGAAGAGGAGCTAAAAAACGTCTTGATGAAAGAGAAAGAGAAGAGTGAAAAAGTTGGCTTAAAGCTCAACATTCAGAAAAAGAATATCATGGCATCTAGTCCCATCACATCATGGGAAATAGATGGGGAAACAGTGGAAAAAGTGTCAGACTTTATTTTTTGGGGCTTCAAAATCACTGCAGATGGTGACTGGAGCCATGAAATTAAAAGATGCTTACTCCTTGGAAGAAAAGTTATGACCAACCTAGATAGCATATTCAAAAGCAGAGACATTACTTTGCCAACAAACATCCATCTAGTCAAGGCTATGGTTTTTTCTGTGGTCATGTATGGATGTGAGAGTTGGACTGTGAAGAAAGCTGAGCACCGAAGAATTGATGCATTTTAATATGAGAGTCCCTTGGACTGCAAGGAGATCCAACCAGTCCATTCTAAAGGAGATCAGTCCTGGGATTTCTTTGGAAGGAATGATGCTAAAGCTGAAACTCTAATACTTTGGCCACCTCATGTGAAGAGTTGACTCACTGGAGAAGACTCTGATGCTGGGAGGGATTGGGGGCAGGAGGAGAAGGGGATGACAGATGATGAGATGGCTGGATGGCATCACTGATTCAATGGACATGAGTTTGGGTGAACTCCGGGAGTTGGTGATGGACAGGGAGGCTTGGCCTACTGTGATTCATAGGGTCGCAAAGAGTCTGACATGACTGAGCGACTGAACTGAGCTGAAAGCCTTTGAGATGTTTGAAAATCTTAAAATCTGTGATGACATGTCTTCTCCTGACTTTCATTCAAATATTTCGTGCACACACAGTCAAACACAGGCAATCTCTGTTTTCCTCCAGGGAGAATGTTCAGGAAAGGTTTTCTCTCAGGAAAGGTGTAATGACTAATGGGGCCCCTTGGAAAATCTAAATTCTCAAGAGAGTCATGAGAATTGTTTGTTTCGAACTGATGGTAAAATACAAACTTGGTAGACCCTAATGCTTGGAAAGATTGAGGGCAAGAGGAGAAGGGGGCGACAGAGGATGAGCTGGTTAGATGGCATCACTGATTCAATGGTCCTGAGTTTGAGCAAACTCCAGGGGATAGTGAAGGACAGGAAAGCCTGGTGTGCTGCAGTTCATGGGGTCACAGAGTTGGATATGACTTAGTGACTGAACAAAACAAGAAGAGTGTAACTTAATACATGTGTATTCTTTTCATTATGGAGGTACTACCTGTTCTTTACCTCTAAAGATCTTGCTATTTCTCTTGTTTCCTCTGAGACTACAAATCCTCTTCCATCTCAGAAGGGGGGCAGTGGTTGACTTCTGTATGTCTCTATAGGGAGCACATTGGTGTGAGACCTACTGTGCCCTACACAAACCCTCATGACAATTGGGAAGGAGCCCTGTAGATATTATAAACAAACAAAGCCTTCTCTTCTCTTAGGCAACACGAGTAACCAAGGTCCTTTTTCGACAGTTCTCAGAGGGGGAACAAGTCTTTCAGAATCATCAGGAAACTTAGCCACACCGGGTATGTTTGCTTTTTTCTGCATGAAGGTGTTGTGGGGTCCATACAACACTCATCTCTAAACACACAGGTTTCTTAATTGCCTTTGTGAATTCTGGTCAAATATATTTGAACATCATTTTCATTGCTTGTTAGGCTTTTACCATCACTCTTCAATAATATGCAAAAGTATATTTTCATTCACGTTCCAATTTTGCCCACTGATAGTATATTAAGCAAAATATCAGTGTGTTAATATAATCAGTATCTGAATGGGTTTTTTTTGACTGTTGGCCAACTAAAAGTAAGGAGTGAAGTGTGTGTGTAACTTTCTGCTAAATGTTTAATATTTTTGAAGGCCAATGCCTTTTTATTTTTAAAAAATAGGCTGGAAGTATCACATACAGAAAGAAATCAAATATTTAAATATTTAAAGGAAAAATATTCCATTTTTGGATTCAGTTCAGTTGCTCAGTCATGTTCAACTCTTTGCAACCCTATGGACTGTAGCACGCCAGGCTTTCCTGTCCATCACCAACTCCCAGAATTGACTCTAACTCATGTCCATCAAGTCGGTGATGCCATCCAACCATCTCATCCTCTCTTATCCCCTTCTCCTCCAGCCTTCAATCTTTCCCATCATCAGGGTCTTTCCCAATGAGTCAGTTCTTCGCATCAGGTAGCCAAGGTATTGGAGTTTCAGCTTCAGCACCAGTCCTTCCAATGAATATTCAGGACTGATCTCCTTTAGGATGGACTGGTTGGACCTCCTTGTTGTCCAAGGGACTCTCAAGAGTCTTCTTCATCCAGTTCAAAAGCATCAATTCTTCAGTGCTCAGCTTTCTTTATGGTCCAACTCTCACATCCATACATGACTACTGGAAAAAAACATAGCTTTCCCTAGACAGACCTTTGTTGGCAAAGTAATGCTTTTTTTATGCTGTCTAGGTTGGTCATAGCTTTTTTTCCAGTTTTTGGATAAGTTACAAATAGCTGTATGTTTATATGCAAAAACAAGAGTCTGAGCCATGGGTATGAGCTTAAAGTTTCTATCATTGATAACTCCACCCTCAGAACAGTGGTGGGTAAAACAGAGTTTAGTAAACATAGAATGATTTATTTTTAACCTTCTGGATATGACACTTATCGCTGGAATAGTAACAGAGGAGTAACAAAGGAAATGGGATGATTTGTAAATGTTTATAGTTCTGTTGCCATTTAAATTGAGAGTTATTATTCATTCTTACTCTCTCCAAGACAAGATGATTTGCATAAAAGATGAGAATAAAATTTAAGCAAGAGGGGCAATATTATGCTTATGCTTGCATTCTAATTGTGGAATCTTAGAGTAAGAAAGATTAGTTAGTTCAGTCTTTAGAGGAATTTAGACCCCTTTCCAGCATCCCTCCCAGAAGTCCTCTAGCTATTCTCAACCACCTGGTGTAGAGTCAATGTCTGAAACAGAGTATTTCTAGAGTGTTTATCAATAATGAGTCCTAATCTAATGAAATTATTGATTTTGTTTTGTGTTTTAGATAAACAGCACAGTATATATCTATTCAATCATTTGTGTAAATGTTCATCTGAATACTGTGAAAAGCTAAATGTCAAAGAACAGATTGTAGGCTGGAAATAGGTTTTTATACTTGAACAAGCAGAGATTTTGTGCAATATTAGTTGTGGAGGTAATCACTAAGATGCAGAAGTGGAAAGTGTGTCTCAACAGGCAGGTAAGTGGTTAATTCCTAATGGTGTATTTTGGAAAATGGTATGTCTACCTAGAGAATGCACTGTCCTTGATAAAACCTTCCAACTCAATAAAAATGTATAGCAGCTTAAGGACTTTAGCATGTATATCAGGTAAGTGTCATAGTTTCTGGGGAAAAAATGGAGATAACTTTAATATAAGCAAAGAAGAATAGAATTTATTTCAATGATATGAGGTATTTCACTGAATGAAACAAAAACTCTATATTTGATTAACATGTGGCAACATACTTATTTTGAAAATTTAACCTCTTAAATTTCTTAACAAGAAAGAAAATATAAGTATATATGTGTTTATGTATATGTATGCATTTTAGGATTACCAAATATATTATTTAAAATTCCATTTAAAAACACAAAATATCACTGAAAGTGGTTCTGAATACATTTTTACACCACAGAAAGGTATAAGGTGACATAGCTCTCTTTGCAGAGACTTCTCTTTAACCCTGGACATTAACTCAGTTCCTTCTGTCATAGGGCTATGGGAGACAATATGACCTCTGTCACTGAGTTCATCCTACTGGGATTCCCCCTTAACACAAGGACTCAGATGCTCCTCTTTGGGCTCTTCTCCCAGTTCTATGTCCTCACCCTGCTGGGGAACGGGGTCATCCTGGGGCTCATCTCACTGGACTCCAGACTGCACACCCCCATGTACTTCTTCCTCTCACACCTGGCCATCGTTGACATGGCCTACGCCTGCAGCACGGTGCCCCAGATGCTGGTCAACCTCCTGAGTCCAGCCAAGCCCATCTCCTTTGCTGGCTGCATCACACAGACCTTTCTCTTCTTGACATTTGCTGTCACAGAATGTCTTCTCCTGGTGGTGATGTCCTATGATCGGTATGTGGCCATCTGCCACCCGCTCCGGTATTCAGTCATTGTGAGCTGGAGAGTCTGCATCATGCTGGTGGTGACCTCCTGGACCACTGGAGTCCTTCTGTCTTTGGTTCATCTAGTGTTGCTTATACCCTTACCCTTCTGCATGACCCAGAAAATCGATCATTTCTTCTGTGAAATCATGGCTGTTCTCAAACTTGCTTGTGCAGACACACACATCAATGAGCTTATGGTACTGGCTGGAGCAGTTTCTGTGCTAGTGGGACCCTTCTCCTCAGTTATAATCTCATATGTGTGCATCTTCCGTGCCATCCTTAGGCTCCAGTCGGGGGAAGGGCAAAGCAAAGCCTTCTCCACCTGCTCATCTCACCTCTGTGTGGTCGGACTCTTTTATGGCACAGCCATTATCATGTATGTTGGACCCAGATATGGGAACCCCAAGGAACAGAAGAAATATCTTCTCCTGTTTCATAGCCTTTTCAACCCCATGCTCAATCCCCTTATCTATACCCTTAAGAATTCAGAAGTTAAGAATGCCATGAAAAGAGTGCTGGGAATAAAGAGTTTTATGAAAGGATGATCGCATCAGGGTTGACAATGACCTAGGAGGATATTATTTCAAAAGCTCTTAAGCCCAACCCCACATAAGATTATCTGAGATGGTATTTAAAATAGAGTAAATCTCCTGACCCACCGTTAGATCACTGATTCAGTAGATGTGGGAAGTGTTTTAGAAAACTGTACCTTTAAATATTATCATTATCCAAATATTACCAATAGCAATTTGTGATGCTTCTGAATGTTATAGACCAATATTTGGAAGTCACAGATCTAGAATAACACTCTTTATAATTTCTTCATCAAGCTATGTTCCAGCCCCATATCTCCCAAAATGTTTTCCTCAAATCTCCAGCTCTTGAAAAGGGCTTTCAAAATAAATTCTGGGGTCAAATGAGTTTGAGAGTTATTGCATAATAGATGACTCATTTTAGGGGGCTCACAATTCATACTGTCACAGTGAAAACTATAAAAATTCCTATGGTAAGTACAGAAAAATTCTATTCCAGTTGTTAGCCAGTGTTTTCGAAACTTACTTGCTCACATGATATTTTTAAATAACATTTCATTAGAAGTTTATTAGAACCAGGAATCTTGATATTTACTGATTTATTGTGAACACTTCCTGTAACTGTCTTCTCGAGTCAAATGATTTTTTGTTCCTGCAGAGTGATCCTGTAAAGAGGATGTAGGTCTAAATACACAGTACTCTTCTCTGTTATCTGGAAATGATAAAACCCTCTACTTCTTGCATAAGTATTCCAAAATACATCTCAGGGAATGACCTCATTCAATTTCACAGTCTTCTAACCCTAAGATTTAAAAATTTATTCTGTATATATTTTCTTACTTACCAACTATATGAAATCAATCTATTTTTCTCGTTCAAGGATATAAAGAGAAAACCAAGTTTCTCAAAGGAATCTGAAAGAATTTGCAAAGCTGATTACCTAACTAGTGTATAAGCTTTACAAAAGTTTGATTGCTGTGTTTAGAAAATAGACACATGGGAGAAGTTCTATAAGAGAATAATCATAGGAACAGGTACATGATAAATATGATGGGTGAAAAGGAAATGAATAAAGATAGAATGCCCAAGGGGCTAGTCGATCATTTGGAGATTAAGAACAAAACAAAATAGGGAAAATACATGATTTACTACTTATTGGTTATTCTTACAATGAAAAAACTCAAATGATAGCAACACAAACAGAGATTTCCCGATACTCTATGTAGAATGCCATATCAGTCAGTTCAGTTCAGTTCAGTTGCTCAGTCGTGTCCGACTCTTCGTGACCCCATGAATCACAGCACACCAGACCTCCCTGTCCATCACCAACTCCTGGATTTCACCCAGACTCATGTGCATCAAGTTGGTGATGCCATCCAGTCATCTCATCCTCTGTCATCGCCTTCTCCTTCTGCCCCCAATCCCTCCCAGCCTCAGGGTCTTTTCCAATGAGTCAACTCTTTGCATGAGGTGTCTAAAGTATTGGAGTTTCAGCCTCAGCATCAGTCCTTCCAATGAACACCCAGAACTGGTCTCCTTCAGGATGAACTGGTTGGATCTCTTTGAAGTTCAAGGAACTTGCAAGACTCTTCTCTAGCACCACAATTCAAAAGCATCAATTCTTCGGCGCTCAGCTTTCTTCACAGTCCAATTCTTACATCCATACATGACCACTGTAAAAACCATAGCCTTGACTAGATGGACCCTTGTTGGCAAAGTAATGTCTCTGCTTTTTAATATGCTATCTAGGTTGGTCATAACACATATAGATTCCTATAATCTCAAAAGACAGACTTAAGTGAGGTGTTTACACAGTTTAAAAATTTCCTCCTTTAGTTTCTTTAGGTAGATATATTCCCAAGTATTTTATTCTTTTCGTTGCAATGGTGAATGGAATGGTTTCCTTAATTTCTTTTTCTACTTTCTCATTATTAGTGTATAGGAATGCAAGGGATTTCTGTGTGTTGATTTTATATCCCGCACTTTGCTATATTCATTGATTAGCTCTAGTAATTTTCTGGTGGAGTCTTTAGTGTTTTCCATGTAGAGGATCATGTCATCTGCAAACAATCAGAGTTTCACTTCTTATTTTCAAATTTGGATTCCTTTTATTTCTTTTTCTGCTCTGATTGCTGTGGCCAAAACCTCCAGAACTATGTTGAATAGTAGTGGTGAAAGTGGGCACCCTTGCCTTGTTCCTGACTTTAGGGGAAATGCTTTCAATTTTTCACCATTGAGGATAATGTTTGCTGTGGGTTTGTCATATATAGCTTTTATTATGTTGAGGTATGTTCCTTCTATTCCTGCTTTCTGGAGAGTTTTTATCATATATAGATGTTGAATTTTGTCAAAGGCTTTCTTTGAATCTATTGAGATAATCATATGGCTTTTATTTTTCAATTTGTTAATGTGGTGAATTGCATTGATTGATTTGCAGATATTGAAGAATCCTTGCATCCCTGGGATAAAGCCCACTTGGTCATGCTGTCTGATTTTTTTAATGTGTTGCTGGATTCTGATTGCTAGAATTTTGTTAAGGATTTTTGCATCTATGTTCATCAGTGATATTGGCCTGTAGTTGTGTGTGTGTGTGTGTGTGGCATCTTTGTCAGGTTTTGTTATTAGGGTGATGGTGGCCTCATAGAATGAGTTTGGAAGTTTGCCTTCCTCCGCAATTTTCTGGAAGAGTTTGAGTAGGACAGGTGTTAGCTCTTCTCAAAATTTTTGGTAGAATTCAGCTGTGAAGCCGTCTGGACCTGGGCTTTTGTGTGCTGGAAGATTTCTGATTACAGTTTCAATTTCTGTGCTTGTGATGGGTCTGTTAAGATTTTCTATTTCTTCCTGATTCAGTTTTGGAAAGTTGTACTTTTCTAAGAATTTGTCCATTTCTTCCACATTGTCCATTTTATTGGCATATAATTGCTGATAGTAGTCTTTTATGATCCTTTGTATTTCTGTGTTGTCTGTTGTGATCTATCCATTTTCATTTCTAATTTTGATTTTATTTTTCTCCCTTTGTTTCTTGATGAGTCTGGCTAATGGTTTGTCAATTTTATTTATTCTTTCAAAGAACCAGCTTTTTGTTTCGTTGATTTTTGCTATGGTCTCTTTTGTTTCTTTTGCATTTATTTCTGCCTTAATTTTTAAGATTTCTTTCCTTCTACTAACCCTGGGATTCTCCATTTCTTCCTTTTTGAGTTGCTTTAGGTGTAGAGTTAGGTTATTTATTTGACTTTTTTCTTGTATCTTGAGGTATGCCTGTATTGGTATGAACTTTCCCCTTAGCACTGCTTTTATAGTGTCCCACAGGTTTTGGGTTGTTTTGGTGTTTTCATTTTCATTCATTTCTATGCATATTTTGATTTCTTTTTTGATTTCTTCAGTGATTTGTTGGTTATTCAGAAGCGTGTTGTTCAGCCTCCATATGTTGGGATTTTTAATAGTTTTTCTCCTGTAATTGAGATCTAATCTTACTGCATTATGGTCAGAAAAGATGCTTGGAATGATTTCAATTATTTGAATTTATCAAGGCTGGATTTATGGCCCAGGATGTGATCTATCCTGGAGAAGGTTCCATGAGCACTTGAGAAAAAGGTAAAATTCCTTGTTTTAGGGTGAAATGTCCTATAGATATCAATTAGGTCTAACTGGTCTATTGTATCATTTAAAGTTTGTGTTTCTTTGTTAATTTTCGGTTTAGTTGATCTATCCATAGGTGTGAGTGGGGTATTAAAGTCTCCCACTATCATTGTGTTATTGTTAATTTCCCCTTTCATACTTGTTAGCATTTGTCTTACATATTACAGTGCTCCTATGTTGGGTGCATATATATCTAAAGACCTATATATAGAAAACTATAAAACTGGTGAAAGAAATCAAAGAGGACACAAATAGATGGGGAAATATACCATGTTCATGGATTGGAAGAATCAATATAGTGAAAATGAGTATACTTACCCAAAGCAATCTACTGATTCAATGCAATCCCTATCAAGCTACCAGCGGTATTTTCCACAGAGCTAGAACAAATAATTTCACAATTTGTATGGAAATACAAAAAAACCTAGAATAGCCAAAGCAATCTTGAGAAAGAAGAATGGGACTGGAGGAATCAATTTGCCTGACCTGAGGCTGTACTACAAAGCCACAGTCATCAAGACAGTATGGTACTGGCACAAAGAAATAGAAAGCCCAGAGATAAATCCACACACCTATGGACACCTTATCTTTGACAAAGGAGGCAAGAATATACAATGGATTAAAGACAATCTCTTTAACAAGTGGTGCTGGGAAAACTGGTCAACAACTTGTAAAAGAATGAAACTAGAACACTTTCTAACACCATTCACAAAAATAAACTCAAAATGGATTAAAGATCTAAACGTAAGACCAGAAACTATAAAACTCCTAGAGGAGAACATAGGCAAAACACTCTCCGACATAAATCACAGCAGGATCCTTTATGATCCACCTCCCAGAATTCTGGAAATAAAAGCAAAAATAAACAAATGGGATCTAATTAAAATTAACAGCTTCTGCACAACAAAGGAAAATATAAGCAAGGTGAAAAGACAGCCTTCGGAATGGGAGAAAATAATAGCAAATGAAGCAACTGACAAACAACTAATCTCAAAAATATACAAGCAACTCCTGCAACTCAATTCCAGAAAAATAAACGACCCAATCAAAAAATGGGCCAAAGAACTAAATAGACATTTCTCCAAAGAAGACATATGGATGCCTAACAAACACATGAAAAGATGCTCAACATCACTCATTATCAGAGAAATGCAAATCAGGACCACAATGAGATATCATTTCACACCAGTCAGAATGGCTGCGATCCAAAAGTCTACAAGCAATGAATGCTGGAGAGGGTGTGGAGAAAAGGGAACCCTCTTATACTGTTGGTGGGAATGCAAACTAGTACAGCCACTATGGAAAACAGTGTGGAGATTCCTTAAAAAACTGGAATAGAACTGCCTTATGACCCAGCAATCCCACTGCTGGGCATACACACCGAGGAAACCAGAATTGAAAGAGACACATGTACCCCAATGTTCATCGCAGCACTGTTTATAATAGGCAGGACATGGAAGCAACCTAGATTTCCATCAGCAGACGAATGGATAAGAAAGCTGTGGTACATATACACAATGGAGTATTACTTAGCCATTAAAAAGAATACATTTGAATCAGTTCTAATGAGGTGGATGAAACTGGAGCAGATTATACAGAGTGAAGTAAGCCAGAAAGGAAAACACCAATACAGTATACCAACACATATATATGGAATTTAGAAAGATAATGATGATAACCCTGTATGCAAGACAGCAAAAGAGACACAGATGTAAAGAACAGACTTTTGGACTCTGTGGGAGAGGGAAAGGGTGGGATGATTTGGGAGAATGACATTGAAACATGTATACTATCATGTAAGAAATGAATCACTAGTCTAGGTTTGATGCAGGATACAGGATGCTTGGGGCTGGTGCACTGGGATGACCCAGAGAGATGATATGGGGAGCGTGGTGGGAGGGGGGTTCAGGGTTGGGAACTCATGTACACCTGTGGCGGATTCATGTCAATGTATGGCAAAACCAATGCAGTATTGTAAAGTAAAAAATAAATTAATTAATTAATTTAAAAATTTCCTCCTAGTGAAAAAACATTTTTTTAAGTATTGATATTTTGTGGCTAAATACCTTGACAGACAAAACTTTAAGAAGTTTGTTAACCTGAGTTTTCTACTGCTGGAAGAAAATAACAATATTTTTAAGGGATATAAAAATAAATTGCATCTTTCATTGATTGTATATTTTTAAATATTATTTTGGAATATAGTCAAGTCCCAACTACTTGGAAAGTGATAAAGCTTGGAGATAAGTAAAGGCTTTTAAGCACAGTTACAGAAATGTTTGACTGTAGGTTAAATCCTAGAGTAGATTGAAAAAATAAGTTCTGTTAAACTTTAGTAGAGTTAAGCTCTGCTGAACAATTAAGAGTTTGGGAAATTAAGAGAGACTAGTTAATTGTATCAAAGTTTTATTTATATTATTGAACAAATATGATTTCAACAAGGGGATCAGTGTTCTTCTTTAATGTTGGTTTGTGTTAATGTTTAGTCCTTAATGAAGTTTATACTTAAGTCAGAAAATACTGTTCTAACCCTATTAATTAACCATATCTGTGGGAATTTTTGATGATCAGACTATGGGATCATAATTAGAACATTAGTGTTTATCCAGTGTGGGCGTTTTTCACTAGGAGGTTATTGTCACTGACGAATTGACTGACTTTAACATAACTCATGACATAATCATGTTTAATGTAGATGTCAGTTTGAACCTTTATAATTATGGTTTTTCCAGAGGTCATGTATGGATGTGAGAGTTGGACTGTGAAGAAGGCTGAGCGCTGAATAATTGATGCTTTTGAACTGTAGTGTTGGAGAAGACTCTTGAGAGTCCCTTGGACTGCAAGGAGATCAAATCAGTCCATTCTGAAGGAGATCAGCCCTGGGATTTCTTTGGAAGGAATGATGCTATAGCTGAAACTCCAGTACTTTGGCCACCTCATGTGAAGAGTTGACTCATTGGAAAAGACCCTGATGCTGGGAGGGATTGGGGGCAGGAGGAGAAGGGGACGACCGAGGATGAGCTGGCTGGATGGCATCACTGACTCAATGGACGCGAGTCTGAGTGAACTCCGGGAGTTGGTGATGGACAGGGAGGCCTGGCGTGCTGTGATTCATGAGGTCACAAAGAGTCAGACACGACTGAGCAACTGAACTGAACTGAACTGAATGATGGCTATTTCTTCTCAGGAAAAGAATTACCTATACCCATTGTCTAAGATCCTCCAGTTTTCCTTTCAAAAATCTGAGAAACGAATTTTAAAAAATCATGCTTCGATAAGCCTGGAGTCAGAGCTAATGCATTTCAATAATACTGAAGGGTATTTTCTAAAATTAGAATGTTGTTCAGTTGCTCAGTCATGTCTGACTCTTTGCATCCGATGGACTGCAACAAGTATTCTCTGTCCTTCACCATCTCCCAAGTCAGTGATGCCATCCAGCCATCTTGTCCTCTGTTGTCCCCTTCTCCTCCTGGCTTCAATCTTTCCCAGCATCAGGGTCTTTTCAATGAGTTGGCTCTTTGAATCCAATGCCCAAAGTATTGGAGTTTCAGCTTTAGCATCAGTCCCTCCAATGAATATTCAGGACTGATTTCCTTTAGGATTGACTCCTTTGATCTCCTTATAGTCCAAGGGACTCTCAAGAGTCTTCTCCAACACTACAGTTCAAAAGCATCAGTTCTTCAGCATTCAGCCTTCTTTATGATCCAACTCTCACATCCATACATGACTACTGGAAAAACCATAGCTTTGACTAGACAGACCTTTTTTGGCAAAGTAATGTCTCTGCTTTTGAATACACTGTCTAGGTTTGTCATAACTTTTCTTCCAAGGAGAAAGCATGTTTTAATTTCATAGATACAGTCACCATCTGCAGTGATTTTGGAGTCCAAGAAAATAAAGTCTATCACTGTTTCTACTATTTCCCCATCTATTTGCCACGAAGTGATAGGGCCAGATGCCATGATCATAGTTTTTTAAATGGTGAGTTTTAAGGCAACTTGTTCACTCTCCTCTTTCACTTTCATCAAGAGGCTCTTTAGTTCTTCTTTGCTTTCTGCCATAAGGGTGGTGTCATCTACATATCTGTGGTTATTGATATTTCTCCTGGCAATCTTGATTCTGGCTTGCGCTTCATCCAGCCTCGCATTTTGCATGATGTACTCTGCATGTATGTTAAATAAACAGGGTGACAATATACAGCCTTAAGGTACTCCTTTCCCAATTTGGAACCAGTCCATTTTTCCATATCTGGTTCTAACTGTTGCTTCTTGACCAGCATACAGGTTTCTCAGGAGGCAGGTCAGGTGGTCTGGTATTCCCATCTCTTGAAATACTTCCCAGTTGGTTGTGATGCACACAGTCAAAGGCATTAGCATAGTCAATGAAGCAGAAGTAGATGTTTTTCTTGAATTCTCTTGCCTTTTCAGTGATCCAACAGATGTTGGCAATTTGATCTCTGGTTCCTCTGCCATTTCTAAATCCAATTTGTTCATCTGGATGTTCTCGGTTCACATACTGTTGAAGCCTAGCTTTAAGTATTTTGAGCATTACTTTGCAAGCATGTGAAATGAGCACAATTGTACGATATCTTGAACATGTCTACTTTGCATATGAGAACTTGTCACACCTGGTAATGTATTTTTGGCATGTTTATCATATATGATGGAATTCTCCGTGCAAGAATGCTGGATTGGTATTCTTCCCAACCCAGGGATTGAATCATCATCTCCTGCATTGCATGCAGTTTCTTTGTCATCTGAGCCACCTGGGAAGCCCAAATTTAGAATAAATTGTGCCAAATATGTCACAATTCTCATAATCAAAAAGCAGTATCTACTAAATAAAGTTTCTCTTTCTTGAGCAGTGATCAGTAAGCAAATTCTACTTTAAATTCCCATTTTTTAGTATTCCAAATGATACATTGAACTTTTGATCTTTCAACACATAATTACTCCAGAAATAAACTTAATAAAAATATTTTACAATTGTAACTTTCCATGAATTACAATTCCAAGACTTTGATGACTTTCTGAAGATAGGTTCATCTTTGACTTGGATATTTATTTTATCAATTAAAAGCCACTAGTTATTTTTTAAGAGCCACTAATTTGCACACCAATTTTTAAGATAATTTGGGAGATGTTTATATTATCAATGTGTTGATTTTTATTTATTCTACTTTCAAATGGAAATTATCTTCAATCTCAGTGGACCTTCTTATAACCATAATGGTTATTGTTGCTGTTCAGTTGCTAAGTCGAGTGCTACTCTTTGCGACCCCATGAACTGCAACATCCCAGGCTTCCCTGTCCTTCAATATCTCCAGGAGTTTGCTCACACTCATCTCCATTGAGTTGATTATGCCATCCAATCATTTCATCCTCTGTCGCTCCCTTCTTCTCCTACTCTCAGTCTTTCCCAGCATCAGAATCTTAAGCTCAGTGATTATATAAAATGCCCAATGCTGACAGATAATATAAATATTTGAAAACATATTTATTGTAATTAAAAGGTGACTATATTATGTATGTTCTTTTCCTTTGTATACATTTATGTTTTGTATATGGTTACTCTGATCACCTTTAGAAGTTGTCCATGAGTTAAAAGCTATGTCACCTTGATATGTAGAAAAAAATTATAACTTTGGGATGATACATTTCCCTATTTCCCAATCTATTTGCCATGAAGTGATGGGGTTTGGTATCATAAACATTTATATTTATTACTGTCTTAGTTAAATATTTTACTTTTTATAATGGTCAAGAGGACATAAAAAACTATGTCCTAATCTGTTGTTTTCACAGTATTTTAGTTTTTATGTATTAGTTTCCTGATTTCCACATTTCTCCAGGGCAAATGAACGTAGAAACCATGTTGTAATCTAGTGTTTTCACAATATTTGGGTTTTTCTTTTATGTGTTGGTTTCCTGATTTCCACATTTCTGCAGGTCACCAAGAACATTAAAAGAAAGAAAGAAAAGTCCCAATATTTATGGATTGCCTAATATGCACCTGGAATTTCACACAATTAGGAGCCAGCTTTGGTATCCTCAAATGTGTGTTTCTTCTCACAGTGGGTCCGTAGAGCAGGAACACAGGTGGACACGTTCTCAAAACTTGGTAACTGTGCCCACTTTCACCCAAGTTTATGTCATGATCCTAGCAAGTTAGGAATCACACTATGATGCACTTATTAGTCCTTAAATTACCTGATTGATTGATTGCCTAAAATTTCAAAAATAGCATTTTAACTCCTTTATGTTCAGTAAAAGAATGCAGCAAAATACAAATAAATATGACAACATCTGAGATACAAAATATTCTCTAACTCCCAGAAGAGGCAGGAGACTGCTAAGGGAAGCTGTCTTGGGGAGGGTCCTTTCCTCCACTCCTCTTAGGGACTGGACTCTGAATGGAGATTAGAGATTCTCAGAAAACCCTCCCTTAGGTGGCATCTAATAAGTACCTTGGGACACCTTGTCCCTTTAGACTCCCCAATCCATTCCCTGCCTCTATAACCAGCTCTCAGCAGCATCTCCACACCTTAAGTTGTTACTTGGAATCAGCTGCTTTTTCAGGGTGCTTTCCGCCCACCTCTCCTCAACACAAGGGACCCAGATCACACTGGGGAGAAGAGAAGCTGAAACTATAGAACTTAATGCCAGGAGCTTATTCCATGTCACACTGCTTCTGCTTCCTTACAGATTCAGCTGAACCATCTGGAGATTTGAGACAGCAGTGCTGGAATTCATGAAATCCAAATAATGCCAACTATTCAGGGACTGTAAGCAGTGCTGTTTTCTCAGGGTGTGCCCTGGGGCCCTCTGTGTTTCCTAATCTTGTCCTGCTGGGGATGAGAAGGGAAACAGAAAAGGAGAGTGGCTCTGTCCCCCTCCCCAGTGGAGGTGGGCGTGCACCACATGTCACAGCCACCCCTTCCAGTGAACCCTCAAGAGCTACAGCGAGGTTGAGCCCATCAGAGAATTATCCTCCTTTTCTGAGGATCTGATCCCATTTCCAATCTGCAACAGAGATGAGGGCTCTACAGCTCCTACAGAAGCTCGCCAAGGCAGGACCCCATCCAGCCTTCAGGTGCTTTCCTCTTCTGAGGTCTTGAGTTCAAATGGGGGTGCTAACCAGGTTGCCATATTTTATTTTACCATTTATTTCTCTTACGTCTGCTATGGCATGTGGCTTTTTTATTATTATTATTAGCTATCATTGTTATCACTACAAATCTCAGAAAGAGAAATAAATATTCTCTGTTAATGCTAAAAATACATGCTCATCACTCATATTCTGTATGAGTAATTAGATGCACATTTTATAAACAAAATATGCAAAGGTGTTTAAGATTTGGTTATTTTTGTGTTATTGGTGGAGAAATATCCATGTGATAAAGATTTACTTGAAAAAGATGACACTAAAAAAGAGAAGAAAGAAATTTCTGTTTCGTGGATTTAAATGGAACATTTGGAAATTTTCCAAGCTGAAGGAAACCATTGGAGGTATATTATGGAACGGTGTTACATTTCAGAATTATCAGCATATTGGCTATTGTATAAATTATGCATTTGTATTATGGCAGGCATAGTCACAATATATGCTAAATCTATGAGAACATATTTATTACAGTTGTTATGAAGCCAAATGGGCACTAAATCCATGTCTTATATTTATCTTTCATTAAGTGCAGCATTAAAAACTATCAGGCATCTAGAATGTACTCAATAAATATGAGTAACTTACATTTTCTGTAGGTTGGAGGATAAGTTTTTGTGATGGGGATGGAAAGAGTAAAGAAAGGGACCAAGATGTTAAGAAGTGGAATAGCAAGGAAGGAGAATGAGATCATCAATAATTCTTTACATTTTCTTTTTATAGGATGTTTCCATTTTACATGCACATTTTCAATATATATCCCCACTCTTTCTCCTTCAGCATATTTTCACAGTCGTGTCTTCACAGAGCCCAGAATCATCAGCGTGATTCACTATGTACTTCCACAGGACCTGGTATATAGGAAGCACTCAATAGTATGATCAATTATTATTATCCTTTAACAGGTTCTCAAATAGCCTTTCATTACGTGAAACTGACAGTTCTTTGTGCTCAGCAGTAGTTCTTATATCTGGGAAAAGTCACTTATCAGTCCTTACCCCATACAACAACTTTGCAAAGTCTTGGCTTAGCCCTACATAAGCACTAAGATGAATTAGCTTTCAGTTCTTTCTTATTACTTGCAAGTAAACACCCTTACAGTTGAACTGAGCTATGGATAAACATGGATGATCATCGTAGGGGTTCTTCTTCACACATGCCTGCTACTTTAGAAAAGAACTTTCCAGCTCGCTATTGCTTCAAGATTTATTTTTTAAGATACAGGTTTCATCAGGTTCTGATGTTTTATTTATATATGAAATGATTTCCTTCTTGAATATTTATTTTAGAACTTTAGAGTCACCTGATTATTTATTAACCAGATAATAATTTGGCATTTTTTAACTCTGGAACTGTACATATATGAATTAACAGACATCACTATGCTTATAAGGTATGCTTGGAACTATGATACTTCCCCTTTAACCCCACCAGCAGTTTAATCTGCTTGTATTCCATTTGACTGTTTTGAACTAATAGTAGATATGTAGGTAGCAAATAAAAATAAGAAAAAATAAAGAAGTATATCCAAAATTTAATTACTTAAAACAATTTATAAATTCTTTAGTTATTCTTTTGAATTTCTATACTTTGTTTGGGACAAATGAGCTGAACTCAAAATAGTGAGAGTAGAACATATTTTAAAAGACATCAGACCTGAGATAAGGACATCACAATGTAGATATTTACTCATTTGTTTATGTTTATTACTTTGCCATTCAACAAATATTTATTAACTGCCAGAGGTATAAAAATGAACAAGCCTATTCCTGTGCTTTAAAATAAATCAAATTTGAAATAAATATGGCTACTGTGCTTAAAAGAATATACACTCATTCTGACCTTTTTCATCTGTCTTTCAATTTCACTAAAAAAAAAATCATGATTTGTACTGTATTTCTTTTTCCATTTATATGTTCCTGTGAAGGACAATTGGAAAAGGAAATTGCTGTTTCAGAAGGGGATGGATTCAAATATATTGTATATCTTTCACAGTCAAATATTCTTCCATGTTTTATGTGCTTAAAAAATACAGAAACATTGTTATGCATAGAAATCTGTAATATTAACCTAAAGTCAAATAATCCCTGGTGATATATAAGGACTTTTTATTGTATTAGTTAGGTTACTTTTGTGTCCAGGCAATTTGACAACTTATGAATAATGTTTAGGAGGAAACAGACATCTCATCTGTCGTTGTTAGGAAGGGATCCATTTCTTTCCGAGTTTTGCTTTAGTGAGGTTACCTTGGTCTGGCGTCTGGTCCTCACTTTTTAGATCCAGCTTTGGAAAGTGTTCAGGAACTAAGTCATGCTATGTAAACCACAATTGGATAATGCATAAGCCAGAACATCTAAATGTTCATTCGTTTAGAATTTGAAATGCAATTGCATAATAAGCAAACAACTTTGCTGATTGATGCCTTCATCTTATTCCCTGGTCAGCTGGTAAAGAGTCCACCTGCAATGCAGAAGACCTGGGTTTGATCCCTGGCTTGGGAAGATCCCCAGGAGAAGGGAAAGGCTTCTCACTCCAGTATTCTGGCCTGGAGAATTCCATGGACTGAATAGTCCGTGGGGTCGTAAAGAGTCGGACACAACTGAGCGTTCTCTTAAGTGTTAAGTTAACTGGTGAATTGGTGAACACAAAATCAGAGCAGGAGGGCTAATCAGGGATCTTACTGACTAGCGTTACTGAGTACTGGTCATCCAAACCATCCATCTAGACTGTGGACATAGAATTGCCTGATGCATAGAATCCTGTCAACTGGTCAGGCTTCCCCTTCCCTGAAGGTCTTTAAGGCGCACAGACAGCGCTGCCTCTCTGACCTTATGTCTGTGCTCTGTACTGAGCAGCTCCTGTCTTTCACCCACAGTCTTTCTCTAACAGGTCACTCACTCAACTGACTACATTTGGGTTCAGTCGCATCTTTCTGTCCTGCCTCCCTGATACTGTTTCAAAGCACTTTAGGTGGACTTCTGGAGATTCCCCAAACGCTTCAGTCACGTGTTTCTTGGTATTATCTTCTTTTTAACCTATAGGTTGTTATTCTCATCACTTCGGTATATGCTTCCAAGTTTCTCTCTCAAAATTCAGTTCTGTCTCTTACATCCATGTTGATATCTCCACAGGTATTGAGGACAGCTAAATTAGGTGTGGCCAAAAACAGCACCTTTTTCAACACTAATCCTAAAAGTGTAGCTAAACCTCAAGTTACTTGTTTTTTGCAATGGCACTGACAAATGTTTGCACTAGAAATAATGTTGAATTTTGACATAGTTTATAGAGGAAACTATCATCCAAGATACAAGGTAAGGAAAAAAAGTTTAATTTACCAAACCACAAATTCATAGACTAGATATCTTACCACTAACATACTAATGCTGCCATTTGTCAAGAGGCAAGCTGAATTTATCATTGTTTCTGTTAGATACTTATAAAGTATGTATTAATCCTTACTGCTGATTTCAGTAACTATTTTTTTTTTGCTTAAATGGTAATATGTTTTGGATTTCAGATATAAAACATTTCCCAAATATGAAGGATTGAATCAATAGTAAGATGGGTCTAGTTCCTGATTCTAAGCTATGATCAATCTTATTCTCTTTTAAAAAATGTTTTCCAGTTTTATTGAGATATCATTAACATACAGTATTATGTACAATGATCACAATAAATCTAGTAAACATCTATCATAGCATATTGTTAATTGGTACTCTAGCATAAATTTATTTTTAAATTTTAAAACTAAAAAATGAATTTAAAAATCCATCTCACATATTGATAACCATAAAAAGAGAAACTGTTTTTTTTCTTGTGGTTAGAAGTCATAGGGTCATTACTCTCTTACACCTTTTAAATATACCGTAGAGTAATGTCAATTATTTTCATTATGTTAGCTATAGTCACTAGTCCCTATTGAGTATGTTCAGCTACTTTCTGCTCCATACCTACCCTTCGATCCTTAACCACAAATTTAATCCCTTGTCTGTAAGTTTGGTGGTTGGTTTTTAGCTCCCACATACGAATGAGATCATGCAGTATTTGTCTTTCTCTGTCTCATTTATCTCACTAAGCAGAAGGCCCTCAACGTCCGTTCATGTCACAAATGGCAGGACTCCCATATTTTTGTGCTGGACTCACACACACACTCCCTACTTCTTATCCTCTCATCTGCTGGTGAACACTTAGGTAATTTCCATGTCTTCACTATTGTGAGTAATGCTGATATGAACATGGGGGCACAGGTAAGTTTTTGAGTTAGTGTTTATTTTTCCTTCAGATAAATGCCCAGGAGAAATTGCTAGACCGTATGGTAATTGCATTTTCATTTTCAGGGAAAACTTCCATATTGTTTTAAACAGTAACTGTAACAATTTTCACTTCCACCAACAGTGTAAAAGGATCCCTTTTTTCACATCTTTGTCAACATTTGTCATCTTTCATCTTTTTGATCATAACCATTCTATCAGGCATGATGCGATATGTCACTGTGATATTGATTTGCATTTGTCTGATATTGAGTGATACTGAGTAACATTTCAGGTCCCTTTGGTTATCTGTATGTATTCTTTAAGAAAATGTCCATTCAGATTCTTTATTCATATTTAGATTGGATTATTGGCAACAAAGTTCCGTCTAGTATGGCTATAGTTTTTCCAGTAGACATGTATGGATGTGAGAGTTGGACTATAAAGAAAGCTGAGCACCGAAGAATTAATGCTTTTGAACTGTGGTGTTGGAGAAGACTCTTGAGAGTCTCTTGGACTGCAAGGAGATCCAACCAGTCCATCCTAAAGGAAATCAGTCCTGAATGTTCATTGGAAGGACTGATGTTGAAGCTGAAACTCCAATACTTTGGCCACCTGATACAAAGAGCTGACTCATTGGAAAAGACCCTGATGCTGGGAAAGATTGAGGGCAGGAGGAGAAGGGGACAACAGAGGATGAGATGGCTGGATGGCATCACCGACTCAATGGACATGGGTTTGAGTGGACTCCAGGAGTTGGTGATGGATGGGAAGGCCTGGCGTGCTGCAGTTCATGGGGTCACAAAGAGTCGGACATGACTGAGTGACTGAACTGAAGTGATTGGCTTTTTTGCTGCTGAGTTGTATGGGGTTTTTAAAATATATATTTTGAATATTAACCCCTTGTTCAATATATATGGTTTGCAAGTATCTTTTCCCATGCCTTTTGTTGTCTTTTCATTGTGTTAATCTTTTTATTCCTTTCCTGTGCAGAACCTTTTTAGTTTGAGGTAGTTCCACTTGTTTATTTTTTATTTTGCTTTAGATGTTATGTCAAAAAATTCATTGCCAAGAGCCATGTCAAGGATTGTTTATTTTATGTTTCATTTATTTCTTTGTAGTTTCAGTTCTTTTGTTTAAGACTTTAATCCACTGTGTGCTAATTTTTGTGAGTGGTGTAGGATAGGAGTCTACTTTCATTCTTTTATATATGAATATCCAATTTGCACATTTACTGAAGAGACGGTCCTTTCTCCACTGGGTATTCTTGGCTCCCTTGTTAAATATTAGTTGAATGTATTTGCAGGGATTTATTTCTGTGCCCTCAATCCTGTTTAATTGGTCTGTGTTTCTGTTTTTAGGCCAGTAATGTATTGTTTTGACTACTGTAACTTTGTAATATAGCTTGAGATCTAGAAGTAGAAA
Source organism: Ovis aries (assembly GCF_016772045.2). Classification (NCBI taxonomy): domain Eukaryota; kingdom Metazoa; phylum Chordata; class Mammalia; order Artiodactyla; family Bovidae; genus Ovis; species Ovis aries. The sequence continues at coordinate 108,736,947 of NC_056057.1, forward strand.
GCATGAAGCTTTGATCTTTCTCAGGATTGCCTTGGCTATTCTGGGATTTTGGCAATTCCTTAAAAATCTAGGATTATTTTTCTAATTCATGTTAGAAATACCATGGGAATTTTGATAGGGGCTGCATTGAATCCATCTATGGCTTTTGGCAGCATGTACTAATTCATCTAATCCGTGAACATGGGATTTAAATACCAATTACTTCTGATTCTTTCTACTACCGGGTAGTTCTCCCACTGATTTTAACATAAGCAGCTCTTCAGTTCAGTTCAGTTCAGTCGCTCAGTCGTGTCCGACTCTTTGCGACCCCATGAATCGCAGCACGCCAGGCCTCCCTGTTCATCACCATCTCCCGGAGTTCACTCAGACTCTCTGATCTCCAGTAGCATATTGGACACCTTAGACAATCCATATTTCATGATTATTTTCTCATAATTTGGTTTGATATTTCTTAATTTCAGGACAGTGTCAGTGGCTCTAGGTAAGTCTTTACTGATGACATTTCTCTTCTGTAAAATTGAATATGAGATTGAAAATTTAATTCATTGGACACTTAACTTTATTTAGATAGATAAGTCTGTCTGTCTTTCCTTTTCTGCTTCCTTCTTCCTTCCTTTCCCCTTCCTAAACTTTCTATTCTTTCTTTCCTTATTTATAATTCAATGAGTTCTTAAAGATGTTTATTAATAGTTTTCCATACACCAAAAATATATGAAGTATTAAATAAAATAGATGTCGCATAGCTGTCTGATTCTCTCTTAATAGTGAAATGGAGAAAAATCAGATGATGGTTACAGAGTTCATCCTACTAGGATTTTGTCTTGGTCCAAGGATCCACTTATTCCTCTTTGGGCTCTTCTCCCTGTTCTATGTCCTCACCCTGCTGGGGAACAGGGTCATCCTGGAGCTCATCTCACTGAACTGCAGACTGCACACACCCATGTCCTTCTTCCTCTCATACCTGGCCATTATTGACATGGCCTATGCCTGCAGCACAGTGCCCCAGATGCTGGTCAACCTCTTGAGTCCAGCCAAGCCCATCTCCTTTGCTGGCTGCATCACACAGACCTTTCTTTTTCTGAGTTTCGCTCACACTGAGTGTCTGCTCCTGGTGGTGGTGTCCTATGACCGGTATGACCATCTGCCACCCTCTCTGATATTCTGTCATTGTGAGCTGGAGAGTCGGCATCAGCCTGGTGGGGACTTCCTGGGCATGTGGCTCCCTCCTGGCCCTGGTCCATATGGGTCTTGTCCTGAGGCTGCCCTTCTGTGGGCCTCATGAAATCAACCACTTCTTCTGTGAAATCCTGTCTGTCCTCAAGCTGGCCTGTGCTGATACCAGGCTCAACCAACTTGTCCTCTTTGCTGCTTCCGTGTTTGTCTTAGTCGGGCTCCTCTGCCTGGTGCTGGGCTCCTATGGGTGCATTCTGGCCTCCATCCTGAGGATCCAGTCCGCTGAGAGCCGCAGGAAGGCCTTCTCCACCTGCTCCTCCCACCTCTGCGTGGTCGGGCTCTGCCTTGGAGTGCCATCGTCATGTCCATGGCCCCCAAGTCCCGCCACCCTGAGGAGCAGCAGAAGATCCTTTCCTGTTTTATAATCTTTTCAACCTCATGCTGAACCTGCTGATCTACAGCCTGAGGAGCAAAGAGGTCAAGGGTGCCCTGAGGAGAGCACCATTCAAGAAGAGTCATTTCTAACTGGTGACATTTGAATCCAAAAAAGTTCTCTGCTCTCTTATATGTGCCGTGATGATACAAGAATAAGACTTCCCTCTTCCTTTGATGTTTTAGCTATATTGCTTTCATTGATTTTTCTTTCAGATGTGTTTTTATTGTTATTGTTCCGTCACTAAGCATGTCCCATGAATTCCATGAACTGCACTCCAGGCTTCCCTGTCTCTCACTGTCTCCCAGAGTTTGCTCAGACTCATGTCTATTGAGTCAGTGATGCTATCCAACCATCTCATCTTCGGTCACCCACTTCTCCTGTCCTCAGTCTTTCCCAGCATCACAGTCTTCCAATGAGTCAGCTCTTCACATCAGGTGGCCAAAGTATTGGAGCTTCAACTTCACCATCAATCCTTCCAGTCAACATTCAGGGTTGATTTCCTTTGGGGTTTACTGGTTTGATGTCCTTGCAGTCCAGGGGACTCTCCAGAGCTGTCATCAGCAACACGCTTCCAAAGCATCAGTTCTTTGGCACTCACCCTTCTTTATGCTCCAGCTCTCATATCAATACATGACTATTGGAAAAATCATAGCTTGGATTATACTATGATCTTTTTTCTTTGATTGCTCTGAATTTAATATATCTGAAATTAACATTTATTTAAATTGATTTCCTGAGTCTACAAATTTGAATAGTCTTTCCACTGCCCTAACTATATGAGCTTATCAATGGTTTAGGTCACAAGATTTGGAAGAAAAAAAGAGTTATGAAGGGAGGTGATCTTGAAAGCCTGGATGCACCCTTGTCCACTCACAAAAATTGCACTCCCCCTGTTCAAGAGTCAGTCAGAGATGTCTAGCTAGTTGTGCTCCATAATGTTGAACAATCTCATATGAAAATTGTTGAGTCATATTGGGGAGCAGGCTGATAATTATGAAGGAACATAATTAATACAAGGTATTTTGGAGAGCCAAACTAGTCAATCCAAAAGGAATTGGACTGCAAGGAGATCCAACTAGTCAATCCTAAAGGAAATCAGTCCTGAATATTCATTGGAAGGACTGATGCTGAAGCTAAAACTCCAATACTTTGGCTACCTGATCTGAAGAACTGACTCCTTGGGAAAGACCCTGATGCTGGGAAGTATTGAAGGCAGGAGAAAGGGACAAGAAAGGATGAGGTGGTTGGATCGCATCATCTACACGATGGACATGAGTTTGAGCAAGCCCTGGGAGTTGGTGATGGACAGGGAAGTCTGGCGTGCTGCAGTCCATGGGGTCGCAAAGAGTCAAACACGGCTGAGCGACTAAACTGAACTGAACTGATTTTGGAGAAAGCAGGGAAGATAAAGGGAAAGCTTGCTGATGGGGTGGAAATAGTATGTTGTTTACAGCTTTGGAGGTAAACTGATTAGCTCATGGCTGCTAAAAGAATAAAACTAGGCAGATAATGGGTACAAACAAAAAATTTCTGTTGTTTTTTAGATTCCCAGAAAATTTTGTGGGTTGAATGTAAGTTATGTAGATGTACGGAGTGTCTCTGTATATTATTTTCTAGTGTCTTTTCAACAGTAATTTCATAGGAAATTCTACCTGATAGTATAAGCGGCTAGCATGGTATGACTGGCTCTTCTGCCTTGTAATTAATTCCGTTTTACAAACCCAACGGTCAGAGTTGAGTCCCATATATTTGATGTAATTTTTCAGAGTGTTACTTTTACATCCACTTTATAACTTGACCTGAGACAAGGATGGCCGCTTTCCCCCGGACTCTTCCTCAATTTCATCATAACACTGAACAGAAGGCTTGTTCAGTAGAATTAGGGTGTGTCCTTCATTTGGGCTTTAATAACTTCTCAGCCCTATTCTTAATTACTGTGTGTGGGCAACAGTGCTTACTGAATGTAGAAACAGTGGGCTTTTACAACAAGAGTTAAGGCTTTAATTGACCGCTCCATGCTGCACACTTCACGCTCATATCAACCATTTACATGGACCATCTCGCTCAGTCATTATAACATATCCCAGAAGAGGGTCCTATTATCAGTCTGTTTTATGTATGCATGTACCAGAAAAACAGTTCAGACCTTTACCTGGACAGTCTGACTCCTGAGCCTTGTGTACTTAACCATAACGATGTCATAGGTCAATATCATTGTAATTCAATAAAGAAGAAGTTTAAGATATCCCAAGGAAGAATATGTTAACTGAAGAAGTATCTCTGCACTGTCTCATGTATGTAAAGTGAGCTGTTCTTTGCTCTCTGAGGCCTAGAAGATCAGAGACAATTTATGAGAGGTCAGTTGTCCTGGAAAGTAAAATATATGGACAGAGTGGCAAGAGTTATGGGACTTCTAGAGGAATACAGACCATGAAGAAGGTGAGAATTAAGTCTACTCTCACTGAGATTGGTGATTTAGTTCAGCTAAGATCAAAAGCTGTTGTTCAAGCTGGTTTTAGAAAAGGCAGAGGAACCAGAGATCAAATTGCCAACATCCACTGGATCATGGAAAAAGCAAGATAATTCCAGAAAAAAATATCTATTTTTGTTTTATTGACTATGCCAAAGCATTTGACTGTGTGGATCACAATAAACTGTGGAAAATTCTGAAAGAGATGGGAATACAGACCACCTGACCTGCCTCTTGAGAAATCTGTATGCAGGTCAGGAAACAACAGTTAGAACTGGACATGGAACAACAGACTGGTTCCAAGTAGGAAAAACAGTGTGTCAAGGTTGTATATTGTCACCCTGCTTATTTAACTTCTATGCAGAGTACATCATGAGAAATGCTGGACGGGAAGTAGCATAAGCTAGAATCAAGATTGCTGGGAGAAATATCAATAGCCTCAGATATGCAGATGACACCACCCTTATGGCAGAAAGTGAAGAGGAGCTAAAAAGCCTCTTGATAAAAGTGAAAGAGGAGAGTGAAAAAGTTGGCTTAAAGCTCAACATTCAGAAAATGAAGATCATGGCATCTGGTCCCATCACTTCATGCCAAATAGATGGGGAAACAGTGGAAACAGTGTCAAACTTTATCTTTCTGGGCTCCAAAATCGCTGCAGATGGTGACTGCAGTCGTGAAATTAAAAGATGCTTACTCATTGGAAGAAAAGTGATGACCAACCTAGATAGCATATTCAAAAGCAGAGACGTTACTTTGCCAACAAAGGTCTGTCTAGTCAAGGCTATGGTTTTTCCTATGGTCATGTATGGATGTGAGAGTTGGACTGTGAAGAAAGCTGAGCACCAAAGAATTGATGTTTTGAACTGTGGTGTTGGAGAAGGCTCTTGAGAGTCCCTTGGACTGCAAGGAGATCTAAACTGTCCATTCTAAAGGAGATCAGCCCTGGGTCTTATTGAAAGGAATGATGCTAAAGCTGAAACTCCAGTACTTTGGCCACCTCATGTGAAGAGTTGACTCATTGGAAAAGACTCTGATGCTGGGAGGGATTGGGGGCAGGAGGAGAAAGGGACGACAGAGGATGAGATGGCTGGATGGCATCACCGACTCGATGGATGTGAGTGTGAGTGAACTCCGGGAGATGGTGATGGACAGGGAGGCCGGGCATGCTGCGATTCATGGGGTCGCAAATAGTCGGGCATGACTGAGTGACTGAACTTAACTAAAGATCAAAAGTCATTACAAAGACATCAACACCCTCTGTCTTTCTCTCTCTCTATCTCCATCTCTGATTTTGTCTCTCTGTTTCTCTCACTACCGGCTAGACACTGCACTTTACAAGAATTATTTCATTTCATCCTCACAATAGCCCTTTGAGGCAAAAGACAATCCCCACTTTACACATAAGGAAATGGAGGCAGAGGGACTGAGTAACTCACCCAGTTCACAGCGAATGACAATCCAACTCAGGATTGTACTAAGGCAGTCTGATTATTGACCCTATAATCATTACCACTGGGTAATGGCCTCTTTAGAGCATACCTATGGGAGAAGGCAATGGCATCCCACTCCAGTACTCCTGCCTGGAAAATCCCATGGACAGAGCCTGGTAGGCTGCAGTCCATGGGGTCGCTAAGAGTTGGACACGACTGAGCAACTTCACTTTCACTTTTCACTTTCATGCATTGGAGAAGGAAATGGCAACCCACTCCAGTGTTCTTGCCTGGAGAATCCCAGGGACAGGGAAGCCTGGTGGGCTATCATTTATGGGGTCACATAGAGTTGGACAGAACTGACGTGACTTAGCTGCAGCATGGGTAAAAATCAGGGAAATCGAGAGGCTGAATCAAAGCAAGTGACTCAAACCAGTGAGGGCATTAGGCTTTCGAAAGAAAGGAATTGCATTTGCTAAAGAAAGCAGCTTGACTCCAAAGTGCGATGTGAACAGTGGGTGTAGTAACAAGGAAGAACTGTGGCTCCAAGGGTCAGAGAAGGAGATGGTTCTCTGGAAATGAGCTGGGAAGTGAAAGAGAACCAGTGCAAGGGAAGACTGATGCCACAGTTTTTCACTGGTTCCTCACCAGCAGAGAACAGGCAGAATGGAAGTCTGATAGTATTGTCTAAAAAGAGCCTTTTCCCAAGACAAAGGAATCCAGATTTCATTTGTGTCATTCAGTTCAGTTCAGTAGCTCAGTCGTGTCCGAGTCTTTGGACCCCATGAATTGCAGAACGCCAGGCCTCCCTGTCCATCACCAACTCCCGGAGTTCACTCAGACTCACGTCCATCGAGTCAGTGATGCCATCCAACCATCTCATCCTCTGTTATCCCTTTCTCCTCCTGCCCCCAAATCCCTCCCAGCATCAGAGTCTTTTCCAATGAGTCAACTCTTCACATGAGGTGGCCAAAGTACTGGAGTTTCAGCTTTAGCATCATTCCTTCCAAAGGAATCCCAGGGCTGATCTCCTTCAGAATGGACTGGTTTGATCTCCTTGCAGTCCAAGGGACTCTCAAGAGTCTTCTCCAATACCACAGTTAAAAAGCATCAATTCTTCGGCGCTCAGCCTTCTTCACAGTCCAACTCTCACATCCATACAAGACCACTGGAAAAACCATAGCCTTGACTAGATGGATCTTAGTCAACAAAGTAATGTTTCTGCTTTTGAATATGCTACCTAGGTTGGTCATAACTTTCCTTCCAAGGAGTAAGCGACTTTTAATTTCATGGCTGCAGTCAACATCTGCAGTGATTTTGGAGCCCAAAAAAATAAAGTCTGACACTGTTTCCACTGTTTCCCCATCTATTTCCCATGAAGTGATGGGACCGGATGCCATGACCTTCATTTTCTGAAAGTTGAGCTTTAAGCCAACTTTTTCACTCTCCTCTTTCACTTTCATCAAGAGGCTTTTTAATTCCTTTTCACTTTCTGCCATAAGGGTGGTGTCATCTGCATATCTGAGGTTATTGATATTTCTCCTGGCAATCTTGATTCCAGCTTGTGTTTCTTCCAGTCCAGCATTTCTTATATTGTACTCTGCATAGAAGTTAAATAAGCAGGGTGACAATATACAGCCTTGACGTACTCCTTTTCCTATTCGGAAGTGATGTTTACGTGATGTTAAGTATTGAAAGACATGTCCTGAAATATTATTTTCATGGAATTTAGCAGGATTTTTGTAGTTTACATTACTTTTCCATTTTTAAGATGTTCTGCAGTTCACCTGGGCATGAAAGGAGAAATCAAGGAGAAAGTAGTCTTAATATTTATGGGTTGCCAGCTATGTACCAACTTTATTATATAATCAGGAGCACTTACCACATTCCTAAATAAATACGTGGTTCTCCTCATAATGGACACACACCTGTGGAGCACAGGTAAGCATGTTTTCAAAATGTGATAATCTGTGAAAGATGTACCTCAAGTTTATGCCTCACTCCCAGCATGTCAGAGGTCATGCTATAAAAACTCATTCATTTCTAAATTTCACAATTGCTTGATATGAAATTCATAACCTCGAATGTCCAGTGTAAGACAAAAGGGCAAATAAACATGAGGATACCTTAGGCAACAGTTGTTCTCACGCTCCTAGAAGTGGTGATGGTTTCTAGAGAAAGCCCAAGTCCTCCCCCTTCTCCCGAAGGAGTAGACTCTTCAGCACCTCTTCAGAGCAGAGACTAGAGAGTAATTCCAGTGGTCGCCCTACTTTGATGGTTTGTGTCTTAGAAAATCCTCCCCTGGGCAGTGTCTAATAAGACCCCTGGGACACCTTGCCTCTTTGGACCTCCTAATCCATTTCCTGCCTCTATAACCAGCTCTCAGCAGCATCTCCACACCTTGAGTTTTTACTTGGAATCCGCTGCTTTTTCAGTGTGCTTTCTGCTCACTTCTGCTAACACAAGGGACCCAGATCACACTGGGGAGAAGAGAAGCTGAAACTATAGAACTTAATGCCAGGAGCTTATTTGATGTCTTACTGGTTCAGCTTCCTTATGGGTTTAGCTGAACCATCTGGAGATTTGAGAAACATGGCAGTGCTGGGATTCATGAAATCCAAATAATGCCAACTATTCAGGGACTGTAAGCAGTGCTGTTTTCTCAGGGTGTGCCCTGGGGCCCTCTGTGTTTCCTAATCTTGTCCTGCTGGGGATGAGAGGGAAACAGAAAAGGAGAGTGGCTCTGTCCCCCTCCCCAGTGGAGGTGGGCGTGCGCCACATGTCACAGCCAGCCCTTCCAGTGAACCCTCAAGAGCTACAACGAGGTTGAGCCCATCAGAGAATTATCCTCCTTTTCTGAGGATCTGATCCCATTTCCAATCTGCAACAGAGATGAGGGCTCTACAGCTCCCACAGAAGCTCGCCAAGGCAGGACCCCATCCAGCCTTCAGGTGCTTTCCTCTTCTGAGACCTTGAGTCCAAATATGGGTGTGAACCAGATTGCTGTATTTTATTTTACCATCAATGCCTCTTGTACATGTATAACATCTAGTCTTTTGGTTTTGTTTTTTAATCTGACTTTTACTTTATATTAGTGTATAGTTGATTTACAATTTGTGTTCGTTTTAGGTGTACAGCAAAGTGATTCAGTTATACATATATCCATTCTTTTTCAGATTCATTTCCCATATAGGTTATTACAAAGTATTGAGTAGAATCCTCTGTGCTATACAGTAGGTCCTTGTTGGTTATCTGTTTTATATATAGTAATGTGTATATGTTAATCCCAAATTCTTAACTCTCACTTTTATACTGCTATTCTTTTTAAGCACAGATAAAGAAATTCAGTTTTCTATAAATATGGGCTAATAATTATTCTGCTGTGGGGATAGTTTGAAGAAAAATTAATGCTAACTTTCTAAAATAGTGCTCACACATAGTATAAGTATATATTTAATTTGGTTAATTTCATTCTATACAGTGGATAAGTAGCTGTATGAAACCTATAACTTTGTGGACCCTGATGCTAGATAAAAGAATAACAAAATCCTGGGTGTTGGATTTAGGTTAAATACATGGAATAATTTTTATAAGCTGAGAAAGATTTTCTAGGATACATTAGGGTGTAATCTTTCATTTCAGGGAAACTGATGTTACTTCAGTCTTTATGTCTATGTCTCATCAATAGAACTACAATATATAATCTATGAAGCCCATACACCTCTCATCCATTACCCATAACTTGGAGAACAGTGTCAGGCACTCAGAAAACACTTCGTATATTAGACTTTCCCAAATCTAGAGTGTACATGAATGAAAGTGAATGTATGTGTGTGTGGTTGTGTGTGTAATGTATATGTGTGGTTGAGGAAAATTCAGGAAAGCAAGAGTTGCTACATAAAGGATAATCTCTTTAGTTTTTAATAGAATTGTCAGCTTTAAGCCCTTTTTAATCCCCAATATCTCTTAAACTAATCATGCACTTTCCAAATAAAGACATTGAAGGTCAGAAGCCAAAACCGGCCTTACTGATCCTTCAACTGTATATTATCCTCAAAAGCAAGTCATTGACTGTAATACAATCATGTGTAGTAGAAATATGCTCAATTTTTACCTCAGTTAATTCATTTAACTATTTAACCTGTATTACCTCAATTTTCACAACAACCTCATATAATAGATACTGTCACTTTTCTCTTTTCAAAAATTTTAATACTAGGGCTTGAGAGGTTAAGAACTCAGAATCATACAAGTAGTAAATGCATGTCTGATCCTTAAATTTATGCTCTTTAATTAGTAATCCATCTTGCTTTTCTATCATAAATTATCAATCCAGAGGCTAGAAAATCTGTAAGGATATAGCTGAACACCATCCACCAACTGGACACCTAGAGACTACTTCATCCACAGCAAAATACACATTCTTCTCAAGCTCACATGTAACATTCACCAAGATAGAGCACATTTAGGGCCAAAAAATGCACCTGAACAAATTTAAAAGAATAGAAATCACACAGTGTCTGTTCTTAGATCAAAACGGAATTAAAATGGAAATCATTAACAGATTTAGCTGGAAAATCCCCCCAATATTTGGGGATTACACAATCACTTTCCAAATAACACATGGGTCAAGGAAGAAAGATCAACAGAAATGCTAAAATATTTTGATCTAGAAAAGAATCAAAAAAGGGTTCTATTGAGTACATTAACTGTAACAGATATTTCTTATAACTTGGAAGTAAGCATGCAGCACTTCGGTTGAACTGAGGGTTTAAAAATAGCTTTCGTTTTTAGGAATGCTCTGTGACTCACACCCACAACATTAGAAAAGAGTTTGTCAGCCCATCAGATCTTAAATTTTACTTTTTGAAACAGAGGCCCCATCTAGCGCTGACAGGTTTGTTCATGTATAAAGAAATGATTCTGATCTTAGATATTTACTTTGAAACCACAGAGATACTGAATAATGTATTAGTCATCAAACAATTTGCCAATTTTTAAATTGCTAACTTGTACATACATATCAGATGCATCATTATAGCATAAAATGATGCTTGAATGTTGTATTTTATATTGGGATGTATTTCATTTCTTTCTTAGTCTCATCTTTCAGTTCTTACAGTCTTTAGTAAACTAATCCATTTGAGTTCAGGTAAGAGACTTCTAATGCCATGTAGAATGAAAATAGGGCTTTCCTGGTGGCTCAATTGGTAAAGAATCTGCCTGCAAGGCAGGAGACACAGGTTCAACCCTTGAGTTGGGAAGATGCCCTGGAGAAAGAAATGGCAACCACCCCAGTATTCTTGCCTGGATATCCAATGAACAGAGGAGACTGGCAGGCTGTAGTACATGGGGTCATAAAGAGTTGGACACAACTTAGCAACTAAACCACCACCAGCATAAAATCTGAGGGAAAAAAGAAAGTAGAAGTGTTTTTCAGGTGTTCAATGCTTAAATATTTTGGAGATTCTACAGTTGTTATTACCAAACTTCAGACAGCATTCTTTTTGGCCTTGGGAAGAATATCCTTAATTTAGTATTATTCTCAATGACAGAGGATGAGATGGTTGGATGGCATCATCAACTCCATGGACATGGGTTTGAGCAAGCTCCAGGAGTTGGTGATGGACAGGGAAGCCTAGCATGCTGCAGTCCATGGGATCAGAAAGAGTTGGACATAACTGAGTGACTGAACTGAACTGATGCTCAGAAAAATTTAAGCAAGTCTGAAGTACCAGACCCAGTTCAAGGATGGTCCAAGCATTCAATATTTAGGCATTCATTCACTCATGTGTCTCATTCATTCATTTGTTCACTCAGTAAACATTTGCCAAGTGCCAGAATTACAAAAATGGATACACCTGTTCTTTGTTCACAGGGGATGTGTTACAATCCTGTTGACAACTATTCATAAAGAATTTTAATATAGTCAATAGGCCCTCCTTCCTCCTGTCTCTCCCTTTAGGTTTCAAAGAGATTCCTACTTTGTAAGCAATGTTTCTTTTTTCTTTATGTAATTAACTTGGAATTTACAAAAGGAAATAAAGGATGACTTAATAAAGAGATTAAGCATTTTATAAGAGGTAGATTCAGATGCATTTTCACAGCTAAATGTTTCAATATATTTTATGTATTTTCCAAATAAATTTAACAAGTTGTCCTAGAACAATGATTTTTAATATAATCCTGAAAAAATAAGCCTTCATCATGTGTTAGAAATTCATAGTACAGTTGATTTAATTGTGTCTTGCTAATAACTTATTGATGTATTAGTTGGTCAGTTGTATCAGACTCTCTGCAACCCCATGGGCTGTAGCTCACCGACTCCTCTATTCATGGGATTTTCCAGGCATAAATAAACCTGAATGGAATTGTTATAAAAAATTGGCAAGAACTTTGATTATCAGCACATCCTCTTTGTCAGAATATCTGCATAAGAAGGCAAATCAATACAGCCTGGTTGGTTGGTGAGCATGGAATCAGGGTAGGAGGTGGGGAGGTGCTTAACTGGAGGTCTTACCAGTGAGGGTATTGATCCCTGATCACTGAAGCCATCTGACCTGTAGACACAGACCTGTAGCAGGGCGGCATGCTCATCCCATCAGGCCGGATGCCCCGGGACACTGCTGAAGATGTGTGGATAACCACTGGCCCATGGATCACTACCTGCTTTATTCCTCAGTCTTTCCATAGACAAGGACCTCACACAATTGTTATATTTGGATTCCTGAGTCACAGTCAGATCCTCTCTTCCTTCTTCCATGAAAAACAGTGAAGTGAAAGTGTTAGTTGCTAAGTCGTGTCCTACTCTTTGCAACCCCATGGACTGTAGCTTACCAGCCTCCTCTGAAAATGGGATTTCCAAGGCAAGAATACTGGTGTGGGTTACCGTTTCTGTTTCCAGGAGATATTCCCGACCCAGGGACTGAACCCAGGTCTCTTGCATTGTGTGCACATTCTTTACCACACAGGGCCACCAGGGAAGCCCTTCCTCCGTGAGATTGCATCAAAGCTCCTTGAGTGGAGTTTTCTGCATGCACTTAGAATTCTCCAGTTATATGTCTACACAGTTCTCTTGTTTTCCTTCTCCAGTTCTTCTCCATTCATGATGAGCGGACTTTACTTTTATTTCTCTTTTTTCTGAGTTCCTCAGGGAGTATCTCATTAATGTCTCCATTGGTATTAATGATTGGTATTAATTTATCTTAATGACAACTAGACCAGGATATTATCAACAAAAGCACCTTTCTGTACACTAATCCTGGAGAAGCTGCTTCTTCCAAAATAAGCAGGCCCAAGTTCAATAGATCAGCCTCAAGTCATGTTTGCCTAGCAGTAAGGTGGCCACAGGACAGGACTGGAAAAAGTCAGTTTTCATTCCAATTCCAAAGAAAAGCAATGCCAAAGAATGCTCAAACTACCGCACAACTGTACTCATCTCACATGCTAGTAAAGTAAGGCTCAAAATTCTCCAAGCCAGGCTTCAGCAATACGTGAACCGTGAACTCCCTGACGTTCAAGCTGGTTTTAGAAAAGGCAGAGGAACCAGAGATCAAATGGCCAACATCCGCTGGATCATGGAAAAAGCAAGAGAGTTCCAGAAAAAACATCTATCTCTGCTTTATTGACTATGCCAAAGCCTTTGACTGTGTGGATCACAATCAACTGTGGAAAATTCTGAAAGAGATGGGAATACCAGACCACCTGACCTGCCTCTTGAGACATCTGTATGCAGGTCAGGAAGCAACAGTTAGAACTGGACATGGAACAACAGACTGGTTCCAAATAGAAAAAGGAGTACGTCAAGGCTGTATATTGTCACCCTGCTTATTTAATTTATATGCAGAGTACATCATGAGAAATGCTGGACTGGAAGAAACACAAGCTGGAATCAAGACTGCCGGGAGAAATATCAATAACCTCAGATATGCAGATGACACCACCCTTATGGCAGAAAGTGAAGAGGAGCTAAAAAGCCTCTTGATGAGTGAAAGAGGAGAGCAAAAAAGTTGGCTTAAAGCTCAACATTCAGAAAACAAAGATCATGGCATCTGGTCCCATCACTTCATGCCAAATAGATGGGGAAACAGTGAAAACAGTGTCAGACTTTATTTTTGGGGGCTCTAGAATCACTGCAGATGGTGACTGCAGCCATGAAATTAAAAGACGCTTACTCTTTGGAAGAAACATTATGACCAACCTAGATAGCATATTCAAAAGCAGAGACATTACTTTGTCGACTAAGGTCCGTCTAGTCAAGGCTATGGTTTTTCCTGTGGTCATGTATGGATGTGAGAGTTGGACTATGAAGAAGGCTGAGCGCCAAAGAATTGATGCTTTTGAACTGTGGTGTTGGAGAAGACTCTTGAGAGTCCCTTGGACTGCAAGGAGATCCAACCAGTCCATTCTGAAGGAGATCAACCCTGGGATTTCTTTGGAAGGAATGATGCTAAAGCTGAAACTCCAGGACTTTGGCCACCTGATGCGAAGAGTTGACTCATTGGAAAAAACTCTGATGCTGGGAGGGATTGGGGGCAGGAGGAGAAGGGGATGACCAAGGATGAGATGGCTGGATGGCATCACGGCCTCGATGGACGTGAGTTTGAGTGAAGTCCGGGAGATGGTGATGAACAGGGAGGCCTGGCGTTCTGCAATTCATGGGGTCGCAAAGAGTCGGATACGACTGACCGACTGAACTGAAGGTGCTAACTAAATGTCTGCACCAGCAAAGATGTTATATTTGTACATGATATTTTGCAGAAGCTGTTATCCAGGACTTAGAACAAATAAACATCACCAGTTCACAGAAGCATCAAATACTGAACCACCAAATGAATGCTATACACATCTCTAAAATGACAAATTCACTAAATTACCTAAAAAAAAAAATTGGCTATCTGTAAGGCAGATATCAGTTCTTGTGTTTCTGAAGTAGGACCAAGTTGATTTTTTAATGAATTGTCATGTCTTGTCTTTTTGAATTTCACATATGGTATGTGATGCAAATGCTAAACCATCACACAAATACTGAAGCCTACCACACACTTACTCCAGGTATGGCCTTTTCCACTTATTTTGACCTAGATTTTCTCTTTTAACAGGAGTAGAGCAGTAGGGTTACAGGTAGCACATGGGAAACTACATCATCACGTGTTTCACCTGCATCCACACATACACACCACAGCCTTCAAAGCAACGTGTGAGTGCCTGACTTTACGGTCATTTACACCCTTGCACAAAAGGTCCAGATTCACAATACATAAATGCCACGCAGCACTCCCAAACCCAATTCCTACAAATTGTAGAGGTTGTTATTCAAAACAGTTGTTTGGTAAATTAGTAACTATGATGGCATTGGTACCTTCACGGCCAATGGTTGGTTTGATTTCATCACTCTTAGTAACATAAAGGTATTCACTAGAGTTCATGTGGAGCATATCCGCTGATCCCTGCTTAGCACCTTAAACAATCACATTGTCATAAAAGTTGCCCTTTATCTGTTTGTTCCTCCTGTTATCATGTAAACTGCTCTACATCTAAAGAGCAAAGGTTGATTTGCTGAAGGCAACACAGTTGATATTCCTGTTGAGAAACTGGAATTACATTTCCTCTCTAGGACTACTCTAATTCTCATCTTTGGTGTTCTTCCTTTACTGATTACTTCTACATTCCAGAAACTCTCTTAGTAACAGATGTGCAGCTTAGCACCTTGTCATCATTTAGGAATGTGCTTGGTAACTTGACACGTGCAGCTTCAGAATGATTCCTATGTCATGGTTATTTTATCTCCTCTTTTGATTGGACATTCCTTCTTCCCATCACGCATCAGTGGCTCTAGGTAACCTATCATGGTGACACAATCCCTTTCTGTAAAACTGTATGTCAGGTTATATGATTAACTTAATGTGTAACTAGTCATCATCTTAACCCATTCCAGTGTTCTTGCCTGGAGAATCCCAGGGATGGCAGAGCCTGGTGGGCTGCCATCTATGGGGTCGCATGGAATCGGACATGACTGACGCAACTTGGTGGCAGCAGCAGCAGTCATCATCTTAAAATCATGTCCCTTAAAAATGCTATTTTCTGAAATAATGTCTAGAGGTTTTCAACAATTCTGTCCTAAGTGATCCTGTTTTATAGTTTTCATAGTGAAATGGGAGAAAATCAGACAATAGTTACAGAGTTCATTCTACTGGGACTTGGTCTTGGCCCAAGGACTCAGATGCTCCTCTTTGGGCTCTTCTCCCTGTTCTGTGTCCTCACCCTGCTGGGGAACGGGGTCATCCTGGGGCTCATCTTACTGGACTGCAGACTGCACACCCCCATGTCCTTCTTCCTCTCACACCTGGCCATCGCTGACATGGCCTACGCCTGCAGCACAGTGCCCCAGATGCTGGTCAACCTCCTGAGTCCAGCCAAGCCCATCCCCTTTGCTGGCTGCATCACACAGACCTTTCT
Organism: Ovis aries; assembly: GCF_016772045.2. Classification (NCBI taxonomy): domain Eukaryota; kingdom Metazoa; phylum Chordata; class Mammalia; order Artiodactyla; family Bovidae; genus Ovis; species Ovis aries. The sequence goes on from NC_056057.1 coordinate 108,752,914, forward strand.
CTTTCTGAGTTTCACTCACACTGAGTATCTGCTCCTGGTGGTGATGTCCTATGATCGGTATGTGGCCATCTGCCACTCCCTCCGATATTCTGTCATTGTGAGCTGAGGAGTCGGCATCAGCCTGGTGGGGACTTCCTGGGCATGTGGCTCCCTCCTGGCGCTGGTCCATGTGGGTCTCATCCTGAGGCTGCCCTTCTATGGGCATCATGAAATCAACCACTTCTTCTGTGAAATCCTGCCTGTCCTCAAGCTGGCCTGTGCTGACACCTGGCTCAACCAAGTTGTCATCTTTTCGGCCTGTGTTTTTATCTTACTGGGGCCGCTCTCCCTGGTGCTGGGCTCCTATGCGCACATCCTGGCCACCGTCCTGAGGATCCAGTCCACTGAGGGCCACAGGAAGGCCTTCTCCACCTGCTCCTCCCACCTCTGCATGGTCGGGCTCTTCCTTGGAGTGCCATCGTCATGTCCATGGCCCCCAAGTCCCGCCACCCTGAGGAGCAGCAGAAGGTCCTTTCCCTGTCTTACAGTTTCTTCAACCCCATGCTGAACCCGCTGATCTACAGCCTTAGGAACAAAGAGGTCAAGGGTGCCCTTAGGAGAGCACCATTCAAGGAGAGTCATTTCCTGCTGGAGTGACATTTGAATCACTGCCCCCGCCTGAAGAGTTTACTTGGAACTTTGGTACTGAGTATCTACCAAAGCTTATCACTCTGTGTCTCCGAGACTAAGTCATCCAAGACACTCTGTAAAGAACTCTCTTTTCCTCCCCATAAATTAGTTAGGTTTTGCTGTATTCATTATATTTAATTCTATCAACCGTATTTACTTTTTCATTTAACTACTTGGTGAATTAAGATGATCCAGAGGGGGGAAATAATTATTTTATCCACTGCTAAGGAGCCCAAAAGGTTAAAATAGACACTCTACCTCTGACTCCACTAGGCATGTGCAATAATAGCAGAATAACAGATGTCAGTGATATAACCACATTCATAGCAATTTTTAAAAATACTGTTGCTACAGGCAGAGACCCAGAATCCATGAATAACTTTGTCCATGTTCACCCCACATTCGGATGTTTCCTCTCAAGTGTAAATCCTCTTAGAAATAGTGAAGTATAGTTTGTCAGTCGTGTCCGACTCTTTGCGATCCCACTGACTGTAGCCCACCATGCTCCTCCGACCGTGGAATTTTCCAGGCAAGAGTACTGGAGTGGGTTGCCATTTCCTTCTCCAGGGGATCTTCTCAACCCAGGGATTGAACTCAGTTCTCTCCCGCATTGCCTGCAGACGCTTTACCCTCTGAGCCACCAGGGAAGCTGTACCAAAATGCCTACTTAGACTTACGGAAAATTGATTTTGCTGATCACATCCTGTAATCTGCCTTACAATTTCTGTGATCAGAAATTGAGTCTCATATATAGCTGGCATCCCAGGGAATTGCCCAACAAAACCCATTGTCCAGTCTGCGCTGGTCTTTTGATGGCTGCTTGTTCCAAACTCTCCTCATCTTCTCAAGAAAAATATCTACGGTTCTCTCTGAATAGACATACCAAGGAGGAGTTAGCAAGTGCCGCAGCCCAACTTTGAATTGCTGGATATGAATGGAGAGCCTTACACAGAGGCAACTGAATGGAAAAAGGGGTGTAATAACAATAGTTAAAAGCATAATTAAGTACTCCATGCCACCTGCTTCACGTTGATTGATACTTTATAGAGATCATCTCCTTTTATCATCATAACAAATGCATTTTTCATTATCATCCCATTTTATAGATGCAAACATTAAGGCAATGGCAAATGTGAGACTCATATCCCAACAATATGACTCCCAAGTCTTTTCTACTAACTGAATAATGTAGTACCTCACTATCAGAGTTATTAAACTAAGAATAAGGTGAACCTATCCCAACATAGGATATGTTGGGAGGCTTTGTGTTTCTTCTCAGGCTAATGTGTGCCACAGTGAATCTGGGAGAGCTAGGTATTATTTATTGAAGGCTTCTGGTCCTGGTCAGAGAGTTCTGTGGGCATGGTTGCTAAAGATGTTCAGAATTTTGTAGCAACACAAAGAGGGTGGGGACAGAGGCTGTCGAGATTAGAGGTTTGGTTTAGACCTGCATGGTGTTAAGACCTAGAACTAGGACATTTCTAGTGTCACATACACCACTCACGTGTTCATACACATGTGTGTACAGGTATGCACACGTATTTACTGAGTGTTCACTATGGTGAGGCTCTGTTCTAAGCATCTTATGAGTATTACCTTTCTAAATCTTCATAGTAGCCCTATGAGATAGAGACTATTCACCACTTCTTAGATGAGGAAACAGAGGCACAAAGAGATTAAGTAACTTAACTAAAGCCTCACAGCTAATAAGTACTTAGTCCAGAATCAGACCTAGGCAATCTGATTACCAAACCCATAGACATACCTATATATAAAAATCAAATAGCTTGTGATGTTCCCAGAGAAGAAGGAAGCGGAGGAAAAGAAAAACTTTCAGTATCCAGTCAAAGAGAGGCCTTGAGCTTCATGAAGAAAAGGTACTTAAGTTTGTTAAAGAAAGCAATTTCACTTTATACTGGTGTGAAAATGAGGGAGCAAGAAAGGATTGGGAGTCCAAGGGTCCAGAGTAGAGGAAGAGCCTGTCAACTAGGATAGTCGAACAGAGAAAAATGCAAGAAAGAGGTAACAATGAAGCTTTAAATTGATGGTTTGCCAAATTCAAGAGCATTAGAAAGAGTGCTTGTAATTTGTGCAACATGGATATAATTTTTAATTCCAATAATTCCTAACACAATATTTAAATGGTTGTTTCAGTTTATGACAGATGTTGCTTACTACGTTGCCATGTGCAGAAGCATATCCCCTTTAGCAGCACAGGGGACCACTCAGCCTTGGAGGGAACAACGTGATAAGGGGTCCCAGCTGGAGCTCAGATTCAGCGGCCCCTTAATGAGTCAGTTGGCAGAGGCTCCAGGGGACTGACATCTCTCCCCTTGAACCTGTTCCTGCTGCTGCTACTAAGTCGCTTCAGTCATGTTCGACTCTGTGTGACCCCACAGACAGAGGCCCACCAGGCTCCCCCATCCCTGGGATTCTCCAGGCAAGAACACTGGAGTGGGTTGCCATTTCCTTCTCCAATGCATAAAAGTGAAAAGTGAAAGTGAAGTCACTCAGTCGTGTCCGATTCTTAGTGACCCCATGGACTGCAGCCCACCAGGCTCCTCTGTCCATGGGATTTTCCAGGCAAGAGCACTGGAGTGGGGTGCCATTGCCTTCTCCGTGAACCTGCTCCTAGACAACCAAATACTAAGAAAACATGTGAGACCTTCCCTTGAGCAAAGAGATTCACATTTTGTTTTCTTATTTCCAACATTTTCTGATCTTTCACCTGGGATCTATAGAACATTTCTCAATTACGTATTATCTCTTCATGTGGGGAAGGACAAGTATCAGTTTCTCTCTTTATCCTTACTGCCTTAACGCTCCTAACACAAATAAACACTCAGCAAACACTCCTTAAATAAAGGATGCTTTAACTATCAGCTGCATTTCCAAATTTTCAGTGGAGCTATCTTCTGATTGCTAATCTTCCTTAAGTCTCTCTAATTGTGAGTTATAGTTACAAAGTTTGATCATATCTGATAATTATGAAGTGCTTACTCTATGGTAAGAACTACATAAAATACTTTCAAATAATCTTTGTATCAAAATCTGTAGAGTGGGTACAATTGTTATCCTTATATAATGATTAAGAAAATGAACTTCAGGAAAGTGAATTGATTTACTCAAGGACACAAAATAAAATAAATAAATTTATTTCCTTGAATTTTATTTATTTTAAAAATCAAGGAAATAAAATGCAAGGTCAGGCAGTTTGGCTTTAAAATAATTCTAAACCACTCTTTTGTAGAGGATCTGCTGATATTCATAAACTGAATGGCTGGCATCTGTACTGTTCATAGTAGACCCTCAGGAAACTGAATGAACAAATCACAGTCCCTGTGTCCTAATTTCTACGCATAACTTACAGGCCTGGGAATGTGTTACCTTGTATCTGTTTAAGTCAAAGATCTTACTATCCCTTAGATTTATCCAGTTCTTGTTTTTAGTGTATTCTTATTTGATGAATATTAATAATCAAGAATGCAGTATTGGTCTAGGATCAGAGAGGAAAGGAGACACATTTGGGTAGAAATTTAGCATTTACTGTAAAAACTGCTAAGGCTGTTTATTCATTTCTATCACAAGGAACAGTGGTCATTCGCTTTGCAGAGGAGCGTGTCCACCTGCTGAAGCTGTGATTCTGGAAGGCCAGGAAGGGAGGTGCTGTCCTTAAAAAACCCAAGCAAGAGGGTGGAGGCTGTTATCAGTAATAGCTGCAGTAAGGATAGGAACGGGAATCCACGTGTGGCGGCGGGCTCACTTGCGGCCTGAAATTGGCACCTGCAGCATATTTGGCATGTGGACCGGGGATTGCCAACCGCAGACCTGTAGGATTGCTGTTTACCACTTACTGTGAACGTAGATTATCATTGTTAATATGGGCTGTTGAGAGAGGGCAAAAACAAATGAGTGGAGAGCTGGAATGCTGTCCGACTGGGTGAAAACACGGCTGTTTTCCCAACCAGCAAGGGGAGTGTCTTATGCTTCTTACTTTCTTGACAAACTTTGGATAGCATTGGCTCATTTTGATCTTTCTTTAACCTGTGCTTCTCTTTGTTTCTAATTTTTGAAGTTGTGTTGGGCCAAAAGTGGAGGTGGATCCTTGAATACAGTGTGATTCAGTCAACAGAGTGCTGGCTTAGATTCAGGACATCCCAGTTCCCCCACTGACTTGCTTGTGACCCTAGAGAAGTTTTTTACTCCTCTGGCCTATAGTTTCCTCATCTATAAAATGAGAAGTTGAACTAGACAATTTTTGTGAGTCTTTCTTATTTCCTACTTTCTGTCTCTCTTAGTTTCCTCACGTTCCATTGGAATTTGGATGTTGAATTTTTCCAAAGGAATACAGAATGAGTTCCATGCAGAGACAATGAAATGGATTCTTAAGATACTTGAATGTCTTGGGCTCTAAACATAGTAGGAACACAATAGTAATGGCTGAATTAATAAATGAGTTGAACATTTAATGTTCCAGGAAATAGGAATTGTATAAGGCTGGCTAGAGCATAAGGTGAAATGCCCACTCTAAGAAAAGTTAAATTTTATTAGCCTTCTCAGATGTTGTTAAGAGTAATTTCACTGGATAGGTTCTGGGACCTGGAATAAACTTAAATAATGTCTAATTTTGTATCTCTAAAATAATCACTTTAACATATAGTATTTATTGAGCATTATTAGGTTTCAGGTATTGTGGTGAGATACATGCATTATGTTTTTTTATGCCTGAGCACCTTTGCTGTCCACCTGAAACTATCACAACAGTGTTTTTTAAATTTATTTATTTTTTAATTGAAGGATAATTCCTTTACAGAATTGTGTTGCTTTCTGCCAAACATCAACAGAGATACGTGCATTATTATCTTGTCTAAGCTTCGTAACAGTTCCGAGTTTAGTACTTTTATTACAGTCATTTTTAAAAAGAAGAAATGGAGGCACAGGGATGGAAAGAGTTATAGGAAAGTGTATGGCACAACCTGAGTTCTAATCTAGGTCAGCCTGACACCACAACCACACCCATAATCACTGAGCATACTGCCTCCCTGTAGCCCGGACTTCGGGAATCTTTCTCTACATATAGTAAAGTTAGACTCAAGAAAATCACCCTGAATATTCCGAAATTCCATTTTAATAAAAAGATAAAAATATAGCTAACAGAGTTTCAAAATAAATATACTGAACAAAGTAGTAATATACAAATGAATTGTTTAACTGAGCAAAAATTCCTGGATACAGTAGAGACAAATGAACCACACAGAGGCGAACAAGTGAAAACCACTAATGACTATGATGAGAGATGTACAGCCTCTCCAGTGATTAGAGGAATTAATTTTAAAGCATGAGATACCATTTGTTTGCCCATCAGCTGGACAAAAAGAAAAAGATTGATACTTTATAGTGCGGCTGAGCATATGGGCAATTAGGAATTTCCCCATAGTCTTGGTGGAAATATAAATTGATTTCATGGTTATTTGGGAATATGTCTTCCAAAATTAAAATTTGCACACCTGGTATGCAACAATTCCAATTCTAGAAACATATCCTATAGAAATATTCACATATACATGTTAAAAATATGTATGTGTAAATTTATTTTATATTGAAAATTTTGTAGTAGCAAAATGCCACAAATAACCTTATATCCTTCAACAGTGCAGTTGTTAAATATTATATAAGCCTACATTTTGGAATATTTTATATAACTATTATAATAAACAAGTTTTAGTAATTAAGTTTAGTATGGGTAAACAAGTAATATTTGGAAGATTCTCATAAGTAAGAAAAAATCATATTGATATAGTACTTGATCATAAAAATACACAAAGAAGCCTGGGATATATGGTCAGCACATGTTATTTCCCAGGAACAATAGGAAACAGTTTTGTTAACCATCTAGCAGTCTCTGCCACCAGTAACCAGAGGCTCTGAGTTCCTAGCTCTCTGGCCCTTTAGGACATCACTGAAACTCTAGAGGCCTAGTGGTACTAAGGCTGGAGAAGAGAGACTTGAGTCTCCTCCCAGGTCCTCAGCAGCAGCTCTGCCAGTGATACAGATGGATTTGTGTCTGATGTTATGTGAAATACAATCCAAATAAAGCTTCAAGGCAAATCCTCTAGGCCCCACTACAGCAGACATTCTGAATTGCTAATACTCCCCAGATCACTTCCTGAGGGCTGGTGTCAGCCTTGATCATCAAATCTTTAGATAGTAGGAAATCCCATGGACCTGAGTTCAGGTATACCAGTTTTGGAGGAGGGTGGGTGTTGCCCCATCTTTGAAGTGTTAATAAGATGCCACCCACCCTGTCTGTTCCAAAGAGGAGCTGGGAATTCCAAAATGGTAATATACACATCAACAATTTTTAAGCTGAAAAGTACTAAACATTATTTTTAGATCTATAAAATTGAAAATCATCAGTTCTCTCCTCTCACCTTATTTCTTTTCTCCTCCCCTACTTTCTCATGTACTTTTCCAGTTCAGTCGCTCAGTTGTGTCCAACTCTGCGACCCCATGGACTGCAGCACACCAGGCTCCAATGTCCATCACCAAACCAGAAGTTCACCCAAACTCATGTCCATAGAGTCAGTGATGCCATACAACCATCTCATTCTCTGTTGTCCCCTTCTTCTCCCGCCTTCAGTCTTTCCTAGCATCAGGGTTTTTTCCAGTGAGTCAATTCTTCATATCAAGTGGCCAAAAGTATTGGAGTTTCACCTTCAACATCAGTTCTTCCAATGAATATTCAGGACTGATTTCCTTTAGGATGGACTGGTTGGATCTCCTTGCAGTCCAAGGGACTCTCAAGAGTCTTCTCCAACACCACAGTTCAAAAGCATCAGTTGTTCAGTGCTCAGCTTTCTTTATAGTCTAACTCTCACATGCATACATGACTACTGGAAAAACCATAGTTTTGACCAGACAGACCTTTGTCGGCAAAGTAATGTCTCTGCTTTAGGCATCATTACTTTTTACCTGACCCCTTATAAAACACACAGGATTTAAAATGTGCTCTCTTTAACTAAAACCCACTATAATTCGATTCTGTAGAAGATATTGAGGAAGATCCTAAGAAGATTGTCTGAACAAAAGTTATAACTGGGCAAAGGGTTAGATTTGGGAAAACCCATTAGACAGATAAATGATCCTTTCTTCCCAGAAGGCAGAATATAATAGGAGATTGGACACTCATGCTTGAAGATGGTGGAGAGAGTGGAGAAGTCTGCATTTCCGGTTATCCAAAATGCTTTTCCCATGTTGTTCGTATTGAACTGGAAGAGCAGAAAGGAACTAGAGAGTGAAGTTGGTAAAAAGTCAAGATGCTAAATGATTGAATCTTCCAGTGTGCAGTGGTCATCCAGTACTCCCTGCCTGGATCCTTCTCCATGGCATTCAGCAGAACAAATTATTAGTGTGTGAGCAGTGGGAATCTTTCTGTGGGCTGCAGCAATGCTACTGATAGAGCAATATGGACTTCTTGAGCTATTTTTCCTTTTATGAAGCCAAGGCCTATCCAGTAGGATTTTAGAGGCACCCTAGAGTCCCTTGGACTGCAAAGAGATCCAACCAGTCCATTCTGAAGGAGATCAGCCCTGGGATTTCTTCGGAAGGAATGATGCTAAAGCTGAAACTCCAGTACTTTGGACACCTCATGCGAAGGGTTGACTCATTGGAAAAGAGTCTGATACTAGGAGGGATTGGGAGCAGGAGGAGAAGGAGACGACAGAGGATGAGATGGCTGGATGGCATCACTGACTTGATGGACGTGGATCTGGGTGAACTCCGGAGGTCGGTGATGGACAGGGAGGCCTGGCGTGCTGCGATTCATGGGGTTGCAAAGAGTCAGACATGACTGAGCAACTGAACTGAACTGAACTGAGGCTTACAATGATCGGATCTCTTCCTCTTGCCTTCAGATACCCAGAATTTCTTTACCAAGATTGTCCTTTGTTTCACAATCACAAATAAGCATGTAGATGCATATATTCATGCTAGGTTATAAATAGTAGGTATTAGGGAACCTGTTTTGATAAGAGTTACAGTCCCAGATACCTAGAGACTGACACTCCTCTTGCCAATTTCACCTATTTTAATCCTCACCTCTTCTGAAACCAGTGGCCACAGGAGACTTTTAGCTACTGTCTAAGTTAGCCTAGACAGCATATTAAAAAGCAGAGACATTACTTTGCCAAAAAAGGTCCATCTAGTCAAAGCTATGGTTTTTCCAGTGGTCATTTATGGATGTGAGAGTTGGACTATAAAGAAAGCTGAGCGCGAAAGAATTGATGTTTTTGAACTGTGGTGTTGGAGGAGACTCTTGAGAGTCCCTTGGACTGTAAGGAGATCCAACCAGCTCATCCTAAAGGAAATCAGTCTTGGATATTTATTGGAAAAACTGAAGCTGAAACTCCAATACTTTGGCCACCTGATGTGAAGAATTGACTCACTGGAAAAGAGCCTGATGCTGGGAAAGATTGAAGGCAAGAGGAGAAGGGGACAACAATGAGATGGTTGGATGGCATCACTGACTCAATGGACATGAGTTTGAGCAAGCTCCAGGAGTTGGTGATAGACAGGAAAGCTTGGTGTGCTTCAGTCCACGGGGTCGCAAAGAGTCGCACACGACTGAGTGACTGAACTGAACTGAAGTCTCTAAAACATGCCAGAAGACAAGATAATGGCAAAAACAAAACCACGCAAAACAAATATCCATTAAGTTTCACAAGTGGGGGCCAATTACATAGAGAGCAGTAATCCCCACCCTCCATACAAGGGAAGGTCATGCAGTTAGCAGCAAACAAAAAACAATGTGGAGGAACTTGCCTGGTGGTCCAGTGGCTAAGAGTCTCCACTCCCAATGCAGGGGGCCCAGGTTCAGTCCCTCGTCAGGGAACCGGATTCCACATGCCACAGTAAGACCTGGCATGGCAAAAAATATAACAAACAATGCAGATGCTCTTCTGTATCTTATATAGAAAAACCTCCAAGTTACATTAAGAAAAGCAAGTAATAGGAGGTGTGGATAATCTATGGCCATACGTGCTTATATGCACATAAAATAACTCTGGAAAGATACGGAAGAGACCATAATAGAGAGTCTGGAAACTGGAATGATGGTGACAAGCAACAGCACAACTAGGCTGAAGTTTATAAAACTTCAACTTCTTTAAGAAAAAGAGCATACATTTATGACTATCAAATTAGTTCTGGCCTTGAAAGGGGCCCTTGGTAGGGACGCTGAAGCTTAAGTTTCACCAGCATCACAATAAATCTACCTCTTAAAACAAGTAAAGGAAGCAGAATGTCAAGAAAAACTTTTGAAAGCTGTTTGCCATTTGAGCCACTTTTACCTACTGAAAAGCTAAATTAACAAAACAATCTATAAATTGTATCAATATTTCCTCAGATTAGTCTCCCAAGGCAAAATAATTCAAAGTAAAATAAACAAATGGGACCAAATCAACTTATAAGCATTTGCACAGCACAGGAAACCGTCAACAAAATTAAAAGACAACCTACACAATGGGAGAAAATATCTGCAAAAAATGAAACCAAGTGGTTAACATCCAAAATATATAAATAGCTCCTAAAGCTCAATATCAAGAAAAAACAAACAACCCATCAAAAAATGGCTAGAAGACCTAAATAGGCATTTCTCCAAAGAAGATATCAGTTCAGTCGCTCAGGCGTGTCCGACTCTGTGACCCCATGAATTGCAGCACACCAGGCCTCCCTGTCCATCACCAACTCCTGGAGTTCACTCAAACTCATGTCCATTGAGTCAGTGATGCCATCCATCCATCTTATCCTCTGTCGTCCCCTTCTCCTCCTGCCCCCAATCCCTCCCAGCATCAGAGTCTTTTCAAATGAGTCAACTCTTCGCATGAGGTGCCCAAAGTACTGGAGTTTCAGCGTTAGCATCATTCCTTCCAAAGGACACCCAGGACTGATCTCCTTTAGAATGGACTGGTTGGATCTCCTTGCAGTCCAAGGGACTCTCAAGAGTCTTCTCCAACACCACAGTTCAAAAGCATCAATTCTTTGGTGCTCAGCTTTCTTCACAGTCCAACTCTCACATCCATACATGGCCACTGGAAAAACCATAGCCTTGACTAGATGGACCTTTGTTGGCAAAGTAATGTCTCTGCTTTTCAATATGCTATCTAGATTAGTCATAACTTTCCTTCCAAGGAGCCAAGCGTCTTTTAATTTCATGGCTGCAGTCACCATCTGCAGTGATTTTGGAGCCCAAAAACATGAAGTCTCTCATTGTTACCATTATTTCCCCATCTATTTGCCATGAAGTGATGGGGCCAGATGCCATGATCTTCATTTTCTGAATGTTGAGCTTTAAGTCAACTTTTTCACTCTCCTCTTTCACTTTCATCAAGAGGCTTTTTAGTTCCTCTTCACTTTCTGCAATAAGGGTGGTGTCATCTGCATAACTGAGGTTATCGATATTTCTCAAAGATATACAGATGACCAAAAAGCACATGAAAAGATGCTCAACTAATTATTAAATCAAAATTACAATGATGTATCACCTCACCAATCAGACTTGCTATCATCCAAAAGTCTACAAATAATAGATGTTGGAGAGGGCATGGAGAAAAAGGAACCCTCCTCCACTGTTGGTGAAAATGTAAACTGGTGTAACCACTGTGGATTATAGGAATATAGAGTTTCCTTAAAAAAACTAAAAATAGAGCTACCATATAATCTAGCAAACCCACCCCTGGTCATTTAACCAGGACTTACATAACAGGAGGGGCTTCCAGGTGGCACCAGTGGTAACGCAGGTGCCTGCCAATGACATGAAGACATAAACAACACAGGTTCCATCTCTAGGTCAAGAAGGTCCCCTGGAGGAGGGCACGGCAACCCACTCCAGTATTCTTGCCTGGAGAATCCCACGAACAGAGGAGCCTGGCGGGCTACGGTCCATAGGGTCACACAAAGTCGGACATGACTGAAGTGACTTAGCATGCCAAGTATATCAAAGGATAAGTTTTATACCTTTAAATTTCAAAACATGTCAATGTGTAACGTGTGATTTTTAAAAAATCGTATTTTGAGAAAGTTAAGACAGATTTTTATGCAAAATTCACACTAACTAACCTAAAACTCTAAAGCAGTGTGAAACTGTTTAGAGGGCAGCCTATTTAAGTCCCAAACCCTCACAAGGAGAATCAAATCCATATTTGATGTAGACCAAACCAGAGTAAAGAGAGATTGAGAAACAGAGTGTTCACATTCAAAAGTCTCAGTATTTACTCAATGATGCAATGCATTTATTATTTGAATTAAGACATAGTCCCAGGGGTTTTGTTTTGTTTTTTGTTTTTTTTTTTTAGTGGAACCAACAAAATTTCTAGAAAACGATTCTGTAAGCTCCTGGCAACTATTACTTCTTCCCTGAGCTCACCATCACAATGTTTTAGCTCCTTTAATATAAGGGACCTCCTTTTTCCAACTCCTCTGGAGAAGGCTGAAAAGAGCCATTCAGTCAGCATTTCTTCCTTTTATTTTCTTTGGGGATTTCAAGTTGCTTTGGTAAATTCAAAGAGGACAGGATCCCTTGTTGTTCAGTGGCTAAGTCATGTCCGACTCTGTGACACCATGAGCTACAGCAATTCCAGGCTTCCATGTCCTTCACTATCTCCTGGAGTTTACTCAAACTTGTGTCTATTGAGTCAGTGATGTCATCCAACCATCTCATCCTCTGTCACTTCCTTCTCCTCTTGCCCTCAATCTTTCCCATGAACACAATGAAAAGGATCCCTTGGGACATGTTTCAAACCCAAATCTGAGGATGCAGAGCCTAAAAGAAACAATTCTGAGATAAGAGTATAGAGGACCCTAAGTATATGGAAGTATTCTGAAAATGAGAAAGCTGCCACTGATTAAGAGCTGCTAACTTAACCATTAGAATATATGAGATCAAGATTTAGAATATATTAGAAACCTTTTGTTACTTAAAAATGGTGTGTTCCTAGCACGATTTAAAGCCAAGATAGCATTTCAAGATTGATCTGTGCAAAGACAGCTTCTGTGACCAGAAAGGCTTGTGACCTAAAGTATTTATTTCCACCAGATGGTGCTATAGCTTCTGCCAAGCAGAAGATTCAGGTTTCCTTCAGGAGCTAGGAATCCTAAGTATGCTAGGACTGGGGACCAAACTGGTTGATGAGTCTTTCAAAGAAACACTTTGTACAAAGACATTCTGGTGGAGCTTGATGCGGGCTACGAGGGTGAAGGCTGTTTCAGATGATCATGGTTCCACCACCTCCACACATACCCGGGTCAATGTCTCAAGACTTTGCGCTCACCTGCTGCCCAGCCTTTCCAAAATGCTGCTCTAACCGCTATCAGGCCCGTGTCAGGAATGGAACGTGCATATTAAGGAGTGGTGTACAGTGTCGGCGATCATGGGAATCTATCTCCCACACCGCCCACACTTTCTATCCAGGGGCAGCTCAAGACGCAGCCTTTCCTTACCACTTTACTCATACTTTCCTTTAAGTTTCCCTGGGTTGGTATTTTTAATCTCTCTTTGGGCTTATCAGAGGCTGCTTTAGAATATTATCATTTGCATCTAAATTCTCCAACTTCTTCTGGGACAGAGTCCATGTCATAATTGCCCTTTGCCTATCCCACAATGAGCACCGTACCTTGAATTCATGCACAGTCATGAGATCACGAATGCAGACTGTCTAAAGAAAGTGCCCAGTTGCCTTGGCAGCCTGAGTAATCAGGCGGATGCTAACCACCTGGCCACTACCTAGGAGCTAGGGGTGTGATGTCTTAAGTCACAACCTCTGTGGAGCTCTTTGATCATCACCAAAAGGATAGAACTCTCCACCTAACCCTCAGATGTTTTACTTCTGTATTTTCACTGGCTTCATATCCCTGTCTTGAGGGAGCCACGGAAGCAGGACTATCTGTATCATAAGGGAATTAGGACTTTTCTGCTAAAGTGAATAGCATCTCTATCTCTCTCCATCTTTATTCTCATCTCTATTTTTCTGTCTCTCATTCCATGTCTTAACGATCAAAACTGGGACAGAGCAATACATGGCTGGTCACTCCCTCTCCCTCTTGTTGCCGCAACCTCTCTGCCCCCACAGGGAGTTACAGGCAGGTAAGCGGGAACCTAGGGGTGCAATGTCAAGAGGAAGCTCTGGGTCTGCCCATAGGAGTAAGACAGAAAAACTGCTTTGCGGCTAAGGGAGTCTTGGCTGCCTTCTGAAGAAGAATGGAATAATATGAATAAAGGTAGAAGAGTTACACTTACACCTAAGGACAATCCCTGGGGACTTTGAGAGCTGGAGCAAGATCCTTCGAGAATTAGACGTTAAGGGCTTGAGATTAAGAATGAGGCCAATAACAATGTTATCAGTTTTTACTTTCAGAAGGAGAGGTGATACACAAAAACCCAACTCTTTCTTTCAATAATATGATGAGATTTTCATCTAAAAAAGACAAAATATCAAAAAAAAGATACAATGCACATTTCCCAGCTTCTCCTAAAGGAGTAAAGGCTCAAAACAAAGGAGGAAACTCGAAACCAAAGGAACCAGAGGAGACAGTGTGCCTTGAAGATTGTAGTCAATCCACTTTCTGTACCCGTCCATCCCAAATCAAATATATATCTGCAAAATGATAGGAGAAATATTTAACTTTATGTATATATGAGCATGTATTTGTGTATGTACATACAAAAAGAAAACAGGGCTAAAGCAAAATAAAAGTAGAAGGAATCAATTCAGTTTAGTCACTCAGTCGTGTCCAACTCTTTGTGACCCCATGAACTGAAGCACGCCAGGCCTCCCTGTCCATCAGCAATTCCTGGAGTTTACCCAAACTCATGTCCATTGAGTCAGTGATGCCATCCAACCATTTCATCCTCTGTTGTCCCCTTCTCCACCTGCCCTCAATCTTTCCCAGCATCAGGGTCTTTTCAAATGAGTCAGCTCTTCGCATCAGGTGGCCAAAGTATTGGAGTTTCAGCTTCAACATCAGTCCTTCCAATGAACGCCCAGGACTGCTCTCCTTTAGGATGGAATGGATTGATCTCCTTGCAGTCCAAGGGACTCTCAAGAGTCTTCTTCAACACCACAGTTCAAAAGCATCAATTCTTCGGTGCTTAGCTTTCTTTATAGTCTAACTCTCACATGCATACATGACCACAGGAAAAACCATAACCTTGGCTAGACAGATCTTTGTTGACGAAGTAATGTCTCTGCTTTTTAATATGCTGTCTAGGTTGGTCATAACTTTCCTTCCAAGAAGTAAGCGTCTTTTAACTTCGTGGCTGCAATCACCATCTGCAGTGATTTTTGAGCCCCCAAAAATAAAGTCAGCTGCTGTTTGCATTGTTTCCCCATCTATTTGCCATGAAGTGATGGGACTGGCTGCCATGATCTAAATTTTCTGAATGTTGAACTTTAAGCCAACTTTTTTCACTCTCCTCTTTCACCTTCATCAAGAGGCTCTTTAGTTCCTCTTCACTTTCTGCCATAAGGGTAGTGTAAGGGTTCACAAAGAAAAATGACTAATGAAAATCATAAAGAGTTGTTAGCACAACAACATTCATGTAAACTGAAAATACAAACAACACAGAGTTCGTTTCTATAATACAAAAGGAGTAAAGACTCAAAACAAAGGAGGAAACTCGAAACCAAAGGAACCAGAGGAGACAGTGTGCCTTGAAGATTGTAGTCAATCCACTTTCTGTACCCGTCCATCCCAAATCAAAGTTAAACAGGTAAATTATAGTAAAAGACCTAGGAAGTGCCATTATGGAGATTAGCTCCAAAGGGTGTGGAAGTTCAGAATAGAGAAGAGGGAAACTTCACCAAATAAAGTGACCTTAATGTTGAATCTTGAAGGATGTGTAAGAGTTTGCAGAAAGTAGGAGAAGGGAAAGTATAAGCTGAGGGCGATGGAAAAGCAGGTTTCTAAGCACAATCAAAAGATAAGAAAGGAAAGATTAGAGATCATTTTTTATACTTTTTTTTTTTTTTAATATTTTTTGTGCCAGGTCTTAGCTGTGTCACGTGAGATCTCCAATCTTGTTTGTAGGATGTGGGATCTCTAATCAGCTGGCTTATGAGATCTAGTTCCCTGGCCAGGGATCATACCTGGGCCCCCTGCTTTGAGAATACAGAGTCTTAGCCACTGGACCACGAGGGAAGTCTCAATTTGTTATACTTTTAAGTAACCATGTTGAGATGCAGATCCGGCCCTTAATCCCTGCTTTAGATCCTTCAGTGGCTTCCCCTGCCCTCAGGATAAAGACTCAGATTCTAAATGTGGTCCAGCCAGCCCCTCAGGATTTCTGATCTCCACTCACACCACAGTTTCATTTTGTGCCAGTGTCCCTCCCCCACCCTCTAGATCTGAAACACTCTAGCTTCTGTTCAGTTCCTAAAATGAGCCAGTGACTTTCCGGCCTTGGGGTTCTCAAATCCTTCACCTCCGCCTGAAACCCTCTTCCCCATCCTCTTTGCCTAGTTCATTTCTATTCATCCTTCAGAGTCAGCTGAAATATTACTCCCAAACTATTGATTTCTCCACCTCCACAGACTTATTCTCTTAAGTTAAACATATAAACTTCCTGCACCAATTAAAATTATAATAGCTATTAAGTAATCACTTGTTTAATGTTTATGCGCTGTCGTAATATAAGCTGATCAAATTTGCCTGTTATTCCAGGTATTTCTTGACTTCCTACTTTTGCATTCCAATCCCTGATGATGAAAAGGACATCTTTTTTTTTTTTGGTGTTCTAGAAGGTGTAGGTCTTCATAGAACCATTCAACTTCAGCTTCTTCAGCATTAGTGGTTGGGGCAGAGACTTGGATCGCTGCAATGTTGAATGGTTTGTCTTGTTAGCGAAACGAGATCATTCTGTTGTTATTGAGATTGCATCCATGTACTACATTTCAGACTCTTTCATTAACTACGAGAGCTACTCTATTTCTTCTAAGGGATTCTTGCCCACAGTAGTAGATATAATGGTCATCTGAGTTCAATTTGCCCGCTCCCATCCATTTTAGTTCACTGACTCCTAAGATGTTAATGTTCATGCTTGCCATCTCCTGCTTGAACACGTCCAGTTTACCTTAATTCATGGAGTTTATAGCACTGGACTTTACTTTCACCACCAGACACATCCACAACTGAGCGTTGTTTCCACTTTGGCCCAGCCACTTCATTCTTTCTGGAGCTATTTCTCCACTCCTCTCCAGTAGCATATTGGACACCTACCAACCTCGGAGACTCATCTTCCAGTGTCATATCTTTTTGCCTTTTCATACTGTTCAGACACGACTGAGCAACTGAACAACAACAATAATATAAACTGACATGGTAAGGACTATGTGGACCATAATATCCCCAGCCTTTTATTCAATGCCTTGCACAAAATGGAAACACAACAAATATGTTGAATAACTGAGGAACTTAAATAATTGAATGAGAGTGCCTACTTGGGTTGAAGAGGGTGACTAACTATTGCAGATGGTAAAATCTAAGAGTTGAGGGTCCAACCAAGGAAATATTCATCCCATTCTTTCTATAAGGAATGAAAGGATACTCATAGCAGGATGCTCAGTGGATCTACTGGGAGAATGGAATGAAAATATTAGAACTTTTCATTATATTTATTTTCATCTCATTATTTTAAATGTTGTTTTCTATATTATAAAGTACATGTATATTATTTGATTTCCCTGGTGGCTCAGATGGTAAAGAGTCTGCCTACAATGCGGGAGACCTGGGTTTGATCCCTTGGTCTGGAAGATCCCCTGGAGAAGGAAATGGCAACCCACTCCAGTATTCTTGCCTGGAGAATCCCATGGACAGAGGAGCCTGGTAGGCTGCAGTCCATGGGGTCGCAAAGAGTCAGACACGACTGAGCAACTTCACTTTCACTTTGTATATTATTTACAACTGAATAAAACACACTGTAACCATTCTAGGGAAAGATGTGGTTGTTCTCAGATATTATTTTCTAGGTGTTTTGTCCATGGGATTTCCCAGGCAAGAACACTGGAGTGGGATGCCATTTCCTCCTCCAGGTGGTCGTTGTTCAGTCGCTCAGTCCTGTCCAACTCTTTGTGACCCCATGAATCGCAGCACGCCAGGCCTCCCTGTCCATCACCAACTCCTGGAGTCCACCCAAACCCACGTCCATTGAGTCGGTGATGCCATTCAGCTATCTCATCCTCTGGCGTCCCCTTCTCCTCTTGCCCCCAATCCCTCCCAGCATCAGGGTCTTTTCAAATGAGTCAGCTCTTCGCATCAGGTGGCCAAAGTATTGGAGTTTCAGCTTCAACATCAGTCCTTCCAATGAACACCCAGGACTGATCTCCTTTAGGATGGACTGGTTGGATCTCCTTGCAGTCCAAGGGACTCTCAAGAGTCTTCTCCAACACCACAGTTCAAAAGCATCAATTCTTTGGTGCTCAGCTTTCTTTATAGTCCAACTCTCACATCCATACATGGCCACTGGAAAAACCATAGCCTTGACTAGATGGACCTTTGTTGACAAAGTAATGTCTCTGCTATCCCCTTCCTCCAGGGGATCTTCCCAACTCAGAGATCACACCTGTATCTCCTGTGTCTCCTACATTGCAGGTGGATTATTTACCTGCTGAGCCATTGAGGAAGCCCAAATGAGATGCAGAGGTCTATATATTAATATTATCCTATGATATATGTGCCCAAGCTAAAAATACCTATAGGTAAACTTTCAAGAACTGTGAACCGCTAGAGACCTAGGGAGAGTGTGAAGTCAAGCCATGAAGGATCTTGAAGGTCATACAGGCTACTGAATTTGGACTTTATGCTTCCAGAGATGGGGTCTCCTAAAGGGTTTTGTTCAGTTTTATTGAGGATAATGGACAAATAAAAATTGTATGTTTAAGGTACACAACTTGATATTTCAATATACATACATATTATGAAATGATCACCACAATCAGCTTATTAACATTCATCACCTTACATAGTTACCACTTCTTTTTTGTTTTTCTTCTCTGCTAATTCTTTATACACTTCATGGTGAAAGGGGCTTCCCTGGGGCTTATGCTTCTATTTTGGCATATTCCATTCCTGCTATTGGTATGCCTTTCCTCCTCTCCACCATGAAGCAGAATACTTTTTAAAGACAAGTCAACTCAAACATCATCTTATCCGTGAAGCTTTTTCCTACTCTCCAAGCAGTACGCTCTCCTTTATGCCTGCATCACACTTTGCGTGGATCCCAGCATAATACTCCTTACACTCTGTTATCCTTATTTGCTACTTTTTCTCCTCAATTAGACTGAGAGTTCTTTTGGGGGCAGAGAGCTGGTTTTTGTATATTGAGTTCTAAAAAAATGCATATTAAGTAAATGAAGGGGAAAAAAATTGTAGGCAATCACTATTTATACCTTGAATAGCATTACATTTAGGTTAGAGCCAAAGTGCAAAATTTGAGAAAAGAAATAAAGGGAAACCTTGCCTGGAGAATCCCAGGGACGGGGGAGCCCAGTGGGCTGCCGTCTGTGGGGTTGCACAGAGTCGGACACAACTGAAGTGACTTGGCAGCAGCAGCAGCAGCTGTTTTTCACTTCAAGCACCATTCCATTCCAAGGGTGAGAAAGAAAAACATATTCATCAGAATAGAAAAGGATAGTTAAGAACCACACTGGTCAAGTCAGGGTGGATTTAAAGGAGAAAGATGAAGAGACCACCGTTGGTCAAATTAAGAAAAGAACTGAGTTCAAAATCATTCCAAGGTGGGTCGGGGATCAGGTAAAAAGCAGAATCAAAAAAGCCAGAGAAATATAGAAAGAACTGATCCTGGATGAGCTGAGGGTCATTTAACTAAGTGGGAGGCCACAGAGCCAACAACGTGGGATGGTGGGACCGGGAGGACATCTGGTCAGGTCAGTGACAGCCCGGGGGAGAAATCCGATGCTTCAAAAGGTCACTATAATAATCCCTTTGCTCTCAAAACCTAGAACTACGCAGGACAGTTCTCTGTCCTTCCCACACCGTGCTGGATCTCAAAGGCACTGACTCCAGTTAAAATGCACCACCTTCCCCAAATCCAGAACCCTTTTTTCCCCCATTGACTACATCTCTCATTTTAAAATAACTTTACTTTGAATTAGTTTACCTTTCCCAGCTCTTATCGCTTTCTTATTGTAAATGTATTCATTCAACATGCATAATTATCAGGCACTGTTAGGAAAGGAAACCAGCCCATATCAATCCCCTTCTACCCTTGTACTAGGGTGATTCTGTATATTAGCTTAGTGAATCACCACAACAACCTAGGGAGGCAGGTATTATTAAATATTACTTTCCCCGCCTAAGACAGTAGAAAAACGAAGCCTAGAAAGACAAAGAGGAAGCACAGGAAGGTTAATAATGCCCAATTTTTGCATTAAGTAAGTGGTGAGCTGTGCTGTGTGTTCTCAGTCATGTCTGAGTCTTTACGACCCACTGGACGGTAGCCCACCAGGCTCTTCTGTCCATGGGATTTTTCAGGCAAGAATACTGGAGTGGGTTGCCATTTCCTTCTCCAGGGGATCTTCCTTGGCCCAGAGACTGAACCGGCGTCTCTTGTGTTTCCTGCTTTGCTGGTGGATTCTTGACCTGCTGAGCCACTGGAAAGTGTTGAGGGTGAGAGTCAGATCCACCCCTATCTGAATCTAAATTCCATCCTCTTTCTACTGAATCATTCTCTCTCATCTCTGGTCCTTTATAGAGGAAACGGCCCAAGCAAAATATCAAGATCTTGGAATAGGATGACTGGCCTTATTAAGAAGACCACTCACCAAGAACACGGAAAAAAAAAAAAAAAAAAAGACGACGACTGCTATGCACAGTGAAGGGAAGAGAAAACTGGGGTGCCAGATGATTCCCACATTGCAAACACCCCGCAGACAGTGTTGCTCCATGGGGAGAGTCAACTCCCTAAGTGGTAATTTTCAGCTTTCCTACTTCCTGGTAATTTTCATCTTACTACTAGTTGAAAAGTCAGGTCAAGCCTTGTATGCCTAGCTCTCAATGACCCCAAGATCACTGACTCAAGGGTAGTGACTTAAGAGAAAAGAAAAAAAAATGCCGCCGATAGGTCAAAGCTGGCAGATTAAGAGAAGGTCAAGTCTCTGAGACTTGACACTCAGAGAAGATGAAGGGCTAGAAGGAGAACCAAGGGAAGTCAGAGTGGAGCAGGAAGAATAATCAGGCTGGTTTAGAAGGCAGCGCCAGGAACTTCCATGATGGTCCAAGGATAAGACTCTGTGCTTCCAAGGCAGGGAGCGTGAGTTTGATCTCTGGTTGGGGAAATAAGATCCTACATCCCATATGCTGCATGGCGCAGCCAAAAGATTAAAAAAGAAGAAGATGAAGGCAGTCCCAGCACCTCTGACCACACTACCCACCCCCAGGAGATAGGACGAAATAGCAGAGATCAGTCACTTCTGCCCAGGATCCAACTGGCTTGGCTCAGCCATTAGAAATCAAGGGCTATCTCACACTCTGGACTGAATTTTCTCTCCCAGTTGAGAACTAGACAGCTCTAGCTTAAACTTTTTGACTAACTGCACTCCTCAATCTTCTTCTCTTGCTGAGCATATGGCAAGTGAGAAGCCTGTGCTTACACACCTTAACTCTGAGTCTCCTGGTTTTCCCCATGTCCACCCACACCTTACACAGCAGCTCGGAATAGGTTAAAGGCTTCTGGACTACTTAGGGCTTAACTCCTCAGAGTAATACAGCCAAAGTAGCACACTCTTTAAATATAGAGATGTATCAGGACCCTATTGGAGAAAAGACCAAGTGGCATTCTGTCCTAAAGCCTGTTCCAATGCTGGTAGGCCTGGTCAGCTGGGATCAGTGCAGTAGCCAATGGGCACAGTAACCTGGAAATGGTCTAACCAACTAGCTGTTGGGCTTATAGAGCATGGCAGTCCTAAGAACAAAACAGTCAGAAAGCCCATAAAGATTCTACTTACCTTCTCAAGTGATGCTAGTGGTAAAGAATCCACCTGCCAATGCAGGAGCCGTGGGAGATGCAGGTTCAGTTCCTGGGTCAGGAAGACCCCCTGGAGGAGGGCATGGCAACCCACTCCAGTGTTCTTGCCTGGAGAATCCCATGGACAGAGGGGCCTGGCGGGCTACAGTCCAGGGGTCACTCAGAGCCAGACATGACTGAAGCATCTGAACACACTTGACTTATTTCATCATGGAAACCCCTGGAGTAAGGAGTGAGGTTAGGGGCTGATCTAATTGAAATGAACATACCAAAAATCTCTGTCCCCTACATGTGGGATTCTTGCCCTATGTGCGTAGGGGACTACACCATAGAATGTTATGGGTTGGTTCCCTGAAGTCTATGAAAGTGAAAGTTGCTCAGCTGAGTCCGATTCTTTGCAACCCCATGAACTAACAGAGTCCATGGAGTTCTCCAGGCCAGAATACTGGAGTGGGTAGCAGTTCCCTTCTCCAGGGGATCTTCCCAACCCAAGGACTGAACCCAGGTCTCCCTCATTTTAGACAGACCAGCTGAGCTAGCTACCAAGGAAGCCCTCCCTGAAGTCTGTGAAGCGGCATAAAGATAGACCCACTCAACCTTGGTCTCAGAGACCAGGAAAACACAAAGTGTCCCTGAAAACATCAGAGGAGAAATATATAGGCAGGAGAAAACGCACAGGCCTGAGATGTAGGCTTAGATACTTACATACCAACACACATACTTGTCCTGGGAAGAAGCCAGAAGGAACCCACGTCCTGGGAGATGTGAACTCAGGTCATACAAAGAGGAAAGACATGGACAAGCTATTTTGGAGAGGCCTGGCACTGAGAGAGATGGCCTCCTAGAGAGTCAAAAGCCAGCAGGAAAGGGAAAGATGGGGGTCTGGGGGATTGAGGGGTAGGGGGCAGGAGTGCAGGCAGAAAAGTGAAAAAGGAGCCGGATACACCCTTCCTCATGTAGGAAGAGGCTGGTAGCCATCAAGGAAGAGAAATTAACACTGAGGCCTCATGATAAAGACTCAAATACAGACGAACACAGAAAACTCAAGAGACAGACTGGCCAAGAGGTGAGCTTCAGAAGAACACCGAAGCAGGGGTGGGGGACGGAGGACTGGTCAGGGGCCAGCTCAGGTAAAGACCTGGAGAAACACCCGGGAGAAGAAACACCAGGCAGATCTGAGAGACCTAGCCGACCCAGGGGAGGCCCCGCGGTCCGCTCTCCGCTCCCACGCCCTCGGGCCGGCCCGCGGGCCCAGGGCTCCCGCCCGGCCCCGGGCTCCCGTCCCGGCCGGGCCGGCACTTCCCAGCTCTGACGCGGGCGCTGCCTTCACACCAATGAGGCCGCGGCGCGGACCGGCCCCGGCCCTCCCCCAGGAAGGTGTGTCCCTGGTTTCCTCACCTGAAACTTCCGAGGAGAACCAGATCCCTCCCTCCCGGCCGGGCGGGGCGGCCGGGGCCTGCGCTGGGGACGGCCGGCCGGCGGGGGACCCGAGGGGACGCGGGGGGGGCGCCCGGACAGCATGTGACACCGACCCAGGTGGGTGCCCGGTGCCCGGCTCCGGGCGGGCGGCTGTGGCGCCCGGGCGGAGGGGAAGCGAGGGGGCGGGAAGCCCGGGAATCGAGGCCTTCACCTTGGGAGCAGCCCCCGCGGGCTCCGGGGCGCGGGCTCCAGAAAGTGGGGGGGAGCGCGCCGGGCAGGTGGGCGGAGGTGGGGTGCGGGGCCCGAGCACCTGGTCTGGGAGAGGGGAGAGACGCGGGAGGAAGGGCTCCTGCCTGGAAAACTTTGCTTCCGGCCTGGTCCCCGCCTCGGAAATGGGCACCCTGCCCTTAAGATGTTCCGCGGGCCGGTGATCAGGGCTCTTTCTTCCAAGTCCAGGCCCTGGGGAAAGCCCGCTCCTGTAATGAGGTGTAGCCGAGATTCCCTTTGTGGACGGACGCCCTCCCTGGAGGTGTTTTGCTGTCTGCTTTTTCCTACTCGGGCCGGGCCTTCCTTCGCTTATCTGCCTGTGGACTCGCCTACTGTGTGTGTGTCTAAGCTATTCGCTGGGAGCCGAGGAGGTGCCTCAACCTGTAAACAAGGGCTCGCGCCCTGCCCCCCTCCCGTTTCCCCACACCCGGGGAGGGCTCCCAAGGCTTCTTGCGGATCCCAGCATTGCCTTCAGAACCCGGCGAGGTAGGAAGGGAGCTGTGCAGAGCTGGGCTGGGGGCGGGGGTGTTAGAACACCCTTCTGAGCCCCGATTCGGAGCATCCCCCCCAGCGCCGTTCCGCAAATCTCAGATCTAAGCCCCTGCTCGCCTTCCTGAATCTGGGGTTCCCAAGCCAGATTTGCCCTCCTGTCTGCCTAGACGTGAACTCTGGCCAGGACTCTTGTCAGATTGAGGGGAAGGGTGTGTCCGACAGACAAGGGAGGGAGCGTGACTTTTCTATCTTTTGTCCCCTTCTGTTCCCCTACTGCTGTCCAGGATCTTGCATCCTTTGTCGACTCCAGAATTCCCAGCCCCTGACTAAAGAGCTCCCGATGTGGCCTCTTGTTCAGACTTCCTGGTTTAGCTCCCTAGGCGCCCACCCCCACCCACCTCTGGCCCTGGCAAAATGGGGATCATCTATTCGCCAGTCTGTGGGCCTGAAATTGGAACCATGTCCATGGTGGGGGTTTCTTGGGGAGCTGGGGAGGGGAAGGGATGTGGGGCGTCAATCAAATGAGATGTCCCACAGGAGGAATGTAGGTCACTGTCCTGGTGGGGCAGAAAGAGAAGGCAGGAGGTGGGAGGAGGAATCTCTTATCAGAAGGATACAGTGGTTCTTAGTCAAGAGTCTTTATCATTTCGGGGTTCTTGGAGTGTATGGCTGTCCACAGTGTGGTCTGTCTGGGGTTGTCTGTGGCCTCATAAGCACAGTGTTTGTGGGATAGACAAGGAATATGTCATTCGTGGTGTCTGGAGCGGTCAGTCACACTGTGGTGTGGACAAGGACGGGATCGGGGTTACTCAAGTGGTGTAGACCCAAGCAGATGATTTACAGCATCTGGTGCAGACAGGGCTGAGTCACTCACTATGTCTGTGGAGTGAACTGGAGCTGGTCACGTACAGTGTCAACAAGGTGACCGTCAGGGTCTAGGTTAAGGACACAAACAGGTCACTCACACTTCTGTGTGGATGGCACCAGGGCCACCGGTGGGTTTGTGGGCTCTGTGTTAGCATTGCCACTAATGATGGTCTGTGTAAGCCCATTGGGGCTACAAAGCACTGAATGATGTGGTGTTTTCAGACATTAGGGAATAGATAGAGGTGTTTATTACAGCTTTCACTTGGATGGTGGGGCTTTCCTCAAATATGTAGAACACAGATCTTAGCAGTTAGTGGTCCAGAAAGCTACTCTTATTTTGATGTAGCATCGAGGGCAGTAATGTCAAACAATGAATAAAGGCATCCATCTATGGGTCTTATTTTTGAAAGCAAAATGAGAATGTGTCTTTTGATTTGAAAGCAAAATGAGAATGTGTCTTTTGATTTGGTGGGTATTTTCCTAAAATAGAATATAGATGACACAGTGTATATGCAGAAGTATTGTAATCGCAAGAGTACTTCAGTGATTTGTGGTGTAAGTCAGGATATTTGAAACTAACACTGCTGCAAAATCCACTTCAGAAGTATACTTGGCACTTGGCATTGGACTGAAGAAGCAGTAGTGTGATGAGGGGTCCAGGTGAGGAGGAGGGGTATCTTTGAAATACAAATTCACATCTGGTGAGTTGAAATAGGCCAGAGCTAAGGTATTGGAGGCTTTATGGTGGGGGGGGGGGGGGGGGGTTGAGTTCTGTCACACACTGTCATTGGAGTGACTTGGAGTTTTGTCCTGAAAGAAGTCGCATGTGAACAGGGGCAGCAGATGCAAAGATGACCCTGGCCTGGAGGAAGACCAGGTCACCCATGCTGTGCTCTGTCTTTGCCTGTACTCGGATAAAAATGATCATTCACCCCCCGTGCAGAAAGCGATGAGGCGGTGGCGCTAAGATAATGGGAAGTGCAAAAAAATCTCTGATGCCTTTATGTGAGTAAAACCGCGTTTTACAGATCTTCAGCTCTGTCACATTCCTGGTTTGTAATTCCTGATTCCCATAGGATTATAGCACAGGACGAAGAATAGGCATATGAGGGCTGAGCCGGTGACCACCAGTAATGCCAAAGGGGTAAAGATGGTGTTAAGAATAGTGTCAGTGGGAGACAGACATGCACTATGTGACTAGGGTGGAACGGAAGATGTCCATGCAGCACTTACTGTCTGTAGATAACAACCTGAATGTAGCAGAAATACACTTATGTATTTAGAGGCTGCTTGTTTGAGGACATGCCAGTGTTTGGGCCTGTTGTTTAGTCTCGAAGACTCTTTTGCAGTACCATGGACTGTAGCTCACCAGGCTCCTCTCTCCATGGGATTTCCCAGGCAAGAATACTGGAATGGCTTGTCCAGGCAATCTTCCCTACCCAGGGATCGAACCCACATCTCCTGCATTGGCAGGCAGATTCTTTACCCCGGAGCCACCAGGGAATCCTGTGTATGGGTATAGGACCGGGACAATACACATGTCAGGGAGGTGAGACTACAGATTTAATCACAGGGTCTCCTTAGGCAGGTAGGAGCCAAGTTTCAGAAAGTGTTTACGGTGAGCAAGTATATTATTTAACATGTGGTTGGGAGAAGAGGGTCACGTCACTGCAGGATCATCTATAGTGATTATACTATTCTGTACTTAGGCTGAGTGTCGGGGGCAAATCACACACTGTGTCAATTAACTGGAAAAGGACATAAAAGCCCTTGTACACAGTATGCGTGTGTTAGACATGGCCCCTTAGCCCATAGAGATAGTATCTGTGTGAACGACCAGGAGCGTGTCACATGCGACAGCTGCAGGGTGGCTAGGAACATGCTCGTTTGGTTATGTCAGGCTGTCCCCATAGAATCCGCAAGGGTGGTTTAGTGTTTTGTATGTGTGTGTGCGTGCGTGCATGTGTGTGCTTATGTGAGTGTCTATGCACGTGCAATGTCTCAGCAAGACAGCTGGCATTGGGGGTGGTGGGTTTCCTCTCTAAGCTTAGACCAGACAGGGTAGGGTGAGCCCAGGTGGAGCTGTGAGTTCTATAGGACCGCAGGGTCTCCTCTAGACTAGTGACTGGACAGCTTTCTTACAGCTGGACTTCGGGTTGCTCATGGTAGACTGAAGTCAGGAGACCATGTTTTTGAGTTCACCTGTACTCAGGACACTTGAAGGTTAGCTGACTTTCAGTTTCCTCATCTGTAGATTAGGCAAAATTTTCTGTGTGTCTCCAAAAGTCCATCCTGCTCATAAATCCAATATATGTCTCTTATACTTTCTTTCTCCCAAAATACATACAATTCTTGACATGTCTGCTACCATCAGTGTTACCAATCCTTTTTTTTTCTTCATTTTTTATGTTGCCTTCTTTAATCTTCATTAGGACTCTTTGCAAATGCTGTTATCCCCTTTCTGAAAATAAGAGAAAAAAAATGTTCAACTACATGATTTCTATAATTATGTTAAAATTAGTAAGATACGAAAAAGGCAGAACTAAAAGCCGGACAATGTTCTTGTAAGTCTATGTTCTTCCTTCCTTCATCCATGCAATAAATCTTTGTTGAGGGCCAGCTAAGCTGCGGGAAGAAGGAACTGAATAGTTAACAAGGCAGCATCTGTGTTTTCATGAAGCTCATGGTCTGGCCCAGAAAATAGACACTACATGCAGAACTCCAAGTGTGGAAGAAGTAGTCAAGTGTCCTCTGGGCAGGAGAAGAGGACTCCAGGTCTCAGAGCCACACCTGTGAAGGCCTAAGGGTGACAGGAAGGGGAGCTGAAGGCTCTGGAAGCCAGTGGGATGGGGGTGGTGGTGACCGATGAGGATGCTGCTGAAGGGAAGACAGAGGCCAGATTGTGGAGGGCATGCTCCCCACGTATATTTGGGTTTCACCCCAATAGTTAGAGATTACTGAAGAAATTTACCAGAAGTGGGGCCTTTAATCACTCAGGCACTAAGGAGAGAATGCCTCGGAAAAAGGGCAAGAGAAGCCGTGTGGAGGCCAGCGGCCAGCTGCAGTGACCTGGGTGCGAGAGGGCACCCACATGGACCAGACTCTAGCAGTGGAGATGGAGAAAAGTGCACAGACTTGAGTGAGATTTCAGAGAAAGGATCCAGAGGAGTTAATGCTCGATTAAATATGGGGAATGTTGGCCAGGAGGGAAACAAGAATTTTATTCTATCATGGAAAAATATTTACTGAGTGCTTAGTATGGGCCACGTATTATGTCCTGTTGTTCAGTTGCTAAGTCGTGTCTGACTCTTTGCAACCTCATCATGGACTGCAGCTTGCCAGGCCTCCCTGTCCCTTGATATCTCCTGGAGTTTGCTCAAGTTCATGTCCATTGAGTTGGTGATGCCATCCAACCATCTCATTCTCTGCTGGCCTACTCTCCTTTTGCCTTCAATCTTTCCCAGCATCCAGGTCTTTCCCAGTGAGTCGGCTGTCCTAGGTATTGGCAATTGAGCAAAACAGATATTGTTCTTGATCTTCTGAAGCTCATTGTTTGAGATTGATGATAAACTAAAATACACACATAACTACATAATTATAATTGCATAAGTGCTACAAAGGAGAAATAAAGTGAGCTCAGTACTCTTGCCTGGAAAGTCCCATGGACGGAGGAGCCTGGTAGTCTCCATGGGGTCGCTGAGGGTCGGACACAACTGAGCGACTTCACTTTCACTTTTCACTTTCATGCATTGGAGAAGGAAATGGCAACCTACTCCAGTGTTCTTGCCTGGAGAATCCAAGGGACAGGGGAGCCTGGTGGGCTGCCGTCTATGGGGTCGCACAGAGTCAGACATGACTGAAGTGGCTTAGCAGCAGCAGCAGCAGCAGCAGCAACTAGATGATAAGTGCTACAAACAGGAGCAAAGTAACCCAGTTAGAGGGTTCAGTCAGTCAGTCAGTTCAGCCACTCAGTTGTGTCTGACTCTTTGTGACCCCATGGATTGCAGCACGCCAGGCTTCCCTGTCCATCACCAAACCCGGAGCTTACTCAAACTCATGTCCATTGAGTCATTGATGCCATCCAACCATCTCATCCTCTGTCGTCCCCTTCTCCTTCCGCCTTCAGTCTTTCCATCAGGGTCTTTTCCAATGAGTCAGTTCTAATGAGTCAGTTAGAGGGTTGAGGAAAACTCAAGAGGAAAAAATGTAGTCTCACAAATAACAGAAAAGGGTATGTGTAATGTCAAATTGGTGTCCACTGCAGTGTCAAATGTCAAATGCTGGCAAGAACCACCGAAAATAAGCATCCACAGAGTCTTGTTTAGAGTTAGCAAGTTGAAGATTGTAGGGGAGGTGAGCAAAGTGGTGCTGTTAAAGTTTGGTTGGAGGTAGGGGAGATGCAAGGATATGAGGAGAGTAGGTATGAAGAACTCCAAGTACATCTTGGGAAGAGAAAGAGACACAAACATGCTTAAAGGCTGGTGGGATGGTTCTAACAGAAGGTGAAGGTGCTAGAGAATGAGCTAGCCACTGCATCAGATCCTGAGAAGGCAGCTATGGACGATGGCACTTAGAGATGAAGGTGCTCTGGCATAGTCAGAGGGGGAAGATGGACAGAGTGAAGTGTGGGTTGCTCTGAACTGCAAGAAACGGAAGCAATTCCTCTCTATTGGTTTGTAAATTCTTTGCAAAGTAGCAAAGAGAGGTGGGAAGATCAAAATATGACCAGTGATGAGATGAGTTCATGCTAGAGAGAAGGGGAGAGTAAGATGGTGAGGGGTCCCCAGTTTGATGGACCTCATTGAAGTGGGTACCCTTTGTATCACTCTCGTTCTCGTCTAATCTCATCTGGTTCTCATCTAAGTCTAGTTTACTAAAGCTGTTCTATAATTGAAACACAATTTTTTTGTTGTTGTTTTTAATTAGTCATAGGCTTTGCTAGACACTCTGGAAAATAAGGTGAGTGAAATTCAGACCCTCTATAAAGGAGATTGGGCTTCCCTGGTAGCTCAGAGGTTAAAGCGTCTACCTGGAATGTGAGAGACCCAGGTTCAATCCCTGGGTTGGGAAGATCCCCTGGAGAAGGAAATGGCAACCTACTGCGGTTCTCTTGCCTGGAGAATCCCATGGAGGGAGGAGCCTGGTAGGCTACAGTCCATGGGGTCACAGAGTTGGAGGTGACTGAGCGACTTCACTTTCACTTTCATAAAGGAGATTATACGGTGCTGTGGTATCTCAGACACCGGCCATAATGGCCAGAACTGTTTAAATCCCATCAGCAGTTTAGAAGGAGGATTCCCCTCCAGACACTGCTCCTCTGGGCTGTAAGATCTAGGGCATGTCACTCACAGTGTTTGGGAGTTATACGGGCCTGAGTCACTCTTGGTGTCCAGAGAGTCGACGGGGAGACACCATGACGTCATACCATCTAGAGCTTAATGACCACTGGGGAATGCTGGGAGCTCTCTGACAGCGGTCTGGTGCCCTAACGTAATTGTTTTCACCTGTCTCCGTCACAAGCCTGCAGGCTCCATGAGGACATGGTCTTTGTTTGCCTCCTTTGCTACTGAATGCCCCACCCTTGAAAGGGTGACTTGGCAAATATTTATAAAATGAACAAATCAATGATAAATTTTATAGAAGCCATGGCTTACTTTGTGAAGGACTTTTTGTCTCAAAGAAAGACTGCAAATGGAACCAAAGGAATGCCCCATGCTTGTTCTTTATGGTCTGTCCCTCTGGATGAATAACAAATAAAGCGGAAGAGGGGGTGGAAACTTGGTCTCTTATTCCTCTTTAGGATTCAGCGCTGATGGAGGCGGAGGAGCCCCAGCACGGAGCCTCAACTCCCATCCCTGCCGGAGCGGAATTCCCTGTTATCCGGGCAGCTCCCATGAGGAGCAGCCAGACCCCTGCCTTGGAGCCTGCAGCCGAAGAGGGCAAGGACCCAGGGTGTCAGTGGGCTGAAGGCTGCACGCTCTTGAAGACCCAGCAGAGACACGTGAGGGATGCGAATGACCATGCAGCTGAGAGCATGACCTCTCTCCACAACGAAGCCTCTCCAGAGGTGGAGACTGACCAGGAAACCCTGACGGCTAAGGCCTGTAACGATACCCCCTCATGCCAGGAGGCCGGGCCCTGGAGCCTGGCAGACAGACAGGCAAGGACGCCAGCTTCCCTGGAGCTCCTGGCCTGCCCTGACCAAGGTGACTGTCTGGACACGGCCTCGTTATCCAGGGACCTGGGCAGCAGTGTGGAGGTAGACTTTAAACCAGAACTCACGTCTTTGATATTGGAAACGGGACAAGCAGAAGGGAAGGAGGAAACATCCTCCGACACCTATGCCCAGACCAGACGCGGGCCTTCTTGTGATGACAATCACCCGGCTGAGACCAGCCGGCCCCTGGAGGACTCGGAGTGTGGACCTGCCAGGCAGGAAAGTCCAGGCCTCGTGTGTCTCCAGGGAACTGAGGGGCTGGAGGAAGGGGGACCTCAGGGAGAGGCTGCTGGCTCTGCTGGGCTTTCCGGGGCTCCAGAGCAGATAGGAGAGCAGGTTAAAGGTGCAGAGGAAGAAGAGAGAGAGAAACAGCAGCAGATTCAAAATGACATGGTACTCGCAGGTCAAGGAGAAAGAGAGGGGTGGTGCCGTGGGGAGGAGTTGGGGAATCTGAGTTATGGGGAGTGGGACTGGAGGGCTTGGAGCCACGGGGATCCAGGCAAAGGGGAGCAGAAGGGGAGGGAGTTAACAGGGCCAGAGGAGAATGAGGTGGGTGCTCAGAATGGGGAGAATCGAAGCTCAGCAAGTAAGTCAGAGGAGGGAAGTGGAAAGCCGGAAGATCCGGGTGCACAGCGGGAAGCCAAGGCTGCAGAGGGGCAGGAGGAGGAAGTGGGGTCACCGGAGGAGGAACCAGGGCGCGGGGAGGGGGACACACCGGGGGGAGGAGGAGAAGAGAGCTGCATAGGACAAGGAGAGCCTGAGGGTCCCACTGCGCTGGCTCTGGTAGCCCCTGAGGTCTCTCCTCCCTGTGGCCTGTCTCTAGAGGCCTCTTCTCCCCCGACCAGGATCCTGGGGACTCAAACAGAGCCTGGAGCCAAGGTTCCATCCCCCGTAGCTCCAAGTCCTGCCCCAGAACCCACAGGATGCTTCCACCAGCCCTTTTCTTTACCTGGTTCCTGTCCTGCCGAGGAGTCCCCAGACCCAGAAACTGCTCATCGCCACCAACAAGAGGGCTCTGAGTTGGGGCAGGAGACCACATGTGGTGGGGGGAGGGAGGTAGTCTCTGTCTACAGTCTCTCCGCGACCCCTCCAAGGAGCCCAGAGGCAGCTACACCCAGTCCTCCTGAAGGGCCCCCTGGCACGGCTGCCACACCGCCGGCCCGTTCCCTGGCTGCCACTCCCAGGAGGGAGCCTCCTGTCCTTGCCAGTTCTCCAGAAACCTCCAGAGCCTCTCGCCTGACCGACAGTCCATCTCCCTGTGGGGCTCCTAAGACCCCCCCAGCAGCCCGCTACGGCTTCCCCTTGGCGGGCTGGGCTAGCCCCCCAGGGTCCCTGGGCAGCCCCACCGGAGTGGTCCAGCCCATGAGGAGCAACTCCTTCCCCGGGTCTCACGGGACAGAGCCAGCCCCGCACCTGGTGGGAATATCCCTGTCCTCCTCCCACTCAGAGTTACCCCAGAGACCTCCCAAACCTGTCATCTATGGCTCTGTGCTCCCAAGAAGGGGCAGGAGAACTGTAAGGGACTGTGCCATCATTCCCGAAGCCTCAAGTTCACCACCCGCTCCGGGGCAGGATTTTGGAGAACCGGCTTCAAATCCAGCCACGGCCGGCAGCCCCCCCGACAGTCAGCCGTGGGGCCCCACGAAGCACTGGGCCTTTGCCCCCGGGTCTCCTGCCTGCAGCTCCTCCCCAGCCCCTGGCACCCCCATAGACCTGACGATCCATGAACCTCCACCCCTGCCTCCCCCGGAGAGGAGGCACGTCCAGCCCTCCACGGTGGAGCGAGACGGCCATCCCCCTACGGTGGTCCCCATGCTAAAGCGGTACAGCCATCCTCCACCACTCACCCTGGGTCCGGGGCCCCACGGCCCTCCCAGGGCCCCCCCAGCCCACATTCTCAACCCTGTGGTGGCAAGGGAGCACCGACCGCTGCCCTCCACGCCGGACGTGCCACTCCACACTCAGCACTCTGTCTCTCCCAGGCAGAGATACAACAAGCCATTACCCCCCACCCCCCACGCCCCTCAGGCCCACCACCCCCTTGTCTTGTCGAGCATCTCAAGGATCTACAAGCCTCTCCCTCCTGTCCCTATCCTGGATCCTCCTACTGAACCGCCCCCTCTGCCCCCAAAGTCCAAGGGGAGGGGCAGGAGCTCACAGGGAGGACTCGTGAACTCAGGGGATCAAGGCAGGCCAAGGCCTGATTGTCAAGAGTGGACCGTCTCCACCCCGCCTTCTGCAGGACGGGTCTCCTGGCCTCCAGCCACATGCCGGTCAACCCACCCTTTGGCTTCCGTCGGCAGGTGTAAGAGTGATGCCCCCCCGGGCCTCGCTTTCAGTAACATGACGGCCCTTCTACACCCATCTTCCCCAACCACCCCATGGACTCCAGAGGTCCAGCGACCCACCTCTGAACCCGGGCTCTCAGAAGAGTCTGAAGCCCCTGCCAGAGGGTCTTGGAGAAGAACAGCCCCCCAGGAAGGAAGCAATGGCCTGAGGAAGTCAGAGGTAGGCCCAGCGAGGCAGCCAGAGAAATCGGGCCACAGCCTCCTGGAGAAGGCATCGAGCTGGCCCCATCGACGGGAGCCGAGAAGGCCAGCGGAGGATGGCAGTGAGGCGGTGGTGGTCCCCGGTGAGGGGTCGAGTAAGCACAAGGACTGGCACCGGCAGGGCCTGCGAAGACCCTCCATCCTCCCCGAGAGCCCTGTAGGTGAGTGCAGAGCCTGGACCACGGTGACCTCGCCTCAGAGCAGACTCTGTCCCGCTCTCCCCTCCTCATCCATCTTCCGTCCTCCAGGCTCCTGCTGGTCCCCCTGCTGGCTTCCCTCACCCACGTACCCAGCCCCAAGCAGAGGAAAGTCCTCTAGAACGTCTCTGAGCTCATGGCGAGGCTCTTTCTTCTCCCCTTCCTTCTCTCTCGCTCTATTGCGGTGTGTACTTTTATAGTGCATCTCTGTTTTCCAGCGTTGTTCTGGAACCTTCCCCCCCACAACCCCCCACCGCCGCTGCATACCTTCATTACCAACACTTGCTCGATGCCCTTCCGCTAGCAGAGAAGGCATCTTCTGCTTGTCCGGTTCACACTCTGCCGCAATGGGTGGGGATAGATCTCAAATGCTTTTGACTTGGGCTCTTCCCTTTCTCACAGATGCCCAGTTGAACCTTGAACCCACCCCCCATGGCTACAACTCCCACTCTAGGTCTTAGGTTCCTTGACTCTGTCTGAACAGCCCCTCGCAATCTCACTTTACCCGTTTTCTATTTTCAGACACAAGAGGTCCCGCCATGGAAGGATCCCCTGGCCTGTTGGACGCCATTGTTTTCCGGTGAGTCACCCTTTCTCCCAGTGGGCACAGTTTTCTCTCTTTCCTAGGATACTGAGATTTTTATTAGCTGACAAAGGTGCTGAGACCGTGTCTTTTCCAGGCGTAGGGAGGGGAAGGGACTGACACCAGGATTCCAGGATAGGGAGATCTTTCGTCTACCCGGTTCTTGCAGCTGAATCCCAATCTCCCATCCATCTAGACCCTTGGGCCGTGAACTAAACCCTGCTGTAAAATTTCAACCTGACATCCATAAGAGTGTCGAACTGTGCAAAAGTGCGTCAGGCTACAGCTTGCCTCTCCAGAGGCTCTGGCTGTGATATTCTGGCACGTGTCCCAGTGGTCAGAGATTATCTTATTTATAGTCACTTGGGGCTTCTCCGTGTCTGATGGTCAGCAAACACCATGGAGCCCTTCTTTATCCCACAGGGAGAAAAAGCCAAAGGAGGTGATGGGAAACTTTTCAAGACGGTGCTCCAAGCTCATCAACTCCTGTGAGTACCTTAAAACAGGCCTGTGGACCCCCGTGAGTGTTCTGCTTGAGCCGGAGAGGGGTTCATGGTCATCAGCGGTGGGACTTGGCCATCTGTAGGAAGAAATGCCAGGAGACCACGGGGCTTGATGACCTATCTCGGAGCCTCAACTCCCCATCTCCCTAACTCCCTCCCTCTCCTGCACCTCTTCACCCCTGTAGCCCCGCTGCTTTACCAGGAGTACAGTGATGTGTTTCTGAACAAGGAGATTCAGAGCCAGCAGCGGTTGGACAGCCTGACGGAGGCACCGGGGCCCATCTCGCTCCAGCAGCCCCGAAAGGCCCTGGTCTCCTCGGAGTCCTACCTGCATCGCCTCTCCATGGCCTCCAGCGGCTCGCTGTGGCAGGAGATCCCCGTGGTGCGCAACAGCACCGTGCTGCTCTCCATGACCCATGAAGACCAGAAGCTCCAGGAGGTACCACCAGGCGGGGTGGGGCAGGGGCTGCGGAAGGGAAAGCAGGGTCTCCTCTGTTCACGCCCGTGTCTCCTACTCAGCACCCCCACCACCACCACGAGCGGGCTGTCCCTACCACACTCACCACCACGACACTGGGTCACCCCCAGCTTTCTGGGCTCAAGTTGCTCTGTGAACATCACCACTCTCCCTCCTATCTACCTCCTTCTCGCTCCATCAACCATTTACTGCTCCATGCTATTGGTCTGAGCTCATACAAAGTGACCGTGCCCCTGAATTTGATGGGAGGAGTATACACTCAATCTCATTAGTCTAGCTTCAGGCTAGACTTAAATTTCCCTCTTCAACCAAAGGGTCAGCCTACACCGAAGTTTTCCTCTTCAACCAAGACGCATGCAGGGGCTTTTTGGTATTCCCTTGGTGAGTGGCCCTTGCAGCTGTTCTGTGGTTCATGGGTCTCAAAGAGGCTTTTGAATGACCATCAGGCTCTGCTTGGTCCTTCCTTCCAACAGCAAGACTACAGTAAAGGCTGTTGGTCTCATGTTAAGTTACTATCATTAATATATTTTACATGGAGCACTTATCTTAAAAATCAATCTAAAGTATGGGTTAAATCTTTCTTCCTGGAAAGACGATATGGCACATTGGAAAAGCATTATGGAACAATGTTTAAGCATTAGGTTCTGGCTTAAATGACCTGGACCCACTTTAATATTTGCCAGCTATTTAACTTAGGCCGAAATATTGAGCTGGCCAAAAAGTTCATTCAGGATTGTCCATAAGATGTTATAGAAAAGTCCAAATAAACTTTTTGGCTAGCCCAATACTTGATCTTTCCAAGCTTCTGTTTCATTTGTAAAAACTTGGTTGCAAAGAATTCCTGGGAGAATCAGAAAAAGATAGATTCTATTTACAGCATTTATAGCAGTATAATTTACAACGGCCAAGACAGGGAAGCAACCTATAAGTCCATTAACAAATGAAGGGCTAAAGAAGATGTGGTGTGTATACAAACAGACTCACAGACATAGAAAATAAATTTATAGTTACCAAGAAAGAGTATGAATTAGGAGCTTCGGTTTGGTAGATGCACACTACTATATATAAAATTATAAACAAGGACTAACTGTGTATCGGGGACTATATTCAATATTTTGTAATAACCTATAATGGAAAAGAATCTGTAAAAGGATATTTAGGTGTGTATGCATATGTATGTATCAGTCAGTTCAGTTCAGTCGCTCAGTCGTGTCCAGCTCTTTGCAACCCCATGGACTGCGGCACACCAGGCCTCCCTGTCCGTCATCAACTCCTGGAGTTCACTCAAACTCACGTCCATTGAGTCGGTGATGCCATCCAACCATCTCATCCTCTGTCGTCCCCTTCTCCTCCTGCCCCCAATCCCTCCCAGCATCAGGGTCTTTTCAAATGAGTCAGCTCTTTGCATGAGGTGGCCAAAGTACTGGAGTTTCAGCTTCACCACCAGTCCTTCCAATGAACACCCAGGACTGATCTCCTTTAGGATGGACTGGTTGGATCTCCTTGCAGTCCAAGGGACTCTCAAGAGTCTTCTCCAACACCACAGTTCAAAAGTATCAATATTTCAGTGCTCAGCTTTCTTTATAGTCCAACTCTCACATCCATACATGACTACTGGAAAAACCATAGCCTTGACTAGATGGACCTTTGTTGGCAAAGTAATGTCTCTACTTTATAATATGCTGTCTAGGTTGGTCATAACTTTCCTTCCAAGGAATAAGCGTCTTTTAATTTCATGGCTGCAGTCACAATCTGCAGTGATTTTGGAGACCAGGAAAATAAAGTCAGCTGCTGTTTCCACTGTTTCCCCATCTATTTGCCATGAAGTGATGGGACCCGATGCCATGATCTTAGTTTTCTCAATGTTGAGCTTTAAGCCAACATTTTCACTCTCCTCTTTCACTTTCATCAAGAGGCTCTTTAGCTCCTCTTCACTTTCTGCCATAAGGGTGGTGTCATCTGCATATGTGAGGTTATTGATATTTCTCCCGGCAATCTTGATTCCAGCTTGTGCTTCTTCCAGTCCAGCATTTCTCATGATGTACTCTGCATAGAAGTTAAATAAGCAGGGTGACAATATACAGCCTTGACGTACTCCTTTTCCTATTTGGAACCAGTCTGTTGTTCCATGTCCAGTTCTAACTGCTGCTTCCTGACCTGCATACAGATTTCTCAAGAGGCAGGTCAGGTGGTCTGGTATTCCCATCTCTTTCTGAATTTTCCACAATTTATTGTGATCCACACAGTCAAAGGCTTTGGCATAGTCAATAAAGCAGAAATATGTATGTATATATGTACGTATTTTGCATGTGTATATATGTGTGTGTAACTGAATTCTGTACTCTGCTGTACACTTGAAACATTGTAAATCAACTATACTTCAATTGAAAAATAATTTTTAAAAAGTTCCTAGTGCATAGTAATCAGTCAAAAAATGTCACTTTTTAAAATTGAAGTATAGATGATTTACAGTATATTAGTGGTTCAGTATTTTTATAGGTTATTTTTTATTTAAAGTTATTAGAAAGTAATGGCTATATTTCCTTGCGCTATATAATATATTCTGTTGCTTATTTATTTTATACATAATAGTATTTACCTCTTAATCTCAAACCCTTATCTTGCTCTTCTCCTCTTCCTTATCCCCACTGGTGATCCTAGTCGTTCTCATATATGTGAGTCTGTTTCTCTTTTATTATATACACTTGTTTCTTTTATTTTTAGGGTCCACATACAGTAGTCTATAGAACATAGACTATTTGTTTTTCTCTTTCTAACTTATTCCACTAAGCATCATACTCTCTAGGTCCATCCATGTAGTTGGAAATGGCATGATTTCATTATTTTTATGGCCAAGTCATATTCCATTGTGCGTGTGTATGTGTGTGTATGTGTGTGTGTGTGTGTGTGCGTGTATTTGTATGTATGTGTACTACAGCTTCTTTATCCATTCATCTGTTGATAGACAACTATCAGCAACTTAGGTTGCTTCGATATCTTGGCTCTTGTAAATAGAGCTGGTATGAACATTGGGGTACATTAATCTTTTTGAATTAGTGTTTTCATTTTCTTTGATATGTACCCAGGAATGGAATTCTCGAATCATGTGTTAGTTCTATTTTTTGTTTTTGAGATACTACCATAATGTTTTCCATAGTGACTGCCCCTATTTACAGTCTCACCAACACTGTGCTAGGATCCTCTTTTCTTCAAATTTTTGCCAATAATTATCATTTGTAGACCTTTAGATGATGGCCATTTGACAGGTGTGAGGTGATTTCTTACAATTTTGGTTGCCATTTCTCTGATGATTAGCAGTGTTAAGCATTTCTTCATGTGCCTGTTGGCTATCTGTATATTTTCTTTGGAGAAATGTCTGTTCAGGTCATCTGTCTATTTTTTAATCGGGTTGTTTGCTTTTCTGTATTGATTTTTATGAGCTGTTTATATACTTTGGGTGTTAAGCCATTATCAATCACATACTTTGCAATAGGTTGTCTTTTTGTTTGTCAGTGGTTTCCTTTGCTATGCAAAAGCTTTTAGGTTTAATTAGGCCTCGTTTGTTTATCTTTGCTTTTATTTATTTTGCCTTAGGTGACAGATCCAAAAACATGTTGCTACAATTTATGTCCAAAAGTGTTCTGCCTATGTTTTTAAGGCATTTTATGGTTTCTGGTCTTACATTTAAGTCTTTAATTCATTTTGAGTTGGTATATAATGTAATCCCTATCAAGAGACCCATGACATTTTTCACAGAACTAAAACAAATAACCCTGAAATTTATGTGGAACCACAGAAGACCCCAAATTGCAAAGGAATTTTGAGGAAAAAAGAATAAGCTAGAGGTGTCATGCTCCTTGATTTCAGACTATACTGCAAAGTTTCAGTAATCAGTATTATGCTGGCACTAAAT
This sequence comes from Ovis aries, assembly GCF_016772045.2. Lineage (NCBI taxonomy): Eukaryota > Metazoa > Chordata > Mammalia > Artiodactyla > Bovidae > Ovis > Ovis aries. The sequence goes on from NC_056057.1 coordinate 108,792,102, forward strand.
CAGATACATTAATCAGTGTAGCAGAGTAGAGAGCCCAGAAATGCGTGCATCCACTTATGGCCTATTTGTTGTTGTTGTTCAGTTGCTCAGTTGTGTTGGACTCTTTATGACCCCATGGACTGCAGCACACCAGGCTTCCCTGTCCTTCACTATCTCCCTGAGTTTGCTCAAACTCATGTCCATTGAGTCGGTGATGCCATCCAACCATCTCATCCTGTTTTCCCCTTCTCCTCCTGCCCTCAGTCTTTCCCAGCATCAGGGTCTTTTCCAATGAGTTGGCTCTTCGCATCAGGTAGCCAAAGTATTGGATCTTCAGCTTCAGTGTCAGTCCTTCCAATGAATACTCAGGACTGTTTCCCTTTAGGATTGACTGGTTTGATCTTCTTGCTGTCTAAGGGACTCTCAAGTGTTCTCCAACACCACAGTTCAAAAGCATCTATTCCTCAGTGCCCAACCTTCTTTATGGTCCAGCTCTCACATCCATACATGACTGTTGGAGAAACCATACCTTTGACTAGATGGACCTTTGTCAGCAAAGTGACGTCTCTGCTGCTGTCTACCTTTGTCATAGCTTTTGTCCCGAGGAGCAAGCACCTTTGAATTTCATGGCTGCAGTCATCATCTGCAGTCATTTTGGAGCCCAAGAAAATAAAGTCTGTCACTGTTTTCCTTTATTTTATGGTCTATTAATTTATGACAAAGGAGGCAAGTCTATGTAATGGAGTTAAAGACATAAGTGGTGTCTTCATAAGTGGTGCTAAGAAAACTGTACTGCTCCATGTAAAAGAATGAGGTTGGAACATTTCCTGACACTATATACCAAATATTTACTATTTAGTTTCAAGTCAAACTGAGCTGAGTTTGAATCCTATATTTACCATTTACTAGCAGTGTAACCTTAAGTTATATAACTTGACTAAATCTGTTTCCTCATCTAAAAATCAAGGATGATAATGACCACTTTTCAGAGTTGCTGTGTGTTTTAAATGAAACTACTCTCATATAACTTTGAGCATGGTGTCTGGTACATTGTTATTGTTTAGTCACCAAGTTGTATCCAACTCTTTGCAAGTCCATGGACTGTAGCCTGCCAGGCGCCTCTGTCCATGGGGTTTCCCAGGGAAGAGTACTGGAATGTTCCTTTTCCAGAGGACTGTCCCAACACAGGGATTGAAACCCGCATCTCCTGCATTGGCAGGTGGGTTCTTAACCTGGGAGACACCAGGGAAGCCCGCCTGGTGCATAGTTTGATACATGTTAGTACCATACTCTTCCTCCTTTTCAGAAGTGGGAAGGAGTAAAATTCTGGCTGTAAGGACTTATGATAGCAGTGCTTTTACCAAGCTAAATAGGTAAAAAATTTTAGGTTTTTTGAAGCTCAGACCTGAGCACCTTGTGCTGACCTCAACTTTTAAAGCATGTGGGAGATATTTAGAAAATCACTAGTCTGCGCATATTTATGGACCAGTGAGTGGGCAGGTGATATGAACCCTATAGCTCTTTCACCAACACCGGAATTTAAGGAAGTTTGCCAGCATTCCTGGGCCAGCGCTGGTCTCATGGTTCTGAGAAGAAAAGCCTCTGTGCTTATCCACATATATTCCTTTCCTGAATTAGCACTTCTGGGAAAAGGGGCTTTCACCGACTGCATTTCTTTTGACTGTCACAACATTTTTTTGTGTGAGAAGGGGGGTCACTGTATCAGCACAGACAAGAAACCTGGGGTTCAGAGAGGTTAAATGAGCCACCCGAAGTCATGTAATGAGTGGATATTTGAGCCAGGATGCAGGTGAAGTGCTGTGTGTGAGTGGCCTCCAGCCATGTCATTAGTTATCCACGTCATCTCCCAGGTGTGTGCGTGCCCTTTCTCTTTTCTGTCCGTGCATCTGTCTTGAAGCTGCATGCTTGGGTGATGAACTTGACCAGCCCAGCTAGAGAACAGGGCTGTGAGTCATTGTGCTTCCTGCTGGAACTTCCCAACAATTGGGCTGTTTCCATTAAACCACAATTGCACCATCTAAACCTCAAATATCCTGCTTCCTTCCATGGTTCCTCAAACCCCAAATTACCTTCATCGCCTAAATCTATTCCTCTTCCAGAGATCTCTATCTAGTTCATTTAGGAACTTTATCACTCACCCAGTTGAAGTGTGTTAGTCTCTCAGTCGTGTCCTACTCTTGGCAACGCCGTGGACTGTAGCCCGCCAGGCTCCTCTGTCCATGGGACTTCCCAGACAAGAATACTGGAGTGGGTAGCCCTTTCCTTCTCCAGGGGATCTTCCTCAGCCAGGGCTCAAACCCAGGTCTCCTACATTGAAGAGAGATTCTTTACCCTCTGAGCCCCCAGGGAAACTCAAAAACAGGCATTAGCTGTGACTCTTCTTGTTCTTTCAGCCTCTATTTCTAGCAGATAACCAAGCGCTTTCAAATCTCCCTCCTGTATCATTATGAAATTGGCGTATATCTCTCACCATCCTCATGGCTCTTTAGGCCTTCTTCTCTCCTCTGGAATTACTATCACGGTTTCCTCGTGTGTCTTTCTTGCCCCTTCTGATCTTTTCTCCATGGTGTGCTCAGATATATCTTTATATAAAACAAATTAGACCAAGTTATCCCCCTACATAAAGGCTCTTTTCATTTCCCCATTGTCATGTCTTACCTCGTTTAGACAATCCTCAGACCTCCTCGCTGTTTGCCTCTCCAGCGTCCTCTCCTTTGATACCCTTGCTTTCAGTGATACTCAGTGTATCTGAGTTTCCTTAAAGCCTCATTTTCTCTTCCACCTGAGAGTCTGCACATGTCTTTCACTCAGCTTCAAATGTTCTGTCTCCTGAGATCGGGTTGGATTCTGGTATTGACTATGAACTCTAATAGGATGTGTCCCGCTCTATCCCTAAAATATTACACAGTGGCTAACATGCACCAGGGATTCAATAAATGTTTCTAATTAGTCTTCCTCCTCCCTAACCTCTTAGGCCAAATTTGAGCTGATTGTGTCAGAGGCTTCCTACCTGCGCAGTTTGCATATAGCTGTGGATCATTTCCAACATTCAGAGCAGCTCCGGGCCACCCTTTCCAACCAGGATCACCAATGGCTCTTCTCTCGTTTGCAGGATGTGCGTGACGTCAGCACCATGTGAGCGTCCCCTTCTCCCAGAGACCACTCACTCAGCCTCATGCTCTTAGCCTGTAAACCTCTCGTTGGGTTTTTCCACTTTCAGAGCCCTCTCATTGCTCCCTGCATGATTCCCAGAGGCTGTAGGGATAAGGAGAGCAAGGAGAGGAGGAGTGCAGGTGGATGGGAACATTAATGGATAAATGAATACGAAATGCTTCCTGGATGGAGGTTTTGGATGTCCTGGGGGCGTGCACAGCATTGGAGGTGAGGCGCCTGCATATTCAGTCATGTCCAACTCTGTGCGATCCCATGGATTGTAGCCCACCAGGCTCCTCCATGCATGGGATTTCCCAGGCAAGAATGCTGGAGTGGGTAACCATTCCCTTCTCCAGGAGATGAGGTGGGAAACAGCTGATGATCAGAAAACCAGAACAAGATAAAAAGAAGGACAAGACATGGACTATGAGAACCGGAGACTTAGATCAGGGGCAGAGTAGCGGCAGAGAGAACCCTGGTGCGTGACAAGGACTCTAGAGCTAACAGTCAGTAGACGTTATTGACTAATGGAGAGAAGAAGTTCCAACCTCAAGCTACAGGAGGGGTCAGCCGACTCCTCACTTGAGACCCACAGGTCTCACGAGACGTGTTTCAACTCTGTGCAGGTTCCTTTCTGACCTGGAAGAGAACTTTGAAAACAACATCTTCACCTTCCAAGTGTGTGATGTGGTCCTGAACCATGCCCCCAACTTCCGCCGGGTCTACCTGCCTTACGTCACCAACCAGACCTACCAGGAACGCACCTTCCAAAGCCTGCTGTGAGCCCTGATCTCCCATTTGGTCCCCACGTGGGCCCTGCAGTGGCCCCCAGTAGCCAGCCCAGCTTCCCCCCACCACCCGCTCCGAGAGCACACGCTCTCGTGCCTGCCCTGCGGTTGCCACCCCCGCCCGACTTCCAGGATACCCTCAGCCATCCCCCTTGGGGCTCCTCTGCATTGGGTCCCCACTGGTCTTTCTCTACCTGCAGACGTCCCAATGAGCCCCTACACCCCGCACCTTCACTGCGTCCCCCATATGCCCTGTGCCCCTCCTCACCCGAGGCTCCCTACCCTGCAGGAACAGCAACAGCAGTTTCCGAGAGGTCCTGGAGAAGCTGGAGAGCGCCCCCATCTGCCAGCGCCTTTCCCTCAAGTCCTTCCTGATTCTGCCTTTCCAGCGCATCACCCGTCTCAAGCTCCTGCTCCAGGTACTGCAAATGCCCCCCTCAGCCCGCTCCCCTGAACCAAAACGCCGGTCCCTCCTTGTGCCACGCTCCCACGCCCGCTGGACAGTGAGCCGTCTCCCCACAGCCCCCACCCTCCTTTCCCAGAAAGGTTGGCTGCTACAGCTTGGTTCCTGACCGTCTCCATTGACCTCTTCCTCCTCTTTGCCCATCCCTCTCTCCACCTGCCTCCTGCCTACGCCTTGTTCTGTAGAACATTCTGAAGAGAACACAGCCTGGCTCCGCAGAGGAAGCAGAGGCCACGAAAGCGCACCACGCCCTGGAGGAGGTAGGCGGCCACCATCCCTGCTCGGACCCCCTGATTGTCCTTCACAGAGAAGTCTGCCCCTGCTCCAGCCCGTGACATCAGGAGGCATAGGTCCTGGCCAATGCGATCGCTCAGCTGCCTCACTGCACCCACCAAACCTCCAAGCATTTCGTGCCTGCCAGCTGCAAGGACCCTCCATACCAAGGGACGATCCCCAGATTACATCTTCCTTTGACGCAGCCAGGAATGTTCTAGCAGGTCTCTACAAAGTAGACCATCATCCTTGTGCTGTCTTTGCTCGGTTCCAGGCCAGCAGAATGATGAGAGCTATCACAGCCAGTTTCCAGATTTCTTGCAAGGGACTTCAAGCCAAAGCCTCTTAACATGGTTCTCTTCCTCTCTCCTTGCCCTGCTGAATACACAGCTGATCCGAGACTGCAATAACAACGTCCAGAGGATGCGACGGACGGAGGAGCTGATCTACCTGAGCCAGAAGATTGAGTTTGAGTGCAAAGTAAGTTCGTCCCTCAGGTCCCCATGTGTCACCTTCTAACACAGAACCAGTCTCGCTCACAGTACCCCAGCCTCTAAGCTCCTTGCTGTACACCTTCTCTTCTGCTCTATTTCTGGAATACCCACATGCCTACTTCTTCCTTTTTATATGTATAATTTATTGATTTTTAATTGAAGGATAATTGCTTTACAATATTGTGCTGGTTTCTGCCAAACATCAGCAAGAATCATGCCATAGGTATACATATGTTTCCTCCCTCTTCATTCTCCCTCCCCATCCCACTCTTCTAGGTTTTTACGGAGCCCTGGTTTGAGTTCCCTGAGTCACACAGCAAACTTCAATCTCCGTGATATATTGTTAAGGGGAAAAGGGAAGATGCAGCTGTATACGTATTGCAGTCTCTTACTTTTGGTGAAAAAGTAGGATAAAAATCTATATGTATTTGCTTGTGTATTCATAAAGAAACTCTGGAAAGATACCTAAGAAATAAAGAACAGTGGTTACCTGACAGGGAGAGAGTACCTTTGAGACCTGGGCAGATGAGAGAGAACTTATCAATGTATACCTTTATAAAGATATACTTTCGGTAGTTGAATTATTCAATATTTTATCAAGTCTCCATCTAGTCTAACCAAGGCAATATAAAATTGAATCCAGATATAGGGCTAAAATCTGGTGTCCAAATCCAGATTTAAAATCGACATTCCACGTTCAAATTTCGATTCAGATACTATCCTTACCTCCCCAGAGGAGAGGGAAAATCCCTCGTCCACATGTTCATCAGTGTCCAGCACCCTTAACTTTATTCAAACTCCAGGCAGACCCCACTGAGATCTCTGTATTCTCATCCACATCTGTTTCTGACTGCTCCTCTCATGTCTCAGGTTATAATCAAAGAAAGAACAGACGTCAGAAGCACCCTGAACCTTTAACTTCTACAAGACACATCATATACTGGTCTCAGCTCTGGGGCATTGTCCACCCGTCCCAGTCAGATTCTCCCATCTCTTCTTCAGTTCTAGCTTCTACAGCTGAGCGATCTCATGGAGTCACTCTCCTGGGTTGAACCTTAGGGTATCTTCCATTTGCGTGCGCTGGGGACATGGGAGCCACCCAGCAGTAGTCAGGAGACAGCGGTAGTCAGATGTTTCAGAGAGAAGCAGAGTTTAAGTGGATGGGGTGTGAGCAAGAAGGAAGATGTGAAGGGATCACTGTCGGTGGTGGGACTTCAGAGGAAGAGGCCAGATGAGGAGGGCTGGCCTGGGAGAAAGCCTCACGCATGTCCTGTGTGTGACGCCACCTTCTTTCTCTTCCCGGCTCCATATAGATATTCCCGCTCATTTCACAGTCACGCTGGCTGGTGAAGAGTGGGGAGCTGACAGCCCTGGAGTTCAGTGTCTCCCAGGCTCTGCGGAGGAAGCTGACCACTCGCCCAGTGCACCTGCACCTCTTCAACGACTGTCTGTTGCTGTCTCGGCCCCGAGAGTCAGTGACTGGGATGGGAGGCCGGAACATGAGGGGGAAGTGGGATGAGGCGAGAGGGAAGGACTAAAGGGGACAGAGAAGGGTCCTGGTCCTATAGAGGAACCTTCTCAACGGCTTCCCCCATGGAGTCCACGTCATGACTTAGAGAAGAGGAAAAAAGATCCAAAGCCAAAGAGGGGAATCCCACTGAATTACATCCTGAGATCACCCGGCAGGACCTCGACCATGTTATATAGACAGGACAAAATGCAGCATATTAGCCTATGTCACTTTTTTGAATAAGTCTATGTTGTCTCTGGGCTTCCCTGGCGGCTCGTATGGTAAAGAATCTGCCTGCAATGCAGGAGACCTGGGTTCGATCCCTGGGTCGGTAAGATTCCCTGGAGAAGGAAAAGGCAACCCACTCCAATATTCTTGCCTGGAGAATCCTCATGGACAGGGGAGCCTGGTGGGCTACAGTCCATAGGGTCACAAAGAGTCAGACACAACTGAGCAACTAACACACGTTCTGGGCTGGGCTCAGCCTACTAGCTTAGCGATACTGAGCCAGTTCCAGATCCTAACTCCTTGGTCCTTAGAAACTTTATATTGGTTCTGTTTCTGCAACTTGTTATAGTGGTGAGCATCCATTGCCCTGGCTACGTGGTTTGCCAAGCCATTGACAGGTCCCTTCCAGGGGCATACTGACACCATCTTACCATGAGAAGATGAGTATTTACAGGCTGAACATGCTAAGGACAGGGATTTTGAATTGTAAAGATAAGCGGGTGGATGAAGTCCGAGCACCCCAGCATCAGGCTGAAAAGCCTTGTGTTTTGCAGGGGTAGCCGATTCCTGGTATTCGACCATGCTCCCTTCTCTGCCGTCCGTGGGGAAAAGTGTGAAATGAAGCTGCATGGAGCTCACAAAAACCTCTTCCGACTCTTCCTGCGGCACAACGCCCAGGGCTCCCAGGCCGAGTTCCTCCTCCGCACAGAGACCCAGTGAGATGGGGCTGCTCAGGGGAGCTGTGGGGAGGGAGGGAAGACAGCCGGGCAAGGAAGAGGGACCAGGGCAGAAAACATGTCCAGGGAGCATCCACAGACCAGCCTAAACCCAGACTCCTAGAGCGGATAGATGACTTTGAGAAGCCTGGGGGTGGGAGAAGGTGTAAAGTCGCTGTTACCATCAAGGCTTAGCATCTGTTATGCTAAGAAGGACAAAGTGCATAATTGGTTTACTGACATCCATGACTGAATGTGTATGAGCCAGCAATTCCTCAGTGCTCAAGGCTGGAGGGCATATGCGTGAATAAGCCATGAATTAGATAAGCACTGGGTGCCTTTAGCTTTCTTTGCTCCCATCTTCCCACCCAGTCCTCTACTGAACAGAAATCCATAGTGTTGAGAACTATGATTGGCTCATCTCTTTAATAATAATAATATTAATAAAATATATTCACACATGCATACAGTATAAAGAGCATTCAAAATAATGTCTAAAAGTCTGGTACTCAGTACCTACCATAATGAACAGTTGCAGCTATTACAGCTGTTACAGAAGATATAAGAAACCTCCTCTCTGAAAAGTTTGACCTGACGCCTAATGGTCTGAGCGTCCTCACGTTGTAGACGCTTAACGATTTTGTCCCATTGGAAGACCCTTCAGGGTAGGATCAGTAATGCCTGCCCTCACTTAAAGGACAGAGGGGCTGTACAGGTGCAAAATATCACCAAAGTCAGGTCATCGGATACAGACTCACGTTCTTTGTCTAGTGCTTTGGGTAGCGTCTTCCTGGAACAGTGATAGTGTCAGCTCTCAGTTACTCCAGCATGGTTGGAGGCAGAGGCTCAGATAATACAGAAACCTTCAGATAATTACAGAATTCAGCTCGGATCATACTGGGTTGGCCAAAAAGTTCATTTGGAGTTTTCTATAACATCGTACGGAAAAACCCAAACAATCTTTTTGGCCAACCCAGTATTACATGACAAAAAAAAAAAAGGTAGGTGCAGCTACCTGACCCAGTTATGATTACAGAATAATTTTGTCTCTGAGATCTTTGATTGAAGGAAGGTGGGCAGAGTGTCAAAAAGTATGCAGAGTGATGGAGGGAATCTCAGCTGAGCTGAACATTTCACTCAGTAGACTTCCCCAAATGGAAAGTCTACATATGCACGATTGATAGTTGACTTTAGGCCTCTACTTGAAAGACACAAGATGTCCTTAAGAGGGTAAGCTTGGAAAGAGAAAGAGAAATGGGGACAAGACACATGAAAATGTAATTCATGATCCGGTCAAATTTCCATCCAAGCGGAGCCCCACTGATTTTTGTCCTAGATATTGCTGAACTAGACAAGTCTTTCCCATGGTCCCTCCGCTTCCCCATCACCTGCCCCTATCCTGTACCCCCAGAGCTGCTGCTGAAGCATGACCTTGCTTTGTTTTCTCAGAAGTGAAAAGCTTCGCTGGATCTCAGCCTTGGCTATGCCGAGGGAGGAGTTGGACCTTCTGGAGTGTTACGGTGGGTTAAAGTCCAAGAGAGAGGGAGAGGTGGTCAGAAGTCTGCTTTGGATGCAGTTTAGGAGGCCGGGTGGTAACAAGATGCATCTGCTTAAAACTGCTCGTGACCGTGGCAGTGCCCCACCCAACCCCCCATACACTCCTCGTCTTGGGCAGTAGTTCGCTTGTTTTGAATATTCATCCCTTTAAGTCTATCCTGCTACTTGTTTGCCTAAATTTCACTGACTTGAAGGTCTTGGGGAAATAGGGGGAGAAAGTCCATGTGGAGTGGGGTTTGGGGGGTACAGCAGTATAGTAGATATGTCCTGAGCACCCCTCCCCTATACAGGCTGACCTGAGGCCCCGCCTCTACCCTCGGCTTCCAGGCACCCGCAGGTACCGCAGACACCCACATTAGGAAGTGTCGTCCTCCGGCAAGGACTCTCTAATTCACATCCAGAGAGGAACTGAACTCAAAGGAACACTGAGCTATTAGTGACTCAAAAGAACAAACAAATCCAGGGCACTTTGGAAAAGGATGTAGGAGAACTAGCATATAAATGGGGCTCTGTTCAGGGTGCGACCCATCTGCTGCACTTCACTCTCTCAGAAGAGAAAGAAAGCAAGACAGTTCTTGCTCCATCACTGTAATCTTGTGAATGGGAAATACGGACAAGCTAAGTACAGGTAACAGCTCAGTTCAGTTCAGTTCAGTTGCTCAGTTGTGTCCGACTCTTTGCAACCCCATGAATCGCAGCACGCCAGGCCTCCCTGTCCATCACCAACTCCCGGAGTTCACTTAGACTCACGTCCATCAAGTCAGTGATGCCATCCAGCCATCTCATCCTCTGTCGTTCCCTTCTCCTCCTGCCCCCAATCCCTCCCAGCATCAGAGTCTTTTCCAATGAGTCAACTCTTCTCATGAGGTGGCCAAAGTACTGGAGTTTCAGCTTTAGCATCATTCCTTCCAAAGAAATCCCAAGGCTGATCTCCTTCAGAATGGACTGGTTGCATCTCCTTGCAGTCCAAGGGACTCTCAAGAGCCTTCTCCAACACCACAGTTCAAAAGCATCAATTCTTTGGCGTGCAGTCCAACTCTTATACCCATACATGACCACAGGAAAACCCATGACTAGATTGACCTTAGTCGGCAAAGTAATGTCTCTGCTTTTGAATATGATATCTAGGTTGGTCAGAACTTTCCTTCCAAGGAGCAAGCGCCTTTTAATTTCATGGCTGCAGTCACCATCTGCAGTGATTTTGGAGCCCAAAAACATGAAGTCTCTCACTGTTATTATTTCCCCATCTATTTCCCATGAAGTGATGGGACCAGATGCCATGATCTTCGTTTTCTGAATGTTGAGCTTTAAGGCAACTTTTTCACTCTCCACTTTTACTTTCATCAAGAGGCGTTTTAGTTCCTCTTCACTTTCTGCCATAAGGGTGGTGTCATCTGCATATCTGAGGTTATTGATATTTCTCCCGGCAATCTTGATTCCAGGCTGTGTTTCTTCCAGTCCAGCGTTTCTTATGATGTACTCTGCATAGAAGTTAAATTAGCAGGGTGACAATATACAGCCTTGACGTACTCCTTTTCCTATTTAGAACCAGTCTGTTGTTCCATGTCCAGTTCTAACTGTTGCTTCCTGACCTGTATACAGATTTCTCAAGAGGCAGGTCAGGTGGTCTGGTATTCCCATCTCTTTCAGAATTTTCCACAGTTTATTGTGATCCACACAGTCAAAGGCTTTGGCATAGTCAGGAAAGCAGAAATAGATGTTTTTCTGGAACTCTCTTGCTTTTTCCATGATCCAGCAGATGTTGGCAATTTGATCTCTGGTTCCTCCACCTTTTCTAAAACCAGCTTGAACATCAGGAAGTTCACGGTTCATGTATTGGAGAATTTTGAGCATTACTTTACTAGCATGTGAGATGAGTGTGATTGTGTGGTAGTTTGAACATTCTTTGGCATTGCCTTTCTTTGGGATCGGAATGAAAACTGACCTTTTCCAGTCCTGTGGCCACTGCTGAGTTTTCCAAATTTGCTGGCATATTGAGTGCAGCCCTTTCACAGCATCATCTTTCAGGATTTGAAATAGCTCAACTGGAATTCCATCACCTCCACTAGCTTAGTTCATAGTGACGCTTTCTAAGGCCCACTTGACTTCACATTCCAGGATGTGGCTCTAGATGAGTGATCACACCATCGTGATTATCTTGGTCGTGAAGATTTTTTTGTACAGTTCTTCTGTGTATTCTTGCCATCTCTTCTTAATATCTTCTGCTTCTGTTAGGTCCAGACCATTTCTGTAACAGTACATGGTCTGTTTATTCTCTAAGAGAACCAGTGCTGTGTGGTGAAATATAAAGAGCCATAAACCCATGTAAGATAGAAGACTGTGGATCAGGCATACTCTGTGGCTTCTTAATTTTGAACTTAAAAACTTTGGAAATTTCCCCTGTATCACAAAACCACAGAAAATCCAGAATGTCCTTGAGTCATCTTGATCAGCTGAGTCATTTATAGAAAAGGAAACTGAAACGAAAGGGCATTCAGTGCTTAGATTATACCAGGAAGCCCACTGGATAAGTCTCACTTAGTCCCACAACATATACCATGGAGAAGAATGAAAAATGAGTCTCAGAGTTTACAATGGAGTTGGAGAGGCAGAACACAAGCTTGGAACAATTAGGTAAAAGATAAGTGGCTTGTCGTAGACAGTTTTAAAGGAGTTCAGAATCCACTGCGGATGAAAGACACAGGGAAGATTTCAGTGCTTAGCAGAATCTCAATTCTTTGCAACAGTGGTCACTAAAAGGCAGTCACAACCTGTTTCTCAACTCATCTTCACTAGAGAGAATCTTTGAGTCATTTCAGTGATGATATTTCTGTCTCCTAATCAACCATCTTGTTCCCTGGGAGAAGATGGAGACTTTTCCAATTGTCTCTCTGTGTGTAACTTTCAACAGTTTGAACTCTCTCTCCTCCCAGTCCTCTCAAGCTACCACTCCTGCAAGTCCTCCTTCATGCTCTAGCTCCTGCCTTTCCTTACCCCTCTCACGCTCTTCTCTTCCAAGACTCCCCACAAGTGCAGTGCCTTCGAGCCTACAAACCCCGAGAGAATGACGAGTTGGCACTCGAGAAGGCGGACGTGGTGATGGTGACCCAGCAGAGCAGCGATGGTAAGAGAGGGATCCACAGGGGCAGGCTGGGTATGGAAGGTGGGATGGTGGGGGCGGAGGGCCTCATTTCCCAGGGCTGCTCTAACAAAGCGCCACAAGTTGGGTGGCTTAAATAGGTAGAAATGTATCCTCTCGTGGTTCTGGAGGCCAGAAGCCCAGAGTCAAGTGCTGGGCTGGCCATGCTTCCTCTGAAGACTCTAGGAAAAGGTCTTTCCTCGCTTCTTCCAGATTTGGTGGCCCCAGCTGGCTTGGCTTTTGGCAGTATCACTCCAAGCTCTGTTTCTTCCTTCTGCGTGTGTCTAGGTGTCCAAATTTCCCTCTCTTAATAAAGACACCAATTATATTGGGCTTCCCAGGTGGCTCAGTGGTAAAGAATCCACCTGCCAATGCAGGAGACCTGGGTTCGATCCCTGGGTCGGGAAGATCCCCTGGAGAAGGAAATGGCAGCCCACTCCAGTATTCTTGCCTGGAGAATCCTCACGGACAGAGGAGCCTCGTGGGCTACAGTCCATGAGGTCACAAAAGAGTCGGACACAGCTAGCAACTAAACAACAACAACCAATTATACTGAGTGAATGGCACACTCTGCTCAGGTATGACGTCATCTTAACCTCGCTAACAATACCTGCAACAACTCTACTCCCAATAAGACCACATTCTGAGGCTCTTGAGCTTAGCACTTCATCATATAGTTTGGGGGAATACAGCTCACCCATAAGAGTGGAGAAGGCTCAGAAGTGGGCAGCTACAGACTGTATCAGACCTAGAGCAGCCAGGGTGAGTACATGGGGAGGCTGAATTCCCCATGCTGGGGACTCTCCAGTTCCCATAGCTTTTAATTCACAAGTGCGTCCAGGAAGGAGGTCCGGGGGAAATTATTGTGAGTCTTTGCCAGGTAATTCTTCTTCCCATTCACCCTGTGCCCATAGGCTGGCTGGAAGGCGTGAGACTGTCCGATGGGGAGCAAGGCTGGTTCCCTCTACAACAAGTGGAGTTCATCTCTAACCCAGAGGTCCGTGCACGGAACCTGAAGGAAGCCCACCGAGTCAAGACTGCCAAGCTGCAGCTGGTGGAGCAGCAGGCCTAGCCGTTTCCTGGGAGGAAACCCCCGAGCTTAAGGATGAGATGTTCCTGGACAGGGCTGGCCCGGAACGCGGTGGTGGAAGCCTTCTGTGCATCAGGAACTAGGCCTTCTGAAGCCCAAGGACAACACCCAGCTGCCATGAGCTAGTCCCAGGCCTCCTTTTTTTGTGTGCTTTGTATTTGGTGTGGGGATTTTGAGGGACTTTACACTGGACTCTGAGAACCTTTTCTCATAGAAAAAGGGATCCATGGGGCCTAAGCCAAGGAACTTCACTTCTCCTGCCCTGCAGCTAAACGCTTTCAGAGTACAGATTCAGAGCTGACCAGAGTTTCCATCACGGCCGTGTATTAAACAGAATCTGGAGGGAGATTTTGAGGAGGATGGACAAATCAGATGGGAGGATTAACCCGGTGACCTTTTAAGGTATCTTCCAACCCTGGAGATATCCCGTAATTACTGGGCAAGGGCAGTGCCTGGGTCTCTGGGGTCTGTCGGTGGCTATGTGAGGTGATACACCCTCACTCTAATAAAGCTGGCACTTCTCCAAGTATTTTCTCCCCAGACTCCTGAGCACTGAGCGAGGTTCAGAACATGGGATCCCACGGTTCAGATGTCATGAAAGACCACGATGCTGACTGGGTTACAGCAGTGGCCAAATCTTTCTTTGACTGTGGAGCGTTTGGGCAGTTTTTCTGCTTGTTATGGCCTCAGAGTTTGTATCAGGAAGTAGAATGAGTTGATGGGTGATGAAAACTCCAAACCTTTTTTTAACTGAACCCACAGGTTAAGGTCTAAGCTAGTTTAGGTGGATTTGGAACTGTTACTCAGACCCTTCATGGATTTTATATTTTGACTTTAGATACTGGAAGGGTGTCATCACCGCTGCGTCATCCTCTGTGTGAGAAAGAGTACGGAAATAGCAGAATCCTAGAATCCAGGTCGCAAGACCCAACTTCCAGTTAGTGCCTCACCACGATGCAGCCTGCCTACTTCTCACTTTCCTTAAATGTAAAATGCCGAATTAAGCCACGTAACCTCCAGACTTCCATCCGACTCTGTGATGCATGATTCTCTGTCTTCCATCAGTTTGCCCTTCTCAGGTGGAGAACATACCCACTTACATTTTTTTCCTCATGTCGAGTCGTCACACAGCAATGGTACAGTCATCTTTTAAGTGGGCACGTTGTGGTCCATCCCTGGACATTCTACCCCTCGGCTTTATCTCCGGTGGTGGTGGTTTAGTTGCTCAGTCATGTCCAGCTCTTGCGACCCCATGGGCTCTCGCCCGCCAGGCTCCTCTGTCCATGAGATTTCCCAGGCAAGAATACTGGAGTGGGTTGTCTCTTCCTTTGCCATGCTTTATCTTTAGAGGGCCTCAGGGTAGAATTGCACTGCAGCTTTATACAAAGGTAAGAATAATACTCTAAATTTGGTCTCATATCCCAATTAACTGTGATATGACATGATAGTATCACTTTTGATAACACATTTTGTTTACAATCCATCCTAAAATGTAAGTTAGCTTACTTAATCTTTAGAAAAGTTATCACTATTAAGTTAATTAAGTTCAGAATAATACTAATTTATCCTAAACAGTCTGACAGTGCTAAAATAGACATGACTTTGCTGCTGCTGCTGCTGCTGCTGCTGCTAAGTCACTTCAGTCGTGTCCGACTCTGTGCGACCCCATAGATGGCAGCCCACCAGGCTCCCCCGTCCCTGGGATTCTCCAGGCAAGAACAGTGGAGTGGGTTGCCATTTCCTTCTCCAATGCAGGAAAGTGAAAAGTGAAAGTGAAGACGCTCAGTCATGTCTGACTCTTAGCAACCCCACGGACTGCAGCCTTCTAGGCTCCTCCGTCCATGGGATTTTCCAGGCAAGAGTACTGGAGTGGGGTGCCATTGTCTTCTCCGAGACATGACTTTAGAGAAGTTCAATTAAGATTTTACATCTTTTCATAAAGTTAGCTTTTAAGTATTAATATATGTTAAATGTATATATTATATGTAAACTAACAACTGATTCTTCTTAATATTAATAACAGTAATTTTCATCCAGATCTTTGCTCACACCAATAATTGAACACTGGCCTTATGACTCAAAGAGAGCCATATCCAACCTTATATTTTCTAGGCAAATGCTCCCTTACTCTCCCAGGGAGATAAAATATCAACTTCTGAATGATATATATGTTAAAAAAAAATGTTTTTAGTTAAATGACTGCTTCTTTGCTTGAAGTTGCTAAGGTTTTCTAAGCACCTTTAAACTGACTTCTATTAGAGCTGAACTTGTCTTGAGGTATTTAATAGATATTTGTTTAATCAGGTTATTCTCACCTAATCTGGGAAATTAAGAGATACTTGACGTCAACTTGTCTTTAGATCCTTCGTTTTAAAAACAAAAATCAAGCGACAACAACAAAAGGGCTTAGGTATGAATAATGTTTTCTGAATTGAGTTACTAAATTTTTATACTTTGGGTTTCAAACAATGGGGCACAGTTCTTGTCACTGTCCCTTCCCTCTTCAGATTTTCAGGATTTAACTCAATTTCTTCGTTACTCCTCATTGGCATCAGTGCATTAGAAACATAGCAATTCCTTATGAGAAATCATGAAGACAGCTCTTAACCAGCACTTCCTGGACAGACTGTATTTGAGCCGCATACGATGATAGATGGTATTTTGTTGGCATTTTTTTGAGGACAGTGTCTTTAGGAGTCCTATTTATTGCTCCTTTGCTGAATTGTAACAAGCTTGGAGCTTAAAATCCTATAGATATACGCTGAGTCACTTCCTTTGGGCTCTTGATCCCATTAAATTTTGTCTGTCAATTTTATCCACTCACACGACTTAGAAAGCTGTTTTGTAAAGGTTATTTTCGCCATCAGCTTTTCATTTAGAGTTAACTGTGATGTTATGATTCTAAGAGTTCAGCACTTAGGCTATCACGGTCATTTACAATGACTTTAATAAGATCAGCTTACATGTCAGTATCTGGAAGGCTCACAGTTGGAGATGTGTTTATTTCCCCTGATTTCATCTTCTCTTAAACAACTTCTATCTCCACAACACAAAGTAAAATGGATTTTGGTCCTAGGATGACTGATGTTTTTTTTTTTTTAAGATTTTTTTTTTTTTATGTGGCCCATTTTTTAAAGTCTTTTATTGAATTTGCCACAATATCGCTTCTGTTTTATGTTTTGGTGTTTTGGGCATGAAGCACATGGCATCTTAGCTCCCCAACCAGGAACTGAACCCGTACCTCCTTCAGTGGAAGGCAAAATCTTCACGTCTGGACCTCCAGGGATGTCCCTGTTTTGTTATTAGTCTTTGGGATAGAAGTTGTTTAAAAGTCTTTGAAAATGTAAAGAAATGACATTCCCTGGCTCTCCTTCTTTCACACACATATTTATCCCCCTGCAATAAACCCAGTTTCCTCTTGGACCCCATGTCAATCTACCCATAATTGTCTCTATTTAGTGATGCTCTCTTTATCATAACTTCTTCTGGTTCATGAAGTCAGATTAGAAATGCAGCATTTTGGTGCAGCAGCTGTTTATAGACAAAACCGAACCTCACCCACCCACCCGGAGACACATCACTGAGGCCTGGGCGTGCTTGCACTTGGTTGTCCACACCTCTAGGTAAATATCCTTCTGCCGGTGGTGACTTGACCCTATCACTCACACAGCTCAGTTACCTTAGAGCCGCATCTGCTATAAATATGACTCAGGAGCTGTGCGGCTCAAAGCCTGCTGTTTAATGTAATCTCCTGAAATCAGGTGTGCCAAGGGGCCAAAGGTTACAGGCAAATGAACTAAAGGGAGACAGACGCCAGACTTAGTCATGTTTCAGGTAGACTGAAAACATTCTCTATCCCTAATGGCTTTCGACCCATTTCTTCCAACCCACCCGTTTCCAATGCCAATTACAGAGTGGAAGTTACTCCAGCCTCTTCCTGGGAAGAGGGTAAAGCACAGCATCCCTTCACTTGCAGAATTTCCAGGGAAACATCCCCAGAGGGAGGCGAGGGCCGAAGGAAGACCCCTCGGGGAGTGTCGGTAAGTGAAAGAGGGTGTCTTGTCTCTTCTTTCCGGGAAGGCTGGGCACCAGCAACTGGGGAAGGAAAGGGGTTGGGTTGATGTGAGCCGTAAACTTTTTTCCAAGCTGGTAAGGGAGCTAGGAGGGAGTGACTACTGATCCCAGCTGCTTGGTGAATGAGTCACCGCCCTGAGGGCAGAGCCTGCTACAGGGAGGGGCCTGAGTCTGGCCCACAGAGCTCTCCAGAAGCACCAATGGGCAGATAGATATTTTCCTGGCGGTTTACCTGAGCAATTACCTCTGAACAATGCCGATGGAAAGCCCAAAGGAAAGCAGGAGCCGCATTAGTTTGCACTGAATGACATGGAGGTTCTGCATCTGCTCATGGGCCTCAGGGCCCCAAAAGGCCAGGGAGAGAGTTCAGACTGCTGGGCAAAGTGGCTGAGGGCCACAGACCAGGGAAGACCCTGGTAGAGTCTGTAAGAGTCCACAAGTCTGGCAAGAGATTCCAGCCATCACGGAGGCAGCCTTGGGAAGAAAAGGAAAATGCTGGGAGGAAAGAGGGCCCCATGGATGGGACGCATCCAGCCAGTTATAGAGTGTTTTCTTTCTGAGATCCACCATTGGGGATGAGAAAACCACCCGCTGTTGGAGTGGAAAGGACCCCGAAGTTCTTTGTGTCTATCCCCTTCCTGGTCACACAGTAGCTTGCGGAAGGGGGACAACTGGCTTAATACCACACAGCCAGAGAGTTGTAAACTGCAAATCCAAACAGCCTGCTGTTTACCTCTAGGATTTTAGCACATGATCTGCAGCATGCGCCATTTGTGTGGCTCACAAAAGGTTGACAGTGACTTGCTCTAAAATGCAAAGGCTGCGTAAACAGAATATGGAGAGGCAGATAAGTTTTGAGAAGTGAGACGAGCTGGCGGTCAGACTTGTGGAATGGTTAATAAACAGGTTTTAGTGATTGGACTAAGCTTGGCCAGGCAACAGACTGGAAAGAAAGATAAGGTGTGGCTTTTGCAGGCATTCATCATCCTTGCACAGCAGGGCCTTAAGAACTGGAGAGTTTCCTGAGAGCTGTGTGTATGTGAACTGGAAGGTTTCCCGAGCACAGTGTGTGTGAGCTAGAGAGTTTCCCGAGCGCGGTGTGTGTGTGAACGGGAGAGTTTCCTGAGTGTGGTGTGTGTATGTGTGTATGTGTGTGTCCTCGGCTTTAGGGGAGGAAAGGACAGGAGGATCCTTGATGGAAGATGGAATGTGTGCAGAAACACTGGACTTCTTTTGTGAAATCAGTGGTACTGGCATTAGCAAATTAAAGGGGAAAAAAAGATGAAGGAGGAGTTTTCCAGTTGAAAATCCAAGAAAATGAATGGGTAATTTTTTTTTCCCCAAACATTTGACAATAGTCCTTTAAATAAGTTCTAGGGACACATTTTATTTCCCTGGGTATGAAAATGGACCTGATTTCACTGATTCAAATAATGAAGAGTTATAGGAAATAACAGGGCTTCCCTGGAGGCTTAGTGGTAAAGAACCTACCTGCCAGTGCAGGAGGCGCCGGAGATGCGAGTTCTATCCCTGGGTGGGAAAGATCCCTTGGAGAAGGGAATGGCAACCTACTCCAGTATCCTTGCCTGGAGAAGCCCATGGATGGAGGAGCCTGGCAAGCTACACTCCATGGGGTCACAGAGTCGGACACGACTGAGTGATTGAGCTTGAGCACCACAGGAAATAAAAAGTCAAACCAAAATGAATAATGGACAAGAATGCAAAATAACGAAGTGGGTGAACTGGAGCGCTTGGGAAGATTCAGCGCTGGCTGTCGATGGTGGCTCGGAGGGGACTTCTGAATAACCGACTGCACTCTTGGCAGTTCTAGGTACACGATTGGGACAAGGGTGTCAAGTGGGAAGTACACACTGGGCAGAACTGGATGGAAAGGATGATGTAAGCAACAGCAGGGCGAAAGTCTCCACCCAGGAAGGATGGGTGGAATGTCTGTGGGCGGAAATTCCATTCTCAGACAATACACTGTGCAGGAAGGGATGTCCTTGAGGCAACTTGACTAGAGCAATGAGGCTGAGAAACCAAATGGGAGAGTGACACGCAGAGACACAGAAGCTCTAAGGCTGAGGCAGCAGCCGGCTCCTCTGGAGTTCCATATTTTATGAATCATTCTCCCCTTAGATGCCTGGTCACCATAACCTGAGGTCAGCGTGACCATCTCTCCCCGCTACCCAGTCAAGATCTGTTGATTTCTTCCCAGCATCTCTCTCACTGATTGCTTCCCTCTTGTTCTCCTTGTTACTGTTTTTCTGTCATTCAGTCATGTCCAACTCTTTGCAATCCCATGGGCTGTAGCCCACCAAGGCTCCTCTGTCCATGGGATTCTCCAGGCAAGAATACAGCAGTCGGTTGCCATGCCCTCCTCCAGGGGATCTTCCCAACCCAGGCATCAAACCTATGTCTTCTGAAGTTCCTGCATTGCAAGCAGGTTCTTTACCACTAAGCCACCAGGAAAGCCCCCTTGTTCTATGCTGTGCTGGGCTTAGTCGCTCAGTCATGTCCAACTCTTTGCAACCCCATGGACTGTAGCCTGCCAGGTTCCTCTGTCTGTGGGGATTCTCCAGGCAAGCATACTGAAGTGGGTTGCCATGCTTTCCTCCAGGGGATCTTCCCAACCCAGATTCTTTACCATCTGAGCCACCAGGGAAGCCCCCTTGTTCTCCTCAGTTCAGTTCTGTTCAGTCCCTCAGTTGTGTCTGACTCTTTGCGACCCCATGAACCAAAGCACACCAGGTCTCCCTGTCCATCACCAACTCCCAGAGTTTACCCAAACTCATGTCTGTTGACTTGGTGATGCCATCTAACCATCTCATCTTCTGTTGTCCCCTTCTCCTCCTGCCCTCAATCTTTCCCAACATCAGGGTCTTTTCAAATGAATCAGCTCTTCACATCAGGTGGCCAAAGTATTGGAATTTTAGCTTCAACATCACTCCTTCCAATGAACACCCAGGACTGATCTCCTTTAGGATGGATTGGTTGGATCTCCTTGCAGTCCAAGGGACTCTCAAGAGTCTTCTCCAACATCACAATTCAAAAGCATCAATTCTTCAGTGCTTAACTTTCTTTATAGTCCAACTCTCACATCCATACATGACCACTGGAAAAAGCATAGCCTTGACTAGATGGACCTTTGTTGACAAACCACTGTTTTAATCTCAATACCTCATTCCTGGGCACTAGCATCATGTCCCCACTGATCTATCTACTCCCAGTCTTTTCACCGTCAATCTCTGTGGAAGAGTACCTTATAGCAATTTCAGGTTTGACTGTATCCTCTTTACCCCTCTGATTAGCTACCAGGTAACAAGTCTGGATCCACCCGAGCCATCCAGCCCCACTTCCCTCCTCTCACACGGTCCCTTATCTATGATTCACTCCCCTCCAGGCCTGTCCCTCTCCAGCTTTGGAATACGAAGCTTCCTCTTCCCTTTTGACAGTGCTGTCTTCTCTATCTTATGTCTCATGACAATGTCCCTACTTCTTTTTAAATCAGACAGAACTGAGTGGATAAGTTACTTAAGTACAGACCAAGGGTCTATGGAATGATTTGATTCTAAATCTAATCCAGATCATACCCATTGTTTTCTTACATTCATCCTCAACTTCTGACCTCCTTTTATTAATTTATCTCCCCCAACTCCAGTATTCTTGCCTGGAAAAATCCCATGGACAAAGGAGCCTGGTGGGTTATATCCAAAGGGGACACAAAGAGTCAGACATGACAGCACACACACACATACACAGCCACCAAGATACACTGCTTCTTGGAGTTGGCACCCCCTGACATAGTTGACATCCCATCCAAAATTTACTCATTTTTCAACTTTGGACAAATACACAAACCTCTCTGTGTCTCTGATTTCCGTCTGTCGAAGGATACATTCTGGGGTTGTATTCCCTATTGTATTCCCTAAATTCCCTATTAAAGGGCTAGAAACACAATAAATGCTAAATAAATGGCTACCATCATCATTAATATTTTTTCTGAGCATCAGTTTCTGAGTAAGTGAGCTAGTTCAGTTTTTCCTGTGGTCTCATAAAATATACACAAAACTGTCCATCACTGATAGCGTCTTATGTATTCAGAGTTTTCAGCTGTTAGGTGATATACTGGCATTCAGGAAGCAAGAGTCTCTATCTGCATTTAGTGAGGTGGAAGATAAAACAAATCAAAAGACTTCTCAGTCAAGGCAGTCTTTGGAAATCATTGAAATATCAGTGTCCTCCTCTGTAGACTGGGAAAAAGCGATCTGATTCGCACAAGTATTTGTCCAACCTCCTCTCCAGGCCCACATGGGCTTTGCATCTTTCCTCACCAGCACCCCTTCCAGCTCTTTCCACCCTAACCCTGACCCTCCTGCATTGCAGGCAGATTCTTTACCCTTGCCCATTCCTCACCAGTCTCGGTGCCACCTTTTCTTCTTATACTTCTCGTTTCGTTGGCATTTCCCTGAGTCCGTCCTAAGATCACTTTCTTTCTGTCTGTCTAAGCCATTCTGCAGGGTCTCTTGACCTCACCTAGCATTTTCTATGCTGAAGAAGCTCAATAGTAACCTCTAGTCTTTCTCACGGACCCTAGCTCCCCATTTTCCTCACTGGACATGTCTACCCCAACAACCACAGCAACAAAAGCCTCAATGTGCACAAACTAAACAACCTCCCTGTTCCTGATATTTGCTCCAACCCCATTATTTCCTTTCACCGTCAATAGCATTCTTAATTACCAGAGTCTTTGTCCTCTTCTCTTACTCCTTGAGTCCTTTCAACTCATTTCTTATCATGTCATATTACAGTGCTTCTGATTCTGAAACATTTCTCAGACCTGACCCTCTTCTTTCTTTAGCTCTCTGTAGCCTCTCATCATTTCTCACTTAGACTCGCTCCGTAAGTAGCCTGTTCTGATTTCTCTGCGTCTCCTCTCTAAGCCCTCCAATCTTGGGCTCTCTTTGTCTTTCTAAAACCCAAATTTGGGCAATGAGTGAAAAATGTCACTGTCTCTCTCATGGCCTGGAGAATACAGCTCAAGCATCTCAGCATTGAATTTGGGCCTTTCCCTCTGGAATAGGAAATGGCAACTCACTCTAGTTTTCTTGCCTGGACAGAACTCCATGGACAGAGGAGCCTGGCAGGCTACAGTCCAGGGGGTCTCAAGAGCCGGACACGACTAAGTGACTTTCACTTCCACAGTTTCATTCTGTCCTTTACCAGCCTCCTCTGCCACAGTCCCTCCACTGGCCTCTTCTACGGACAAATCCGGCCACTGTGACCTTCTCCCTAATCGTCTTCCCAGTCTCAGTGGCCTTCCACCTGGCGCCCCTTCTGCCTGCAGTGCCCTTCCTTCTCTGCTTATCCCACTTCTACTCTAAGAGAAGTGCCCTGGACTCTGAAGCTTTCTGAGCCACAGTGGACATGGCTGCTGCATTTTCTGGACGTATAGCTCCCCTTGTTCTCATGGCTGAGTTCCCACACAGCATCGCCCACCTATAGTGTAACTGGTCGTTTGTGTTGTCTGACTCCCCAGCGAGACTGTGAGTTCCCTGAAACTTGGAAAGACAATTGATTAATCTTGCGTTCGCTCACCCAGTGCTGTTGCTGCCCGTGAATCCCTACTGAATGATGGAATGAACATCTGCCTTAATTTCTCAGGACTTTGTTATGAAATTCAAGTGAGAGGGTATTTTTGAAAGAACATTATAAACTAAACTGCAAGTATAAGAATGCTAACTATCCCAGATTTTCTCTCTGGCCTAAAACAATACCACTTCTGGGTGAATGAAGGCAATTCTTCACCTCTAAGAAAGACTTACTCTTAACTAGTCAGGACCATTTACGACTTGGAATGAAATCAGCAAAAGCCAAACTGTCTTTTGCAGCCTATTTTCCTGTCTTCTGTTAGTGCAAATGATGTTAAAATATGCATTTCAAAATACATTCAAATGGACTATCGCAGAAATATATAAATGAATAATTAATAATGTGACTAGCAAGAACAGAAAATAGAGTAGGATTCTAAAGGATTTTGGAGCATTTTTTCAGACGTGTGCGGACCCTGTATTTAGGGTTATGATGGCAGGAGGAAGGAAAATACTAAGTGAACAGGACTGTTCAGAGCCTGAAATGCAAGAAAGCTGAGTAGAGATACAGAGGCCAACTCCCAGCTCTTGGCTCCTGGACAGTCTTAATTGTGAAGCTATGGTGGATGTAGCTGTCCCTAGGAAAGCGCTACAACTAAGGTTGCCAGATTTAGCAAATGAAAATACAGAGCAGAGTCTTCAAGAGGTCACCCTCCTCTTGCAGGAAGTACACTAAAAAAAAAAAATTAGTTGTTTATCTGCAATTCAAATTTAACTGAACATTCTATATTTATCTGGCAAACTAAGTTGCAACCCAAATGACCTGAGTATCTTTAAACCTGATCTCAGTGGCTCTAGGGTGTTTTAGAGAAAGAATTATTATGGGTTTTGTTACTGTGTACAGCCAGGATACTTTAGGGCCACGGTTACAGTGGTGGTGGGTCGCCATCTAGTGGACACATTGTGAGCATGCAGGCTTGAGGCATGTGAAGTTGCCCAGTCGCGTCTGAATCTTTGCGACCACATGGACTGCAGCCTACCAGGCTCCTCCATCCACGGGATTCTCCAGGTAAGAATACTGGAGTGGGTTGCCATTTCCTTCTCCAGGGGATGGATCTTCCCGACCGAGGGATGGAACCCGGGTCTCCCACATCGCAGGCAGACGCTTTAACCTCTGAGCCACCACGGAAGCCCTTGAGGCATAGCAGAGTTTTATTCTGGCGCCTACAAGGAAGGGTTCTGTTCCAGCCAGCTGCACACTCTGAGATTGCACTGTTGGAGGGTAATCAGATCCAGAGAATAGGGGATTAGGGGAGGGTTGGTGATGGTGGGGGAGGGTTGGTGATGGGGGAGGGTGGTTGTTTAGCGGCTAAGTCGGGTCCAACTCTTTGCAACCCCTAACATCAGACTACTCTGTCCATGGGATTTCCCATGCAAGAATAGTGGAGTATTTCATTAGTCACGTATGGATGTGAGAGTTGGAACATAAAGAAAGCTGACCGCTGAAGAATTGATGCTTTTGAACTATGGTGTTGGAGAAGACTCTTGAGAGTTCTTGGACTGCAAAGAGATCCAACCAGTCAATCCTAAAGGAAATCAGTCCTGGACATTCATTAGAAGGATTGATGCTGAAGCTGAAGCGCCAATACTTTGGCCACCAGATGCAAAGAACTGACTCTTTGGAAAAGACCCTGATGCTGGGAAGGATTGAAGGTGGGAGGAGAAGGGGACGCCAGAGGATGAGATGGTTGGATGGCATCACTGACTCGATGGATAGGAGTTTGAGCAAGCTCTGGAAGTTGGTGATGGACAGCGAGGCCTGGTGTGCTGCAGTCCATGGGGTCACAAAGACTGAGCAACTGAACTGAACTGAACTGAATACTGGAGTGTGTTGCCATTTCCTTCTCCAGGGGATTTTCCTGGCCCAGGGATAGAACTCCCCTTTCCTGCAGTGGAGATCCTTTACCACTAAGGCACCAGGGAAGCCCCACATGACTAATATGCGCATGTCCTGAAAATCTTAAGGAGGAGTTGCCTGGCCCTGGAGCTCTAGCATATAGTATCAGCTCACTCACTCTCACCAAATCCAAAACAAAAGCTAGAGCTAACTTGCTCAAGAGCCTTCCAAGTGAGGATGGCTCAGAGGAATGTGGAACTATGATGTTCTGTGTAATCACAGATAATTATAACAAAGAATGAAAGACGTCAGAGCTAAAAAGATGTAAAAGTTAAAAGGAAGCACATCCTGGAATTTTAAGGATATTATCTCAAAGTGTTCAAAGAGTTCAGAAGAAACTCTGTGCTGCAAATCATGCTAAAAATAAATATTAACATTAAGACCAACAATGGTAATAATAATACAACCAAACTTGGGAAAGGGAGAAAGGAAAACAATAAGTATGCTTCTCGAGGCAGGCATTATAAAGTAAACATGGAATTCAGAGAAAGCAAAAACAAATGACTCTCACTTTAGTCAGTCTTCTCCAGAAAGGATAACATTCTAGAAATGAAAAGGATTGGACAAAAAACACAAGATTGTCTTAAAACCCAAACAGGATGCTTATAGCTGATTTAAACCATTCTGTATTTCTTGCAGAGCAGAACAGGAGAGGATGCCTAAAATTTAAGAGAAGCAATCATCCTAATTTTCAAAGAGATTATTTGTAGAAACTAAAGGAGAATTAATTTAATGCAATATTTTCATAAATTGCTGGAAGAGATTATTGAAAGATAGTTTATGAACATTTAGATTAAAAATAATCATAAAAGACAATAGGTGTTCCTTATGAATGACTCATGCCAAACTAATTAATGTTGTTAGGTTTCTAAGAATGTTAAATTATTAGGGTGCTATAAAGAGAATTTTTTTTAATTTTAGTGATTCATACAGCAAAGATTTTTTCCCCAAAATCCTAGATATGGCAAAGGATAGCCCTGGACAGCAACAGAGTTAAGGAAGATTTTAGCTAGTTTAACTGTTCTCAAAAAAAAATGCTTATTAATATTTTCAAAGAGTTAGGTCAGAATGTTCCATATTTATTTGTATCTTGCTTCAGTTCAGTTCAGTTCAGTCACTCAATCGTGTCCGACTCTGTGCGACCCCATGAACTGCAGCACACCAGGCCTCCTTGTCCATCACCAACTCCCGGAGTTCACTCAGACTCACGTCCATCGAGTTGGTGATGCCATCCAGCCATCTCATCCTCTGTCGTCCCCTTCTCCTCCTGCCCCCAATCCCTCCCAGCATCAAAGTCTTTTCCAATGAGTCAACTCCGCATGAGGTGCCCAAAGTACTGGAGTTTCAGCTTTAGCATCATTCCTTCCAAAGAAATCCCAGGGCTGATCTCCTTCAGAATGGACTGGTTGGATCTCCTGGCAGTCCAAGGGACTCTCAAGAGTCTTCTCCAACACCACAGTTCAAAAGCATCAATTCTTCGGCGCTCAGCCTTCTTCACAGTCCAACTCTCACATCCATACATGACCACAGGAAAAACCATAGCCTTGACTAGATGGACCTTTGTTGGCAAAGTAATGTCTCTGCTTTCGAATATGCTATCTAGGTTGGTCATGACTTTTCTTCCAAGGAGTAAGCATCTTTTAATTTCATGGCTGCACTCACCATGTGCAGTGATTTTGGAGCCCCTCAAAATAAAGTCTGACACTGTTTCCACTGTTTCCCCACCTATTTCCCATGAAGTGATGGGACCGGATGCCATGATCTTAGTTTTCTGAATGTTGAGCTTTAAGCCAACTTTTTCACTCTCCTCTTTCACTTTCATCAAGAGGCTCTTTAGCTCCTCTTCACTTTCTGCCATAAGGGTGGTGTCATCTGCGTATCTGAGGTTATTGATATTTCTCCCAGCAATCTTGATTCCAGCTTGTCTTTCTTCCAGTCCAGCAGTTCTCATGATGTACTCTGCATATAAGTTAAATAAGCAGGGTGACAATATACAGCCTTGACGTACTCCTTTTTCTATTTGGAACCAATCTGTTGTTCCATGTCCAGTTCTAACTGTTGCTTCCTGACCTGCATACAGATGTCTCAAGAGGCAGGTCAGGTGGTCTGTATTCCCATCTCTTTCAGAATTTTCCACAGTTTATTGTGAGCCACACAATCACAGGCTTTGGCATAGTCAATAAAGCAGAAATAGATGTGTTTCTGGAACTCTCTTGCTTTTTTCATGATCCAGCGGATGTTGGCAATTTGATCTCTGGTTCCTCTGCCTTTTCTAAAACCAGCTTGTATCTTGCTTACTAATAATAGATGACTTGATTATAAAACTCATAAAACATAGTGAACAGAGAGAACCAGATTGCAAAAATGTGGCTAATTTATGTAAGGACTCCAAACTACCTTAACAAGCTCAATAATGGACATTTAGGTTGCTTCCACATCTTGGCTTTTGAAAACAGCTACAGTGATTACTGGGGTGCATGTGTCTCTCCCATTGTGGTTTCCTCTGGATATGTGCCCAGGACTGGGAATCCTGGATCGTATGGTAGTTCTAGCTTTAGGTTTTCAGGACCCTCCATTCTGTTCTCCATAGTGGCTGTACCAATTTACATTCTCACCAAACAGTGCAGAGAGTTCCCTTTTCTCCACACCCTCTCCACTTTTATTGTGTTCGCGGATTTTTCGATGATAGACATTCTGGCTGGTGTGAGTGATATCTCATTGTAGTTTCAATGTGCATTTCTCTAACAATTAACAGTGTTGACCATCTTTATTTATACCTGTTGACCATTTGTATGTGTTTTTTGGAAAACTATTTAGATCTTCTTCTCATTTTCCAATTGTTTTTTTGTTTTTAATATATTGAGCTGCATGAGCTGTTTGTATATTTTGGAGATTAATCCCTTGTCAGTGGCTTCATTTGCAAATATTTTCTCCCATTCTGTGGGGTTTTTTTTTTTTTTCATTTTATTTATGGTTTGTGTTTCTGTGCAAAAGTTTTTGAGTTTAATTAGGTTCCATTTGTTTATTGTTTTTATTTTCATTACTCTAGAAGGTGGATTCAAAAAATATTGCGGTAATTTATATTAGAGTGTTCTGCCTGTTTCCCTCCAAGAGTTTTATAATGTCTAGCCTTACATTTAGGTCTTTAATCCATTTTATTTTTGTGTATATTGTTAGAGAATGTTTTAATGTCATTCTTTTTAATGTAGCTGTCCAGTTTTACAGGAGCCACTTATTGAAGAGACTGTCTTTTCCCCATTGTATATCCTCACCCCCTTTGTCATACATGAATTTATTTCTGGATTTTTTATCCTGTTCCGTGGGCACCACTGTTATGAGGAGCAAGTGCAAGCTCATATTCTCTTGAAAAGAGGCATTTAAGGTGGTGAGAGGGAGACCAGGCCCCTTGAGGCCAGGGCTCTGAGGAACGACATACAGTCCTCAGATCTTTTGATACTAGGTTTATTCTTCATAGTGCAATGCAAAGCAAAACTCAAATTCAGTTAAACAATATTGACTTCCTCCTAGTAGAAGAAATGACTTCATTAGAATTAAAGCTTTCAAAGTTCTATCGGCTCTTATGTAAAGGAGTTAGCTCCCCCTCAACCCTGCAGCCCCCACTGGAAAGTTAAGAATTAATGATGCTCCATCAGTGGTGGTGTAGAGCTCATTGCTGCATCTGCCAGCTGGTTGGACTTGTCAGCCCAGGATTCTGTTTTTCTAAAATGTTTTCACCGTTTTCCCTTGGTTTGATATTTCACTCATTCTCAATTCACACGTTTTGTTTTCCGTACACTATTAGGTTGCCTAAGACTTTGTGTATAAGCACAGATCTTAAAGCCCATCACCCTCCAGTTCTTGGCTTTAGATATCTACTGTTTGTTAAACATACCGGGCATTACTTATCTAAGTTGTTGTCGTCATTTAGTTGCTAAGTTGTGCCCAGCTCTTTCATGAGCTGTGGACCATAGTCTACCAGGTTCCTCCGTCCATGGGATTTCCCAGGCAAGAATACTGCAGTAGGTTGCCATTTCCTTCTTCAGGGGATCTTCCAGACCCAGGAATGGAACCTATATCTCCTGCATTGCCGTGCAGGTTCTTTACCACTGAGGCACCAGGGAAGAGCTTACTCATCTGAGCGGCAGGAGCCTAAATCAGTAAAGATCTGGAAGAGAAAATGTCCAGCCTCTTTGCAGGCTTTGGAAGCAGCAGTGTCTTGTGGTAACTAATGGCAAGAGAGGAAAAATAGCATGGAACTGAAGTTACCATCTTCTACCTCTTATGCAGAAAAGTTTTTTTTCCCCTTACACTGTTTTTAGCCTGCTCATTTCATGGGTGTCATGAGACAAATGTGAAAGCAGAAGAGAGAGGTATATTTTAAAAGACCCAGTTACATCATAATTGTTGTTTAGTTGCCAAGTCATGTCTGACTTTCTTGTAACCACGTGGACTATAGCCACCAGGGTCCTCTGTCCATGGAATTTCTTTAAAACCCTACATAGATAGCCAGACATGTGTCTGTGTAGCTAAGGTGATTCCTCTCCATTTCTCAGTACTTTCCCTTTTCAGTTCTTATGGGCCATGACCCTAGAACTAGTATGATGGATATAAGTTAATACATGTTTTTGAAAAAAATTGTGTCTTCCAATAATCATAGCATTGGAGGTCCAGAATGACACCCCATGTACATTCAAGTGCACGGTGGTTTGAGTCATAGCCCTGAAATTCTACTTATTTGGACACTGCAGGGTCATCAGAAGTGTGTGTGTTCGTTGCTCAGTTGTGTCCAACTCTTTGCGACTCCATAGACTGTAGCCCGCCAGGCTCCTCTGTCCATGGAAATCTCCAGGCAAGAACACTGGAATGGGTTGCCATTCCCTTCTCCAGGAGATCTTTCTGACCCAGGGATGGAACCTGCACCTCCTGCATTGCAGGCAGATTCTTTATTGTCCGAGCCACTAGGGAAGCCTGCAGGGTCATCAGATGTGGGTACTAAATAAACATACATAAATACATATATATATATATATATATATAAGAGCATCCTCTTCTTGGTCTTCCCACCCCCTCATTCCTACCCAATCCTTTCTCTACTCAGAAAAAGAAGAGCTCTCGGAAAATAAGTCATGGTTCATAATTCTAGAGACTTGACCTAGATAGCCTCAAGCTTCTCTCATCATCCTATCCCTAGTTAAGTGTTAGTTGCATCAGTCATGTCTGACTCTTTTCGACCCATGGACTGTAGCCTGCCAGGCTCCGCTGTCCATGGGCTTCTCCAGGCAAGAATACTGGAGTGGGTTGCCATTCCCTTCTCTGGGGGGAATCTTCCTGACCCAGGGATTGAACCCTGGTCTCCTGCCTCGCAGGCAGATTCTTTACAGGCTGAGAGCTACCATCTCAGCAGGGCCCAAATTCCAGAAAAAGTCCCAGGCTCAGGTTTGTTCAGGTTCACTTCTGGGTTTGAGACGAGAACGTGGTTTAAAGATAGGACCAAACGCAAGGCCCAGGAGGCCCCATTCCTCACGCAGCAGGAGAGACAGGCCCCAGAAGGATGCCAGGCTCCACGCGATCCTGCCCCAGGGGGTCAGTCCCTCCTGAGCTGCCCACGACACAACTGCCCAGCTGAGTGGGTGGCAGTGAAGGGCATGGTGGTCTTCACTAGCGTGAGAAGGGAGACATGTGACTACAGAGAGAGAAACCCAAGAGGAGACAGTTTACTGCTTATGAAGGCCACTGGCTCATCTGTGGAGCAAGGAGAGCAAACAACATAAACGGACGCAACCGTCAGAGGCGACACAGCCCCACTCCATTTCTCCAGGACCACCGTCCGGAGGTGCAGGGGAAGGACAGATGGGCCAGGCCTCCTCCTTCTCAAATCAGCGTTTGGCAAAATGAGCCCTGGAGTCCAGTCTCTCCTTCAACTTCGAGCCCCGTCTCCTCCGGGGTGCTCCAGCTGTCTCTGGCAGGACAGGCTCTTGGTTCTTGGCTCCACGACTAGGGGCCATGGCTACTCTTGTCTTCTTCTTTGGGGGCCGGGGGCCGCTCCTCTGGGGCGGCCGGTGGTTCCTCCTGGGCCTGGCTGAGCAGGGGTCTTCCTGCTGCAGGCAGGGTGCTCTCGGGCACCTGGGTGAGGCCCGGGGAAGGCGGCCTTCCAGAAGCCTGCGCGTAGGGAGCGGCAAACAGGTCCAGGAAGCAGCTGTCCCCTCCTGGGGGGCCTCCCAGAGCCTGCAGACAGAAGGCACTGGGGAATGGCGAGTCTGGCAGGCAGGGGTCGGCCCAGGGCACCGCACCTGTGGGGCCAAGCACAGAGCGCGCGGCATGAAGGGGCCCCAGCGCAGTCTCGGCGACGGAGCCCCTCCCTGCTCCACAGAGACACGGGTCAGGACCCCAGAGTGGGCCTCCCCTCAGGACCAGGCACCCACCCCCCATATCTCAAGGGCCTGGGGTTGGGGGATAGTGACACAGAATGCACTGTGGGCCGGGCGCCCCCTCACATGTGCGAGAGGAGCCCGGGAACCAGAGTCTTCTCCCCCTTCTTCTTCTGAGTCTCCTAGGGCGGTAACTCCAGGATATTCGGGGTCCAGGTGGCCCCTCGGACACTCCCATCAGCTGCCATCTACTCTGAGTGTTTCATGCCCGTCACTCCTAGTCCTCACCAAGCCCTCAAAGAGATGGGAATGGTATTCCCACTTCAGAATCCAGGAAGCTCAGGAGAACTAGTGACGACTGAGCTGGACTCCATGCTTGGCTTTGTCTCCCTCCAAAGCTCTCTCTCGGAGAAGAAAATGGCAATCCACTCCAGTACTCTTGCCTGGAAAATTCCATGGATGGAGGAGACTGGTAGGCTACAGTCTATGGGGTTGCAAAGAGTCGGACATGACTGAGTGACTTCATTTTCTTTCTTTCTATAGTTCCTTTTGGAGACGGAAATGGTAACCTACTCCAGTGTTCTTGCCTGGAGAATCCCATGGATGGAGAAGCCTGGTGGGCTACAGTCTCTGGGGTTGCAAAGAGTCGGACACGACTAAGCAACTAACACATACACAAAGCTCTCTCTTATTCTGCTCTGAAACCTCCAGGAAACTGGAGGACGAAGAGCTTCACCAAGATAGCCCCCGTCCTGGGGCTCTCTCCCCCTCACCCTCCTCAAACACTGTGGGGGGGCTTCTCTTCCAGCCCCGACTCACCCACGTTCCCGGCCAGCGGCTGCAGCAGGACGGGCCCCGACGGAGGGCCTGGGAAATAGCCCTGGGATGAGCCCCCGCCAGGGCCACTGGACAAGGCAAAGAGAGGGTCTTCGGGCAGCGGCGGAGTCAGCGAGCTGGGCAAGGGGAAGGGGTGCAGGTATGGAAACTGGGGCTGTGGGGGTTGGAAGAACTGGGTCTGTGGCGCCTGGGAGAAGGAGAACGGTCCTGGCTGGCTGCTGCTGGGTTGGTACTCCTGGGTCTCCAGATCCTCTAAGTATGAGCATGCAGGGGGTGGAGTGATGCTGTGGGGACAGAGAAGAACTTCCTGAGGCTCCGATGGTTTCATTCCTACCACGCCCTTCCCCCCACCTGCCTCTCCACAAACCCCAGGCCTGTGGCCTCCTCCTCTTCCTGCTCCAGCTTCTCACCCTCTTCTCCTCTACAGCTGTGATGTCCTGATCCTTCCCCTCCCCATCCCCTCACCCTTTAACCCTCACTACATTTACTAACTCCTTGTTTCTCTCGGGGCTTCCCTGGTGGCTCAGATGGTAAAGAATCTGTCTGCAATGCAGGAGACCCAAGTTCAATCCCTGGGTCAGGAAGATCCCCTGGAGGATGGAATTGCAACCCACTCCAGTATTCTTGTCTAGGGGGCAGGGAAACCCCATCTCTCAGTTACCCTCTCCACTCCCAACCTCCATCCATCCTTCCTCCTCCTGTGCCTCCCCCAGGATAGCTCAGTGCGGCCCCGTGAAGTGGTGGACAAGTACCTTGTTCCCCACAACCCACAAGGACCATCCTTGTGGCTGCTGTCGCTGCTCAGGGAATCCAGCATCAGCTGGGGGGCATGCACAGGGCCGAGGGGAAAGGGAAGGTTGGCTCTTCGGACAGGTGGGGGGCTGAAGAGTGGGGGTGTCACAGGCCTTCTCTGGGGGCCCTCATTCTGCAGGTTTGGGCCCAGAGTCTGGTCAGACTTCAGCAGCATGGACGGCTCTGGGAACAAAAGTCCACGGGGGTTGTGAGAGTAAGACAATGGGGGTGGGCGGTCACAGCCTTGGCAATGCTGGAGGGGGTTAGAGTGCAAGAGGCCTGGGTCCCCCGAAGGGGCCCCACTGAACAAAACCATGGAGAGCTCTGGCCGCTCCCAGGTTTTCCAAGAAAGAGCCCTTTGACTTTGCCGTCTTCCCCAGACAACCCTCAGAAGGCGGTCGGCTCACCTGGAAGGGAATCCTGAGGGAGGGTCCCAGGCTCCAGGATCGTGGACTCGGTAGGTGGCAGCTCGGCCACAGAGCTGGAGGCAGACAGATCAGAGACTGCAGGTCAAGGAGTTCCTGGTCTATGACCGGGGCTTCCATGTAGGGAAAGGGACCCACACATTCAAGCTCTGTCTCCCTACGAGGCACTGGCAAGTCCCAATCCCACCTGGTCTAAATCCCTCTAAATATCAGCCAACAACTCGCTCGGACTGTAAAGAAGCCGCCTGAGATGTGGGAGACCCGGGTTCAATCCCTGGGTTGGGAGAAGCCCCTGAGAAGGGAATGGCCTTCCGTTCCAGTATTCTTGCCTGGGACATCCCACAGACAGAGGAGCCTGGTAGGTTACAGTCCGTGGGGTTGCAGAGAGGTGAACTTGGCTAAGCGACTCACACACACATGCCCCATTATGTGCTCAGCCTTCCAGTACCTTCCCCCTTCTAGACCCCAGGATCCCAGCTTAGACCCCACGTCCTGCCCACGGGGAGGGGCCAGGAAG
Organism: Ovis aries; assembly: GCF_016772045.2. Classification (NCBI taxonomy): domain Eukaryota; kingdom Metazoa; phylum Chordata; class Mammalia; order Artiodactyla; family Bovidae; genus Ovis; species Ovis aries. The sequence goes on from NC_056057.1 coordinate 108,826,074, forward strand.
GGGAGAGTCTTACCTGCACTGGTTGCTGGCGGGGGCTGGGGTAAGGGCAGGACCAGCAGGTGCATCCTTATTCTCCTTCCCGTTCATTTTTCGCCACTTGGCCCGGCGATTCTGGAACCACACCTGTAGGGGAAGAGACGCCTGAAGAGCAGGGCAGAGCCTGAGGCTCGGGCCCGCTGGCCCATGACGACTGTGACCGAGGAGGTCCCTGCACCACTCAGACTGGCATGAAGGGTTCATCTAGATGGGGTCTGAGTCACCTCCCTGCGTCCTCTAAGGCTGTGGCCGGGTGGAAACAGGCAAAATCACAGCCCTGGCTGAGGCCTCGCTCCAGCCCCTGTTGGGGAGCTGCCGAGTACTTGCTAAGCTCCCCCAGAGTCCCGGCATGTGGGCTCCCCTCCACCCCCAGATCAGGGGAGTCAGCACCCTTTACCATGATGCGCTGGGGGGTGACCCCCACCGTCTGGGCGATCTCCCGGCGCTTATCGCTATCGGGATAGTGGTCGTCTTGGAAGAGCCTTTCTAGCTCCTCCAGCTGGTCTGGAAGAAGAAAACACTGGCTTTGAGGATGAACACCAGTGATGAGGAAGCAGAGGAGAAACACACGCCTTCCAGGCGGGACCACTGTCCCCAGCCCAAGGGCCTCCCACAGCCTGGTGGCTAAGTTCCCCCAGTAGGCTGCGGCCTTCTCTGGCTCGGGCACTGTGGCAGGGAGCTGCCTGGTGGTTACTTTCCTGTTTCTTCCATATTCCGATAAGAAAATGCAACCTTTCCCTCTGAGGGTCAGAAGTCATGGCCCTGCATAGGTCAAGAGACGTTCCAGCCAAGGCGATGCATAAGCTGACTGCACTCCCGTCTCCTGGGGCCACGTTCCCAGAGATTGACACCAGGTCCCTCGGGTTTCCTCCCACTTCAGGGACTTACCCGAGCGGTACAGCGTGCGGGTCTTCTTCCGGACCTGGCAGGTCACTTCCGGGGACCTCTTCTCCTTCTCCAGGTTTTGGTTGTTCTGGGCCAGTGTGTTGAGGAGGCTGGCCACATGGCAGGACCCCCGGCCTAACCCACAAGGCACTGGGTTGTACGTGGCCCGGGCCGGGTTAGCGCTGCTGGGAGATGCTGTTGAGGCCGGACCCACATCCCTAGGCTTCTTCTGCTCGCCGGCGGCTGGAGAGTAGGGCCTCTTCCCCAGCCTCCCCTCCGTCCCCGGAAAGGGAGGCCCTTGCCCCTGAGGCTGGGGTCTAGGTGAGGCTAGGCTCCTGTCTTCGTGGAGAGCCCCTGGGCTGGGCTTCTGGCAGGCTCTCCCAGCCCCAGCCCCTTCCCCAGGAGCCTCTGACGGCAGCTTCTCCCCAGAGATGGTGCAGGAAAGAGGCATGACCTTGCCTGGGGTGTCCTGAGTGTAGGGGGCTGACCTCTGCAGGGCTTCCTCGTCCTCCTCCAGCCTGGCAGCAGGGGACTTGCCTCCACCCCCCTGGCCTGTGGAGAGCCAGCACCCCAACTTTAGCCCAGGAGAAGAGCCTGGCCCAGGGGAACGTGCTCCTCCCTGGTCTGCAGCTGGTGTCCTGTTTGACCTTAAGCTTTCACTTGTCTACTTAGCAAATGCGGTAACAGTTCCAGGCGTGCCTTCCTAACTCGGCTACTGTGAGGATCACATGAGGGAATCCTTCTTGCCTGGAGAATTCCATGGACAGAGAAGCCTGGCAGGCTACAGTTCATGGGGTAACAAAGAGTCAGATATGACTGAGCTACTAACACATAGGTACATACGCAGCTTGGAAAAGCGAAAGCACGCAGATGCTACCATGAGGGGTCTGAGCTCGTGAAACTAGATGGTGGGGGAGCGATCCTAATTTGGGAGGAATTTACTCCCTGGGAGTTCCCAGTTTTCTCCCAGACACCTGGATTGTGAGTTTGAGACGGAGACTCTGCAGCTGATCAGACTGGATCCTGGTCCTGCTCCGGACACAGCGTCAGGGCTGAGCAGGGACACGGCAGGACTGAGTGGTGTCCGGGGCCCAGACAAGAACATCAAAGGGGAGCTAACAGGAATGTCTACCCTCATCTCCCACAGAACTGGCTCTTTCCTCAGTGACCCTCCTCACTCCTATACACACCCTCATCCCCTCCCTGCAAAGTGGGACCTCAGCCAAGGGCCTGGAGCCCAGGCCAGCCCCCCTTTTACAGGTGACCTGACGGGCACTGAACGTTCCCATCACTCAGCCTTCAGCTTGTCTATCCTTTTCTGAGCTATGACTGATTGATCAGGAGTTTACCAGGTCCTGGGCATGGTGCTAAGCACATTTCAGAGATCAGTCCGGTCTATATTTAATCCCTGTGAGGAAGGCACAGGCATCTCTCCCTCTAACAGATGAAGAAACGCAGATGGCAGAGCTCAGTGACTTGCCCAAACTCACAGCGCAGGGCTCTTGTTCACTAGATGGAGCCCTTCCGAGGGTCACCAACCTGCCCCTCATTTCCCTCCCAGCTTCTTCATAACCTCCAGAACTCTCTCAGGTATAGGAGCTGCTGTGTTATTTCTTACAAAACTGGAATTTTTTTTAAAATTTTTTGAATATTTTTAAGTGGATACTCACTGGTGTTTTGTTTTGGCCCCCACAGCATGTGGGATCTTGGTTCCTCCACTAGGGTCTACCCAGGCCCCCTGCATTGGAAGCGCCAAGTCTTAACCTCTGGACCATCAGGGAAGTTTCCAAGAGCGAGTTTTTCTGTTTTATTTTGTTGTTAATGAAAGTTGCATGAGATTGACTAGCTTAAGGAACAGCTTTCTAACAACGTGTAAAGAAAGATGTAGGTCACAGGCTAAGGTGCTTTGTCAGATGGTTCCCTAGTGTACAAGCTGGTGACCAGGGTTTGCAGGCTTCTACTCCATAACTAAGCCAAGAGGCCGGATGGGGATGCGGAAGAAGGGACACACTGCTTTTACAGTAATTTTGGAGCACTGGAGCCTAGCAAACCTGGTACATAGTAGGTGGTCACTAACAGCAATGGATCAGAGTGATAGCTTTCCTAAAGTATCTCAGCGGTAAAGAATCCGCCTGCCAATGCAAGAGACCCTGTTCCAACCCTGTCAGGAAGACCCACTGGAGAAGGGAATAGCACTCCTTTGCCTCGAGTACCCTTCCCTGGAGAATTCCATGGACAGAAGAGCCTGGTGGGCTACAGTTCATGGGGTCGCAAAGAGTCGGACACGACTGAGCGACTGAAGAACAAATCAGGGTGATAGGCCCTGGTAAGAAAGGTGATGGGTCTTGGAACCTAGAACAGCAGAGCCTCAACCCTGCTTTCCTTCTCTGTGTGTAGAGAGATCAGAACCCCAAAACGGAAGGGTGCCGTGGGGCAGGCTCCCTGGCCCGCGACACCCCCTCGAATCCCCCTCAGTTCCCAGCCCTGACCCTCCCTCCCGAGCTCTAGAGGCCTGGCCGCTGGGCCCCCGGGCTCCCGCGCACTCACCCCGCAACTCCGGGCCGCGCTCCCGGGTGGGCTCCATGGCCTGGACTCCCGCACGGGGCCGCCCGCCTGCCCGCCGCCTAAAGAAGCCTCGCGCGCGGGCAGGTGTGCGTCCGCGAGGCCCGCCCGGGAGGGCGGCGCGCGGGGCAGCTGCAGGGCGCGAGGCCCGGGGGCCACGCAGCTGCCCGCCCCCGCCGCGGCCGAGAGGGGCGGGTGCGGCCGCTCCCTGGGGCTGGGGGGCGGTGCACGCGGGGCGTGGGCGACAGCCCGGCTCCAGGAGGCTGCAGCAGCCACCAGCGCCCACCATCTCCCAAGGCCGGCCTTGGCCCTGGGCTCCGGTGGCGGCTTGCGCCTTGAGACGGAGTCCTTCCTTGGGAACCGGGAAGGCGACTTCCGGAGCCACTTATCCTGGGAGCCCCAAACCACTGCTCCACTGAGGTTCCCCCAAGCCTAAACCCCCAAGACCCCGTGCCGACTGGAAGGTTCCCTAGAGCCCCGAGCTAGAAGAAGCCAGACCACACGGCGAAGTCTACACGTCTCGGATGGACACAGTTGCAGGAGCCCCGGAGGCCTCAGGTAAGCGGGCGGAACGCGGGGAGGCCTGTGTGCTGCTCAGAGTTTTGGCCTCAGTTTTCACCCGCTTGAGAACACTTTTACTCGCCGAAAATGGGCGGAGGACACAGAACAAAGATCCTACAGGCGCGATCTTTGTGACTCTTCGTTCAGAACGGTTCTTGCCTTCTTTATAAAAGAATTTAAGGATTTGAAATTCTCACGGCGTCGTCCTCCCATCTGCGCTTGAGTGGGAGGTGATGGCCAAATCGAAACAGGTGCTTGGGGGTGGGGGTGGGGGGCCGTCCAGGACCGAATCCAGGTGTTTTGCTTTTAGGATTGAAAAGACTCTGGACAGCGTGTGCTTTCAGGCTGTAATCACCTGTTGGTATGTTTTTTTCTGTGCCTTAAATTCTTTTGAGGTGCTTGAATATACGTGTGAACTTTGGAAGCCTGGCCGTTCTAAAATATAGACATATGAGCGAGTTAATTTTGTGATAACATGATCAAAATTCCAGGCCCTCTGGTGTTTCATTCTGACTCCGGTAAGAGCAATATCCTCAGGTAAATAAGCGGTTTAGAGTTTGGGACCAGTTTCAGGTAGAAATCCAGGCCATGTGAGCAAGAAAGAGAGGGCAGCTAAGTGGCTTTGTTTGTGAAAAGTCGCTGTTTGGTGACATGGTGGTAAATGGAATACAGTAGTCTGCCTGAGTAAGCTTTTATAGGACACTGTCTGCCAGGCCTGGTGCAGAAGCTTACTGGCCGAGAGGGGATTAGAACAAGGACACAAGAGAAGGAACAGTGTCCATTCCCCAGGGAGGGCAGTGGTGGGTTAGAAGGAGTCACAGAGGAGCAGGAGGCTCTGCTGGACTCGGATTGGGGGCGGGGTCAGGAAAGGCCTTCCTGGAGTGGGTAACACAGATCTGTGCGCTGAAGGTGAGGGAGAGGCATTGCTACTATGTCACAGCCCTGCTTAGACTCTGCGGTGCCCCCTGCCCGCCTGTGTGATAAAAACCAAGCTCCCTGACCAGGAGAGGAGACTTCCGAGGTCTGGCCCTTTTCTCTGAAGCCTTAGCTCGCCTGCTGCCCTCATCCACGTGTCCCAACTGTATCTTCTCTTTTGACCTTGTGTTTTTCAAGGAGCCTTTGCTGAAACCCCTTGGATCAGAATTTCTTTGGGAATTTGTTTAAAATGTAGCTTCCAGGCCCCAGTCCCAGACATGTTAATTGGTCGGTCCAGAGAGACATCTAGAAAGTGTAACAAGCCTCTCAGCTCAGTTCAGTCACTCAGTCGTGTCTGACTCTTTGTGACCCCATGAATCGCAGTACGCCAGGCCTCCCTGTCCATCACCAACTCCCGGAGTTCACTCAGACTCACGTCCATCGAGTCAGTGATGCCATCCAGCCATCTCATCCTCTGTCGTCCCCTTCTCCTCCTGACCCCAATCCCTCCGAGCATCAGAGTCTTTTCCAATGAGTCAACTCTTCGCATGAGGTGGCCAAAGTACTGGAGTTTCAGCTTTAGCATCATTCCTTCCAAAGAAATCCCAGGGCTGATCTCCTTCAGAATGGACTGGTTGGATCTCCTTGCAGTCCAAGGGACTCCCAAGAGTCTTCTCCAACACCACAGTTCAAAGGCATCAATTCTTTGGCGCTCAGCCTTCTTCACAGTCCAACTCTCACATCCATACATGACCACTGGAAAAACCATAGCCTTGACTAGATGGACCTTAGTTGGCAAAGTAATGTCTTTGCTTTTGAAAATGCTGTCTAGGTTGGTCATAACGTTTCTTCCAAGGAGTAAGCGTCTTTTAATTTCATGGCTGCAGTCACCATCTGCAGTGATTTTGGAGCCCCCCAAAATAAAGTCTGCCTCTCAGGTGATTCTTATTCACGTTAGAGTTTGAGACACTTGGTAGATCTGCAAAAACAAAGTCAACTGAAACCGTCCTGGGGATGGGAGTGGGGAAAGTGGGTGGTGTGGGGTCTTTGTGGGAGAAGGACCTTTTGTCCTTTACTGAGGTGGGTGTCTGCTGTAGTGCAGAATTAATCTCTTAATATTAGGCTATCCTATCTCATTAAGTTAAGAATAAATCATCCTTCCCTGCCATCATTTATGTTATATTTTCTCTCTGGTTGCCCTCTGCCTGGGTGAAGGTCAGAAGAGCAAAGACTGAATTACCCATAGACTGGCTGCCACCCTTGCACAAAACTTGGAAAAATGTGAGGTCTAATTGTCTAAAAGGGTTTGCTCTGAGGCTTAGGGAATTGAAGATGTTGGCATTTTCTCTTTTTTTTTTTTTTAGAGTCTGTGATTTTATTAATAATTCTTTGGCCAAAAGTGAAAATACAGATTGAAGGAAGAAGATGCTGGCATTTTCTAAATACGTAAATGATTGAATTTGTTAGGCTTGGGCTATGACATTCGGAAAATTGAAGTTCTCTTTCTTTCTTCTTCTTTCCATTTTTCCTTCAATAATAGTCTTGCCTTGCTGTTTTATGGCTTTTCAAAAATGGTATGGTTTTGTTTGTTAATTAGGAATATTTGATTTAGTTACTGTATGTGAATTTAGTCTAAGAAGGCTTGGGGGTGTGTCTTGATGTGTTTGGTTGAGAAGGGAGTGTTTTTATAATATATGCTGTGAAGAGTTCCATCTTTCACAGAGAAGTTTCAAGGGAAGAAGGCAGAGAAGGGGGATTGCTCTTTATTGGGAGGGCAAAAACTTCTATTTTGGGGTACTTGGAAATATTTATTTCTAATTCTTGGTATAAGGCATCTTCGTGATCTTTAGGCAAGTTCATGTATGAAACCTCGTTTAGAGGGAAGGGTTTCCTTTAGGGGTAGGGGAGGGGGTTGTCCTTAGTTTTCAGAGCCAAACTGTAAACCACCTCCTGTATCCTTTTAGGAAGAGCCATTTATTCCAACCTCTTTTCTTCTCCTTGGTAGAATGACATCAAAAAAGAAGAGATCTGATGCTACTAAAGAATATAATTAACCATACAGTTAATTTGCTGCTGCTGCTCAGTCACTTCAGTCGTGTCCGACTCTGTGTGACCCCATAGATGGCAGCCCACCAGGCTCCCCCGTCCCTGGGATTCTCCAGGCAAGAGCACTGGAGTGGGTTGCCATTTCCTTCTCCCACAGTTAGTTTAAACACGTGAAATAAGCATTATCTGTCCTTCCTCCCTCCTTCTCTAAAATGAGGAAAATAACCAGTAGAAGGCGATTGACTGAGAAACGTTTTCAAAGCAGAAACACGGGGTAATTCATTCTTGGCCTCCATGCCTCCACAGGAGTACAGGGCAACAGGTCATTGGAAGTCCTGGCACCAGAGGCAAGAGCGCAGTTGTGAAAGGCAGAAATGTGAACAGGCCCTGGGTCAGGAGCTCACAGTCCCTGCAAACATGGGAGGTCAGGGCCCCAGGAAGCAACCAGGAGGACAGCACCGCCCAAGGCAGAGGAGGGCAAAGGGGAACAGGATGTCCTGAACCTGAAGAAGGCACGTGGCTGGACAATCAGTGAGCCTTGGGCTCACTGCGACAAAGCTGAGGGTGGCCGCGACCGGGGGAGACACTGGGGGCTGCTAGAGTCTCTGCGGAGCTGCTTTGTTTGGGAAACCCCAGGAAAGGCTGGTTGGAGGTTGCTGGTGATGGGCATTGGGAACACCTGGCTTAGAGCAGAACCCGCCCCGGCAGTGAGCAAACAGGTTCTGGCATGAATGCTCCTGATCACTTCTAATCCCCATGCCCCAGACTCCCAAGGTTTTCTGCATCTAACAAGAATAGTGAGTCTGTCTAAGCAGTGTGGTTGCTGCTGCTCATTTTTAACTAGGCTGTGTTCATAATAAGGGGCTTCCCAGGTGGCTCAGATGGTAAGAAAACAAACAAACAAAAAAACCCAAAAAAGCCCACCTACCAGCGCAAGAGATGCAGGTTTGATCCCTGGGTCAGAAAGGTCCCCTGGAGAAGGGAGTGGCAACCCACTCCAGTATTCTTGCCTGGGAAATGCCATGGACTGAGGAGCCTGGCAGGCTACAGTCCATGGGGCTGCAAAGAGTCAGACACGACTTAGTGACTGAATAGCGACAGCTCATATCACCATGGCTTGTGTTTTTGTAATTTGCAAAGCGCTTTCCCTTCCACCCGCATCCCCTCCCTATGCACCTCTGTTTTACAGGCAGACGGTTTCCTTTCTGCTCCCTTCTGCCCCTCTCCGGGATTGCAAAGCTGGGTGCTCACTAGGGCCTGGAATACGAACTCACCTCAAAAGCTGGCCCCGACCTTCCCTCAGGCTGCATCTGTGTCTCCCTTCTCCTGTCTCCCCCGACCTACACCCCCACTCCTGTCTCCTCAGAGTCTCCTCTGGTTCTAACCCTCTCAACCTCGCCCTGGATGGCCCTCGCCTTCTCATGCCTCAGGGCCACAGATCACATTGTTTATAGGCCTGAAACGTCCAGTCCCTTTTTACTTCTGGCAAAGTCTTACTCACACTTCAAAGCCCAACGCGTGTATTCTCTTTCCTGGGAAGCCTGTCTTGGCTTTCCAGCGCCGGAAGGAACTGCTCCTTCCTGCGTGCTCTTGCTGTGCCCTGTTCCCAACGTTGTGTTATACCACCTAACCCAGGCTCACCAGAGGAGAAGTCTGTGAACTCTCTACCAGCCGCTGAGTTCTTACGCCTTAATAAACATCTGTTCACACCAGGCGCTTCCTACCTGCTCTGCAAATATCAACTCCCTGAATTTCCACAGCCCCAGAAGGTTCTGTCATTAGCCCCATTTTATCACAAAGAAACTGACAGAGAGAGCTTATGTGCTTTGCCAAAGGTCACAGAGCTGGTAAGCGGCACACCCAAGAGCTGAACCCGGTTAGTCTGGTTCCCGCCTGTACTCGTTTGTAACCACTGGGCTTTCCTGTTTATTTCATTTATATCTATGTCAAAATCCTCCTGGGCTTGGCATGGCGGCTTGCACACAAGGATCAGTAATTGTTCATTGACCAGAAATTGATCACCATCGCCAGGAGTTAGAGAGCAGAGGAGGGAGGGAGGTGGCTGTTCCTGGGCAGGAGAGCAGCGCTCATGGAGCCGTTCTGAATCCCGACCGTGGCGGTGGTTGCATGAGTCTACACTGAGATAAAATGGCATAGAACTAAACGGGGTTGGGGGCTTCCCTGGGGGCTCAGGCAGTAAAGAATCTGCCTGCAATGCAGGAGACCAGGGTTCGATCCCTGAGTCAGGAAGATCCCCTGGAAAAGGGAATGGCAACCCACTCTAGTATCCTTGCCTGGAGAATCCTATGGACAGAGGAGCCTGACAGGCTACAGTACATGGGGTCACAAAGAGTCGGACACGACTGAGTGACTGACACACACTAAAACAGAGTTGACCCTGAAACAGCATGAGTTTCAACTGTACAAGTTCGTAAATGTGCAGATTTTTTAAAAAATAATAAATACTGTAGAATTACATGGCCCATAGTGTGTTAGCAGATGTGGAACCTCACATAGGGAAAAGCCACAGATACAGAGGCTGGTTATAAATTGTGCATGGATTTTCCACTGTGCAGAGGATTTCGACTGACCTCTGCGTTGTTCAAGGGTCAAATATATATGGGACTCTCGAGGCAAGAATACTCGAATGGGTTGCCATTTCCTTCTCCAGCGGATCTTCCCGATCCAGGGATCGAACTCAGGTCTCCCACTTTGTACGCAGATTCTTTACTGTCTGAGCCACTGGGGAAGCCAAGTCCAGGCAAGAATCCTGAAGAGGGTTGCCATTTCCTTCTCCAGGGGATCTTCCCGACCCAGGAATCCAACCCAGGTCTCCTATATTTCAGGCAGATTCTTTGCTAACTGAGCTACGAGGGAAGCCCCAAGTATATGTACATAGACATGCAAATGAGTCTGTGTAAAAACTGGTGAAATCTGAGTAAGGTCTGTGGATTATACCAATATCAGTTTCCTGGTGTGATTTTATACTGTAGTTATGCAGGATGTTACCACTGGGGCAAAGGAATATGGGATCTCTCTGTATGATTTCTTAACACTTCCTGTGAAACTACAATTATTTCTCTGATGTCCAGGTGTAGGGTCATGGCTCCCAGGAGAAGGTGCTCTGCCAGGAGCCCTCAGGGTACGGAAAGAGAGCTCTGCCTTCTGACCAGAGTGAGTTTGTTACTATTCTTTCCTTGCTTTCAGGACATGGACTCGTGTCCTCCTGGGCTTTGATGCCTTCATCGTCTCCTGTGACCTGGTTACCCATCCCCTCCAGAGCCAGTTAATCGTGTGAAAGGTGAGGTCACATCATGGTCAGCAGATTCCTCTGGGCTTAGGGCACCAAGCTTTAAGGCCCACTAACATTAGAGTGACAATTCCAGCTCTTTGGAATTGAAGATGACCTGCCCTTGTGTTTACACTGTCTCCTTTTGCTTGATATCAATCAAGAGCAGGATCACTAGTGTAGGAAGCTACCAGCAGCTTCCTTTGCCTGCTAGAGGGGATGGTGAAATATTAGGCGTGCGTTTAAGTGGGACAGAGAGATGAAGTGATAGAAGACTAGATTGATTACCTGAGAAATAATTAGGCCAGCAAAACCTGTCGCAAAGTTTGTTGGAATGACAGGGGGGCAGTAGAACAGGACGGACTGCTAGACCCCGTTTTAAGCTTGCAAAAAGACTTCTGATCATCTCTATCTTGTAACTGAGGCGCTGCGTGTGTTATTAAATTGATACAAGGGAACGTGGGCCTTGCCTGGGCCGCCTGGCGTTCAGTTAGGCTGTATCATGCAGAGTTCCAAAGAGAGGGAGCAAAAAGCAGCAGAGACGGGGAAAGACATATTTGGAATCAGAGATGCACCAGACAGTATGGATGTGAATTTGAGCAAACTCTGGGAGATAGTGGAGGACAGAGGAGCCTGGTTGCTGCAGTGTATGGGGTCAAAAACAGTCGGACACAGCTGAGCAGCTGAACAAAAGCAACAAGAAGATGATGTTAGATCTGTCTTCTTTAGTCGGGAGGTACAATTTCTGATCTGAACTCTCAGATATGCTACTCCAAGGCCCAGTTGGTTTGGGCTCACCAGCAAGGGCAAGCCCTGTTGGCTTTCAGACTTTTCAAGCTTAGCCTTATTTTCAGACGGAACTTCCGATTCCCGCCTGAAAACCCGTAACAGCCCCAAGCCTCCCCCTCTTTGTATCAGTCACCCAGTTGGAATCATCCTTGATTCTGTGCTCTCCCTCACAGCTTACGTATGAGCTGTGACCATTCAACCTCCAAAGCCTTTAACTTTGCACCTCAAAGCTTTTGACTTCTCTCCATCATCACCAATCCAAGCCCCTCTCCTCTTGGGCCTGTTCTTTAGTGACAGCTTCCTAAACGCATCTCCTGTCTCCAGTCCTATCCCACTGTAATCCATCCTCCACAGACTTTCTAGGGAGAGAGTCTTAACATGAGAATTGCCATATGTGACTCTGCTGTTTATATGCTTTAATGACTTCCCATTGTACTGGGAGGAAAATAAAAACATCTTACCAAAGCCCTGCACGATCTGGCTCCCGCTTCACCTCCGGTCCTTCAAGCATCTTAGACATAACACAGTCTTCTGTCTCAAGGTCTTTACATATCCTGTTCCCATGCCTGCAAACCCTCTTGGTGGTTTTTATGGCTGATTCCTACCCAGGTCTTGGCTTAAGTGTTATTTCTCCATGCAGAGTCCTTTGGCCATATTATCGACCTAACACCTACCTCCTAATATTTTCCCTGTTTTTATTACTATTCTTAACCCAACGTGTAATTATACTTGAGTTTACAGACTGTCTCCTCTACAGTGTCTTGAGCTCCCTGGGTGCTGAAACTAGTGGTTTGTTTCGCCAGTGTAAATCTATGTAAACAACGGCCCTGGCCTGGTGGCTGACTTATGCATGTTAGCCGTTTGGCTAACGAGCGTGTCTGTGTGCGCTCTCTCACATGCTCAGTTGGGTCCGACTCTTTTGCAGCCGCATGGACTGTAGCCCACCACGTTCCTCTGTCCATGGAACTTTTCAGGCAAAAATGCTGGAGTGGGTTGTCGTTTTCTCCTCCAGGGGATCTTGCCAACTCAGCAATCAAACCCAAGTTAAATCTCCTGTATTGGCAGGCGGATTCTTTACCACTAGCACCACCTGGGAAGACAGATGAATGGATGAATAAAAATATGGGGTTTTGTTTGTTTGTTTAGTTGGAAGGGAGAAAAAGATTATCAGATTCATGGTACAAATTGCAGTTTCTGGTAATTCATAACCTGATCTATAACAGGATTTAATAAGGCCATTACATTGGAAAGCTTCCTGAAAGTGTTGGCCATTTTGAGAACTGAGGAAACCAGAGCCCAGGGGTAATATGTGGCATTTTAGTGCATGTTGTAAGGAACGCAGCGAGACTTGGCTTGCCTCTTTGGTAAAGTCCATATTCATCAGAGGCCATGGCTTTTCAGAGAGAAAGCAAAAGCCAGAGCTACAGCTTGTTACGGCTTCCTCAGTCTTCAGAAAAAGACGCAAGCAACTTTGTATTTAGAATGGGGTTTTTATAGACCACATATAGGTGGATCTTGTTTTTCTATGACAGCCTCTGCCTTAATTTTTAAGATGTTTAGTCCACTTATACAATGTATCATTCACAAATAATGATTATTAATATGGTTGGGTTTAGAACTACCCTCTTGCTATTGTTTTCCATTATCATATCTTTTTATGCCTTATTTTTGAGTTCAGTTCAGGCTGTCAGTCAATGTCCAGCTCTTTGTGACCCCATGGACTGCACACACCAGGCTTTCCTGTCCATCACCAAATGCTGTAGCTTGTTCAAACTCATGTCCATCGAATTGGTGATGCCATCCAACCATCTCATCCTCTGTCATCCCCTCCTCCTTCTGCCTTCAGTCTTGCCCAGCATCAGGGTCTTTTCCAATGAGTCAGTTCTTCGCATTGGGTGGCCAAAGTATTGGAGCTTCAGCATCAGTCCTTCCAATGAATATTCAGGACTGATCTCCTTTAGCATTGACTGTTTTGATCTCCTTGCAGTCCAAAGGACTCTCAAGAGTCTTCTCCAACACCACAGTTCAAAAGCATCAATTCTTCTGTGCTCAGCTTTCTTTATAGTCCAACTCTCACATCCATACATGACTACTGGAAAAACCATAGCTTTGACTAGACAGACTTTTGTTGGCAAAGTAATGTTTCTGCTTTTTAAAATGCTGTCTAGGTTAGTCATAGCTTTTATTCCAAGGAGCAAGTGTCTTTTAATTTCATGGCTGCAGTGACAGTCCACAGTGATTTTGGAGCCCCCTAAAATAGTCTGTCCCTGTTTCCATTTTTTCCCCATCTATTTGCCTTGAAGTGATGGGACTGGATGCCATGATCTTAGTTTTTTGAATGTTGAGTTTTAAGCCAACTTTTTCACTCTCCTCTTTCACTTTCATCAAGAGGCTTCTCAGTTCGTCTTTGCTTTCTGCCATAAGGGTGATGTCATCTGCATATCTGCAGAGAAGGAAATGGCAGCCCACTCCAGTATTCTTGCCTGGAGAATCCCAGGGACAGAGGAGCCTGGTGGGCTGCTGTCTATGGGATTGCACAGAGTTGGACACGACTTGAAGCGACTTAGCAGCAGCAGCAGCAGTATCTGCGTATCTGAGGTTATGGATGTTTCTCCCGGCAATCTTGATTCCAGCTTGTGCTTCATCCAGCCTGGCATTTCTCATGATATACTCTGCATATATGTTAAATAAGCAGCGTGACAGTATACAGCCTTGACATACTCCTTTCCCAATTTGGAACCAGTCTGTTGTTCCATGTCCGGTTTTAACTATTGCCTCTTGACCTGCATACAGGTTTCTCAGGAGGGAGTAAATAAGAGTCATTTTTGAGTAATTAAGTGTTTATGTGATTCAGTTTTATCTCATTTGTTGGCTTATGAATAATAACATTGATTTATGACATTTTTTGACTTTTTTTAGTGATGGCTTTAGGACTTTGTAGGTACATGTCTGACTATCACTGAAGCTTACCTTCAAGTGAAATTATACCATTTCACAAAAAATATAAGAGCCTTGCAACAGTGTATTTCTGTTTTCTCTCCCTTTCTACTATTGTCAAACCTTTCTCTTCTACATGTAATAAAACATATAATACATTGTTACTAGTTTTTGCTTTCAACAGTTAGTGATTTTTTAAAAATACTTTAAAAAGAAAAAATCATATAGTAACACATATATGCAGAATCTAGAAAGATGGTACTGATGAATTTATTTAGAAAGAGACATAGAGAACAGACTTTTGGACACCAGGTGGGAGAGGAAGGGGAGGGTGAGATGTATGGAGAGAGTAACGTGGAAAGTTACATTGCCATATGTAAAACAGTCAATGGGAATTTGCCAAATGACTCAGGGAACTCAAACAGGGGCTCTGTAACAACCTAGAGGGGTGGGATGGGGAGGGAGATGGGAGGGAGGTTCAAGAGGGAGGGGACATATGTATATACCTATGGCTGATTCATGTTGATATTTGGCAGAAAACAACGAAATTCTGTAAAGCAATTATCCTTCAATTAAAAAATAATTTTTTTAAATAAGAAAAAGTACTATTTTATGGTTACTTACATGTTTACCATTAGTAAGCATTTATTACTTTGAAAAGAACGGGTTTCCATCTAGTATAATTTTCCATGTTAAAGAAATTCCTTTACCATTTCTGGTAAGAAAGAAATTTCTTACCATTTCAATGGTAAATTTCTTACTATTTCTCAGTGGTATAAATCTGATGATGGGTTTATATGTCTGAATAGTCCTTAGTTTACTTTTATTTTTGAAAACCGGGTCTAGAGTTTTAGGCTGACAGTTGTTCTTCCTTTTGGTACTTTATATTTTTTTAATTTTTATTTTAAAATGTTGCTTGGTGGAAAATGGCTTTACAGTTTTGTGTTGGTTTCTCCCGTACAACAATGCAAATCAGTCATAATTGCATATATATGCACATACACACACACACATTTCCTTCTCCTGAGCCTGCCTCCCCTCCCTCCATGTCATCACAGAGTGCCACGTGGGCTCCCTGGGTTAGCTAGCGACTTCCCACTGCTTTACACGTCATAGGGTGTGTATGTCAGTGCTGCTCTCTCAATTCACCCCCCTCACCTTCCCCCACTGTGTCCACTGTGTCTCCGCTAGGCTCATCAGGACCATTTTTCTAGATTCCATTCATATGCCTGGTTTTCTCTCTACGACTTTTTTCTCTTTCTGACTTGCCTTACTCTGTATAAGAGGCTTTAGGTTCATCCAGTTCACTGTAGCTGACTCAAATGTGTTCCTTTTTATGGCTGAGTAATAGCCCACTGTGGAATGCACCACAGCTGCTTTATCCGTTCATCTGTCATTGGACAACTAGGTCACTTCCATGTCCTGGCTGTTGTAAAGATTGCTGCAATCAACCCTGGGGTGCATGTATCCTTTAGAGTTGCGGTTTTCTCAGGATATGCGCTCAGTAGTGGGATTGCTGGGTCATCTACTCCTGGTAGATTTACTCCTAGTTTTTTGAGAAATCGCCATACTGTTCTCCACGCAGTTGTACCAATTTCCATTTCCATCAGCAGTGCAGGAGAGTTCCCTTTTCTCCACATCCTTTCCAGCGTTTATTGTTTGTAGATATTTTAATGATGACCATTCTGACTGGTGCGAGCATTCCTCTAATAATGAGCGACATTGGGCATCTTCTCATGGGCTTATTGGTCATCTGTATGTCTTCTTTGGAGACTTTTGGTACTTTAAAGACATGGGTCCCCTGTCTTTTGCCTTGTATTGTTCCTGAAGAGAAAGCCTGCTATCATTCTTAAATGTGTTCCTCTGCCTCTGTGCCTTTAGTGGATTTTAAGATTTTTCTCTTGATTACTGGCTTTGCAGACTGATTATCACGTACCTCAGTGCAGATTTTTTTTATTGTGTCTTGTGCTGCGGGTTTGTTTCACTTCTGGGATTTGTGCATTCTTAGTTTCCAGCAAATTGGGGGATTTTTCATCCATTATTTCTTCAAATATTTTTCCTGTCTCTTCTTCTCGTCCCTTCTTTGAGGACACAAATTAGCCGTTTGAAATTGTCTTATGGTTCACTAATGCTTAATATACTGCTTTTCTCTTTTAGTAGGCCATTTCTTCTCTGTGTGTCATTTTGGAGAGTTTCTATTTCTATGCCTTGAAGTTTTCTAATCTTCAGTACCTATAATTAATTGCATTCAATTTATTTGTCATCTAAGACATTGATTTTTTTTTTCCCCATCTCTAGACGTTTGATTTGGAGTTCATGTCCTCCATATTTCTGCTTAACATACACACATTGTCCTTTGCATTCTTGGATGGAATGTGATTATGTAATTATCTTGTACGGAATGTAATTATGAATGTAATCACTGAACATTCTGTCTACTGTTATTGAGTCTGTTTCTATCAATATGCTTTTGTCCTAATGATGAGTCATATTTTCTTGCTTCTTTGAATATCTGGAAATGTATTAGATGTCAGACATTTTACCTTGTATATATAGGAGATGTGTACGTAAATAGACACATTTATATCTATATCTCCTATGTATACAACAAGATCTGTGTGTGTATACATACACACACAGACACACCATATATAGTTTATTCTTGAGCTTTGCTCTATGTTATTTGCAAACGCTTTAATCTTTTCAGGACTCACTTCTAAGTTACGTTGCATAGAACCTGAGAAGCGTTCAATCTAAGACTGACTTTCCCTTCTTCAAAGGCAGTACCCTTCTGAGTACTTGAAGGGTTCTTCCACTCTGGCTTACAGGACTACAGACTATCCCTGGCACTGTGTGAACTCCAAGATTGTTTTGCCTTCTCACTGGTTCTTTTCCCAGCTAAGGTAATTTCCCCACGCACATGCAGTGATCAGTGCTCAAGTGGGGACTTGAGGGGAGTCCGCTAGAGATCTCTGTGTCTCTTCTGCAGTACTCTCCTCTCAATGCAGCTCTCTCCGCTCCGTGTAGGACTTCCTTTCCAGTACTCCATCCTGTGGATTCCCTGAATTCTCAGTCCTGTATCCTCAGCCGGCCCTAGAATTTCCTCCAAGCAATAACTGGGGTAATTGTAGGGCTCAGTTCATTTATTTCTCATTTCTCAGGAATGACTATTCTGCATCGGCTGTTGTTCAGTGCCTGAAAGTCATTGTGTCATAGATTTTGTATAGTTTTTAACTTGTTTAAGATGGAAGGGTAGATCTGATCTTTTACTCCATATTGGCTGGAAGTGCTCACAAACTCCCTTATAAATTTCAGTTAGTTCTCCCCTGCCTACAAAGTCAAGTTCAGACTCCTTAGTTTAGCGTACCCAGTCCTTTACAAGCTGACCTCATGACGGCCCCAACCCTCATCCTACCCATTTTCAGTAAATCAGAACAAATTTGCCAAATCTTGTTCGCATCCAAACTCTCTCCTCAGTGCGTTGTTGTTTAGTCACTAATTCGTGTCCAGCTCTTTGGGACCCCATGGACTGCAACATGCCAGGCTTCCCTGTCCTTCACCATCTCCCAGAGTTTGCTCAACTCATGTCCATTGAGTCGATGATGCCATCCAACCATCTCATCCTCTGCCACCCTCTTCTCTTCCTGCCTTCAATCAATACACTGCACGTGATCTCTCCACCGAGGAAGACCTTCTTCCAGTGTATCCCCCATCTAGCCAAATCCTACTGTTCTTTAAGACCCAGCTCAATTATGTATTCCTCTCTTAAACATTTCCAGACCTCAGTGTTAGTTACTACTGTGTGTTCTCTCCGCACTGAGGGTATACCTCTGTCATATATGTAGGACACTTTTATGCTTTTATCCTTAGGCTTCTCCACCTGACTGAGGTCTCCTAGTCTTCTTGAGGGTAGTAACTTCTACGTCTTAGGCACATTTTCATCCCTCAGCCTCACTCAGGACCCGCCTTGTAGTAGATTCTTGGCAAGTGTTTGCTTAAGGAATGAACGTCCTGTCTCAGTGCAGATAGTGTTGGCTTGCCCGTTTGCAGAACTTGGAAATTATGAATAAGAAAACTGAAATATGACTTGCACTGGAAGAGCTGCCGTCGTGTAGCAGGTGTTCCCCGTGCTTATCAGCGAGGGTGCTGAGCACGTGCCGTTTTCTTCTAGGACATTATCCCACCATTAAAGCAATTTATAACCAGTGGTTTTGTTTCTCTCTTTCACAGATGGTATACTTCTGTGATTTCTGTAAGAAGTAAGCACAGGAAAAGTTGTTCCTTGGGAGTTGCTTTGAGTTAATGTAATCCTTATTAAAGCATCAGCTTCAACTCTGAGAGATGATTGTCATTAGGATATAATTCTGACAAGATTGAAGGCCAGGATCTTAGAGACTTAGAACTGAGATATCCCTGAATTGCCTTCGACATGTATAATTAGGATAATGTGTATTGGAAATTCAAGTTTCTGGATTGTTCTTTTTTTTTTTTCACTTGTCATAATACTTTTACTTTTTAATTTTATTTTTAATTGGAGGATAATTGCTTTACAATATTATGATGGTTTATGCCATATATCAACACGAGTCAGCCACAGGTATACATATATCCCCTCTCTTTTGAACCTCCCTCCTATCTCCCATCCCATTCCACCCCTCTAGGTTGTCACAGAGCACCAGATTTGGGTTCCTTGCATCATACAGCAAATTCCCACTGGTTATCTATTTTACATATGGTAATATATATGTTTCAATGCTTGATTGTTCTTAAAAGCTGACAATTTAGAAAAGAGCAAACATTTTGGAAGCCTGACTCCATAATCAAGATGGGAAAGGGTAATCAGCTGTGTCACCAAATAAAGCAAAACCCACCGAAAATGTAAAGAAAAAACCCCTGAGTTTATTTACTTGCTTGCCAGGCAAGAGACGACAGAGAACCAAAGAAATTCACTGAATGACTTGAGCATGATGGGAGCATGGGTCGAGGGGCTTTATCTGCTAGAATGAAGGCTTGATAATTGTTATGCTGAGCAGTGATTGAAAACTCCTTCCTCTCTGAATGGCCCAGGATACTCCATACGTCTATATATGATTTACTAAAACAAGTCCCTTCATCAGAAAAGTGTCTGTAACTCGATCCCGTAAGGGTCTGACAGATTACTCAAAATTCTAAGTCCTTGAGCAGCTTGGTTTGAATAATGGTTTGCTGAAAGTTTGCGATTGTTCAACAACATCAGCTGGCTGGAAACAGTTTTAGTGAACCCTCGCTTTGATTTTGACCTCTCCTAGTCATCTGTAGCTGTAAGTGGAAGGTTTCCTTTTGTTGGGGTGATAGTGTGGTTTTTCCCATGAAGACATTTGGAGAAACACACCCAGTTTCACGTAGGGAAGGGTATGGAATGGGCTTTGTATTGGTAGGAGAAAATTAATGCTGTTACACACCTAGGACTCCTAACAAACTACCAAATGCTGAAGAAAAGAACTTGGCGTCTGGAGAAGGTAAAGGTTAGTTTTGCTTTGCAATTTAGCCACCCGTTAGCTTGACAAATTTACCTATGTCTGGGTTTTTTTCATGTAAAGCAGACGCAACAGCATCGATCTCGTTTCAGTTGATGGGAGGATTAAGTGAGATAATATAAGTAAACCAAGTCCCACAGTGGCCTACCTGCTCCCTACATGATGAACAGTGAATAGCTGATGGCTTTCCTGGCCTGCAAACCCCCATCCACATGCACCCCTATGTAAGTGAATGCCTCAGCTTCCTCCATCCCCTGTGGACTCCTGGTCTCCTTCTGAGCATTCTCCTCCCATTCTTGCCCCCTTCTTTCCCTGTTTATCCCCTTTTATTTCTCCCTTCTCCTTTCAGTACTCAAGATACTATTTGTAAGTCCAAAAGATATTATTGTTCAGTCACTAAGTCGTATCCAACTCTTTGCGACCCCATGAACTGCAGCACGCCAGGCTTCCCTGTCCTTCACTACCTCCCTGAATTTGCTCAGACTCGTGTCCATTGAGTCAGTGATGCCATCCAACCATCTCATCCTCTTTTGTCCCCTTCTTCTCTTGCCCTCAGTCTTTCCCAGCATCACGGTCTTTTCTAGGAGTTGGCTCCTCACATCACATGGCCAAAGTATTGGAGCTTCAGCTTCAGCATCAGTCCTTCCCATGAATATTCAGGGTTGATTTCCTTTAGGATTGACTGGTTTGATCTCCTTGCCATCCAAGGGACTCTCAAGAGAGTCTTCTCCAGCACCACAGTTCAAAAGCATCAATTCTTTGGCGCCCAGCCTTCTTTATGGTCCAGCTCTCGCATCCATACATGACTACTAGCCAAAGTGTAAGTTGACTATATGGACCTTTGTCAGTGAAGTGATGTCTCTCCTTTTTAATACGCTGTCTAGATTTGTCATAGCTATCCTTCCAAGGAATAAGTGTCTTTTAATTTCGTGTCTGCAGTCACTGTCTGCATTGATTTTGAAGCCCAAGAAAATAAAATCTGACACTATTTCTGAATTTTCCCCATCTATTTGCCATGAAGTGATAGGACCGGGATACCATGACCTTTGCCTTTTGAATGTTGAGTTTTAAGCCAGCTTTTTCACTCTCCATTTTCACCATCAAGAGGCTTTTTAGTTCCTCTTCACTTTCTGCCATTAAGGTGGTATCATCTGCATATCTGAGGTTGTTATTTCTCCAGTTTTGATTCCAGCTTGTGATTCAGCCAGCCCAACATTTTGCATAATATGTTCTGCATATAAGTTAAGCTGGGAGACAATATACAGCCTTGTTGTACTCCTTTCCCAATGCTGAACCAGTCCCTTGTTCCATGTCTAGTTCTAATTGTTGCTTTTTGTCCTACATACAGACTTTTATTCATATTTTTCAATACTAAGTTTGCTACAACTTTAGTACAGAATTCCTCTTTGTTATAAGGTTCTAAATGCTTAGTGTTGGAAATTGAGCTTCTTTGGGGAAGGTAAATAATCAAATGCAACTACTAAGGAGTTTTAGATTTGGCAACATCAGAGAATCAGCATCATAGATGCCCAGAACCGATAAGTATGTCTCCTTTTATCGCTCATCCCAAATACAGAGCCCTGTGTGGCCTATAGCATCATCCTGATTTTCCTCAAGCAGCAGAAACCTTCTGTGACTGGGTCGGAACTATTGAGCGAGGCTGGGTGGTCTGTCATTCTCTATGATCACAAAAGAAATTGGGCGAGATGTGGGGATTCTAGGAGACAGAAGAGTTAGTGGAATTAGGAACTAACAGATGCCCAAGATCATGCAGAAACTAGTGGAGAACTGGGTACCTGAGTACAGGAAAAGAGATGATGTGCCTTTGAAAGCTTGTGAGACTCCTGATCACTGGCCCCAAAACCTGAGAGGAACTCTCAGCTTTTCCCACCGTTGTTTACGCATCTAGTTTGAAGCTTTCCCTTTGCTAATGGAAGACTTTTTCTAAAGGAGTGACCCAAATGCATGGTAGGCAGTGATGCAGAATGGTCACCGTGTTGTTTGCAACTTCTTTAGGCAAGTCTGAGATTCCGATGTTGACTGTGCATAAAGGGCCATCCATGAAAGATGTGCGCAGTGTGAATCTTGAAGCCGGATCTGGATTCTGTAGACTGATGTTGAATTAAATTTCAGAGAGAGAGAGAGTTTTGGGTGGCTCAGCGGTTAAGAATCTACCTGCAATGCAGGAGTAGCAGGAGACATGGGTTTGACCCCTGGGTGGGGAAGATGCCCTGGAGGAGGGAATGGAAACCCGCTCCAGTATTCTCGCCTGGGGAATCCCCAGGGTCATAGGAGCCTGGCGGGCTACAGTCCATAGAGTTGCAAAGAGTCAGACACAACTGAAGCAACTTAACACACGCACACACAGAGAAAAGAATAGCTTTATTGCTTTGCCAGGCAAAGGGGGCTACAACGAGCTAATGCCCTCAGAACTGTGTATTCAACCTGGAGCAGGTAGAGAGAAGTTTCATAGTAAATGGTTCAAAGAGGGCATGGTCAGCTCATGGACATTGTGCTCACTGGTTGGTAGTGAAGTCAGTGGGAGTCAGCATCATCAACCTTCTGGTCCCAAAGGGTCTGGGGTCTACATGCTGCTGGGCAGCATGCTGTTAACTCCTCCCACCAGGTAGGGGTTTCAGCACGACAGCTCAAAGACTCCGTCATGTGTACCCCTTGAGGGGGAGTTGCGACGTTGCTTTGAGGCTGCACTGTTGCTTCTTCTATTTCCCTGTGTCCTAGGGAAGGGCACAGCCTGCCCTTCCCTAAATAACAACTGTTTGAACCTGCTGTTGGAACTCACGAAAGGTACTGGAGGCTGAATTAAGCCCCTTTCCTGTAATCAAGAAATGGGGGACACAGAAAGGCTTTGGTGCCCAGCAGCCCCACAGGGTCCTGGCTCTTCTTGATCTTGCCAACTAAAGAATATATTCACAACCTAAAAGTTGAGAGTTATGTTTTATTTGGTAGGAATTTTTAGGACTTCAAGCCTGGGTGGCGACATCTCAAGTAACCCTGAGAGAACTGCTCTGAGAAGAGCCAGGTTCTATTGAAGTTTTGCAACAAAGCACATGTCAAAATGATTATTGTTAATGAAAGAAAATCAGATACCTCCAATTAAGGAATTTAGTGCTTATCTATGTATGGAAAGATGCAAAGAGTCTGGGCTCACCGAGATCATTCCTTTGATATGCAGCTACTGGGGCCAATATCCTGTGTTTGCACATCTGAGTTTCCTCAGGGCTCACCAGCTCGGTGTAGGCTGTGGCTGCAAACACTGTTGACTGACGTCCTTTGCTAATGTGGCAGAAACTATTCCAGTTCCGAGTTTGAAGATATCAGAGGCAAGAAGACAAGTTACCTGCTGCCCACTAACTATTACATGAAGGTAGAACCAGAAGACGTTAGCTGCAATAAACACACTCTGTAAGGTCAGGGATGGCCGTTCTCTGCATTTACTCTTCTTTAAGGCATCCTCTCATGAGAAAGAGGAAGCTTTTCTTCCACTTTCTGGCCTTTCTCTGCTGTTCGAGGGGAGGCTCACATTTTTAAATATAAGCTCTCTCACTACATAATTAGTCCAATTCTTCCAGTTTCTTTAGGAACTTCTACCCACCCACCTATTTGCGTTGTTAAGTCTCTCCCCAGCCCCCCATGGATTTCATCCCTTCTCCTTGAACGAATTTAATCAATATATATGAAGCATTCTGTGTGCAAAGCAGGATGCCTGGGTTATAGAATAACATCGATGCAGAAGACTCTTGATCCTCAGTGGTGCTCAAAATCTCATGGAAATAGGTGGGAGAGAGAGACTGCCTGATAACTTTTTAAAACACTAATTTCGGGTTCCGCTTCCCTGCTGCGCTGCGGTGAGCGGGGGCTGCTCTTCACTGTGGCGCCTTCTCTTATGGAGCATGGGCTCTCGGCACCCAGGCTTCAGCAGTTTCGGCCTGTGGGCTTAGTTACTCTGAGGCATGTGCGATCTTCCCAGACCAGCGACAAAACCCACGTCCCCTGCATTGGCAAGCGAAATCTTAACTACTGGACTACCAGCGAAGTCCCTGGTAAGATAACTTTCTGAGATACTAATTTGCACAGGCCTGTCTTGGTAATATTACAGGCTGGGTTCTAGAGCATGGCAGTAAAGTGAACATCAGAATAAAGTGATTCACATACATTTTTGGGTTTCCCAGTGCATCTAAAAGTTATACTTACACTGTGCTGTAAAATATTAAGTGTGCGATAGCATTATGTATTTTTAAAATGTATGTGCCTTAATTTAAAAGCATTTTATTGGTTAAAAATGCAAAGCATCATCTGAGGCTTCAGGAAGTTGTCATCTTTTTGCTGGTGGAGGGTTTTGCCTCACTGTTGATGACTACTGGCTTATCAGAGTGGTGGTGGTTGAAGACTGGGGTGGCTGTAGCCATTCCTTAAAATAAGACAGTGATGATGTTGGCCACATCAGTTGACTCTTCCTTTCATGAACGATTTCTCTGTAGCATGAAATATTGTGTGATAGCATTTTAGCCACAGTAGAACTTGCAAAATAATGTCAATCCTCTCAAACGCTTTCATCAGTAAGCTCTCTTAGTTTCTGTGCAGGGATCAAACTTGCATGCCCTGCATTGGAAGGCAAAGTCTTAACCACTGGACCACCAGGGAGGTCCCCTCAATCCTTAAGCAATCCTTTGACCCTTTGCTCTCTGAGCATGCATTCTCTTATATTTTTATATTTCTTTCTCTTTAGTATCTGGAGGAAATTATTATGGATTCTAATTTTGGCCTCTAGTGTTCTCCAAGTCTTATAAGCATAGGCAGAAAAGGAATTTATTGAAAAATATGTGAGTAGTTTAGAACTTCAGGGGTGGGAAAGGCTGGGAATGTCATATATGGAAAAATGACTCAGCAGAAGTCAAGTTCCCACCCAAGGCAGAGGCTGGGCTGGGCGTCCCCACGAGCTTCCTGGCACAAGGGAGGCCAGTGCTGTGAATTACGCTTGTTCAGTGTCTCTTGTTCTTTGAGACTCTCCTTTAAGACCCAAAGTCCGGGGAGCAGCCCCTGACTGATGTGGTCTTGATACTTCCTAACCCTCTAGCCGCTAAAGGGTAGAGGCAGGAATGGCTGGCTTCTAGGTTCCGGTAGTGAGAAGCAGAGGCCTCCTCCCACCAGAATCCACACAGTACGGCTTCTTCCAAAATAGGAAGGTCTGGAGGCTGACTGTATAAACAGACTTGCCCTCTGAGGGTTATTTCCTGCCTCTGTTCTATCAGGAAATTCAGGTCCATCCTAGATCTGTAACTCTAGCCCTCCTCTCTCTCTCTCCTTCGTCTCCTGTCTTTACAGCTACCTTCAGAGCCTTCCTCTTGACTGGTCTGTGGTCCTCCAGACTTAGAAAGACCAAGCACACCATCTCTTTCCCCTTCTCATCCTGTGTATTCCTTCAAGAATCACTGGGGAAACTAGTTAAAAATGCAGATTTCCTTGATTCAGCCCTCCCCCACCGTCCTGAAGTCCTGCTCCTGCAGCAGGGTCCAGGGTGCTTCACGCTTCTCAGGCAGCCCGGTGGCGTTTCTCCTTGTGATGGATATTCTTTTTGAGAAACAGGGTTCCCGTCTGTTATAAACTCTGGCTGACATTCCCTTCTGCCATCTCTCTCAGATCTTTCACTTCCTCAAAGCCGTATGCCTTCTGTACGATGCATGCCGTTTTCAGGACCACGTGTCTCCATTATTGGTTCATCATCTGTGTGCGTCACCAGCGTTGGTGGAGAACCTCTTGTAGGCAGCTCTGGGGGGTCGCCAGGGAGGCAGAGGAGACTGCCTCCTATTTTTCACTGCCCTGGAGATTTGACTGTTCGCCCAGAAGTGGGGTTCTGTGTGACTGCTCTGGGTGATACAGTAGAAGTTACCCAGAAAGGCACAGGTATGGACCAATCGGAATGGATGCTGACTGTAAATAACAGTGGGAAGCTGATACAAATCTGACCCGAATCCTGAACGTCATAAGTAGTACGTGGTTGAGGTCCTTCAGTGGACCAGAACCTGGTGGTCTGGAGTTGACGATAAGAAAGTGAAAGAAGGAGAGAGGCTAATATTTCCTGGGTTACGCAGCCGGCTTCCGCATCCCAGGAAATCAGCTAGAAATAGAGAGGTAGCGAGAGAGAGAAAGGAAGAAAGAAAGACAGACAGACACAGGGACCCAAGCTTTGATGGAGCAAAGGTGTTTTAATCAGCATGGTGTCTTACAAGGTAGTTATTCTCGGATAAAGATTTAAATTCCAGACTTACGAAACAGGCGATCCATATTAAAGAGAGAGAGAGTTGTAAACAATCACTTTTACCCTTTGGTTCACAAGAAGGAAGAGGGTACTTATCACCGTATTGAGAAACTAACCAAGGAAATGCCTGGATCCCTCAGCCCTGGGAGAGGCTTGCCTTTCCTCTTAATTCCTGAATATTCAGGAATTAATAAGGAACAGAAGATTCCTGACAGATCCAAAACAGCACACCGGAAGCCTCCTGTTAAATGCTTCCTGACAGTAAGTAACTCTGATTGGGCTTCTGGTTCTGCAGCCCCACAGGCCTTCACGAAGGCCCATTTGCACAGTCAGGCCACAAGTCAGGTGAGTTGTCAGGAGCTCTGCAAGACGCATGTCGAATGTGGCCTGCGGTAGAAACCATTCCCTTTCATGAGCATTAGAACACGCCCTTATGAATTCCTTTAGACACCCTCCTTTCCAAACTTCATGTTGAATTCAGAACTTTCTCTTTCTCCTTCCACACTGCTATTCGCAGGAAATCATTCTGAGGATTTCTTTTTTCCCCTTTCCCTGCTCTGCCACCAATAGTACAGCCTTACCTCCCGTCTTTCCGGTCAGCAAGGGGTTAGAATAAAGAGGCTGCCTCCTTCTGCATGGACAGTTTTTTATTAAACAATTTTCTTTTGTCTTGTACTTTATATATTGATGTGGTTTTATGTCTTTCCTCACCTTGACATATTTTTGGTAGATTTTAATTTAAAAGTTGAAGAGGGAGCTCTCCTTTTACTTGATGCTTTGACCTCTGGATTAGAAGATGGGCATAGTAAATCATTAGAGGCAAAGAGGTGAGAAAGTACCATTTATTCCTGGAGGGCTCTACATCATAGCTTGACCTTAGACTCACAAGAATGCGAAACACCAGAACAGAAGCAAGCACGGTGTCTGTTCCTGCCCTTGAGCAAGGGGAGGACCTGTGCAGGATCGCTGCTCCCTTGTTCCCAGACGGGAGGAAAACCCTGCTCCTCCGGATCGGATCGGGAGACTGGCGGTGCCACCAGCCACTGAGTGCACAAGCTGGATAAATACAGAAGCTTAGAGCATTTCCAGTTTACCTCGTAACTGCGGCATGTACAAATTGAGCTCCACACACTCTGCGCTGTAAGAAATACTACATTTCTTATGTTATCCAAGTCATTCTCATTTTGATGATAAATCTCTAGGCTGCCAAGAAATTTGACGTGTCTTTCTGCCGGCTCCTCCCGGGTTCTGGGCCTTATATACAGAAGGGACCCGCTGACTTTGGTTATCTGTCCCTACAGGTCATCGCTGGGGCATCTCTTGTCCTTGTCCACGTCTCCTCTGGCCCGAGAGCTCTCGCCGTGGCGGGAGGGAGTCGTTGGCAGAGTGGACCAGGGATCCCGTCCACTGTCCTCTCCGAGGCCTCACTGCTTTCCCTTCCCATAGTCTTCCCCTTGGTCCGGCCCTTTCTGTCACAGATGAAGGCCTCTCTGCTCATCTGCTTCTCCAACCCCCTCCACTTTCCCCCTCAAACCTGGCGGAGGGGGTGGGTTTTGTTTGTTTTCTTTCTTGGTTCTTTGGGGTGCACTGTATGCCTGGCACAATCTTAGTTTCCCAGCCAGGGACTGAAGCCAGGCCCTTGGCAGTGAGCCTGGAGTCCTAACCACTGGGCCAGCAGGGCATTCCCTCCAACCTTGTCCTTAAACTGAACTGTTAGGACCCAAATGTTATTTTTCCTTTCCTTGAGAACAGGGGAAAGACAGTCTCAGCCAGTGAGCGTTCCATCCTTGGGGTGTAGGAGAGGAAACCCAGACGAGTAATAAAGGCTGTGCCCTGAAAGGACTTTACAGCTTGGTAAGGAAATGGACTGCCCTGCGTGACTATGAGGAGATGCATGGAGTGAGGTGGAGCTCAGTTCCAGCTCTGCTTGGAAGCAGCCAGCTTCAGCGTCCCCAAAAGGAAAGTTGCTCTTGAGCACATGGAGCCGTTAAGGGGTGACACCTTTGAGTGGCAGAGTCAATGGTCACCAAGGGCCAAGAGAACAGGCCGTCTGCTCTAACAGTCAAGCATCCCCAGTGCAGAGGCCACTGTAAATCCTCTTCTTTCAGCCTTGCTTTGTCTGTGGGACACTGTCATTCCTACCTTTGGAAGCAGCCATCAGAAACTGTATAATTAACACTGTCGATCTTGAACAGTGTTAGAGGAGACCAACCCAGGAGAACAGATTCAAGCATGTCCATTTGCCCTTGGTCTTGAAGCTACTTCCTGTCTGTGAATCCAGAGCACATGTATTGACATACATTTTAGTTAAGGCTTGGCTGCCCCCTGGTGGACGTTGCTCTCCAGTAGGTACATTTCAGTATTGAACAGATCAGGAAGATGCCTGTGCCATTGGTCACTGGTGTGCTTGGATGCCTGGAAAAGATATTCTGAAATGGTTTGGTTGCCTGAGGCGAATTAAGGACCTTTGCTGTTGTTTAATCACTCAGTCGTGCCCTACTCTTTGCGACCCCGTGGACTGTAGCCCGTCAGGCTCCTCTGTCCATGTCCATGGGATTCTCCAGGCACAAATATTGGAGTGGGTTACCATTTCCTTCTCCAGGAGATGATTCCAACCCAGGGATCGAGTCTGAGTTTCCTGCATTGGCAGGCAGATTCTTTGCCGCTGAGCCACCAGGGAACATGAATGTAACTGTGTTTATGGCTTGCACGTGAAGTCCTGTCTCTCTGCAGATAGAGACTCATTAGTCAAATAAGCCTCCAACAGCAGGGTCAGTGCCTTCTACTCCCAGCTCTGAGGTTGTGCAAGTGAATACCTAGCTCTGCAGAAGAATTTTGAGGCCAGAATGAATTCCAGCAGGAAGGACTCCCCATTTCCCTCTATCAGATGACTGCCCTGTAGGCAGAGAATGTGGAAACGGTGGAATGGAAAATCAGTCAAGGTCGATTTTGGGGGGCTGAGCTAGGTCTTTGTTGCTGTGCACGGGCGATCTCTAGTTGCGGCGGGTGGGGGCTCCTCTCCAGTTGTGATGTGCAGACCTCTCACTGCAGGGCCTCTCCTGTTGCGGAACATGAGTTCTAGGGCGCTGGGGCTCCAGTAGCTGTGATACACCAGCTTAGCGCCCCTCGGCCTGCGGAATCTTCCTAGATGAGGGATCGAACCCATGACCCCTGCATTGGCAGGCAGAATCTTAACCACTGGGCCACTAAGGACGTCAGAGTCTGTTTTAACAATGCCAGACACCCGATAGATCTTCCTTAAGTTGACTTCTTCCTTTTAAGCTTCTAAAAGGACCACACAGGCCAAGGGAGAATGATCTATCTGCCTTTGCATTCTGGAGCCATTGAGGGTAGAAGAAACACCTTTATATTGTATAATGACTTTTATACCCCTTCCCAGATTCCCTTGGCTCCTTTCTTCCCAGGCCTCTAGATGCTGAGTCCATGAGAGTCCCACCACTGCTCTCCCCTTGCTAACACCACTGTCCACCTTGTTCCCCTCCAGGGTGACTAGGGGTCTAGTCAAGTCACACATGGACACCAAGGCTGCCCTCATCCTGGGAGAGGCCACGGCAGGCCACTGAAGCGCCTGGAATTCGGCTTCCCTGGTGGCTGCTTGGAAAGTCTGGCCACTAATCTGGTGGAAGGGCAAGGGGTAGGGACTGAGCTGTGGGCAGAGGACATAGCTTGTGCAGAAGCCTTCAGAGAGCAAAGAGAGTTTGGAGAGCTGGAAGAGGGGAGGGTGGCCGGCATGTGGCAAGCAGGCAGGAGAGGAAGGCGGAGGACAGATGACAGGGGCTTTGTGGGATGATCTGGGGCCTTCACCTGAGTGCAGAGGTAACCCTGGTGTTGCTGTGATTTAGTCGCCAAGTCCTGTCCGACTGTTTGTGACCACATAAACTGTAGCCTGCCAGGCTCCTCTGTCCATAGGATTCTCCAGGCAAGAAAACTGGAGCGGGTCGCCATTTCCTTCTCCAGGAGATCTTCCTGACCCAGGGATCAAACCCGCCTTTCTTGAGTTGGCAGGTGGGTTCTTTACCACTGAGCCTCCAGGGAAAGCCAAGCCGTATATAGAAGAGTTATACCAGTGGGGTTGCCTTTGAAGAAGGTTGTTCTGGCTAAGGCATAGAGACGTGGTGGGAGGGAGATAAGACTTGGGAAAGGGAGACCAGTGAGGAGTGTTTGGGGGAACAGGGGCCGGTGCGGATGGTGGCAGCTGGTGGCAGACAGGTGGCCAGAGATGCTCTTTGGACTCTGCCTCTAGATCTGGGTGAATTATCTCCACCTTCTGATGCTCTTATCCACATGCTGGGGTTCACGTTGCCTGCTTCCTGGTCTTATTCTGAAATGACAGAAGGTCATATGAACATCCTTGCTGAATAATAGTTGCTTCAGAAGTCCCATTTGGGTGTGAGGTATAAGGAAGGAGTGACCTCCCTTGATGAGCACGGCTGTCCTGCCAGTTAAGCTTGGCCACCCCCATGGCCTAACCAAGGCAAGTCCTGGCTTTCCTCACGTTGAGCAACACAGGTGACTTCCCTGAACGCAGAGAGGCTCATCTTCAAATACCATCTCCACCGGGTTAAGGATGGAGGCCGAGCTGTTTCCGGTAATAGAGATGTCAGCCCAAATGGCTGGCAGGCCACTTGAAACAGCCGCATAGAGACGTGCCAGCTGGCGTTTGCCACACGCTGTGTGGGGCATGCACTGAAGCACAGGCTGGAACACTGTCATTAACAATCCTCAAGCGGTGATGTGTCCCTGCAGTGAAAAACAGGAGAAGGACTTGAAATGCAGTTTGAACTTAATCATTTGGGTGAGGTTATTTCATAGTCGGCTAATTTAGCAAACCAATTTTAAGGGTGCTAATTAAAAATTGCCCGAGGTTATCAATTTGCTGCCAGAATGCCAGAAAAAAATGGACATGGAAGAGTTTCAGTCCAGCTAATTATTGAATAAGGCATAAGACTTGATTACCCTGTCAGGGGAATTTTTAAAATGGGGATACTTTTATTTGGAACATGTCTTTTTATTTAGGGGAAGAGTTATCAAAAGACTAGAATGATATAGCATCACATATGACTTATTTGGGGCTTTCCCAGTGGCTCAGACAGTAAAGAATTTGTCTGCAATGCAGGAGACCCAGGTTCGATCCCTGGGTATTCTTGCCTTATTCATCATTATGTATTTTATATTTTGAATCCACCTGCCGATGCAGGAGACACAAAAAATGGGTTCACTCCCTCTGTCAAGAAGATCCCCTGGAGAAGGAAACGGTAACCCACTCCAGTATTCTTGCCTGGAAAATTCCAGGGACAGAGGAGCCTGGTGGGCTCTAGTCCATGGGGTCACAAAGAGTCATAACTGAGCACCACAAGCCCCAGTCATTAGGGCAGACTCTTTTCTTACATACTCACCGAAGGACCTTGGGGTTCTGGTTTCTAATCTCTGGACTGTAAGGAATGGCACTGAAGCCTGAAACCCAAAGTTCATAGTTATCGTTTCTGTATCAGTCATCAGAGTCTGATGGTTTCGTTAGAGCATTTAACATTTAACATTTCACACACTGTTGGCTGGTGAACTTCTTCTTGATACTTTTCCACTTTCTTTTGAAGGTTATACAAATAGCTGTGTCCAGGAAATCTGCAGAAGAATTAGACTGTGAGCTCCAAGGGGACAGGCACCATGATTGTCTTATTCTGTGCTTAATTTCCAGGGCATGCCATGTGGCAGATTGTCAGCAAGCACTGGTTAAATGCAGGAATCCAGAATGTGCCAGGTGTTGCTCTAGGGGATTGGGATAGATCAGTGAATAAAGGAAAAATCCTTGCTCTTTTGGTGATGACATTCTACCATGAAGAAGAAGTAATATCATAAATAAGTACCTTATATGGCATGTTAGGAAGTGAGAAATTCTTTGGAAAAGACATGAAGCAAAGGAAGGGGGTTGAAGGGCTTCCTGGTGGCACTCGTGGTAAAGAATCCACCTGCTGATGCAGGAGACAGAGGAGATGAGGGTTAGATCCCTGGGTCGGGAAGATTCCCTGGAATAGGAAATGGCAACCCCCTCCACTATTCTTGCCTGAAAAATCCCGTGGACAGAGGAGCCTGGTGGGTACCAGTGCATGGAATTGCAAAGCATCGGACACTGCTGAACGTGCGTGTGTGTGCACACACATACACACACACGGGACTGAACCCCAGAGATGAGCTAAGGTGGAGTTGGGATAGTTGGGCATGTTTCTTTATTAAAAATATGCTCCAGATAGGCCTCGTTGAGCAGATGAGATTTGAGAAATCATTTGAAAATGCCAAGGACAGTAGCCTAGTGGATATCTGGGGAGGAGCATTCCAGAGAGAACACAGAGAGAGCAAATGCTCTGAAGAAGGAGTACAATTGAGTATATTTCAGGAATAGCAGGGAGGTTCGTAAAGCTTGAACAGAATGAGTATGGGGATTGTAAACGTCTTTTAAGCTGCTGCAGGGTTTTGAGTAGAGAAATGCCCCTGATTAGACATGGAAACTGTGCTGAGAATAGTTGGGTTAAGGGGAGAGAAAATGGAAATAGGGACCATTGTTGGGGGGGTGGAATGCAGTGATTCAGATGAGAGATAATAGTGGCTCGGACCAGGGTGACTGTGGCAGAGGAGGTGAGAAGTGGTCAGATTCTAAATGCATTTTGAAAGTGGAGCTAGAAATTGTAAGATAATATGGAGAAACCCAAAACATACAGTTATCATGTCTATATCAGTCATCAGAGTCTGATGGTTTCATTAGAGCATTGAAAGTAGCTGTTGCAGTTCTTATTGGTGGTCTGGGCTTGAGAAAGAAACTGGAGGGATGGGGTTGCTGTCACTGAGATGAGAAGCTAGTATATGGAGCAGACTTCTGGAAAAACAGCGCAAGTCCAGTGGTGGATGTGTTCAGTGTGAGAAGCCTATGGGATATCAGAGTGGAGGTGTCAGGAAGACGGTTTGATATGCGAATTTCCATGCAGATGTTTTCTGAAGCCATTAGTACTAAAGGAGATACTTAAAAATGAACAGCCATGGTGAAAAAAACAGCACTCTCTTTGATCCTTTGTATTCCTGTGGTCCTGGTTGTAACTTACCCTTTTTCATTTCTGATTTCATCGATCTGGGCCTTGAAGGCCCTCTTTTTCTTAATGAATCTGGTTAAAGGGTTATCAATTTTGGTTAGATTTTCAATTAACTGGTTTTTAGTTTTATTGATTTTTCTATTTTTTCATCCTTCATTAATTTCTGTTCTGATCATTATTATTTCTTTTCTTCTAACTTTCAGTCTCATTTGTTTTAGAAACTATAAAATAGTTCCTTCAGGTATAAATTTAGTTTTTATTTGATATTTTTTTCTTGTTTCCTGAGGTTAGCTTCTATCACCGAAATATTTCCTTCCAGATATGCTTCTGTGGCATTGCATCGATTTTGGGCTGCTGTGCTTTCGATTTGTCTCTAGAAATCTTTTGATTTCCTCAGTGACCCATGGGTTGTTTAGCAGCATATTATTTATCCTCCAGTTGTTTGGATTTTTGCTGTCTTTTTTCCTTAGAGTTGGTTTCTAGTCTAATAGCACTGTAGTCAGAAAAGATGCTTGATATGACTTCCGTCTTTCAGAATATTTTGTGAACTTTGTTTAGAAATTTGTGAGTTTTTGTTTAGAATTGTTTTGTGGCCTAGCTTATGATCTGTCCTGGAGAATATTTTGTGTGTACTTGAAAAGAATGTGTATTTTGGTGCTTTTGGATGGAATGTTCTATGCATACCTATTAAGTCTATCTTCTCTAATGTTTCATATAATGCCAGTGTTTCCTTACTGATTTTGTGCATGACCTGTCCCTCCATGTAGATGTTAAAGTCTCTTACTAATATTGTGTTACTGTCAGTTTCTCCCTTTGTATCTGTTAATATTTGTTTTATGTATTTAGGTACTCATATATTGGGTGCATGTATACTTAGAATTGTTACATCTTCTTGGATTTATCCCTTTGTCATTATGAAGTATTCTTCTTTGTCTCTTATTACAGTCTTTAGTTTAAAGTCTATTTTATTTGATATAAATATTGCTATTCCAGTATCTTCATGTCCATATTCATGGAATATCTTTTTCCAACTTCTTTCCGTCTGTGTGTCTTCAGGTCTGAAATGAGTCTCTTGTAGCATATATGTGGGTCTTATTTTCGTATCTATTCAGGCACACTATGTTTCTTGATGGGAGCATTTAGTTTACAGGCAAGAGTACTGGAGTGGGTTGCCATTGCCTTCCCCTTAGTTTACTTAAAGAAATTATTTATAGGTATGTACCTCTTGTAAGTTGTTTTGGGGTTGTCTTGTGGCTCTCTTTTATTCCTTTTTTCTTCTTTTGCTCT
Organism: Ovis aries; assembly: GCF_016772045.2. Taxonomy (NCBI): domain Eukaryota; kingdom Metazoa; phylum Chordata; class Mammalia; order Artiodactyla; family Bovidae; genus Ovis; species Ovis aries. Next base: position 108,860,274 of record NC_056057.1, read on the forward strand.
TTTGTGATATGAGGTATATTTTTAGTATTATGTTTGGGCTCCTTTTTCTTTTTTTTTGTGTGTGTATCTATTTTAGATTTTTGGTCTATGGTTACCATGCTATTTATTTTCTTAAGAAACATAGAAAAAGAAGTAGAATAAAAAGTTTACCTACAGTTTCATTATTCAAAGCTAACCATGGTAAAAATTTAAATATTCCTCTTCGAGTATTGTCTAATATTTACATAATTGTGGTCAAAATGTTCATATACATTGTATCCTTTTTGCTCTTGACATTAACCTATTATCATAAACTTCTCACAAGCATCTCTCTTTCTTTTTACTGTATACATAAACACTCATCTTCCACTACATTAACTGTTGTGTTAATATTTAAAGGTAATGCTCACTAGCATTACAAGTGGATTAGAAAGAGAAGCAGACTTCCCTTTTTTCCCCATTTCTTTCATCCAAGAAGAATGTACCACGTTCCCCCTTTTTCCAGTCTTTCTTGTCTCCATTCCCATGACTATTTCCTTTTTTCCTTCTCTTTCTCATCTCTCTTCCTCCTGGCCTCCTTTGTCCTTCCCACCCTCCCTTCCTCCCCATCATCTATTCATTTAATTATAATGTATAACTGTTATGGCATCATTGTATTTGTCTGCCTTGCAGTAGACATTCAAATATGTTTAAGGATGGTGGTATGTCAGTTTGGAAAAACTCATCTAACTGGACTTTCTGCTTTGTGAAAAGTTAACTCATTATTCAAATGAAATGGCACAGGGTTAGTCTCCTCCCTAGGACTCTGGAATTCTCATTGAACCAGGGAACCTCATTTTCACCTACATTCTTTGACATGCATTCTTAAAGAGGTCAAACACTTCACCAGCCATAAATATCCAACCTAAAAACCTGACTATCAGATGCAGCAGCAGTAGTAAATTTTCAATGAGGCCATAAGAATACATTTGTGAAAAAATATAAAGTTAAAATTGCTTCTGATGCTCTTAGTTAAGCAGTACACACCTAGAATGTAGCATATTCTTGCCCTCAAGCTTCATATAGATACAAAATCTTAGATTCCGGAGAAATTATTCAGCGTAGAATCTTGGAAAGTAATTTAAAGGCCAGATACCGCAAACGTTAGTCCGACCTTGGATTGAACACCAGGGAGCTTGCCATGTCAAGAGGGAGCGAGTCCATTCTGTGGTTGTTGTTCAGGGATTTTTTTTAAATTAAGATTAAATGTAAAGAGAAAGTGAAATTGTTAGCCGCTCAGTCGTGTCTGACTTGATGCAACTCTATGGACTGTAACCCACCAGGCTCCTCTGTCCATGGGATTTCCCAGGCAAGAATATAGGAGAGCGTAGCCATTCCCTTCTCCAGGGCATCTTCCTGACCCAGGGGTCAGGTCTCCTGTGATGCAGGTAAATTCTTTATCTTCCGAGCCACCAGGGAAGCCCTAAGATGAAATATGCCTCCTCTAAAATCTACAGAAGGTCCTGGTATGTGAATATGATTAAGTGGAAACTTAAGTAACTCGGGGGCTCCTGTAACTCCTCCCTGTAGTCAATCCATTCATCCCATCTTCTTGAATCTGATATTATTTACTTGGTTTTTGTGTTGTGGAGCTTCAGCTCCTATAAATTACACATCTACCCAAAAGAAAGGTGAAGAAGCCTTCAAGCAACATGTGGAAAGCTAATATTTGTTCCTGAAAATTGGAATGAATAACCATAGCATCAATGTGACTAACACCATTTATGTATTTATATGGATACACGGTTACTTAGCAACATCTAATCTAGAGACTAAATTATGAAAATGACTTGCATAGCCATCCATGTCTTATAATTTAGGGAAGATTTTCATTTTTGTGGAAAACTTACTTTCTTCCTAAAATATTTCTATCCTTCCTCCATTTGGCCCTAAAAAGAATGTATTGCCTTCTTCATGGTTTTAATATATGACTTTTTCTCATGAGACTCATTGTTGGTGCCACTGACATACAAATATTCAAACTGACCATGCTGCTCAATTCCTTGCAATGGAATTGAATAAAAACTTGGATTAAAAGGTCAACTTTAAACTCTGCATAATAAATTCACTGAGTAAAAGCTATCCCAACAACTTTCTGCACCATTTCTTCCCATCTCATTATTCACGTAGGCGTCCCTGAATTTTAAGGAGTGCAAATAAAAGAGCAGAATGTGTAGACCATTGGGGCCTAGAAAATTTTTTTCATGAATAGGGAATGAAATGCAGATTGAAAAGTATTTCTTAAATTAATGAAGTCGATACAGTTGAGAGAGAAATGATGAACACTTAATATTTCCTATAGTTCAAAAGAGTAAAACCTCTCCATTATTATAAAAATATCTCTTACTCTATGGTCTTCACATATTTGGTTCCATAGCCATAGTATTGAGAGCTTTACTGTTTTTTGGATGATTATTTTTAATAACCGATTTTTATAACTGATACTAAACTTACTGGGATTACCCAGCAGGGTGTAGTGGGACAAAGCATGGGGATTTCCAGAAGGGACAGGTGAGCAGAATGTCTTAATATTATATTACATAGAATGCTTGTTCATGCATTATACAAACATATTCTGAGTAATTGCTTGTGTTAATAAAAGTAACGTAAAGATAAGTGTTTTGGATAAAGTTGAGGTTTCTTGATTTAAAAAGAAAGCTAATTCTTTTGTGCATTAATAATTTTTGTAAGTTAACAGTGTAAGTCTGAATCAGACTCACAAAATAATGAGATTTTGTGTGAGTAATGCTGTTGGAGATAACATACCATTTTTTAAAATGGTTTTAGACTCCCCAGGCTAATTTCATATCCATGTTACAGTTTTAACTCGTGAAACAAGTAGATGTCAATTTAATCAAAGAAAATAGCAGAATTGATTGCCATGGTCTCCAAGTATTTGAAAAATAACGTGTCTTCTTATCTGTAGTCTATTTCAACTCATGACAACCAATCATTCCTGGACTCGTCAATGCTAGAAATAGCTCTGGTTATAAGATTTAGCACTCCAAACCTTTTCTGTGTTCCTTATTTTTCCATTTTTTCCTGGCAAGTCAGCCCAATTAAAAGTGCTCTTCACATTTATTTTGATGGTGATTGTTTTAATCCAGACCATTCTCCCAAACCTCTATTATAACCTGCCCATGGCTTTCATTTTCCCTTATCTATTCATTTTAAGCAACTTCCAATTCCTTGCCTTTTGATTTCCCTTTGTTTACTGTCTCTGTTTTGCCTTGAAAGATGTCTTGGAGCCCAGCTTCGGTGCTGTGAACATTACTTCCTTCTTCAGATACATGAGTGAGCAAGTTTATAACCAGGGCTGTCCAATCTAGAATTAGGACACTTATCTTTAGGACTGAGGAACCTATCCAAGAGAAACTTTAGCATATACTTAAATCTTGGATAGAGTTAGGGATCAAGGAAGGAAAAGAATAATATTTTTCAGAGGCTTGGGAAGCTGCAGTATTTTCCTAGGGCCTGGGTCCCAGTAAGGAGGTTAGCTCATGTACCTGTGGTACTACTCCAGTGTTCTTTGCTGCAGCCCTATTCTAAGATCGAAGGTACAGCAGATAACAGGAATGCAGATCCAAACACAAACTCTCCAGGGCTTTATATTCTAACATAGGATTCATAATGCTAAACAGCTGAGCACAGAATTAATTATGCCATTCAGATGGGACTCCGCTCAGTTCCTGAAGAGCTGTATATTCCTAATTGCCCATGTTGATTGTTCAAAAACAAAACTGGCTATTAAGTCGTCACTAGTCTTTAGGGTTTCAGGACACTTTCATAAATTCTGTGCATTAATTTCTGGCTGTGTTGCGTCTTCGCTGCTGTGCGGGCTGCTCCAGCTGCGGAGCCCGGGCTTCCTCATTGCAGTGGCTTCTCCTGGTGCAGAGCGCAGGCTCTGGGGCTGTGGGCGCCAGCAGCTGCGGCTCCCAGGCGCTAATTGCAGGCTCAGTAGTCGTGGCACACGGGCTCAGTTGCTCTGTGGCACATGGATCCCTGATCTTCCTGGATTAGAGATCGAACCTGTTGTCTCCTGCACTGGCAGGTGGATTCCTATCCACTGACCCACCAGGGAGAGTTCAGACGAAACGTGGGCCACTGGAGAAGGGAGTGGCGAACCACTTCAGTATTCCTGCTTTGAGAACCCCATGAACAGTATGAAAAGGCAAAAGGACAGGACACTGAAAGATGAATTTCCCAGATCAGTAGGTGCCCAATATGCTATTGGAGATCAGTGGAGAAATAACTCCAGAAAGAATGAAGGGATGGAGCCAAAGCAAAAACAACACCCAGTTGTGGATGTGACTAGTGACGGAAGTAAAGTCTGATGCTGTAAGGAGCAATATTGCATAGGAACTTGGAATGTTAGATCCATGAATCAAGGCAAACTGGAAGTGGTCAAACAGGAGATGGCAAGAGTGAACAATGACATTTTAGGAATCAGAGAACTAAAATGGACTGGAATGGGTGAATTTAACTCAGATGACCATTATATCTATTACTGTGGGCAAGAATCCCTTAGAAGAAATGGAGTAGCCCTCATAGTCAGCACAAGAGTCCAAAATGCAGTACTTCGATGCAATCTCAAAAATGACAGAATGATCTCTATTTAAAGGCAAACCATTAACTATCACAGTAATCCAAGTCTATGCCCTGACCAGTAATGCTGAAGAAGCAGAAGTTGAACAGGTCTATGAAGACCTACAAGACCCTCTAGAACTAACACCCAAAAAAGATATCCTTTTCATTATACGGGACTGGAATGCGAAAGTAGGAGGTCAAGAGATACCTGGAGTAACAGACAAATTTGGCCTTGGAGTACAAAATGAAGCAGGTCAAAGGCTAACAGAATTTTGCCAAGAGAATGTGCTGTTCATAACAAACACCCTCTTCCAACAACACAAGAGAAAACTCTACACATGGACATCAGCAGATGGTCAATACCAAAACCAGATTAATTATATACTTTGCAGCCAAAGATGGAGAACCTCTATACAGTGAGCAAAAATGGGACCAGGAGCTGACTGTGGCTCAGATCATAAACTCCTTATTGCCAAATTTGGACTTAAATTGAAGTAAGTAGGAAAAAACCACTAGACCATTCAGCTATTTCTAATCCTAAAAGATGATGCTTGAAAGTGTTGCACTCAAAATACCAGCACATTTGGAAAACTCAGCAGTGGCCACAGGACTGGAAAAGGTCAGTTTTCATTCCAATCCCAAAGAAAGACAATGCCAAAGAAAACTACTGCACAATTGCACTCATCTCACGCACTAGCAGAATAATGCTCAAAATTCTCCAAGCCAGGTTTCAACAGTATGTGAACTGTGAACTTTCAGATGTTCAAGCTGGATTTAAAAAAGGCAGAGGAACCAGAGATCAAATTGCCAACAGCTATTGGATCATAAAAAAAGCATGAGAGTTCCAGAAAAATACCTACTTACACTTTATTGACTACACCAGAGCCTTTGACTATGTGGATCACAACAAACTCTGGAAAATTCTTCAAGAGATAGGAATACCAGACCACCTGACCTGCCTCCTGAGAAATCTGTATGCAGGTCAAGAAACAACAGTTAGAACTGGACATGAACAACAGACTGGTTCCAAATTGGGAAAGGAGTGCGTCCAGGCTGCATATTGTCACCCTGCTTATTTAACTTTTATGCAGAGTCGTGACTCTTTGTGACTCCATGGACTGTAGCCCACCAGACTCCTCCATCCATGGAATTTTCTAGGCAAGAGTACTGGAGTAGGTTGCCATTTCCTTCTCCAGGGGATCTTCCCAACCCCGGGCAGACACTTTACTGTCTGAGCCACCTATATGCAGAGCACATCATGAGAAACATGGGGCTGGATGAAGCCAAGCTGGAATCAAGATTGCCGGGAGAAACATCAATAACCTCAGATATGCAGATGACACCGCCCTTATGACAGAAAGCGAAGAACTAAAGAACCTCTTGATGAAAGTAAAAGAGGAGAGTGAAAAAGTTGGCTTAAAATACAACATTCAGAAAACTAAGATCGTGGCATCCGGTTCCATCACTTCATGGCAAATGGATGAGGAAACAATGGAAACAGTGACAGATTTTATGTTTTTGAGCTCCAAAATCACTGCAAATGGTGACTGCAGCCATGAAATTAAAAGACACTTGCTCCTTGGAAGAAACGTTTTGACCAACCTAGACAGCATATTCAAAAGCAGAGACATTACTTTGCCAACAAAGGTCCATCTAGTCAAAGCTATGGTTTTTCCAGTAGTCACGTATGAATGTGAGATTTGGACTATAAAGAAAGCTTAGTGCCAAAGAATTGATGCTTTTGAACTTTTGTGTTGGAGAAGACTCTTGAGAGTCCCTTGGACTTCAAGGAGATGCAACCAGTCCATCCTAAAGGAAATCAGTACTAAATATTCATTGGAAGGACCGATGTTAAAGCTGAAACTCCATTACTTTGGCCACCTGATGGGAAGAACTGCCTCATTTGAAAAGACCCTGATGTTGGGAAAGATTGAAGGCAGGAGAAGGGGAGGACAGAGGATGAGATGGTTGGATGGTGTTACGGACATGAGTTTGAGTAGGCTCCGGAAATTGGTGATGGACAGGGAGGCCTGGTGTGCTGCAGTCTATGGGGTTGCAAAGAGTCAGACATGACTGAGCAGCTCAGCTGAACTGAGCCACCAGGGAAACCCTAAAGGTGTGCTGCTGCTGCTGCTGCTAAGTCGCTTCAGTCGTGTCCGACTCTGTGCAACCCCATAGACGGCAGCCCACCAGGCTCCCCCATCCCTGGGAATCTCCAGGCAAGAACACTGGAGTGGGTTGCCATTGCCTTCTCTGAAAGGTATGCCACTAGGGAAGCCCTAAAGGTATTTTTAAAAGAAATAATTCAGCTATAAGTTGTAATCTTACTCTGATCAGTTCCTTTCACTGTGAGTTAAGACCCTTTTCAGCCTTTGGAATAACAGTATTATGTGAGATGTTTTGGTTCTCAGGGACTAGCTATATGAGAAATTATGAGAGATTTCTTATTTCTTAGCTACGGGTGATCTCAGTGCTTTGTGGGTGCTTTCCAAGGTGCTGGCAGGGATGGTCTTACTTTTTCTTTTTTGTTTGCTATGTATTGTACAAAGACCTTGCTTTCAATGGCAGGGAATAAGTCCTTGGATCTGTTTACTTATCCATTACCTGGGAAGAAGAATGGTGTTGCCTTGACCTCTCTCCCGGGTTGTAACTGTAGCTGTTCTGTGCACCGTGGTGAGATGGCACATTAGCTCTGAGCCTCCGGGGGTGCCAGGCCAATGCTGAATAACTGATCAGAGCTGCCTGCAATACTGTTCTGAAATGACTCAGACTGGGGCTCATCACAGAAGAAAAGTATGATTGATAAGTGCAATCTGCTGTGGGCAAGGAAGGGTAAACTCTACTGTATGAGCCAGGAAGTTTCCATTCCATATATATTGACTGCCAGGGAATGGCTTGACCTTGCAGCTTCGGTTTTAATCTTCTCCAGGTATGGCGATCATTTATTATGAGTAGAATGCTTTAGACACAACTTAGATAATCTAGCTCTCCTCACCATTCCTAATGAAGTTAAACTGATTTTATTATTCCCCAGTAGGATCACATTTAGCCTGTTGTCATTGGGGGGTTATTCCTCTTAGCCCACATTTGAGAATAAAAACTATTATAAGGTGCTGAAGATAAAATGGTAAATTATATTCACATTGTCCTAAATTTAGGAAAGACGCATATGCCTAATGCAGAACCCTTACACACACACACACACACACACACTCACACTCTCTCTCTCTCTCTCGCTTGCTCTTTTAAAAAAGTCCTTGTGTGGATTTTACTTTACCCTTTGCTGTTATTTTTTCCAACCTAGAAGAGATTTCTAGGTGTTTTTCAGTCTAGAATAAAATTATCAGAGGGCATGTGTGTATATAGACTAGTTACAAGACAGATTGTATTTCTTGTGGATCATGATCAAAACAATTCGAACGTCACAATTCAGACCTTTTTTCCTTTATAATCACAGAGCCTTAGGGAAAGAAGAGTGGTTTCTTGCTGCTTTATGGACTAGGCAGGTAGTGTGTCTCAGTCACATCAAATCCATGCATGCTTTTGGTTGTTCCAAAGCTTTGGAAGCATGAATTTGGACAGGAGTGGTAAGCCAGGTCTGCCTAAAATGCATTCTGCACACGTAAGACACGAAATCTTGAGCAGTTACCTTCATGAAGGCCCAGGCAGTCATGGGCACCTTCTCCTTGCCCAGACCGATCCCCAGGAACAAGTGAAATGGCCTTCGTGCCCCGCCCAGGAGAGAACTGCTGTCTTCTTAGCAAAAGTTAAGGCGTGAACATGTATTATTCTGCCTGACCTGTGTGCAGGGGTGTGGTCCAGCCCCAGTTCCTTGAACCGCAAAGAAAACTTACCACATTTTACACTCCAGTATACAATAGGTGCAGACAAATACGATTTGATTCCACTTGTACAGGATACCTAGAGTAGACAAATTCAGAGTCAGAGTGCGTGGCAGACGCCAGAGGCTGAAGGTTGCTGGGTGGGGATATTAGTGTTTATGGGGGCAGAGTTTCAGATGAGGAAGGTGAAAAATTCGGGAGATGGATGGTGCTGAGTTGCAGAGTAATGTGAGTGTACTTACTGCCACGGAACGGTGCAGTTCAGTGTGGTCAAAGTGGATGTTTTATATTATGCGACCTTTACTACAATAAAAAAAAAATTAAACATTTTTTAAAACTTGCATTTCATAGTCACTTGTGACTCCAGGGTTCCCGCAGCTACAGGCATCCTCAGATGTTCCAGCCACCCGAAGAGAAATGATCCTAGTGTGTTTTCACTACTCAGTGACTCAGGCAGCCAGAGGGCATTTTGGGGTGAGCATCCCTAGAGTCACAAAGGCTCCCAATCTGACTCGTGTAATGCAGCAGCAGAGTGAAGTCAAAAGGGGCAAAGAGCACAGGCCACTTTCCTGGCAGAGCCTGGCTTCCGGCTGCTCTTCCGGCTGCAAGTGGGAGGTCAGGATCTGGATTAATAAGGGGGGCAGGAGGGCTGCCTGGGGCGGCTCGGAAAGTTCATGGGGGGCCCCTGAGGTCACCATCAGTCCCCGAGTTAGTGTAAGAACAGTGAGTCCTTGTTTGAATGATGTGATGTGTTCAGTCCAGCCTGACTCTGACCCCATGGACTGTAGCCCACCAGGCTCCTCTGTCCATGGGAGTTCCCAGGCAGGAATACTGGAGCAGGTTATCATTTCCTCCTCCTCTGGGGGATCTTCCTGAGCCAGGGATTGAACCCACATCTCCTGCATTGGCAGGCGGATTCTTTGCCACTGAACCACCAGGGAAGCAGTGATGTGGTGAGGAAACACATGAAATTGCCCTTTGGGACGCTTAAGGGGTAAGTGAAGTAAAGTCGTTCAGTCGTGTCCGACTCTTTGCGACACCATGGTCTGTAGCCTACCAGGCTTCTCAGTCCATGGAAATTTTCCAGGCAAGAGGGGCCAAATGCCTAGCTCTCCAGCAGCCTGGCGGGATCAGGAGAGAAGCCTTGTGGGGGAGGCCTCCAATGGGGAGTCTGGGATAAATCTCAGTGCTTTTGTTCCCCTCAACCTCCCCAGCCAACTATATTCTTCTCGCCAAGCACCCACTTACTATCGCTGGAAGATTTTCAGGGTACATAGGGCATGAGCCTCTTGCAGGAAAATCTTAGAACAGTGGACATACTTTCATATTTCATAGGCTGTGAATACATCTTTAGTAATGACTAGATGACAGCTGAGCCTGGAATGGCCAGTGAACCAGAAATCAGTAACTGGTGCTGGGAAGGTCACGCCCTCTCCCACTGCTCCACCCCGATTTCTAGTGTCGTCCTTTAGGGTGGGAAGTGGTTTGCAGGTCTGTTTTCTGTTGGTCAGTCACTCAGTCGTGTCCGACTCTTTGCAATCCCATGGACTATAGCCTGCCAGGCTCCTCGGTCCATGGAGTTCTTCAGGCAAGAATACTGAGTGGGTTGCCATTTCCTTTTCCACCTTTCCTGTTGATGGTTCTCAGTTACATGAGTCAACGAAGGAGTTGGTGCTTGACTGAGCTTTTTTTTTTTTTTTTTTTTTTTAAGCTTTTTAAATTGAAGTAGGAAGTATGGGCTTCCCTGGTGGCTCAGTGGTACCGAATCTACCTGGAGACAGAAGAGACGTGGGTTCGATCCCTGCGTTGGGCAGATCCCCCGGAGAAGGAAATGGCAACCCACACCAGTACTCTTGCCTGGAGAATGCACTTTCAGCACTTTCTCTACCGTGGAACTAGTTCTTTTCCTCTGTTGGTTCTTTTTTCTCTCGCATGTGCAACGATCTTTGAAGGCAGTTTAACCTGTCCCTCCTTCCTAAGTCTGACAAGATAGATGCTACCTGGAATCCCCATGTTATAGCTGCAGCAACAGGTCCAGAGAGATTTAAGTGTGAACACGTAGCACGCGGGCTCTAGAAACTAACTTCCGTGGAGGCTAGAGAAAGTATTCACCACCACCCTGGGCTGCCCTCGAAAATCAGGTGTGTGAAGAACTGCAGCTGTGAGTCAACCTTTGAGGAGTTTTTTTTGGGGGGTGGGTATGTAACACTGATTAAGAAACATTGGTCATCATAAAATACAGATGAGAAAATGGATTGTCTTCTTGAAAAACTGACCACAGACAGGCATGTTGATAACTAAATATTTTTATTTCACATCTGGATTCAGTTTCACATGGATTTGCATAAATAATTTAAAAATGATCTCTAATGATTATGCACAGCTGCATGCTAGTTCAACGGGCCCCACTTTTCTCCACTTACAACGTGACCCTCCCTCTGTCGTAGCACCAAAGAGAGAAGCCACTCTCATTCTTTGCAGCAGCACTGGGTTTGTGTCATGTAAAGCAGCTGGGTGGGTTCTGCTTGTTTTAAATTTTAATAATCAGGCTAGTGATTTTTTATTTATCATTAAAAGATAACACCCCAAACTGTTAAGGTCAGAATAAAATGGTGCGGTTCTAGCATCCCAAGCTAGAAGGAATTCTATTTTTCAGTGAAAGGGAATCCACATAAGACTGAGAGAGATAACATTATGAGATAGAAGCAAGCATTTAAGGATCAATAGGAGGAGGTGTATGTGCTGGACACCACGGAACCTCAGAGCTTTCTCAGCTTCAAAATTACAAGCCGTTTTCTGGGGGTACCTGAAGTGATTAATAAGAGTGATCAGGACTGAACTTGAGAGTGAGATGACCCATGTTAGTTTTCCAACTGAATCTAACAGAGCATATTTACTTTAAATAATGACGATCCTCCCCCCTTCCCTGGTCAGAGTAAAACTGAAATCTGTCATTTATAGCGCTCCCTGCATGATCAGAACATGAAAAGTCTTTAAAACTAGCGGGCCTCCCAGGGGACAGGTTTAGATCCTGCCAGCCCAGGTGGACTGTTCTTGTTGAGCATGATGTTGTTGGCAAATGAGGTATGTCAGAGGCACAGCGACGGAGGTAAGTGCTTGTCAGAGTTTTACGGCCATGGTCCAGAGCAGGGGACGGTCCGTCTCCACAGCCACAACACCAGATCCGTCGTAGGTGTTCGAAGTGCTGACTAGTGTTCCAAAGCTGAGCGTCTGATGTGCTGTAAGAATGTAAGAAAACACAGGCTTGGTGAGAGCCGACTTCCCTCCAGTGTAGAGTGACTGTTCAGAGTTACCAAAAAGCCATTAGGCACACACTTGGAATTAATAGATGATCTGTAAGTGGGATTCTACAGCTGAAAGTTCCTATAACTTGCTGTGACCACTCCT